>NC_141687.1:626803562-627492312 GCF_964263255.1 Lissotriton vulgaris
TAACAGTGGTGCGCATAGTGTCCTTGTGAGCACAGGTAGTATGGTAAAAGATTGGGAACTTTGAAGCTGCCCTCTGAGTAGGGCAAAGTTAGTGTATAGAGGTCAATATGCGCTTGTTTACCAGCCCATATGAGTCGGGTAATCATGGATGACAACCTACGAAATACAGTCGATGGCGGTGTGATGGGAATGTTGTTGAAGAGGTAAAGAAGTTTAGGCAGTATAACCATCTTAACAACGGCCATGCGGTCCGCCAGTTAAAGTGGCAGTTCAATCCACCTCTCTGCTTTATACTCTAGCTTACTAATAACCGCACCATAGTTTTCAGGCACAACCACTTCAGGGTGCCGGTGATACCAGATCCCCAAATATTTAATAGAATCTGTCTGCCATTCCACATACATGAATTACCATCCACCACTGGTGTCACTGTGATGGATTACTCATGAAAGTAATTTGCTGATCTGACAATAGGACCTAGGCTTTAGTTCCTCTGGTTGCATCCCAGTGTAAGTATGTGCCCTCTTATTGCATGGTTGCCCCCACTTTTTGCTAAACTGCTGATGTACTTTGACAGAGTGTGCCCTGGGTTCCAGCCAAAAGGTACCCAGGGCATATGTTCTTTCCCTAAAACTACATTAAGACAAAACCCAATTGTCACTCTTTGGCCACAGGTCAGTCCCTTGTAAATGGTACCACAGGTACCATGGGCACTGTGGCCGGTGAAAGCCTGTAAGACTTGCAGCACTTATTGTGCCACCCTTAGAGGTCCTGTACCTTTTTACGCACACACACTGCCTTTGCAGGCTGTGTGTTTTGGTGCAGAACAAAGTGAAGAGTCGACATGGCACACATCCCTGTGTGCCATGCCTACAACCCATGAATGCCCTGGCATATATCAGTTACCCCTCTCGCTGGGTGCACTATACCAGTGGTGAGAGTACAGGTGCATGAGCCCTGTACCCCTACAGTTTCTAAACCAATTCTTAGACATTGTAAGTGCAGTAATACCATTAAGTTTATATGGTGTTGCCAGTTTGTCATTATGGACTCCACAGTACCATAAGGCTTTACTGAAAACTGGGAAGTTTGGTATCAAACTTCTCAGCACAATAAACCCACACTGATGCCTGTGTGGGATTTAATGAAAAATACACACAGAGGGCATCTTAGAGATGCCACCTGAAAAACAACCTAACACTAGTGTGCCAGCTGAGTGGCTTCTAGACAGCTGCCACCATCAGACATGTTTCTTGACCTCTGGGTCGAGAGCCTGCTGTTCTCGGGGGTCTGAAATAATGCACATCCTGGACCGGCGTGCCAAGCCTCCTCCCCCAGGATAAGCTTTAAAGGCTAGTCGCCTTTGTGAGTTTCCCCAGCCTTTGCTACTTCCAGCAACTGGCACACACCGTTTCTGCACCCCATGTTGGGTGGGAGAATCGGCGGGAAAACCAATCGAGGAAGGGATGTGTGCCCACCTTTGTCAACTTCACTCCTCATGTGGGGGAGGCCAGGTGAAGCACAACTCCCAGTCCCCACCATCTTGCAGATGGGGGACCCAGCCAATCAGAGTGAGGCATATGCCCCCCTCCCTATGGTCCCAACCTTTCATTCACTTGTAACATACATAAATCTAGTATTTCGGGTCACCCCTAAACCTTGCCTACTCAGACAAAAACCGACCAATAAGAAGAAGGACCGAAAAGCAGTGCTGAAACTAAGAAAAAGAGGACGCCCACTGACTTAGCCCCAGCCCTACCGGCCGGTCCCCACCTCCAACCTGCTCCAGTAAAATCCTGGTGTGTCCTGCAGCTGGCAGCCTCAAGAACCCAAAGGACCTGCCCTGCCTTCCAAAAGAAAGGCTTTGTCTCCCGTGAGCAACAAATTTACTCCCACACAGACCTCGGCCAAATCCGCGAATCTGCACCACTATGCACCAACTCCTATGGCCTGAGTTCGAGTAGCCCAACACCACAAGGAGGTCTCCCTGGCGATCCTGACCTGGGATCTGGTGATCTCTGATCTGCCTCAAATCTCCAAGCGAAGCCTACAGCCTCTTTCTAGGGCAGAGTTCTTCAACTTTTGAAGGTTGAGCCCCCCCAGCTGATTTTTTTTAAACGTCGGCCCCCCCCACCATCTGACAGAAATTTCTGGAATCTGGTACACTACATAATCGACCGCAACCCGCATATCCCGGGCGATATCCGGCAAATAATGTTCAAAACAATGAGTGTTTCCTCCTTCTTCATGACTTCCCTCACTACCACTCACCAACAATGCAGCTCATCTCTCTATAGCACCTTTCTGGCAAACATATAATTTTTTTTATAGTGCTACTAATAGTTTCATCATACTCAGGGGCATATGTACAAGCCCCTATAGACACCACTCCGTCACTTTTTATGACGTTGTGGTAGCGATAGGGGCATTGCCGTATTTACAAGGCAGAGTTAAGCCACTTAACTTGGCTTAACGCTGCCTTGTAAATAAGGCCCCCTTTCATGCTAGGCTTAGCGTGAAAGGGTGGGCAGTAGGTGTTTCGGTGGGCGTTAAACTGCAACAGGCACTGATTTTGATGTTGCGCCCTATTTACAAGGGCAGCGTAAAAGTGAGACAGCGTTAAAATTAAGACCAGGGAAAACCTGGTCTTAAGCTGGCGAAACTAGGAGAAATGCATTATTTTTCCTCATTTTTGCTTCATCCATGTGTGCTGCCTCGTGCAGCACACATGGAAAAAGCAAAATGCCTTGAATTTGTAATCTTTAAAAAAAAATCCATTTTGAGATTTCTGTGTGTGCTGCATTAATTAGCACACATGTAAGTGAGACAAATGGCATTTAAAGATTGTTTATGTACAGGAAGGCCCACCTCCTGTACGTAAACAATCTTTTCCCTGCACCCAGACACCCTTGCACTATGGTGCAATGATGTCTGCATTGGCGCTACACTGCTAAGTGTAGCGCCAGCGCAGGGGAAACGCAAGGCTGCACCATATTGTTGTAAATATGGTGCAGCCTTCCGTTTCTGAAGTGGCGGAGAGAGGCCTTAACCCATGACTGCTAACACCTCACTCCGCAACTTCCTTGAACATATGCCCCTCAGTTCTTTGATCTGCATGGTACACCTTCTTTGTAGCAGGCACATTAACCCTCTGTGCTGTGAGGATGGCAGGAGTGCTCATGTGAGTGCACAGTGAGGTATGCGACAGTGTGAGAGTAGGGTAAGTGGAGTGACTGCAGGGTGAGTGAGGTGACCATATGAATTTGGGTGTTCATGTTAGTGCAGAGTGGGACTACTGAATGCATGGTTAGTGATGGGCTTGTTTAAGTGAGATTGAAGATTGAGCAGTGAGGGGGCCAGGTGAGTGAAGTGTCACATGAGTGCAGGGTGGGTAGTGTGCTTGTGTGGCTGTAGGTTGAGGTACAGGGAAAACCGTGCAAGTGCATTGTGAGAGCAGAGTGATCACTGAGTGCAGGGTGTGAGTGCATGGGGGTTAGGCATGGGCGAATTTTGCGAATTCGCAATTTGCGAATTTTGCGAATTCGCGATCTGCAAAATCCGCGAATTTGCGGATTCGTGGATTTTGCGGATTGTGTGGGAAATGGCCGGGCGGGAAAACGGTGCACATCGCTAGTGTGAGGGGCAGGGCCAAACGGGCGAGGCTTATATGCGAGTACACATGCCTCTTGTGTGCATAAACGGACAGGCACAGATCAGAGAAGCTCGTGGTCACAGGAGCTGCACAGGGATTGAGCTTGTGAAAGTCAATAATGCAAAGGCCTCCATCAAGCATCATAGCTATTTTTCGACAATAGATATGGGGAGAACGCACACCTGCCCAGCCTTGACAAAACTCACATTTTTGGGGGGGCTGATTAACTTTGCCATCACACCAAAGAGCGCCGGGGTCCCTCGAGTGAGCTGTCCATCAACTGGGTAAAGGGCGCGAAGACGGTGCACACACCACTAGTGTGTGGGGAGGGGCCAAACGGATGGGGCTTATATGTGAGTTCACATGCCTCTTGTGTGTATAAAAGGACAGGCACGGATCAGAGAAGCTCGTGGTCACAGGAACTGCACAGGGATGGAGCTCGTGGAAGTCAATTATGCAAAGGACTCCATCAAGCATCATAGCTAATTTTCGACGATAGATATGGGGAGAGCGCACACCTACCCAGCCTCGACAAAACACACATTTTTGGGGGAGCTGATTAACTTTGCCATCACACCAAAGAGCGCCGGGGTCCTTCGAGTGAGCTGTCCATCAACTGGGTAAAGGGCGCAAAGACGGTGCACACACCACTATTGTGTGAGGAGGGGCCAAACGGACGGGGCTTATATGCGAGTTCACATGCCTCTTGTGTGTATAAAAGGACAGGCATGGATCAGAGAAGCTTGTGGTCACAGGAACTGCACAGGGATGGAGCTCGTGGAAGTAAATTATGCAAAGGCCTCCATCAAGCATCATAGCTAATTTTCGACGATAGATATGGGGAGAGCGCACACCTACCCAGCCTCGACAAAACACACATTTTTGGGGGGGCTGATTAACTTTGCCATCACACCAAAGAGCGCCGGGGTCCCTCGAGTGAGCTGTCCATTAAGTGGGTAAAGGGCGCGAAGACGGTGCACACACCACTAGTGTGTGGGGAGGGGCCAAACGGACGGGGCTTATATGCGAGTTCACATGCCTCTTGTGTGTATAAAAGGACAGGCACGGATCAGAGAAGCTCGTGGTCACAGGAACTGCACAGGGATGGAGCTCGTGGAAGTCAATTATGCAAAGGCCTCCATCAAGCATCATAGCTAATTTTCGACGATAGATATGGGGAGAGCGCACACCTACCCAGCCTCGACAAAACACACATCATCCTAACTAACTATTTTAGGATGGCGCCGGCAAGCTGCCAGCGCCATCCTAAAATAGTTACTAAATTAGCTTCATCAGGAAGCTCTAATAGATAAAATAAAGCAGGTGCTCGAGCACCTGCTTTATTTTATCTATTAGTGCTTCCTGTTGAAGCTAACTTAGTAACTATTTTAGGATGGCGCTGGCAGCTTGCCGGCGCCATCCTAAAATAGTTAAAAGTTCAACAGGCTTGAACTTTTCCCCCCGAAATCCGCCGCTCGCGGATCTCGCGGATTTTCAGTAAATTCGCGGGAGTTCGCGGATCGTGGATTTACCGAAAATCCGCGAGCGGAACGGATTTTCCGCTCATGCCTAATGGGGGTCAGTATGAGGGAATTGTGATCGCTGTGAGTGCAGGGTGAGCATGAATGTGAAGGGCGAGAATTTGGAGCAAGTTGTCTGAATGCAGGGTGCATTCCCAGACACTTGCAGTAACTCAGCATGCTCTCAGCATGCTATTGACGGCAGTGCAGGGTTTCAGATATGTTAAACTATTGCTATTGTAATTATGCCATTAACCAGGGATCGAGGGTGGAGGAAATAAATACTGGGCTGATCTTGCAACAAACTTCCAGTTTTATGATTAGGGTTGCCAGCTGATTATTTTGATGTCCCAGGTGGTACAAAAATAAGCAGTCACCTAAAGCTCTATTTTCAGTCAGCACTTATTTGTGCATACTCTGAACAGCAAATATAAATAGAAAGCACTTTAAATTGTATTTTAGGGCTGCCTGAATGATATGACTGATAATAAAAGGGAATAAAGACAGAAAAGTCACATCATGAATGAATACATGCTTCTTTATAACTCATATTTAGTGTCAAGGGAAGCAATTTGCAGGCTTTTTAAACACCTGACTGGGATTTGTCTTTTGGCAACTTAAAACCCTTTTAGCCCTGTGATCATTTCACTCCTGACAGTGTAATTTAAAAAGCAGCATTGTTGCCTTTCTGGGAAGAGCTGGCCCTCCCTGGACGGGGTTAAATTCTGAGAGCTGAAATGCTTCAGCTGCAGTGGGAGGCAGGAAGCCTTCTCTGCTAAAACTGAAAGCAAGTAAGTAACTGACATTCATTTAATCTGCAGTGTGAGGCAAGGAGTCTCCTCTGCTCTGAAATGTCGCTTTCAGTTTTAGCAAAGGGGGCTCCTTGCCTCCCACTGCAGCTAAAGCATTTCAGCTGTAGGAATTAACCAGGATAGGCCCCCAAACCCCGTGTGTGGCAGCCTGATGAGACAGCTTCCCAGTGCGCACACAACCGCACCCCAGTATTTCACAGGTCTTTAAAAGACCTTTTTCTTGTTAATGAGGCTTTAATGGTTTTCACTCCTTCTTAGGGCCCCTGCAGCTCCACTCTGCTGTTCCTTTGAAGAGTCAGAGGACAAAGGTGAGATTTTAGGGAGGAGTGCGTGCCCCCCCTGAGACGGTGTCGCGCCCCCCCAGGGGGGCGCGACCCACAGATTGAAGAACTCTGTTCTAGGGGATCCCCCGACCTAAGAAAACCCAATACCTAAAGACACACCTGCACCTTGGATGGCCCAACCAACGGTGTCCCAGCATTCCAAGGCATCCCAACTTGCCTCTCCAACCAGTGGTCACCACCAGAAGAACTTCATCCCCAAGCCTGCAGTCTTTGTTGCAACCGGAAAATCCCCATTGAAAACAACAGGGCACCCAATGCCAAAACAGCACTCTGCACCCAGCTGCTGCAGGTGTACTTTGGGTGCTAACTCTGATCCCCCCTTAGCCCTGCGCCTAACACCTGGAACTTTGCTCCCACGACCCTGTGGCCTGTTTGTGAGCAGCTACTAACCGGAGGCCTCCTATCCCCAATTGGATAACATTGGACCTCCGCACTCGGCACTTGGCCGCCCTAGTGCCGCTGAGGGTATTTCAAGGGTGCATCCTTGACCCAGGGGGGGGAACCCTGGTTCTAACCCCAGAATACCAATTCCCACAAACTTGTACTTATGTGTAAACCAATACCTCAATTTCCTTCCATAGGATTGCATTGACTGTTTTTCTTGAAAATTGTTCTAAGTGTGGAATCGAGTTGGTTTGCATGGAAAATTGACAAAACTGCAAATTTACTAAAAGTGATTTACTTACCTTTTGAGTAGAAAATGTCTTAGTGTGATATCTAGGCATATCACACTGATTAGCAAAAGTAATCTGAAAAGTAATCTAATAAGTAACATACAATGTAATCTTGAAAGTAACAACTGTGATTTCAAAACATTGACTTACCTGTAATGCAATCAATTGCATTTAAACCTGCATTCATTTGTAAAACATTGCATACGTTTTTGCAACAGTATTATTTCACTTACCTGCACCGGGATTGGCTTGGTTCTAGAAATAAAATAATGTAATAATATTTGTATACAAATCAAATTAGTCAGAGTTCAGTCTTTGAGTGTGTGACATCATTTACTGATTGAGTCTGTACAACAAATGCTTAATACTACTCTCTGATAAAGCCTTACTGCTTGCCCACACTACCACAAATAGAGAGTAAGGTGCTATCTACTTTTACTTTTGCCTACCTTTGGGGTTCCACGGGACTCTGTGCACACTATACTTCATTTTGAGAGAGAGAACGAGCTGTGAGGTGGTTTGTAGAAGTGATTGGCAGTTTGAAGCACAATGAGACTGCGCACAGCTACTCAAGATAAAGAAACCTACTACAGATCAACAGTGAGGGAAAGAGGGAAAGCTCACTATCCTCATTGAAGGTAAGACTGCGTTAGCCCCTGTGCCCCCTCCCCTGTGCAATGGGAGCTTCCAGATACCATCTGTAGCTGGTAAAGAACTTACCATTTGAATTCTTGGTTCCTGCCCCACGGCTTCCATGGTCTCCAGCTGTGTCCTTGCTTGTCCTGCAAGTAGCACTGTCACCTTAGGTGCCCTGTTATTAGAAATTCTAGGCTATGACCAGTGGGCTCCTTGGTACAGACATCAACCCTTTTTGTGTAATCTGAGTATCAGAGTGGACTACTCTCGTACAGCAATGGCTACTGGACTGGTGGAGCTCCAGTAACTGTGCCAAGACACCAGGCACCTCATGCCATATCCCTGACACTTCCAGAGCAGTGTTGTCACCAAAGAAGGGTGGGCACTTCTGTTGCTTTGGGTGGTGGGACAGTGGGTGGACCATCGACATTTGAATTCATATCAACTTCTGAAACCACATCACTGCAATACATGCATTGTTGTTATTGCGCTAGTATGAAAGAGTAACCCTGTGAACCATGCTCTGAATAATGTTAAGCATATTTTTATAGTGCTTAGAGTCTTGGCACCATAATACTGTTTAGGGTCAAAACTTTGACCCAAAGAGTGGTGGAAGCATCCAGTTTTAATTGTGTACCTTAGCTTTATGCGTAGTATATTTGTCTTGTGTGTATTAAAGAGTGGAAAGCACTGTTGGCTGGTATTACTGTGCAATCTATATTCTGAGTGTCCACCCACTTCACCTCCTTGAGAGCCTTGGACTGCTCTGTCTCCCTACCTTGAGAGAGTCCATTGCTGTAGAGGAGTACTTGGTAATCCAGTTTGGGGTCCAGTAGTACTGTAGCCCTAGGACATCAGCTTTTAACATCTCCAATTGATGCAACTGCAGCCTAGTAACCCCTGACTGCCAGGGTGTCCTGGGACTCACAGCCACAATACATCTAAACACTTCTACATAATAAATCAGAACCACTTACTTAGCTGATTACATTCACAAATACGCACACACACATCACACATACTGCCATAAACTCTAAATATCCAATGAGAATCAATATATGAGCAACTCACTCCTTTTCTAATTGGGAATTTATTTTCTGTATTTTCCGGTAAGTAAGAAAAATAAAATTGAAAACAGCACAAAAAAATGCCTAAAAAATGTCCGACTAACGGTTGACCAACTCAAGAAACCACCATGGCAATTAGGAAAGTCAGAGCTACATTGTAATCCAATAAGAGCTCTTCTCTACTGTTTTGATCCTTGCACCATACTTGGTAATTACTCCATGAAATAAATATGTAGTCAAGTGAAGGATGTATATTATCAAATAGTGTAACCAAGATTCAAATGGTTCCTGCACGAGAAGGGGCACTATAGGAAATGATTAGCCAGAGCAGAGAAATGCAGGAACTGTTGAAAATGGAAAGAATCTGAATATTATTGGATAACACCAGACACTCCGGACCCAAGTTACGACCTGGAATATACATCGTAAAGAACTGATGGTATTAGGAATCACAATAAATGCTAATCCATCAAGATCCCTACCTCTCAGACTAGAACAGGCAATAGAGTCAGTGCAGTACAGTTAGTCATTCTTGCAACACATGCTTTTTAGAAGAATACAAAACTTGCCAACTGCAAGAGGTTTGTCTGAGGCTATCCTGCAGCAGTTGAGCGCCTGGCTGACATGGGCTATGGGGAGAGCCACAAGACCTGAACACTCACTTCAAATCACCATGCAGAAACAACTCCATAAAGCTCCAAATGTACACAGGTTTGTTGGAAGGCCACAATACCCATTTTCTTAATAGTAACTACACCATCAAAACCAATCATTCACACTAAGGGGGTAATTTAGAGTTAGGCAGACTGGGAGCACCGCTTTAAATCAGTAGGGCTTCAAATCCTTCAATTTGGGGTTCCCACTCCCCAAATAGACTTTGTAGAACTGTTGATTTACTGCTAGTGAAGCCTCAGTCGGCTATGCTGTAAGTCAGTCGCTGGCAGCAAGTCATCCACCACAGTACTGCTGCCTTTGAGGCTCTAGTAGGAGCTCCCTATTTTGCAGATGTTCCCTGCAAAAGTCTGCCATACTATCCAATCTATATGCATTAGGAACATTCGTATTCGTTTCTTAGAAACAAAGCTCTGCTTTGTCTTTGTTTTTGTTTTTGAGAAATAACAAAATAGAATGGGTTGCCACAACCTAGCAGCCTCAATGGTATTCATTTTTGACAAATGGTTTCCAGTAAGTCATGGGCAATGATCTGCTAATGAGGCACTTATGTCCTAATAGGATGGTGATCTGCAGCAAGGTGGTACACGCGGGCCTCTTACCCCATGGAGTCCAAATGATCCTCTAAATGTGGTTCGGGAAATAATTTATATCATGAATGTGAACTCTCAATTGTACAAGTCACAATCACAGACCAAGCCTGTACTAAACTCAGGAGTCTATATAAGTAGCAAAAACAGCACTATACAATTACCCAATAATCATCATAAATATCTCTTGGTGGAAACTCGGTGAAACACAACCATTGTTAATTCGTTATAGTCGCTCATTCAAAGATCGGCCATATAGGCATATTATTCTTCACTGATATACTAACATTTAAATAAATTGCTAAAACGTTTAGTACTATTATAGCTGTTGGTTAGTTAGCATTTTTCTCTTTATTGCCAAATTTTTCTCGTTTTGAGAAAAAGATGCTCGTTTTTAGTGAAAAATAAATATTTGCCAATGTTTTCCAAGCGTGTTCACCAGCAAACAAATATGGTACAAGCAAGGTCAGCATTTTGAACGATACAACATTTTTTTTTTTTTTTTAAGTTCAAAAACGATACAACATTTATAACCTTCGTGCATGAAGCAATTGAGAACTTAACATTCACAAGCAAGATCTTGTTTTGTGTTTTGGAATCCCTATGACAGTTTGGTGTAGCCTTGATTAATATATGTGTCTTGTCTTGATCTTTGAGGCAATGCTATTAAATATAAGCTTGCTGGTGAAACCCTGGAGCTTTGAATATAAGTGGAATTTCGGAAAGTGCAGTTAATAAACATTTCTCTTTGTAGGATCATTCCAGATTCTGACACGTCAGAGCTGACACCAAGACAGAGTCAGCTATACAAACCAGAGAAGTATGTATGATGAAACCCCTACTTTGCAGGGATGCCATAATAAAGCTAGTTTGCAAAACTTGCCCGTGCAGTGTGTACTACGTGGCGGGCCTTCAGGTGCATGTAACGAGACCTTGTATTGTAAGTGTTAGCCTGCCTCAAATGGCCACTATTCCAACCATTTGAGCTCCCATTACTTCTGTTCCTCCCCAAAGAGGAGTATAGGCATAGAACGAGTGATACATATAACTAATTAACCTATAGTCTACTGTAGTATAGTTTCTTATTTCAACTCCAGTGCTTGAACAAGCATTGGAAATGCAATAGGTCTCATTAGAAAAGTTGGAGCTATTGGTCTTGTAAATGATTTTTTTTTATTTATGTGTTGTTTTTGAAAATAGCTAAATTAATAGCTTTGTCATTTACAATGCCAATAGTTATAACTTTTGCAAATGTGACACCTATAGCATTTGTAATGCAACATGTTTTGTATTCACGTGACTTAGATGTATTGATATTACAAATAACAATGGCTTTTAATTTTTTTAAAATAATTAATACTTAAATAATTTATGTAATTTATAATGGCAATAGCTTAAACTTTTGTAAATAACTTTTGTGAAGAATATGTTCAGTGTATTTTATTGTGACGAAAATCCAAGAACAGAAGTGAATTATTAACATCTTTTTGTGACATTTGTAATAAAGCTTGAAACATTGAGAGAACATATTTGAACCAGTGATGCTGTGGTTGCGCTGAGTGATGCTGTAGTTGCGCTGAGTGATGCTGTAGTTGCGCTGAGTGATGTTGTAGTTGCGCTGAGTGATGCTGTGGTTGCGCTAAGTGGTGCTGTGGTTGCGCTGAGTGGTGCTGTGGTTGCGCTGAGTGGTGCTGCGGTTGCGCTGAGTGGTGCTGTGGTTGCGCTGAGTGGTGCTGTGTTTGCGCAGTTGTGAAATAAAATCCAATCACCCTCAAGATGTAGGAATCAAAGAAATACAGCAGGTGAGGTGGAATGGACGACATAGTGGGAGCCATGATGCCTAAGAAAGATATAGTCATGGCTGGGGCAAGGAAATATCATTGAGTATAAACAGTTTGAATCATAAACATTTGTCAATGAATAAACAAATCTCATGGGGGAAGGGGGATGAGTGTCGAGTAAAGTGAAGTGTAAAGGGAATTAAATTCAGGATATGATCTTTATATATAACATACGTGAATAGTTGGATAGTTTTCATTGCAGCCCAAAGTCGATGAGGTTTACGATATGGTTTCTTTCTAAATGGTGCTCCATTCAATCTGTGCAAGCCCTTTTTGTTGGTGCAAAGTTCCTGTTTGGATTGCAGTCACGCATTGTGCAACTATAAAGTTTTTTGCATGTAACTATTTACTTGTATTTTTTTGCAAAGTACTGTACGAATACGGCTTATATGAACATGTAAATAAATACTAAAGTGAGGGTAAACGTCTGGATAGCAATAAAAACGCATGAAGCAAATTGTCTAGGGCGGTTGGGATAGACTCGGAGGAAAGGGCGTTGGATTAATCTCACTTAATGACAATGCATTGTTTCAACGGAGCAGTAAGAGTTGCAATGAATTATTTCCTCTTCTACGGCTCACTGTGCTTCTTTGTAAATGCAAGGGTTGGGTGTGGAACGCTAGCTGTCTTAAAACGCTTGGTGTTCGCACCATTGTTATCAGAGAGGTTTGAGCCCCGGAGAGGCGCGGAACAAGTAGGTGTGAAGAGCAGGAGATCGCCATCTTTATGACACACACACGCGTGCTCAGGGTCACTGATACTGAGGAAAAGAACCCGACCCAGAGTCACAGGACGAAATAACGGGCGGCGAGAGGGGAGGCAGCGGAAGGAGTAAGTAATGGCAGAAATAAAACGCTGGTACCGGAGAGTGGGGATGGGCACCGGTGCCGTTTTCTAGAGCCAGGCCTGCCATGAAGGGAACGTTTTAATGCTTTTTAAGTATCGAAATGGGTATAGCGAGGTTTTTAAACAAAGCCGACGTAAGCACACGTGGCCTGTTCATTTCTTAAATGAGCCAGATTACTGTGCAGTACATAAAGTGAATGGAACCATTCTCACTTGGCATCTCGTGTGAAATTATATAGACTCATGGCGTGCAGTTAGTTAGGGTAATGGGCCCTTGTCACATTATTTATAAAAGAGTTTTGCAAGTCGATGATTTCATGCCTAGAAGCAGAAAAGGAAGTTACTGACAAGACAAATGGGAGATGAATAACCAAGGAATTCAACACCTTTTCTGGAGGAAATGGACACCTATGTGGGCACAAAAGTAATGTTAAATGTGGCACCAAATAGCAAATGGATGCCCTGCCATGTGTGCCTGTATGTTTGTGGGTTCGTGTGCAAGGGTGCCTGTGTGTCTGTTGTGTCTGTGCGCATGTATGGTTGTTAGTTGGTGTGAAAGGGAGCTTGTGTGTCTGTGTGCATGTATGTTTGTTGGTCCGTGTGCAAGGGTGCTTGTTTGTCTGTGCGCATGTATGTATGTTGATCCATGTGCAAGGGTGCTTGTGTGTCCGTTGTGTCTGTGCGCAGGTATGTTTGTTGGTCCGTGTGCAAAGGAGCTTGGGTGTCTGTGCGCATGTATGTTTTTTAGTCCATGTGCAAGGGTGCTTGTATGTCTGTGCGCATGTATGTTTATTGGTCCGTGTGCAAGGAAGCTTGTGAATTTGTACGCATGTGTGTTTCTTGGTCTGCAAGCAAGGGTGCTTGTGTGTCTCTGTGGATGTTTGTTTGTGTCAAGAGAGCTTGTGTGCATGTATGTTTGGTGAGGCGGTGAGAGAAGCTCACAAAGGACAACAATGTCCATCAAGAACGGGAGGAGGAGAGAAGCGCGCAAAGGGGGTGGGGCAGCGTTTTTTGGTGTGGGGCAGCGGTCTCTGTGGTGGGGCGGGGCACAGAACCCAGAAAGGCATATACGTGTTTAGGAATGGGGGCACGGACAGTGGAGGAGGGCGAGAGCTGATATGGGAGAGAAACAGAGACAACGAATGCTGCAAAGAGCAGAGACGGAAAAATGTGGAAGGGAGGGACTGTGAATGGAGGGGGAGGTAGGCAAATAGAGGGAGGGAAGGACTGAGGCATGAGAAACGAGCGAGGGAGAAGGGTAGGCGGAGAGTGAAAAACACAAGCAAAAAATAAATAAAACGAGACACGGCCTGCCAGCCGTGAAAGTGAAAGTACGGCCGTGAATAATTAGGGGAGGAGCAGCCAGGAGAGAGCAGGAGCGGAGGCGCCAAGCTGGGGAACAGATGGCTGGCGATTTGATGATGTGCTCGCGCATTTTAGCTCAATGCGCTTGCGCATTGACCTAAAAGCGCACGGGCACAGCATCAAATCGCCAGTCTAGTTAAACTCTGTTTAAGCCCCTACAGTCTTGCAAGCTCAATGCGCATGTGCATTGACAGGCGAGATCTAAAAAACATTTTCCCAGTGGCCTGTTGGAAGGAGGGGGCCCTGCGCAATTGCCCACTTAGCCAATGCCTTAAAACGCCTCTCCCCAGTTATCAAATTGGGTTTGGTTCTTTCCCCAACAGTTCTTCATTTCAGTTTCATACATTTTTTTTTCTTCACAAAACACTATTTGTAACTCCATGCACATGCCAATCAATGTATTGGTAGTGGTTAAGTTTTTTAACAACTCTACAGATTGGCATTAATGATTGGCTTCGAAAAATAGGACTATAAACTGCAAGGAGACAAAAAAGGTTTCTGGTAAAATATAGTGAATATAGGTATGCTAAGAACTGAAATGTTGAAATGTATTCTTTCAGAAACGTTAAACTCCATCCTAACTAAGAACCGAGGTGTCAAAGTAGATACCTTATCCTTTGAACTTCATAGCAATGCCTTGCCTGCAACCCGCTTTTCGCTTTTAAAAAGAAAGCTTTGAAGTGTCTGTGTTTGGGGGCGGCAGGGTGGGCTATGAATAGGGGAGGGGTCTTTCACTCCGCCCCTCGCGTCCCTGTTCTAGGTGTAACTATTATTCGTGGTGTGACCAGGCCGTGAGTTCTACACAAGGAAAAAATTAATTGCAGAGGGGGAAGAGGGGAAAATTGGTAAAAAATATAAATAAAAAAAAATCTATAAAATAAAATGCAAAAAGACCCGATCTGAGGATCCCAGTAACCTTTTTGTGTACGTACCTTGATGTACCATACGTAGTTTGGGTTGTATGAGCTGGCAAGGCCAAAGATGGACTTTTTTGTTGTTTTTTTAATTTTATTTGTGTATGAAGTTGCTGTTCTTTTCCTTTTTGGCCTGTTTGATGTATGTGTGAACTTATACATCGGTCTCCCACAACATCTCATTCACAGCTAGCAGCTATTAAAAAAAAATGCCAGCAAGACGGATCCTTTGCATTCTCAGAAACCACCCCAAAATTGAGGGGCCTAAAAGAACTGCAGCTCCAAACTAGTGGTGCGATGGAGTGCGCGAGAGGCTTTGGAGGCGAGTCACCGCGTCGAGCAGCTTTCGCCAACGTCACATGCAAATGCAAAGCAGTAGTAAACACTCCGCAGCTGTGGGTGCACACTCGCGTGCAGAACCGGCCTCAAAGGTACAATCACATGTAAACATGGCAGGCTGCTAATGCGTGCTGACACCAACAAGCTCTCAAAGCCCTGCGTGAAGCAGAGCAAGCGAAGGAATAGCAAGGACAGCCAGCCTCAGGAGAGAAACCCGAAGCAACGTGGACGAATAACCGCCTGAGCAACGCCACAGAAAAGGCTTTTACCTCACGTGGTTTGAGAACGCCGAGATTTCCTTTAACCCTATAGGTTAAAGCTTCCACAGTACCCCACATTCTCTCTGCTCCTGATAATGAGGGGTTGAACGTGGATATTCGAAATATCTGAGGGCGGTGTGCGGTCTTTCCGATTCATGGTCATGTGTATACCCCACGTTGTAACGTTCACACCCCAAACACGTATTTGGATTAAAGGCACACTATTAATCCATTGTGGAAGAATAGGTTAGGGAAAACTGGATAATTGTAGTAAATTAGCTACGTTTTTTCTATAGAGTAAATAAATGTCACACTAATACAAATGGGTAAAAAAATAGGCTGACTGGTATGTTGTCCCGTGTATTTAATGCCAAGTTAGATCTTTCTAATGTAAATTTTGTGGGAAATGCAGGAGTGCCTGCTAGCAAATGCTTGAAAAGTTAGCACTGTGCGTGGATAAACAGAATGTGCTTTGCATGTTCATGGTCATTTTTGTTTCAATAAACTTCTCACATGTGCATCAGTGTTTGAATGCATGCAATGTGAGCACAGCACAATATTACCCAGCAGACCCCACTTTACTGAATACCGTGCAACAAATCATTTCGCATGTGATCCATTTTCCCAGGCATAAGTTTCTCCCAGAAAAAAGCATTGTGAAACGTCGCCATGCAGTAACAAGCATCTAGGTTTCTGCAGCTTAGGGGCGGAGTGGGGAGAGCCGCGATGAGGGAGAGACGTGAAGCAGCAGGGGCCTTTGAAGTGAAGCTAGGCTTCACTTCAAAGGTGTGGGAGGTGTGAGGAGTTGTAAAAAAAATGTGGCTGAGGCAGAGCGCACGCTGGGGGAAACTTGTGGGGCGGAGCGGGAAGAGCTGCTGGGGAACAGATGGCTGGCATTTGATGCTGTGCACGCGCATTTTAGGTCAATGCGCTTGCGCATTAACCTAAAAGCGCACGGGCACAGCACCAAATCGCCAGTTGGGTAAAGTCTGTTTAAGTGCCTATAGTCTCGCTCTGCTCAATGCGCATGCGCATTGAGAGGCGAGACCTAAAAATGGATAAAGTATGATTTAATTATCCTTGGTGTGTTCTTGGTAGGCGGGGACACTTCACTGATGGGCATTTCAATCGCATGTTAATAAGCATTCATGAGATGTGCATGCATGCTCTGTAGAGGAGTTCGCACATACCTGTGGGATGCTTCAACTTACGGAAGACCAGTGCTGGCTCAGTGCTGTGGGACTTGCCGTCACTTAAAACAAAGTGAAACAAGCATTTGCAATGCAATAGGTCTCGCGTTAGGAAAGTTTGAGCTATTGGTATTGTAAATGATAAATTTTGTATGTATGTGTTGGTTTTAAAAATAGCTAAATTAATAGCTTTGTCATTTACATTGCCAATAGTTTGAATTTTCGCAAATGTGACACCTATAGCATTTGTAATGCAATATGTGTTGTATTTACGTGACTTAG
This sequence comes from Lissotriton vulgaris, assembly GCF_964263255.1. NCBI lineage: Eukaryota > Metazoa > Chordata > Amphibia > Caudata > Salamandridae > Lissotriton > Lissotriton vulgaris. The sequence goes on from NC_141687.1 coordinate 626,820,567, forward strand.
ATGTATTGATATTATGGATAACAATGGCTTTTATTTGTTAATAATTAATACTTAAATAAAAGTTATTGTAATTTATAATGGCAATAGCTTAAACTTTTGTAAAAAACTTTTGTGAAGATTATGTTCAGTGTATTTTATTGTGACGAAAATCCAAGAACAGAAGTGAAATATCAACACCTTTTTGTGACATTTGTAATAAAGCTTGAAACATTGAGAGAACATATTTGAACCAGTTGTTGAACGGTTGCACACATTGATGGTGTGGTGGAGCTGAGTGATGTTTTGGTGGCGAACGAGTGATGCTGTAGCGCATAGTGATGTTGTGGTGCCCCTGAGTGATGCTGTGGTGGTGTTGCGTGATGCTGTATGCTATGCAATGTTTTGTTTTGCTATCCTAGGTTTTGTTTTGTTATGCTATGCTATGTTTTTCTATCCTATGCTTTTATTTGTTAATAATTAATACTTAAATAAAAGTTATTGTAATTTATAATGGCAATAGCTTAAACTTTTGTAAAAAACTTTTGTGAAGATTATGTTCAGTGTATTTTATTGTGACGAAAATCCAAGAACAGAAGTGAAATATCAACACCTTTTTGTGACATTTGTAATAAAGCTTGAAACATTGAGAGAACATATTTGAACCAGTTGTTGAACGGTTGCACACATTGATGGTGTGGTGGAGCTGAGTGATGTTTTGGTGGCGAACGAGTGATGCTGTAGCGCATAGTGATGTTGTGGTGCCCCTGAGTGATGCTGTGGTGGTGTTGCGTGATGCTGTATGCTATGCAATGTTTTGTTTTGCTATCCTAGGTTTTGTTTTGTTATGCTATGCTATGTTTTGCTATCCTATGCTTTGATTTGTTATGTTCTGCTATGCTGTGTTTTGTTATGCTATGCTATGTTTAGTTGTGTTTGGTATGCTATGCTTTGTTTTGCTAATGTATGTGTTGTATTTACGTGACTTAGATGTATTGATATTACAAATAACAATGGATTTTATTTGTTAATAATTAATACTTAAATAAAAGTTATTGAAATTTATAATGGCAATAGCTTAAACTTTTGTAAATAACTTTTGCGAAGATTGTGTTCAGTGTATTTTATTGTGACGAAAATCCAAGAACAGAAGTGAAATATCAACACCTTTTTGTGACATTTGTAATTGTTAGGACCCGTAGCTCTTAGGGGAATCAAGGCCTTTCGAGTCCTGTGCCGAGTGTGTTGTAATGTGTGTTTTGCCTACCAGGGACTACATGTCCCAGAATTCCTTGAGGCGTGATCTGGAAACCTTGCCTCCTTTTGCACCAATCAGCTGCTGTCTGGGAGGTTCATATGTCTCCTCCCCCCTCTTGGCGGTGCTTGGTTTTCATTCTTGGATTCCTGCCTGGTGCCCGACCAGAGTATCGCTGATACTGTTCCTGAATCCCCGTGAACTGTGTTCGTGTTCCTCCTTTCTTCCCCATCCCGGAGATAGCGCTCCTCGAGACCGCGTGGGCTCACGCAGTCCCTTTCAAGATCCTCTACGGAGTTTTGGTTCGAGTCTCCTGCCTATTCCTTTGCCGACCTTGGGATTGGATTTACCCTGCCTCCTCACTAACGGTTCACAGGTGTGACGCTTGGAAGCACTGCCTGGTTCAGTCAGTCTCTCTTCGGCTCCCCTGTGCCTCCGCACCTACTCGCTGCAATATTCTGCCGAGAACTCTCTGCCTTTTTTGTTTTGCGGACAATTCTCCGCGTAGTTATTTTGTGCACTGAGACCCGCCGGTAAAAGGAAGCGGGTTTGAAGGATCCTTGGTGAACATTTCGCACGCATTTGTGAACGTTGGTTTTTTTCCTTCGCAGAGAGGATTAACTTCTACCTACCTTATCTTTTGTTGGATGATACCTATTGGGAATTGATTCGAGACTATTATCTCTCCCAAGGAACTACTTATCTTTTATTTTGGAGAGACCAAAGTATACACCCATCTTTTGGTTCGTATATACCTTTTCTTTCTTGGAAACCTTTTGGGTTTTCTGCACTCCATGGGCAGGTAAGTGCATTGCAGCACACTTGGTACAGACACATATTTATCTCTTAGTTTGGTGTCCTTTTTTGAATCCGCTAAGGCCCTGTTGTATGTGTTGTTTTCTTTCTCCTCTGCAGGTTACTGCGTCCTCATCGCTTATCATTCCCGAGTGCCCTATCTTCTATTCAGGAGACCTATGGGTTTTGGTCTCTCCCTTTTCTAACGACCACTCAGACCTGTGTGTGTTTATATTTCACTGGGTGTGCGGTGTCGTTTGCAACAGAGGGAGACACTGTCTACACTTCTGAGGAAGCTGGTTTCTGCCTGGAACCTGTTGTGCGTCCGACAGTAATAAAGCTTGAAACATTGAGAGAACATATTTGAACCAGTTGTTGAACGGTTGCACACATTGATGGTGTGGTGGAGCTGAGTGATGTTTTGGTGGCGAACGAGTGATGCTGTAGCGCATAGTGATGTTGTGGTGCCCCTGAGTGATGCTGTGGTGGTGTTGCGTGATGCTGTATGCTATGCAATGTATTGTTTTGCTATCCTAGGTTTTGTTTTGTTATGCTATGCTATGTTTTTCTATCCTATGCTTTTATTTGTTATGTTCTGCTATGCTGTGTTTTGTTATGCTATGCTATGTTTAGTTATGCTATGCTATGTTTTGCTATGATATGCTTTGTTTTGCTATGCTATGTTTTGTTGTGTTTGGTATGCTATGCTTTGTTTTGCTATGCCATGTTTTGCTATCCTATGCTTTGATTTGTTATGTTCTGCTATGCTGTGTTTTGTTATGCTATGCTATGTTTAGTTATGCTATGCTTTGCTATGATATGCTATGTTTTGCTATGATATGCTTTGTTTTGCTATGCTATGTTTTGTTGTGTTTGGTATGCTATGCTTTGTTTTGCTATGCTTTGTTTTGCTATGCTATGCTTTGCTTTGTTTTGTTATGCTATGTTATGTGATGCTATGTTATGTGATGCTATGTTATGTGATGCTGTTTTGTTATGCTAGGTTATGTGATGCTATGTTATGTGATGCTATGCTATGTTTTGTGACACTATGCTATGTTTTGTGACGCTATGCTATGTTTTGTGAGGGGGCAGTGTGCGAGTGGTCTGTGTGAGTGGGCAGTATGTAAGTGGGCAGTGTGTGTGAGTGGGTTGTGTGTGTGAGTGGGTTGTGTGTGTGTGTGGGGGGTGTGTGTGTGGGTGTGTGTATGTGTGGGGGGTGTGGGTGTGTGTGTGTGTGGGGGGGTGATTTTGTGTGTGTGTGGGGTTGTGTGTGTGTTGCTCCAGACTGAAAGCGCTTCCCCCATAGAGGTGCCCCCCGGAACAGGAGACTGTGCTCCAAATAAGTACCTCAAGAAGCTCCAGGCTGGGTTTCCAGCCCTCAAGCAATGCTGGCGCAAAGCCATTAATAACGGACATAAGGCATGTGACGAGGATGCCACTCGCACGCACACGTACCGCCCGGCTAGGTGCAGTTTTCTAATGTATAGCTTTGGCAATCCTTGGACCTTCGATAATGCCAATAAAGCATTATTGCATTGCATTGTATCGTTGACTGTTTACATACCTGGCCTACATACATTATGCAACGTTTCTTTGAAGTTCAGTCCAGACAGTTGTTTGTAATGGCTGCTTATCCCTTAATAACTCTCCCTGTCTCCACCAGCCCCCTCCCGCCCGGCCCCCGCAGGTCCCCCTCCCCTTGGTATCAGGGCCCACCGAGCTGCCACATGGCCACTGATAAGAGTGATGGATGGGCTGTGGCTGGCTCCACTGGGTCAGTGCTCGGCTGGGAGCATCTTAGTGCACCAGTGGCCAGAAGTCTGTCAGTGTGAGAGGAGGAGAGAGGGAGGGCAGGGGGGATGGAGGAATGCGATGGAGAGAAGCAGGGCAGGGAGGGTGGTGTAGATCAGAGCAGTCTTAGAGGGAGATGAGAAGTGAGAGGGAGGGAGTGAGGAATCTGGAAAAGAAAGGATTTAAAGGAAGAATAACGGGTGGAAACGAGGAGAGACCAGTGGAGGGAATGAAGAGGGGAAGGGGAAAAGAGAACACAGCTACGGATGAAATAAATTGGTATATAGATGAAAGAGACGTTGGAGGGAAGAGTAGAATGGAAGAGAGAATGGAGGGAAGAAAAAGAGGGTTTAGATTAGGGATTGGGGGAAAGAAGGAGAGGGCGTAGGAAGGGAGCACAACACAGACGGAAGGAGGGACACGACAGATGGAAGTAGGGAGACAACACGGAGGTAGAGAGGCAACACGGAAGGCAACACATCACGCAGGGAAGGGGTGGGAGGCAACGGGTGGAGGGAAGGAGGGACGAAGGGTGTGGGAGTCAACAACACGGACAGCGGGAAGATGATCGGAGTGGGCAAATCACACAGACCGCATTCAACGGAAGGAAAAAACTGCCAAAAGGCGAAGTTAAACCTGGAAATATTCCCAAACCTAAACAAACCTTTGAGCACACACACATTACACGATGTGGGTGCGTGTATATATTATAAGAAGTGCTGGTTAACCGCAGGACGTGCAAAGTATTTTTTGCAAAGTAGACTTTTAAGCCTGGATAAGCACATACGGGATTACGAGACAAATCAACTCAAATCACATCAAATTGGGAATTATTCAAAACTAATTTTACGAACCTTAAACGTCAGTTTTGCTGCTTCACTCAAACCCACATGGAATATGTAATCGCACCACCTAGTGGAGCAAGTCGAAAAGTGCAACTTGTGTTTCTCCCAAAAGCAACGTGTCCTCAATCAGACAGCTCAAATTAAGCTAATGATCCAAACGCCGCACTTCTGTCTACCTTTTCCCTATGCCTCGTGAAAGCGTTATTATTTACAAAGGGAAAAAGACACCAAGCGTATTGCTTTTAAAAAAAAGTTTTGCAAGTGGTCTGCTGCAACAATAAAGTTGCTTCACCAAGGTCTGAAAGCACCGCCGATATGAAATGAAGTCGCTTTGGCATGCTGTGTGGAGGACGCGGGTGGGGTGGGCATACTGTGTGGAGAGGCTGGAGGGCGTTGAAAGCACAGCTGCTATGAAATAAATAAAGGTGCTTCGGCATGCTGCGTGGAGGAGGCGGGAGGGGTCTGAAAGCACTGCTGCTGGGCTGTTGTAATATAAGTGATGGCGCCGCATGTGGCAGATGTAGGATGGTACGTAAATATTAATAGTTTAGTGTAAAGGAGGTGCTATAAAAACATGTTTGTGGGGGCGAAATGGAGGTCGGGTTGATGGAGCAGATCCACACCGACCCCAGGACCACACTCAGAGGCACCCTCATCTACAGACCACCAGGATCCCGCACACAATTTAATGAAGACATCACTGACTTCATCAGCCCACATGCCCTCACCTCCGAGAACTACATTCTACTGGGAGACCTCAACTTCCACCTGGAAAAGAATAACGATAACAACACCACCACCCTCCTGGACAACATGACTAATCTCGGACTCAAACAACTTGTTGAAACCCCCACCCACCTTGCCGGACACACACTCGACCCCATCTTCACCTCCAGCAAACACATCTCCTTCGATCACACCACGGCCCTCCATTGGACGGACCACAACTGCGTACACTTCAACTACAAAAAGACCACGACCCACATCCCACCACAACCTATTCCTCGAAGAAACTGGAACAAAATCACCACCGACCAAATCTTCGCTTCGCTTCACCAAAACCTCCCCACCATATCATCGGACCCAAACCAAGCTGCCACCAAACTCACACAATGGATCACCCACAGCGCTAACGAATTAGCACCCTTGAAAAACCACCAAATCAAACAAGGTAGCAATAAGGCCCTTGGTTCAACGATGACCTTAAGAAATCCAAAAAGATATGTCGTACCCTCGAGAAAACCTGGAGAAAAAACCCAACCATTGACAACCTGAACACCTTCAAGAACGCCACCCGCAAACACCACCAACTGATCCAATCCACCAAGAAATCAGCATTCAAGGATCGACTCGACAACAACACCCACAACAGCAAAGAATTATTCAACATCGTCAGAGAATTCACCAACCCCACCGCCGGCACCAACGACATCACTCCCTCCCAAGACCTCTGCGACTCCCTATCCTCCTTCTTCTACAACAAAATCGCCGACATTCATAACAGCTTTGGAAACCTGCCCGCAGATCAACCCACTCCACCCACCGCCGAACCAAAACAACAATCTCACAACCTTGGCGCCTGGAACCCAATCACGACTGAAGACACCATCCGTCTGATGAACTCCATCCACTCAGGATCGCCAACTGACCCATGCCCTCATTACATTTTCAACAAAGCAGACTCAATCATCGCACCCCATCTCCGCGATGTCATCAACTGCTCCTTCGACTCCGCCACCTTCCCAGAAAGATGGAAACATGCCGAACTCCGCGCCCTTCTGAAGAAACCCACAGCGGACCCCTCAGAACTCGAGAATTACCGCCCCATCTCACTCCTCCCCTTCCCAGCCAAAGTCATCGAGAAAGCTGTCAATAGTCAGCTCGCCGCATTCCTTGATTCCAACAACGCACTTGACCCCTCACAATCCGGCTTCCGAGCCAAACACAGCACCGAAACCGCCCTCATCGCTGCTACAGACGACATCCGATCGCTACTGGACAACGGAGAAACAGTTGCCCTCATCCTACTTGACCTCTCCACTGCCTTTGACACAGTCTGTCATAACACCCTCATACAGCGCCTCAGCAGCGTCGGAAAACAAGGAAAAGCTTTGGACTGGATCATCTCGTTCCTCGCCGGAAGAACTCAGAGAGTCCGCCTCCCCCCATTCAAATCAGATGCAACCGAAGTCATCGGTGGCGTACCACAAGGATCATCACTTAGTCCTACCCTCTTCAATGTGTACATGAGTCCTCTCGCATCCATCGCACGTCAACACAACCTCAACATCATCTCCTACGCTGACGACACCCAGCTAATCCTCTCCCTCACCAAAGATCCTAACACCGCCAAAACCAATCTACACGAAGGAATGAAAGAAGTAGCCGAATGGATGAAGAACAGTTGTTTAAAACTAAACTCGGACAAAACGGAAGTCCTCATCTTAGGATCATCCCCTCTGCATGGGACGACTCATGGTGGCTACCGGCCCTGGGCACAGCACCCACACCTACAGACCATGCACGTAACCTAGGCTTCATCCTAGACTCCTCCCTTTCGATGAGCAGACAAGTCAACGCCGTCTCTTCATCATGTTTCAACATCCTTCGCATGCTCAAAAAAGTCGTCCGCTGGATCCCCACCGAAACAAGAAAGACAGTCACCCACGCACTGGTCACCAGCCGACTGGACTATGGAAATACCCTTTACGCCGGAACCACAACCAAACTACAGAAAAAACTCCAGCGCATCCAAAACGCCTCAGCCAGACTTATACTGGACATTCCCCCTCAAGCTCACATTTCCGGTCATCTGAAAGATCTCCACTGGCTTCCCGTCAACAAAAGAATAACGTTTCGTCTCCTCACCCACGCTCACAAAGCCCTCTACGGCCTAGGTCCCGGATGCCTCAACAAACGTCTATCCTTCTACACACCCACCCGCCAACTACGTTCATCCAATCAAGCCCTCGCCACAATCCCGCGCATCACTAGATCCACCATGAGAGGAAGATCTTTCTCTCCTATTTAGCGGCCAAAACTTGGAATTCCCTCCCCACCCACCTCCGCCTTACACAGAACCACCTCTCCTTCAGAAAGCAGCTTAAAACCTGGCTATTCGATAAATGATGCACTAAAACACCCACCCTCACTTGAGCGCCTTGAGACCCTCTGGGTGAGTAGCGCGCTATATAAATTACTGAACTTGAACTTGAACTTGTCAGTCAAACACCTAATTAGGGGGAGGAGAAGTAAGTGAGGCCGAGCCCGCTGGGGGAAGCAACAGATGGCTTTGAAGTGACTGTTGGCTAGTGGGAGAGGTGAGGGGGGAGTCACGGGGAGATTAGCAAGCGGCCGTGAAGTGCAGGCGGGGGGCGGGGAGCAGAGCCTTTGAAGAGCCAGTCAGTGAAAGGCTGATAGGCAGAATAGGCAGAAGCTCGTGCACGAGGCGTGCACTTCTGAAAATCCGGATCGTAAAAGCCAGCTTTGTGGATGGACGGCATTAGGTCTCTCTCTTCGCGAGACCTAAAACTCTGAAAGTCTGAAATAATCAGAGAGAGGTATTGTTAGCTTCTTCTTGGGAGTAGTTGATCAGTTTTACAGGCAGCCCTTCCCATGGATGGTAATGGTATTGCAATCCTTCTCTATGCAGAACGCCTCTGGGGCCTTCCCCATGGCTGGTGGATTCCTCGTGGTCCTTAGTGCTCGTGAGGCTTCCCCTGCTTAAGGTGCCATTGCCATCAATGCTAACTTTGACAGCAGACCAGTTGTTTAATGGTATGTTAATAAAAAATTATGATCATCCTATCTATTTGTTATGCAGAGAACCTCTATAGAGATTTCCCTATGATATGGATTTCCAAGCAGTAGAGAAAATTACAGATTCTTATCAGTCTTATTCACTTAAATTAGTAGTGTAACTATTTTAGGTTTAGGCTTGGAGATCCATATTTTTTTACGGCTAATGGGTACAGTCATGGGCAGCAATACATTGCCTACTTATGCAAACATTAATATGAGTATGTTTGAACAAGAATACATACTTAACACTCTAGTTTGGAATCACATAGTGAAAACCGGCTGAAGATATATTGTGTTTGCATATCGGAAAAGACAGAGTATGAACTGGATTGCTTAAGAGATTTCGACATTGTTTAGTTAACAGTGTAAAAGCAGATCTGTATGTTATTTGTTGGGATGTAGACGTTGCTTCTAGGGAAGGTGCAGGGCCATTATGTAAGGAGGAAAGACGGGAATAATTTTGTATTGGCTGAAAGCTTTCATCTGAAACAAACATTAATAGCCCCCTATACGGCTAGCTCCTACAAGTGAAAAGAATAGTGTTTAAGCAACATTTTCTAGAATGGTAACAAGAAATATTACATAATTTCATAAGAGAGGATGTACAATGGATTCTCTAAATAAAGCTGAAGCCAAATTTCCAGAAGGCTCATATTGCCACCCTTTACACATGCTAAAAATGATAACTGTGGAAAAAGAACGAGTTTGATTATAAATAAACATAAGTTCAGTATCAGGTTGGCTGAGCCACAATCTAAAGTTGTGAGGAATTTTAAGAAGGAGAGACACATTGTATCTCATTGCAGTTTGTAAAGGGCTTGTTAGATTGTAAAAAAAAGTAGGCAGCGACTCACTCACAAATGTTATTACTAGATGAATTTTGGTGATAGACTTTATAAAAACATTACATATAAATGGGGTAAAAGATGCAGAAGGTCCTTTATGTAAGATAAAATAGTTGATTTTATCTCTGATATTGAATGCAAAACTGTTGCTCCTCCTCTAAATACGCAACTAAACTTCTCAAACAGATGGGATCAGGGCAAAGAAATACCACCACTAGCCAAGCGCTTGACCCTAACTGCATAAACACTCTTTAAACCGGCTATAAAGGTGCAAGGACGCCAAGGGTAGAGGACCAACACATAGGGACATCATACATGCTCACAGGGGGCAGGTCCCTAGACCCAGGCAGGAACTAGACAATTGTTTTAAATTATAAAAGAATCAAAAAGGTCTCATACCCATACAGGATTTATTTTTTATTCTGCTAAGCTTCCCCTTGCTCAGGCAGTCACACCTTCCTACCTACATTCCATGTACTACTTGCTTTTATTCTACCCTCTTGCTGACCACTAAACTATGGTGCGCAGAACCGTTTTCTTGAAAACGCTTGGCTAAGGAGATTCAGCGTGGGGGACAACCGAGGGACAGCTTTCCTGCTATTCCCTATGAACCCAGTATTTGCATTCTCCTGCTGAAATAACCCCCTCCAAACCCAACAACGGGGAACATGGAGATTACCCACTGACTGAAGTACGATAGGGGTGTCCTGTTGAGACTAACATTCGCAGGCTATTCAGAACCAGGTAAAATTAGTCCCAACATTTCGAAGGCAGGCAAATGATTGAATTTTGAGAGAAGGGACTGTGGAGTCGTTGGACCCATGTAAAGACACAAAGAGAGTGGGATGATGATACCTTGAGTGTGGGTTGGGAAGATTGTTCAAGACGTACCAGTGATGTGTATGCCTGTGATGGACATCCGTAGACCCTAAAAGCCTTAATACCTCAACACACAGGACCACAAAGGAGAAACAAACCTATCAGACCGAGCCTGGAAGTGTAGCTCGCTCCATAAAGGAGATGGCCTGAAATCTGTAGTGTTAATCTGTAAATACGACTGGATGGGAGGTGTGTTAAGAGGCTAGAGACCAGAAACGAGTGCCATAGTTATTGGGACACTTGGGACACTCACAAAAGTGGAAGTGTAAATTTGGGGCATCAAGGAAAGGTTACTAAGGAGACTTGCACTCACTGCTAGGTGGCACACTGAATCATTGCTTAATGGATAAACTATCATGTTGTATGAGGCTTTCTTAAGATGGGTACATACTAGCAGTTGAGAGCTAATTAGTTTAAGACACAATAGCTTGTAATAAGGTAAATCAGCAACCAGAACACCTGCTGTTTCCCTCCTAATAACTTACAATGAGAGTGCTAGGAACCTGCAGGTCCATGCCGTTTCTCTTCATTCAGGTAGAGATAAAGAAGGTGCAGATTTCAAAAAGGCACACCTGCACAGTCAACATCGCTCCAGAATGTACTTGGCCGAATTCACTGGTGACATAAGAGGCCAAATGCACAATATGTAGAGGGTATTTTGTTTAGGGCCACTGATTGTGCTTCATATGAAGAACAGCAAGGGTGACTGGCAGGCAGAATGCAGTGGGAACACTGGAATATAGAAGACACGGGAATGGAATGGAATAGACAGAATGGAATACAGAATACACTGGAATACTGGAAAACCTAATGCACTGGAATACACTAGAATACAGAATACACTGGAAAACAATGGGAGGCAGGATGCCCTGGAGTAAAGAGTTGGAGAAGCGCTGTGTCACTGAATCTCTCGCAGCACGCTGCATACGCTATAAAAATTAACAAAGTCAAAACCAAACACTCTCTAGGTAATGTTTCTAAATCAGATAGAAATTCCCATTTGGAACTTATCGTTCTAGGAAGAGCATATTAGAAGTCACCTTAGATAGGCCTCCCACAAGCTCAGAAGTAAAGCCAACTAGGACTTCAATAAATGCTTCTGTGAAAATCAAAATCATCATGCATGTCAACCCTTTTTGGTGGAAATTCCAGTTCATGATTCCCAGATCTTTTATCTGGCGTGCTCATTCCTCTTCCTGATTTTCAATTTTCTTCTTGTGGGTTCCCTGGTGTGCTGTTCAGTTCTCCCTGTCGCCAACAATGTTAAGAAGTGAGGTAGGCAAAGCTGAGTTCAAATTTAAGTTTTAATTGTTATAAGTAAAATGCAACACACCAGCACGACGGAAGGGTTCCGTACATGTTGCTGGCTTGGTCATTGTAACGGACTGTCAACTGTCACACATAAACTGTCAGCTGGCATTATAGAATGCCACTGATGTCATGCATAGCAGGCGCGAGGGCAGGAACGTGTGTGGAGGGGATGGAAGCTAAAGGGGAGAATAAGTAGGAAGATGGAACTCCAACACAACACCTCTCCTTACGGAGGAAAACAAGGTTGTGGTTCATAACAAAGAAAAAAAAAGAGCACCACCGACATAGGCCCACATGCATCAAAGCAAAAACAGGTCGCAAACGAGTCGATTCTCAGAATCTGCCCCTTTGGGACCGGTATTTTTCATTTGGGATGCATCATCCCAAATGCAAAAATCGCAATTTAAGTAATCTCTCAATTGCGATTACTTAAATTGCCATTGCATTTAAGGAATCGCAAATTGAGATTCCTTACATGCAATGCATTAAAGTGAAAAAACTGGGGAATTCGCTAATAGAGGGCGCAAATTACAATGAAGTTGAACTTCATGATAATTTGCAAAAACTTTGAAAAATGCACTAAAGTGCATTTTTCAAAGTTCCATTTTACACACACACACATGCCCCTGGGGCATGTGTGTGTGCAAGATGTACTCATAGGCAGCTTTTAGGGGTGCAACAGGGTGTCCTTGTGACACCCTGGCACCCTTGAAATTGCATTCTCAATTTGAGATTCTCTAATTGAGAATCGCAAATTGAGAATGTCTTCCCATTCATAGGAATGAATGTGGATGTATTCCTTAATTGCGACTCGCAATTTGCGAGTCGCAATTAAGGAATGTTTAGAAATCGCTAGTTTTTAAGTGATTTTTACATGCATAGCCTTTTGCTATTCCTCATTAGCGAATCCTTAATTTTCACTAATAAGGAATCGCAAATGGCATTGTTGATGCATGTGCCAGTTAGTATGTTATTCACAAACAAAGTCTTTGTACTTGCTGGGCTTCACAACGCTGCGGCCATGTCTACTGATACATCCCACTTCCTTCGCTGTATCGCCTTCTTTTTCCTGTTCTTCTGACTCAGTGATGCTCACTCAGCTTTGCCTGCCTCACTTCTTAACAATAACATAACAATTGCACCGGGCCGGCGCCTGAAAAGCTGTATGAAGCAAAAATTAGATATCTCTGTATATTTCCTTTCGATTTGGCATTCCTATAGTTAAGTACTCAGGTTACCAAAGTGTCGAAGCTGCCGAGCCAGAAGAGTTTTGGGAAATAGCAGCCTCAAACCCCACCCAGCAAAATACAAAGTCGCGGGAAACTCAAAATGAGATCTAGGTTGACGGGAGAAATAGAAAGAGGCATGCCAATGCCAGTTCTATTCAAACTAATTTCCGTTAGGAAATTTCACAATCATCTGTAAAGGGCAATTTTAACTTTCTTTATTGATTTCCTCTAAAGACATGGAAGGGCAAGCGACATCTTGTATTTGGCTCTAGTTTATACTAATAATAGTAAAATCACCGGATGCACGTCGCTTTTGTGTTTTAGCTCTGTGGGCAGTCCTGCCAAGTATCACGCATCAGGCGTTAGACTAATGCATTTCAGTGTGGTGCTCCACAACATCGCACTGAAATGCATTGTTATGCATTTGCATAGTGTCTAAGGCTCATGAAGCACTGCCTAAAACTGTAATATTATGGTCTGGTGGCTGGCAGCGCACCGCCCTGGCCTTGCGTGCACTGCTCCTGCTGGTTTGGTGCTTGTAGCTGAGCTAAGACTGCTGCTGGCAGGCAGCTCACTGCTACATTGTATCTGATTATTTCTCATGGTGCCGCTCTCAGATACCTTGACTACATTGTCAGGCCAAATGGCTACTACCGTAACATCTTGCTCCTCGGGAGGGGGGAACGTGACGTCACGTCCTGCTGCCGAAGGTGGGGAGTTTGTTATTGGAGAAAGTGGGTGGCGCTTTGATCATAGAGCACACAGCACTGCCTCCTACTGGTTCTTACACCAGCCAGGGTTGCCAAGTGCAGTCAAAAATCTAATGTAACCGGCGTGGCGCCTAATTCAGTTACAGCCAAGCCTCACGACACTGAGCAGTGATAGGAGATTGCAGTGGCCGCACAGGAACACAACGCAAAGAAAGAAAGAGGTAACAGTGTTTTATAGTCATTTGGATTACTTGTAAACTGTGCCCCTAACTTAAACGTTGTTGCTTCTGAATGCCCTAACTGCTGCCTTTGTTGGTGCTGATCCATTGTGGGGTTCAGCAGGCAGAGTCTTCGGGATGTCTGAGGGCACCAGGATGCCAGAAAGATGGCTCTGCACATAAAATACATACTATTAACTATGAAGGGTATGAAGCAACAGCCAGCATGAGGATGACAGAAATATGCAGAGGTGTTATGACCTGTCCAACAACCGTGTCTTCTTTAGCCTGTTGTTTGTGGTGTCCTGCATGAGAGAGAGAGAGAGTCAGGAGGAACACTCCCTGGACAGCAGTAGACTCTCAAAGGACAGCCCTGGACTAAGGAAGTGGGCACTATGGTGGGTCCCAGCCTGAACCTGCCTCCCAGAGTCCACTGCAGGCTCATGGTTCCCAGGCCCACAATACTAAACCTCCACACCTCACAGTGTCTCTAGCCCCTTGTCATGCTCAAAATACCTCTACTCGACTCTCTGCATCTAAGGTAGGGGGTGGCACCTCTGCAGGCATAGTGTCTTGGGCCACACCTGAAGCAGATCTGGGGAGCTCAAACGTTCAGCACAGAGGTATGTTTGTATGGCTCAAACCAAGATGGCATCCTGTTCATTTAACACCCACACGGCTTGGCATTTCTGAGAAGCTGCAGTAGTGCCTGCCTGACCTCTGTTACTGAGGACTGCAGTCACACAGTCTGTGTCTGGGTACTGCCCTTATATTTATGGTGCTTTGCAGCAGTTTTAAGATATTAATTAGAATTTCTTGTTGCTCAAATGGGTATAACTTCTGATATTGATATGTTTCCCTCATCTTCGTTACTTGATTTTACTCATGTGAAAGTGTCACTCATAGCCATTGAAATGTCACTCATAATTACACTGAAATTATGAAAATGTCACACATAAGCAATCTGTAACCTTGGCAGCATTGTGTGGGAGATCTACTCAGACTCTGCTGTTTGATTACAAGGAGGCCTCTTGGTTGTGGCTGAGCTTTGTTGGTCTAGTCCAGTTCTCACCATTACCTCGCTGACCGTTTTAGTCATTCCCCTCCTGATATAGTCAATGGTATCATCCTCCAGGATGGAAAACCACTCCATTCTGAATCTCAGTCACCCATCATACAGAGTTGTTCAAAAAAGGATGACAACTGGAACACCTTCTTTGTCTGTTTTTGTTTCCTCAAAACATGGCACACAGTTGTTTCCCAGCCTTGCTCGGACTCAATGCAACCCTTGATTCCCTCCTACTGCTTGGCAAGAGAGGCGATGTGAGGTCCATTGATGGGCAAGTATCACAGAGACAGTCAGATATTACTAAAGGCTGTGCTTCCACACTCACTATGTTACTCTACAGCATTTCCCTATGCATGGGAGGCTTCGGTATGCTGCTTCTTGTCTGCAGTGGGTACAAAATGGAGCATGCAGGACAATTTGCAAGCTGAGGCTGAGACTCTGTTACTTGCAACATGGAGCACGCCCACTAACATCCAGTAAGGCATGAAGGGTTAAAAAATAGGAAATCTATATGTTTCTGTATATACGTGCAGCGCCAATATAAGAGAAGTGGATAATCTGGGTTCTATATTGTTGTAGGTCGATAGAGAAAACACAGTGCTTTGACATACAACCGCAGGTGGCTGCTCCCTGAGAGTCTGAGATTTCATGCTTAATCTTCTTCCATGTGCTCTCCGTGTTGACCCAAATGTGGGCCACTTTAAAAAACAGGCTTCACTATTCAGCGTCTCAGGGAATGTTACCACTGAGACTAACGGGTCTAGGACATACTGTGTTGTGTGTGTGTTTATTTAAATCCATTGAATCACTGCGAGAGAGCCATTGTGGGGTCACGTGATGTGTTGTCTTAAAAAAAATATTGCACAGCCTAAGTACAATAATTGTAGCCCCTAGCATGCTGTTTGATGGCAATTACTTGGAAAGAGAAGGGGACTTGCCTAGTTGCTGGAGTTAAGGTGCATTATATTCCATTGTATTCCAGTGGCATTTTAAGGGACAAGTACAGTCCTGGTTTGAGCCTATGATCCCAGATGGACCCCTGCAGCCTTCTTGCTTGGATACATTTAGATGCCTTCAAGTTTGGTTGCTAGGGCTGATGCATTTCCCTCAATGTGGATGGTCCACTCACATGTTGGTGCCCATCCCTTTTCCTCCAATTCTCTCCTTAGCACATGTGCTGGGCTGGCAGAGATACTCCTTGGGGTGCATACGAGCAGTCGCTGAGTACACTCAGAGACTCATTTCACATATTCGTGCAGGGCAGCAAGTGGAGAGGACCTTGGAGCAGGAAAGTTGTATGAAGACTGCTCTTGGGTTTCTTTCTCCTTGTGCTGGTACCCGGTGAAGGGTGATGAAAAGCAATCAATGGCCACAGAAAGGGGTGTCCAAAGGCAAGTTTACAGCCAGGATCACATCTTCCGCACTTGAGACTTCTCTCTTTCATGAGACCCAAGTCATTGCAGGCGGCATGCTTCCTTCCATTTCTTGTGACTATCTGTACTATGCCTTCTATTCCAACTGGTCTGACGCCCTTTGAACTAGCATCAGGACACGAAATGGTACTCCCTGACACCTGTTGTAACCAACTCAAGGTCTAACTGTATTCATAGGAACAAAATCTCTTAACATGCTGTTAGAAAAGTGGTTTATTACACACTTGTGCGACCTCACAGTGTAATAAACTCACAAATCCGTGTTGATTGCAGTCAGGCTCGTGCGAAAAACCTTAGCTCAACCATGGGTAGCTGTGGCTCCGAGCAGCCAGTCTTTATCGAAGGAACAAATGTAAAGCATTAAGAAGTACCACAACGTTAAATAAGAAGAAAGCACAACACAATAAAAATCCAACACCAATTTCTAAATCTAGGTTGTATTTTATTCTTAAATAGACACATCACTGACACAAATCCACTGTAGGGTTCCACAACATGAAATGCTTAAAGAAACAGTAAATCAGCTTTTCACTGAGTGCAATAATCATTGTAATGAACTGAGATAATGGTAAAACTTTCCAAACTTTTATAAAGTTGTGAACAACTACTTTGGTACTCTTGGGGCTGAATGGATAACTATTTTTTATTGAAATATTGAATAAAGCTGGAATTTAAATGGATATAAAAGACTCCTCAATAATTACATTGTATTGAATTATCGATACTGGATTTGTTTGGAACACTACAAACTTGCCGATCAACAGAGTTAAACTGTTTTTATGTAAATCCATGCTCCTTTTCAGTTGCTGAAAGTTACTTTGCAGTCATAGCTGTCTGCAGTCCAGTTTCAAACTCTATGGGTGAACCACAATAGCCTTTAATGGAGTAGTCCTGATGTACGGGATACAGGATGCTGAAGATATTCAAAGATGTTGAAGATGCTGAGCTGGTAATGGGTTCTTCCTGCGGCGACCCATAGTCCACGAACACGGTGGGTTGACATTGGCGACAAGGGTCGATGTCCTTCGAACTCCGGGTGGTCAAGATAATTTTCTTCAAATACTGGATGAAGTCAAACCAAAAAGCAGTTGGCACTGTGTATATGAAAAGTAGATTCTACTGGCCAGTCAGCTGCCTTCATGATATCTCCCAATCATGAACCTAAAGAATATGTTTTGTACGCCATAGCACTTCTAACCAAATGGACTCCAAAAACAGTAACATCAATCCCAGCATCCGCTAGTAACCATCGCAACCACCTAGTGAAAGTGGTGGATGATACTGGATGAAACAGCTTCTGCAGGGCATTCAACGACTGTCCTGCAGAATCTTATCTATGACTTCTAGTAACATGTTCATATTCTTTCAGACATTAGACTATACACAATGTATACGTGCACACTGATCTTTTGCAGAATATCCACCCTATTCGTGAAAGACCTCTGTTGATCCGATGAGTACCTAACTCCTGAGAAGGACCAACCTCTGATTTAATCTTCCTTACCATTTTTCCACGTCAAAAATAAGGTAATTTCTGTTGCCTGTGTTCTCTATATATTCTAACCCACTAGGAACGGCGAGCGCTTAGCGCTAGTCTGCTCTCAAACTTCGGATGATTAGGCGCTAATTATGCTTCAAACTGTGTCCTATCCTCCTTTCCCCTGACCCGCCTATTTACCCTGTTGCAAATAGGATACCTGACCCGACTCCTGACTCCCGAACCCCGAGCTTACCTAGAACCCCAGCCGCCGGACCTGCTGGAGTAGACCCTGTTTTCACAGATATTCTCCAATTATTGTCGCAGAGAGAACATATAAACACCGGTGAAACTTATACCCCGCTCCTTCAGTGCAGCGTGGAAATTGATACGTTTTTGCAATTCCCCCTTCCTCTGCT
The DNA here is from genome assembly GCF_964263255.1 of Lissotriton vulgaris. NCBI lineage: Eukaryota > Metazoa > Chordata > Amphibia > Caudata > Salamandridae > Lissotriton > Lissotriton vulgaris. The sequence continues at coordinate 626,838,623 of NC_141687.1, forward strand.
CCAATGCCTGCATCATCACTTGCTCCTTCTTAGGGGCCTATACAGGAGATTATCGTCCCTCCCATAAGTTGTCCAGAAACAGCCCTCCATTTTCCAGCTCTAGATATTATGCGCATATCTGAATGAATGTTTGTGTGCTCACTGGTTTTTTGCCTGGTCCGTGTATTTTTTGGTCTATCCTAGTTGACCTAAGTTTCTCTCCCATTGATGAAGAACCAATACTTTCTGAGTGACTCTATGATATCACAGCTAAGATACACATCTTGTTTAAGTATGCTGTACAAACAATATGAAATTATCCACTATTTATGTGTTCTCTTATTTAGAAGCCATATCTGTTGTGCAAACTGTATTAATGACACTTGATTGTACACATTTCATATTCATTGTTATATGTTATTTTAATAGAACCTTTTTATCCACAGTGTGTGTGTCCCCGCCCCCTGTTCATCTCCGCCCTGATGAAGGTGCAGCCTAAATAGGCCCTACACCGAAACGCGCGTTGGCGTGACCTTTATGGATGGCCCAAAGTGCAGTCTTTGTTAAACTACCTCTTTTTCATCTATCTGCCTCCATAATGTGATTGTAGTCCTAGCAGCCACAAGATACCTCTTCTGCAGGCCTTGATGTACCTTTATGAATGTTATGTATGTGATTGTATATTATTGTTACGAGTGAGTCTGAGAGTTAGTGTGACTCTAGTGGAGGATTCTGGGAGTGTGTGGGACCTGGATGTTTGCATCCCGCTTGATTCAAATAATGATTTTCTCTCCACCCTATATGTGATGTTGAGTCTAAATTAATGTATATATTTTTTTTCTAAGTATTTATGTGAATCCTCTATATGAATTCAACAAATAAATAAACTATACATAATTTAAAAAAAAGGTCAATCTACTTTGTTTGATGTATAATTGGCTCTGATATGTATGTTCTTGTCACCACTCACTTAACTGTAAGGATCCCCCGGGACCTTGAAATATACTCTGGCAGGGTAGTCCTTGTTTGTATTCTGTTGTTCTTTCCCCCGTTTTCCTGCCCGCATCCTAAATCCCCCTGGGGAACCCCCTTCTATTCTGTTGTATACACAATTTATCATTATTGGAAAAAGCTACATAATGAACAGTTTTAATCTTCATTTTGTTACTTTGTGAAACACAGACTACCACTCTGTCAGGGGAAAACACCCTACCTGTAATGTCCAATGCTCTAATGTCGGAAACCCTCTTGTAGACAATCAAGCACAATAACATAGTCAACTTAGCTGACAATTGTTATTCATTCTTTAAGTGAGACCGCTAGATGCCAGTTTGTACATTAAATTCACCACCATGGTTACAGGTGCTGTCAGGGGATCCAAACTCCACTTGTCACACCAGTGTAGCCATCTGGCCCAGGCAAAGAATATCTGGTATGCGTATTTGTAGACCGAGGCAATCTGATGAAGAAAAAAGCTTGTTCTAAAAGTCCTGCCACTTGCCAGTTACTCTGGAAAATCACCAAGCATTGAGGTGAAGAAGTTTGGACTTAATCAGCAGTTATGGGGGCTGGCTGGATCCAGAAGTAATATTAGAACGAGAGGGAGAAGGATCGGAGATTCGCAGGTCCATCTGAAAAAGGACCGGGAACGAAAGCCTGAGTCCTCCACATTGGCGTCACCAGAATCAACTCTGCTTCATGTATCCTCACCTGAGTCGCTACCCTATGAATCATCATGAACAAAGGGAACGTATAACACATTTTCCCCCCACAATCCGCATCATCTAACCTGCCTCTTTCTTTGTCCGTATGCAGTCCCAACCAGGCAAACCATGTTCAACATAGTCTCCGGCCGAATCTTGCCATTAAAATGCGGCAACAGTGGTACCAATTCCACAAGCTTAAGCGTCGATCTCCCATTACCAGCATAGTTGCGTACACCTGATATGAGATCGCTCAATCCTGATTCTATCTGCTCCTGTGAAAGAAAATGTAAACACTGTCTCCAGAAGACATATTATCACAGATAGAACATAATGCAATGACATAATCCTGTTCATAATCATCATATCAGTAGGTAACAGAAGAACCAAACAGTAGCATAATACACATTTTTGTACATCTCAGTGTGTGGTATAATCCCCACCTCTATGTCCTTAATTGAACTAAAAATTCTCGATGGGGCAGCTACAAAATGCTTCATTCTATGTCATGACTGGAGGCTCGGGATATGCCTGTTTAAAGTTGGCCGACAAACAACAGAAGCCATATTAATAATATGTGATAAAATGTATGAAAAGTAGATGCTGCTGACCAGTCAGCTGCCTTCATGATATCTTCCAGTTATGAACCTAGAGAATATGTTTGGATGCCATAGAAACCCTAACAGAATGGGCTCCAAAAACTGTAACATCAATTCCAGCTTCCGTTAATGACCAGCTCAGCCTCCTAGCCAAAGTGGTGGATGACACTGGAAGAAACGGCTTCTGCAGGGCAATCAACAACTATCCTGCAGAATCCCGTCTATGATCCCAGTAAAACATGTTTATATTCTTTCAGACATCGGACCACACACAATTTATAATTATTGGAAAAAGCTAGATAATGAACAATTTTAATATTCATTTTGAAACACTGGAAAACACACCATACAACCTCATCAGGGGAAACACTCTACCTGTAATGCTCAATGCTCTAATATCAGAAACCCTCTTGCATGAAATTAGGTATAATAACATAGTCAACGTAGCTGACAATTTTTTGCGATAGAAGGATCTGAATCATCAGGTAAACTATACAAAAATGTAAAAAAAAACATTTAGATCCAACATTCAAAAATAACCTGGCTGCGGAGGATTTGAAAAATCTAGGGGCTTATTTATAAGAAGCTGATGCATCTGCATCAGTTTCCCTGCGCCTGCATGCGAAACCCTTGCGCCACCATGGATGTGCCGTATTTACAATACTGCGCACCATGGCGTAAGGATTGACAGATGCATGAGATATTTTGACTCAATTGTCAGCCCAAAAGTCACGCATTGGTGGAGTCGTGACGCAAGCACGACGCAACTCCAGCAATGCATGGGGAGGCCTATTCCTAATACACTGTGTCACTCCTTATGCCTGCTCCAAGCAGGCATAGGGGTTTGACGCAGTGGCTTCCTAGAATTGACGCAGAGAAATCTTGAAGATTTCGCGGTGTCACTTCTATGAGGCTTTTCCGCATGGGAAGGTCCACCCTGCATACATTATATCTGACACAGGTATAATGTGGCGCAGGGCTTTACTAGGTGACCCATCTCCCTAGATGCATCACGTTGTAAATGGGCCACAAGGTGGTGCATTGTTTACGCTGCCACTGCGTCACAAAAAGTGATGTAACAGCAGCGCAAAAGTGTCACAAGGGGCTTGTAAATCTGCCCACTAATCCCTCGCAACAACTTACTGACCAGCTGATCTTCACCTATTTGATGACCATCTATCTAAACTTGTCCAGCTGAAATCACAGACTGGAAATTATTAATCTTCGGTAAGTGAGACTGCTAGATTCTAGTTTGGGCAGATAATTCACCGCCATGGTTACAGGTGCTGCAATGGTTCCAAACTCTACATGCCACTCCAACATAGCCATCTGACCCAGGCTAAAGAATATCTGTTATTCGTATTTGTTGACTAAGTCGGTCTGATGAAGAAAGAAGCTGTTTCTGAAAGTGCTGTCACATGCCAGCTACTCCTGAAATTCTCCAAGCTTTGAGGTGAAGCAGTTTAAACTCAATCTGTAGGTATGGGGACTGGCTATATCCAGAAGTAATGTTAGAACGAGAGGGAATAGGATCGGACATTTGCAGGCCACCCGAAGAAGGACTGGGAACCAAGCCCAAGTCCTCCCCATCAGCATCACCAGAATCAACTTTGCTTCCTGTCTGCTCACCTGAGTCGCTACCCTCACAATCATCATGAACACAGGGAACGCATAACACATCTCCCCCCACAATGCCGAGGGAAGGCACCTGTAGCCAGGCCTGTAAGGTCTGGTTTAAAACTGAAAAAGTTCCTAAATTGCCTGATCATTCTTGATGTAAAAAATTCCACTTTGCAAGGACCCCATCAGAGATTGAGCTGTTGGAAAATCTGTGCACCCTGTTTCCAACCGCTGAAGTCCATCAGATACTTGGAATGCCAATCTGCCACCTTATTCTGACGGGCATCAAAATATTCCACTATTACCGAAATGCAGTGCTGAAGACAGAAATACTAAAATCCTTTTCAATCTCCACTAACATTCACAATTTTGTACCGCCAAACTTGTTGATATAACGGACAGCAGGAACGTTGTCCATCCTCAACAGAATACAACTGCTCTTTCTGCTTTAGGATAACGTTTTTTTATTGCAAAAGACCCCTCTAGGAGCTAAAGACAATTCATGTGCAACGCTAGATCGTCCTGCCATTCGAGGTTCACCACCTCAATTCCGAGCAACAATGGCACTTGATCCGCATAAGTCAGAGGATTGCAACGGTGTTGGCTCTTCAAATGTTGCAATGCTCTGTAGTGGAGGGACCTGTAAAAAATTACTTGTGTAGAAGAGGCCAAAAGTCCCACTATCCTAGCAAGAAACCGAAGAGACACTGTCTCCCTGCTCAATAGGGCTTTAGGGCGTGGCGGCTGACCAGCGGGAGGCCTGCCCCCACAGGGGGTTTTGGGCTGGGGGGGCTGCAGGACCTGGGGCTGGTTGGGCTCTTGGCCTACTTGGGCTTCCTTTGGGCTGGTTGGGCTACTTGGGCCCACTTTGGGCTGGGTGGGCTGGGCTAGTTTTGGGCTGGAGGGGTTAAAACCGGCCATTTTGTGTCACAAGCCACCATTTGGTGGTCGTGACACGACAGCCGGTGCGGGAGGTTCTCTGGGGCTTTTTGTTCCCGCCCTCCCACCCTAAAAGTGTTTTACTTTTCCCTACTTTTTCAACCCCATCTAAGGAATTTCAGGGTTTTTTCCGGATTGTTGGGTCAGCCACAGCAGTTTTGCCGGTTGTTTTGCTTGGGAACAGGTGCATCGGGGGTGGGGGGGTTTTGGGGAACATTTGTATGGGGTTGTCACCGGAACAGGTGCTGGTGTGGTGCGATATGTTGCCGGGGGCGTTTTTCCTAGGTCATCCAGCATATAATGATGTTGGTTACAGTTATGAAGGAACATAAGTTTACATAGTTAGGTAGGTGTAGAGAAGTTAGGAATGGCAAGTTGTGTTTATAATTGTTGCTTGGGGGGAACATGTTTAGGGGAGGGGTGGGGGTGAGTTAGGAAGACAATATTTAGTGAGAAGTCGTTTTGTATGGCACAGGTCAAGGGATTTTGTTTTTAAGGTGCACCTGTTTCCAATAAAGCTGCCTTTTTCACACCAAGAAGCTAGTCTGTGGACTGTGCTGGCCCCCTCCCTAATTCGGCCCATAGTAACCTGCAACTCTTTTTTGAGCACCTTCATTTTGTGACAGGGAAGACATAACTGTGCTGTCAGTGAGTCCACCCGAAAGCCTAGGAACTCTACATATTGCAATGGAGTCAGCACAGATTTCGCTGAGTTTATGACAAACCCCTAATCCCGAAGTAGCTCTATTGCTCAGTAGAGTGAAGCATCACAGTCACTTGATTTTTCCCTAAAATGATGATGTTGTCGAGATACGCTATTAGCCTGACTCCTTTCATTCATAATGCTTCCACAATAGGCTTCACCAGAGTTGTGAAACACCATGGTACTGAAGAGAGCCTAAACAGGAGGGCTGTGAACTCGTACCATGCTTCTCATCACTGAAACTGGAGAAAACCTCGATGAGGTGCAAAGATTGGAATGGTCAGGTAAGCATCCTTCAAATTGAAAGTGACCATCCATTCTCCAGCCTGAAAAAGATCTCATTACCAGTGCTTAATTTTAGCCATGTGGTTTCCAGTGCTCGGCACCGGCACATCACTGTCAACACTTATACTTATGACAGTTTGTCACAAGGTGGTCCTGTCAATCGAATCCAGAGATAAGCCCAACAGCTGTTTTTTTAATTCAATACACAATAAACATGACTAATACATACCACCCAGGCAAATTTTATTGCTTTCGGGACTGGAATTGTCACATTTTTAAGAGCGTGATGATTAGTGTTTTTAAAGAAAACATTTTTATTGCCTTTTAAGAAATATACTTATACATCTCTCAGTACCGCCTGTGCATACATGAGAATTCCAGTATACATTTGAATGTTGTGGAACATAAGAATTTCAGGGTATTTAATCGCATACAAACAGTGCTTAATTTGTAAAAAATTAAGCTACTGGACTAGAAATTTGCTCTGAAACTGCCATCGCCAGCGCTGCAAAAAGTCGTGGTGCCAAGTACCAGTGAGGGGTAGGTTTGAGCACCCTTCATGCATCTTTAACACATCACCAGACACTCCCTGCCCCTCTTTTTCACTCCTGTATGTTCTTTGTCATCTTTGCTTCTAATAGCAGCACACCAGGAGTTACCTACTATTATCCTAACTCAAAACAACAACACCGGAGTATTGATTTTTTAAAGAACTTTGTCAGAGAACAAGAAGCACAACAAGAAAACAATTGTCACCAGCAGGCTGTGCAAAAAACACGACAAAGAATTGCATTTCATCTTCCATTACACTCAAGCATGATAGAATCGGTAACGCAACGTCATTTTTGGGAAACAGATCATTCATATCCGGGAATCAGTCAGTGATGCATGGTAATCATTTTCTACAAATGCACAAATGTTTGCAGCTGCTACAACATAACAAAATGTTTTAATATTGTTGTTATGTCAGTTTACACCTTCACTTACTCTTTTAGGATTTTAGCGTTAAGCTTTATTATAAAAATCTCTGTGATTTCTCCCATTCCGTAATCTTAATATTTTTGTTTGATTTTTTCCCACGGGTCTGACAAGGACAAAGTAGTTGTGAAGCACTGCAAAGAAGTCTCTCAAAATAACAGAATTATAGATGACTAACTGTGAATAGCTGGGATGTTTTTCACAAGAGGCTCTGAATGACATGCTGGAGTTGTCACGATGCTATGATGTAATTCAGAACCCAAAGGTTAAAAACATCTCCTTCATTCAGTTATCCATCTTCAATGTTTTGTTATGTATTGCCTCTCCATTTCATCTCTCACTGCGCTCATCTGCTGTTAAGAAGCATAGGAGAAGGCTTATATACAACATGGCCACACATGTGTCCGCTCCTGCACAATTGTAAACGTGGTGTCTGTCACCCATCACTCTCTGACGATCTCTCCTCTACACACCCCAATTTTAAAGACAGTATTTCTCTTCCCGCCACCCTCCCCAACAACCTTCGACATTGCTCACCTCTGTTCAGTACCTCTCCACCGAAATATTAAAATAAAATTATCCCTGGTTTTCTGCCACACCCCAAATCATCCTCTCCTGTTATTTTACCTCCTCTCCTAAATCTACATATATAAAAACTAAAGTGTGTCTGTTTGTCCTGTATGCATTACTACACCATTCACCCGATCGGCATGAAACTTTGGGAAGTTGTTGAGTACACTCCCGCGAAGGTTTCTGGGGAAAAAAAAATGTTAAAAGTTGTTGAGTACACTCCCGCAAAGGTTTCTGGCAAAAAATAATAAAAAAATTGTTAAATATCGGCTCCCCAGGGCCCTCATAATCTTTCCAATAATTAACGTTTACAGTTTCCAGTGCGACTCGCTTTTGCAATGACCATCAACAAAGCACAAGGACAATCGCTGCAAGTGTGTGGACTAGATTTGGAGAATCCGTGCTTCTCCAGTATTAGGGGTGTCTTTCATAGATTCACATGCTTGAATATTCCCAGTCGTCGAAGTGGGAGTCCCACGGTACACAAAATAGCAGTAATATATGCATGTATACATGAGAAATATCATAAATAAAAATATACATACATATAATGCAATAGAAATGTAAACTTAAAAAAGTACCATAGAACAGAATAGGCCCATTGAAAAGCCCATGGGAGAATTCACTTTAGTAACATATTAGAGTCATTATGTGTTGGTCCACATTCCAGCCAATCAGGCTTAAGCCTCCTCTAGAACCTTCTCCTCAGAAGCCCAAGTCCTCAGATTTTCGTAGCACAAAGTAAGTATAAGTGCCTGAGGAGAAGAGAGCCTCTGAGGGGAGGATGGGAGGGTTGCATGTGAATCTATGAAAGACACCAATACTGGAGAACCACAGTTTACAGGTAAGTAACTATTGTTCTTCTCCAGTATTAGGGGTGTCTTTCATAGATTCACATGCTTGAATAAGAGTAGAAAGCAGTAAATCATCACATAAGTCATAAAGGAGGTACACAATAAAAGACTTGGTAAAACATATCACTTAATATGTACTGAATACCAAAAATCGTGAGAAAAAACCTTTATGACTAGAGGCTGGTAGCAACAGAGGCTCACCTTCACTGGAAAAGATTCTGCAGCACCGCTTGACCTACTGCCGCATCCGCGGCATCTGTTGATTGCAGGCAGTAGTGCTTCGTAAAAGTATGGCTGCTAGACCAAGTAGCAGCTCTGCAGATGCATCTCAGAGGTACCCCGCAAAGAGGGCAGCAGAAGTCGACACAGCTCTCGTGGAATGAGCTCGAGCTGGAGCAGGAAGGGGCTTGCCAGCCCGTTGATGCAGTAGGATATGGCAGACGATATCCATCTGGTGATAGTCTGTTTGGTAACTGCTTGCCTTTTTGCACCCTGGGCCATATGCCACAAATAATTGATTTGTCTTTCTAAATGCTGCTGTGCGTTGAATGTAAAACTTGAGGCAGCGCTTCACATCCAGAGTGTGCAAAGAGCGTTCCGCTGCAGATTGTGGTGCAGGAAAGAAAGTTTTAAGAATAATTGGTTCATTGAGATGGAAATCACTGGGAACCTTTGGAATGAAACTGGGATTTGTTCTCAACGTAACAGCTTCGTTGGAGAACTGTAGAAACGGTGGCTGTATAGTAAATGCCTGGATGTCGCTGACACGCCTGGATGAAGTCAGAGCAAGAAAAGAGCCACTTTCCAAGTGAGGAATTTTAGATTTGCAGAATGGATGGGCTCGAATGGAGGCAAAAGCAGTTGAGACAAAACCAAGTTCAGGCGCCAAGTAGGTGGAGGCCGATGGATTGGTGGGAACATCCGAAAGAGGCCTTTGAAGAATTGCCTAATTATTCTGGAGGAGTACAAAGATGTTACGCCATCATGGCGGAAACGGGAAATTGCAGCCAGAAACACCTTTAGAGTAGAGTGTGATAGTCCTGATCTTGCTAATGACAGGAAGAACGGCAAGATCTGCTCAGGCTGAGCACACATGGGATCCAAGGTCTTAGTGGAACACCAAGCACAGAAACGCTTCCACTTTAGCTTGTAAGTTTTGATGGTAGATGGAGCGCAAGCACTTGCTAATACCATCCTACAATCCTCGTCGATATTTATGCGTGCAAATTCATTGTACTCAGGTTCCATGCATGAAGTTGGAGATATGCTGGATCCGGATGGCAGATCTGACCTTGCTGCATCGTGAGAAGATGAGGCAGAGGATGCAATGGTATCGGATTTGTCAGAGAGAACAGAAGAAGATCCGAAAACCAAGGACGTCTCGGCCACTTGGGTGCGATCAGGATTATTTGGCACGGTTGGAACCTCATTCTGTGCAACTGGCGAGGAATGAGCGGAAGTGGGGGAAATGCGTAGATGAAGTTGTTCGACCAATCTATTCCGCTCGACTCTCTGTGTGGATGCCGGCTCGCAAATCGTTGACATTTCCTGTTGAGAGCAGTTGCAAAGAGATCCAACTGCGGTTGGCCCCATTGTCGGAAGATGAAATCCAAGGTTGGTTGATTGATCTCCCATTCGTGGTTGTCTGAGAGGTCTCTGCTGAGCGAGTCCGCCAGAACATTGGCCACACCTGGCACATGGACAGCTGTGAGATGTATTTGCCGCTGGATTGCCCAATCCCATATTTCCTGTGCCAGTTGTGACAGCACGAGAGACCTTGTGCCGCCCTGTTTGTTGAGGTAGTGCATGCTGGTGGTGTTGTCTGTCCTCACCAGCAATGTTTGTTCCTGCACTAACCTCTGAAAGGACTTCAAGGCCAAGAAAATCGCCAGGAGTTCCAAGCAGTTTATATGCCAAGTGCGCTGAGACGCCGTCCATTTCCCCTTCACGGATATCCCGTCGAGATGTGCCCCCCAACCTTCTAGGGATGCGTCTGTCAGCGTAAGTGTTGGTGTCACGATTTTTGGTATTCAGTACTTATTAAGTGATATGTTTTACCAAGTCTTTTATTGTGTACCTCCTTTATGACTTATGTGATGATTTACTCCTTTCTACTCTTATTCAAGCATGTGAATCTATGAAAGACACCCCTAATACTGGAGAAGAACAATAGTTACTTACCTGTAAACTGTGGTTCTCCAGTATTGGTGTCTTTCATAGATTCACATGCGACCCTCCCATCCTCCCCTCAGAGGCTCTCTTCTCCTCAGGCACTTATACTTACTTTGTGCTACGAAAATCTGAGGACTTGGGCTTCTGAGGAGAAGGTTCTAGAGGAGGCTTAAGCCTGATTGGCTGGAATGTGGACCAACACATAATGACTCTAATATGTTACTAAAGTGAATTCTCCCTTGGGCTTTTCAATGGGCCTATTCTGTTCTATGGTACTTTTTTAAGTTTACATTTCTATTGCATTATATGTATGTATATTTTTATTTATGATATTTCTCATGTATACATGCATATATTACTGCTATTTTATGTACCGTGGGACTCCCACTTTGACGACGGGGAATATTCAAGCATGTGAATCTATGAAAGACACCAATACTGGAGAACCACAGTTTACAGGTAAGTAACTATTGTTCTTCTCACATGGACAACTGTATGTGGCCAGCTCACATGTCGGAAAACCTTCTGATTTATTCATGAACGCACCAGATAGAATAACTAAAAATACCGTGTATCCACAAGCACTCGAATAAATAAACAGAATTAAAACAACACTTTAAAATGTTTTCCATATTAAAATGAATACGTTTCAATAAAAATGACACAATGTAAATTGAATGTTACCATAACACGTTTCCTTAAATTTCCTTTATTCTGAGATCGCAGCAACGCACGACGTATAAGCTAGTTGCAAATAAAACCTAGTGTCCTCGACCTGCCCATACTACCTCTCTTCAATCCACTACTTCCACTGCTCAAACATGTCAAAATAAACCCAGCACGCACCCTCTTTGAATCCCTCTCTTGTGCCCAGCCAGATGTGTTCTCTACTACCAATGGAGCAGAGCCAGCCCAACACTAAAAGGCTGTCTCAGAGCCCAGTCAGTGCAGCCTGGAATTTGTTACAACATCACAGTGAGTGAGCCTTAACCCCGGCAGGTCTGTACTGCGGCAGGCCCCGCCCCCGCCTTTCACCCTATTGAAAAATCACATTGTGAGGATTCAAATGGCATGGTTTAAGGTCAATAGGAATTTACCTAGGGCCTGGACAGGTGCTACTGCTGCTGCTTAATTGTACCAGACACTCCCCAGTAGAACTAGTACTGGCTGATCGATGGATGCCCTCAGGCTCAACAGCTCCATGCTCGTCGGGTCAGGCCACGGGCGGCGGGGGCCGGGGCCGACTTGAACGCGATGACTGACTCGTCGTGGTGAGCGAGCTGCCTGTTGTGCGCTGCAGTGGTTTTGCTGGGGCATGGCAATGTGTAAAAAAATTAATAGCTTTGTCATTTACAATGCCAATAGTTATAACTTTCGCAAATGTGACACCTATAGCATTTGTAATGCAACATGTTTTGTATTTACGTGACTTAGATGTATTGATATTACAAATAACAATGGCTTTTAATTTTTTTAAATCATTAATACTTAAATAATTTATTTAATTTGTAATGTCAATAGCTTAAACTTTTGTAAATAACTTTTGTGAAGATTATGTTCAGTGTTTTTTATTGTGACAAAAATTGAAGAACAGAAGTGAAATATTAACATCTTTTTGTGATTTGTAATAAAGCTTGAAAGCTTGAAAACAGCTTGAAACATTGAAAGAACATATTTGAACCAGTGATGCAGTGGTGGTGCGGAGTGATACTGTGGTTGCGCTGAGTGATGCTGTGGTTGCGCTGAGTGATAGTGATGCTGTGGTTGCGCTGAGTGATGCTGTGGTTGCACTGAGTGATGCTGTAGTGGTTCTGAGTGATGCTGTGGTGGTGCTGAGTGATAATGTGGTGGTGCTCAGTGAGGCTGGGGTAGCGCTGAGTGATGATGTGGTGATGCTGAGTGGTGCTGTGGTGGTGCGGGGTGATGCTGAGTGGTGATGTGGTGATGGTGAGTGGTGCTGAGTGGTGATGGTGAGTGGTGCTGAGTGATGCTGTGGTGGTGCTGAGTGATGCTGTGGTGGTGCTGAGTGGGAGATGGGGAGAGGGAGAAAACGGAGAGCAGGGAAATGGAGAGGGTAAAGAGAGGGAGAGAGGAGAGAGAGGGGGAGAGAGGAGAGAGAGAGAGGGGGAGAGAGGAGAGAGAGACGGAGACGGGGTGAGAGGAGAGGGAAGAGAGGGAAAGGGAGAGAGGGAGAGGGAAGTGAGGGAACGGGAGAGAGGGAAAAGGAGAGAGGGTAGAGGGAGAGAGGGGGAGGACAAGAGCGAAGGACGGAGGGGAGAGAGAGGGGAGAGAGCGGGGAGGGGGAGAGGGAGAGAGAGGAGAGCAGGCTGAGGGGGAGATGGGGAGAGGGAGAAAAAGGAGAGCAGGGGGAAGGTAAATAGAGGGAGAGAGGAGAGAGAGGGGGAGAGATGAGAGAGAGAGGGAGAGGGTGAGAGAGGAGAGATGGAAGTGAGGGAAAGGGAGAGAGGTAGACGGAGAGAGGGAGAGTGAGAGAGGGAGGGGAGGGAGAGAGAGGGAGGACGAGAGGGAAAGAGGGAGAGGAGAGGGAGTTGAGGGAGAGAGGGAGAGAGGTAAAGAAAAAGAAAAAACTGGGAAGCCTTGCTTCAAAAAGAGGCATACCTTATGTTTTACTTATTTGTAACACAATACTGATATTGCCGACCACATTAAACATGTTAGGATGTTGTCAGAGCATGTGATTACATAAGAGTTCCATCTATTAATTGGAGAACTTCAAATTGTCACCCTACATAAATCTAAATGAAACCAACGTATGTTCGACATGATATAGACTACCGATTTAAGGTGTGCATTGGTCACACAGACAGGCAGTTAGGTGTAAATCGAAGAGAGGGCGCTACTGCATGCTTAAACAAAAGACTAATCTTAATATTGCGGGTAGCAGTTAACAGGGTTTCAAACTTTAGTAAGTTAGCAGGCCATCTTCAGTACAAGAAAATATTGATCAGGGAATTTTTAATCTGCCGAGAGGTCAGTTCAAGAGGTACAAATAAATCTTGAATCCACCTGGTCAGAATATTGTAAGGGTATCCTGAAATTCAGTCCTGTACAAGACACTTTCTAGAAGTTTAGCCCTTTGGGAATGTTGGCAACACCCACACAGTTGGACTTACATTTCTAATACCTCTCCCACCCTTCTTGCTTACATATGTTTTTGTACTAAAACAGTTGATGTAAATTGAAACACATGTAATCTATAATTGTTTCTGGGGTGAGCTGGGGCCATCTGAGAATGCTACAGAACACTAAGCCCATTCATTCATTAGTGCCTGGAGACACTAGCATCCTTCTTTGCAGCACGTTTGTAGAGCTAGTGATTTCCTCCTCAGCTTGGAAGCTGGGGAAAGAGCTAAGTGAACTAATGATTCCACTGAAGAGTAAAAAAAGTGATCACATAACGTGTAAAGCGCTCTGATACCTTCGGGTCTAGCTAGCTATACAAATTTAAAACAATAACAGGCTCCAAATACAGTCTTTCATCCTTACGAGTCGAAAAAAAGGGTAACATTGAGTTGGGTAGTAATGTACATATCAGTGCCTAGATCCCAAACACAAAATGGTAGACAGCGCTATGTACAGTTAATTGTGTTATTTTTGTCTTCCAAAGCCGTACATAAGTTGGCTCAACATTTACCGGGCTAACTAAACAATTTTACATTAAAAGTAATACCTGTGGCGTACACATTCCTTGCACTGGCTGTGTTTTCAAAAACTTTAACCGGCGCGAAATATTTCGCGAGTCTCAGGCCACAAATCCCCACATCTGGTGAAAGGAGGTGCAAGCGGCACAGCAGAGGCACCCCCCACATGGTCGCACCGCCCGAATCCCAATAAATTCAGACCAACACCAGTTTGTTTTATGGAAGAATTAAGGCCGCAATTTATTAGGCATTATCACTTACAAGCGATCCTTTACACGCCATTATTTCTGTCTGGCGACTGTGCGTTCTTACACAACCAGCTCTGCACTGTGCCCTACATTCAGTGCGGCTCTCTTTTCCAAAGTGACTTGTCCCCGTCCTTAACCACCAATGCCTCTGCACTGTGCCCTACATTCAGTGCAGCTATCATTGCCAAGGTAACCCCCTCCCTGGGACACACCTTTTCCTTTCTCTCCGGGCAAGCTTCTGCTTCCGGCCCAACCGGGTAACCTTTTACCTCCGGTTTCCACACACTCCTTGGGTAAGCGTCTGCTTTAACCCAACCGGATGGCCCCTTTTGCATCCAGTGTCCACTCACTCCCGGGTAACCAGCTGGTTCCCACCCGGCCGGGTGACCTTTTCACTTCCAGGGCCCACACATTACCTTCCGGCTTGGCGTTTGTCCCCGCCCCCGCCTGATTTGCGCAATTAATTGTTTACTTCCGGTTCACCTGAACACAGGGAGCTCGGGGAGCTTGCCAATGACCCCCTGGGTCCTGCCTGCCCCATTTGTAGTCTGACCCCCCTGCGCCACCTGCTTTTTGTATTCTTCTTGGATCGCTTTGTAAGTACCGCCTGTTGTCCCTTCTTCCGAAACCACAGGATCTCTTGTAAGCCCCATATGCCTCTGCGACAAATCTCACCCCCTTTGTCTATCCCCCCCTTCAATTCCTGTCCATCCAAGGGTGGGTGGGCGGGTCTTCTCCTACCAAAATTCCCCGGAGAAAGAGGGCCTTGTGCCCGGTGCCCACCCTTAAATAGCCCTTATCTCCCTACCACATTCCTACCTTAAATTTATGGCTGAGCTGGCCCAGCCCCAATGCTTGGGGGGCCCGCTCTTTCTCTTTCCCTGCCTTTGCTCCCCTTATCTCCCGCCAATCATTGGGTGCTCGGGCTCTGCCTCCCGGGGGTGGCCTCCACTGAGACCCCCGGTCCAGCCACTGCCCCCCTCCCCCTGGGGAGTGGGGGGGGCCGAACCAAGGGGCACCGAGTGGTGAAGAACAGAGGTGAAATGAGCAACACTGAACAAAAGGCGCGCCCTCTGAAGTGTTGTGGCAGCTTTAACATCTTTTCTGTGACGTGGCCGAGGTGCGAATGACGGCGGCACAAGCTACAGTAAGGTCCCTGCTAGAGGACTGCAGCAACATGGGGCAGAGGAGGAGCGCGAATGACAAAAGAGAAGTGGGAAGGTGAGAAGCCAAACAAGGAAGGGGCAGAAAGGATCAGATTGCAGACTATGGTCAGAGATCAAAAGATAGCAACACAAGGGGAGCCTTGGAGTGATGAGGTGCTATTTGTATGTCTTGCAGATGGGCGCGGGGAGGAAGAAACCGGAAGGAACGGCAGGCTGCTGTAATGAGCGTCATTCAATCTGTGTGGGAAAATAAACGAGGGGCACTCACTGCAGGTGAATAAACAAAGACGGGCCCGCAGTGGGATTGCCCGTTTCTCGCCCGAACAGGAAAGTTATCAGAATACATCACACAGAAGGAGGTCGCCAAAAGTTAGGTAAACTTGCACACACATGGCCACGCCGACTCTCATCTGGCGTATGAGGCACAGGTAACGTTTAGGGAGTCAGGCACGTGTACACCACAGGCTCACACGAAAGTCTCATCTGCTTCATATTACATGATACAACTTTTAGATCCATTCTAAGATGATTTTGGAGTCATCAATCATGAGGCCTAGATCAAACGAATACAGGTGTTGGAGCCCTCACCCTCTTTGGCTCAAAGAAGGTGCTACAGACAAGATTAATTCTGTCCAAGGGCTCCTCGAGACTTAACCAGAATAGAGCGTATCTCTGGAACGTCACACTTGTTGACAGGCTTAAATCCACGGCCACAGCAAGCATTGAACTAATTAACTGGGTAACTGCACTAGCACAAACAGAGGTCTCGCACCTAGGAAGCAACGCGTTATTTCATTTCCAAGTTGGCGCAGTGACTCAGGCACTGCAGGTGGGACAGGTGGTGGGAGGGCGGGATTTTTGATCTCTATCTTATCGCTCTAGATCTAAACCCCGTTCTGGTCGATCAAATCTTTATTGCCTGTCATTGAGGAAAGAAGTGCATCAATACCAGGTTAGCTTGACCAATAATGGGCTCGACTCTGAAAGACCACAGACTACTTCTAAGTTTAAAAGGTTTATTACAGAGTCATTGATAACTGCAAATACAGGCATCTCAAAATGAGATTCAAAAGATACAGAGGCACTAATACAAACATATGTTCTCTGAAAGCTCTTAGGCGAGCAAAGAACACTACTAGGACTAGCTCTAAGATCAGCAGGGCTGAAAGCATAGACACAAATTGTGATCTATCCGTCTCCGTCATTTACAAAGGAAGGAAGGAATCAGGTTAGGCTGTCCCTACCCTGTACTAGATGGTATCCCTACTTAACAAGATCCCAACCTATCAAAGGTGTCAGCTGTGCATGGCTTCCTAAGAAGTTCACCCACTCTTGGTCTCAGGTGAAAACCTACGATCTCCAGTCATGACCCCTCTCTGCCTACCCATCCGCTCTCTGTAGGGTCCTCAGGCATCTGCTCTAGCTCCACCCGGGGGTGCTGTCCCTAATACAAAAACACAATAAACATTTGAGACGCCCCTCGAGAGACGCCCCTCACGTGGTGTCGATTCTGGCTTTTTCCATGATGATCTTCCTCTAGGCCTCGTGCTTCGCGTTGACCTTGCTTCTCAGGCTCTTCTCCGGCCCGCTGATACCCCCTAAACATTCCTGAATCCTCCTCCATGTCTATACCAGTCTACTCGAACAAAGCTCTATTCATCAAACTTTTAATCGAAACTCCCTTGCACCTGCAGACAGACATCCGCAGCTTGAATCCCAACTCTCATAGACTTCTAACAGAAGTTTGCAACTATTTCTCGACACAGCTCGGCCTGTACCAGCTCGTGCAAATCAGAAAACCCTTTGTATCGCTTCAGGCCTACAACCATTCTCGCAGAGGTCTTATTCTCTTCAAATCCTTTCATGAATTTAAAATAACATGTTAACACTTTATTCTGTAATTATGCAAAACACTCTTATGGAATATAAATCTAACGAATAAACAGAATTACTATAACATTAGTGCAATCCATGTCTATGTATATGTGTACCTTTCCAAACTCTTCTGTCCAGGCCATGAGGCCTGCTCCCTTCTATGCTTTGCAGCATGACATTCCTCCATTAGCAGCTACATGACATGGATCCTGATTAATCACGTCTAATAAGAATACATTTTCCACACAATTATGCGTCAGTTCCATTTCTATATGAATTCGCAATGTTAACTACACACATCTAAGAATAGGTGAATATATCTTCAACATTTACAGGCACTTTTTATTATAATTGTGCGACTAACGTGTACTTATGGTGCACTCATACGTTTAGTTCAGTTTGCGCTCTCTCAGTTCCCCCCTTTGATGACCTCTCGTGGTCATAATCAAATTCAAACTGAACTAGTTGCAATCTCCTTTCGTTTCAGCATTTCGAGAGCCCTCAGACTCTTGTACTGATTGTCCTGCATGGCAGCTAATCTCCGTTCCTGTTCTCTCCTGGACCTCTCCACTCTATTTGATCTGTACCATTGGTATGACCTCACCAATCCCCACAACATGATCACACAGATCACTATTATGATGATAGGTTTCAGTATGTACCATACAAAGCTCTTCCCTATGTTGGCGAACCAACCTCCAACTTCACCCATTCCATGACCCACCTTTTCCCAGACATTTACTTTAGTCAGGTCTTCGATCTCTTTGTGTATGTTAGTTATGTTCATAATAACTTTCTCAAGAGGTTTTGAATTGTCTGGAATGTAAGTGCAACATTCCTGGACCTTCAAAGCCTTACAGACTCCGCCCTCTTTTGCTAGCAGAACGTCTAACGCAAGACGGTTCTGAAGCACCATGGCCCTTATCGATTGCATCTCTCCTTCCACCAGCATTAAGGATCTAGCAGTGCTGGCAGACAATCTGTCTACGACTGTTGCCAGTCTCCTAATTTTGACATCATTGAGGATCAATCCTAAAAGAGGAAATGCAGCTCCAAATACGTCTCCAACCATTTCCGCATCCCCTAGGTCTCTTCTCCCTCTTGCGGAGACTTTGCCCTCTATGATCTCTAAGTCTTGAGCATGGTATATTTTGGGGAAGACAATGGCCAAATAGCATGATCCGTACCAGTTATCAGGTAGTCTCACATAGGCATTTCTTCCGCATACAAAATATACATTTGGAATCACTTGCATTCCTTTCAAGAAGTCCTTTGTGTAATATTCTAATCTAAAAGCATGTTCACAACTGACTTCCCCTACGAATACATTTTCGTAGTACGTTTTACTCCTGTGAAGGCATAACTTCCCTTTCTGTGTTCTATCCAAAGCTATTGGACCACTACTACCCTTCCTTTTGTGTGCCTTCTCCTCTTCGGTCCAATCTGTCCTACACTGTCCTGATTTCTTCAGAATCTTTTGCCTTCTATAACGATCATCCACTTGCCCTATAAACTTTTTCTCGACTTCTGACACTTTACAAGTCAGATTATTTCTGCGGGCATGTGAAGTATCTAGGGTATCCCAAGGAATGAAGAACTTTGCCAATCTGTCTTCACTCTTATAATAGTCCCACTTATTCATTTGCTTGTAATTTGGGACTTCAGGTAACACTGAGTCATAATTAGAAAAATAATACTCAAAACTATCTCTACCATAAAATATGCTAAGCAATAAGCTACAGGTGATGCCATAAGTCAATGGGAGGTGATGATATCTAATGCCTTCGTCTACAGACGCAGGCAGCTGCATACAGACATAACAGTCTTTGACCTCCATGGCATCTACATACTCGTATAATAATTTAGCATAAGCATTTGACCTATAGTCGCCTTGGGACTCATCCATGTGTAACCTACGGACTTCTGCTGCTAGTAACGCTTTCTCCTGTTCGGTTTCCCCTTTCTTACCGGCAGCAGTGGGGTTGGGTGTCACTACAGATTTGATGTCTGGTACCCCTGCCTCACTCTCGTGTCCCATTACATAGGATACAGTAACTACTAAAGCTATAAGAAGTGTCACTCCCACTATTAGTGTGCCTATTATACATTTAGCTCTGCGGTTCGGACTACCGGCCTCCATGTTCTTCAGACAGTACGGTTCCTTTCTCCTTTTCAACACAAAGGTCTTTCTCTTGAGTTCCTTCACAGTCTCTCTTGATCCTTCTGTCTTTGGAACCACACAATCGGAAGCTGGCAATCTCCTTTTGCAAAAGTCTTTGCAAACTTTATCTCAGACAACCCTAGCCCTTCTCCGTCAACTTAAAGGAAACCCCTAAGTTTTCTCTGCATTCCTAGGCGCTAGGTTATCTTCTTACTCTTGTTTATTTACAAAGTCTTTAAGCATCTACAATGAGGCTTGGACCTGCGGCTTGGATAGCATAGTTCAATAGCTCCAAACGAAGGATGTGCTCTTCATGACTTGTTATCGTTGTTCCAAAGTCGGGGAATTGCAATTCGGTGAAGAACATGTGCTTTAACTTGCTCAGGTAGGGAGGGTTGGGGACTTTGAACGTTAGTGACCCTTCTGTTTCGACTCCAGGCACCAACAGCTGTACTTCTACTGTGATGATGGGTTCAACATTGATCACTAGCACCGCCCTTATTCTCCCTGTCGTTTGTTCCCAAGACATCTGTCGCCAGATATGTCCACTCAGGAGTGGCGTATCTTCTGCTAGGCACACGTACTCGCCTTGACCTTCTGGGACCTGCTGCTTCTGCGCCCAAAGCACCTTCGTCCGGATCTGAGTCTTCGGATATAGGAGCAAGAGTCCTCTCTGGAGTTGACCTCAGGCTTGACCTTCTCCTCTGCGGCCAGCTAGCCTCTCGGCGCCTTGCCCCTCCGCTCCTGGTCCTTCTGCTTCGCTCTGGCTCACTTTTAGCTTGGTCCGCGTCTGATTCGTACTCCCAGCTACTTCCTCCTTCTGTGACGTCGTCTGTTTCGCTGTTGTACTGACCGTCCTCAGCTTGGTCAGACACGTTCCCAGCTTCTTCTTGCACCTCTACAGCTTGGCTGGCCCCCTCTGTGGCTTCTCTGTCCGCAGCTGGACTTACATCCGAGAGAGGAGCTGTTTCTTCCAGAGGTGCTGGAACTCTCCGCGTGTGAGACGCGTGGATCCAGTTGGGCAGGCCTCCCACTTTCACAGCAGTGTTCGATATTAGGATGATCTGGTAGGGCCCACGCCAACGAACGTCTAGGCAGCTTCTTCTGACGTGCTTTTTCATCAGCACCCAATCTCCAGGGCACAGGTCATGACACAAGTCCTGGCACGACGGGACCTCGGCAGCCTGCACCTGAAGGGACACAGAATGAATGGCGTCAGACAGGCCCTTACAATAGTCCAGGATCATATCATCTGTGATATTCAACAAGGCAGCAGTCGGTACTGATGGCAATCTCATTGCCCTCCCCATTAACACCTCGTGTGGCGATAGTCCCGTTCTTCTGTCTGGGGTACTACGGATGCTCATAAGAACTAGTGGCAAGGCATCAGGCCAACTCAGAGACGTTGATGAACACATTTTGGCAATTCGGGATTTGATGGTGCCGTTTATCTGCTCCACAATTCCCGAAGCTTCTGGTCGATAACTACAATGCAATTTCTGGTCTATGTTCAGGGCTGCACAAATCATCTTCACAAGCTCGCTGTTGAAATGCGTTCCCCTATCTGATTCCAAAGAGGCCGGTACCCCGAAGCGCGGAATGAGCTCCCTAAGCAATAACTTGGCTACTGTGAGGGTGTCACACCTGCGTGTAGGGTATGCCTCGACCCATCTGGAAAATATGCAAACCACCACCAGCACGTATCGAAGGCGGTTGCATCTTGGCATTTCAATGAAATCAATATGCATTCGGTTGAATGGACCTCCAGACCTCCCTATGTGACTCAATGCAACTGGTGTTCTTTTCCCTATGTTCAGCTGCTGACACGTCACACAACGCTGGCACACTGCTTCTGCCGCTACTCTGAACTTAGGGTTGTACCAGGTTTGTCTGAATACTCTCAGCATAGCGTCTCTCCCTAGGTGTACTGGACCATGAATTTGCCTCGCCATTGGGCTCACCAACTCATTTGGCAACACTGCCCTTCCATCTGCTGAAACCCAGAAGTCTGTCTCGCCTACTACACATCCTGCAGTATCACATGTTCTTTTTTCAAAATCGGGTGCATTCTCTTGTATACATTTTAACTCGTCCCAAGTATCTACAGTTTCCAATATCATAGCTAATTCAGTCCTTGCACTTATTCCACCCACTTCCACCTCCGTGAAAGAGTATCCCTGCTCTGCACAGTATCGTGCCACCTCGTCCGCGTATCGATTGCCCTGTGACACAAAGTCTTGGTTTCTTGTGTAGGCGGTACATTTCACAACGGCAATAGCTGCCGGACATTGCAAGGCATCCAACAATAAGCGTACAAACTCTCCATTGCGAATGGGAGAACCTGAAGAGGTCATGTAACCCCTTTGAGACCATAACTGCCCGTAATCGTGAACTACCCCGAACCCGTATTGGCTATCGGTGTATATGGTGACTCGAATTTGGTTGCTTGCCAGGCAGGCACGCGTCAATGCAATAATTTCGGCTACCTGAGCGGAGTGTACTCCTTCCAGGCATGCGGCTTCGACTACTCCAGTAATTGTACAAACAGCATAGGCTGCTCTCAACTGCCCAACATCGTCTCTTACGCATGAGCCATCAACAAAGAATACTTCATCAGGGTCAGTCAGTGGCTCATCCACGATGTCGGGTCTCGGTTTGGTGCATAGTTCAGTCACATCAAGGCAATCATGGTCTGTACATTCATCATCATCAATGTCACTTGGGAGTGGCATCAATGTAGCAGGGTTCAAAACAGAGCATCTCTTGAGGGTCACGTTCTCTGCAGCAAGAATGACTTGCTCATAGCGCGTGAGCCTGCTGTTTGTCAGATGCTGGGTTTTGGTCCTGGTCATCAACAGTTCAACAGAATGTGGCACATACACCTCTAACTGGTGTCCCATGACGATGTTCCCACACCTCTCAATGCTGACACCCGTTGCAGCAACGGATTTGAGACATCCGGGCAATGCTGCGGCTACTGGGTCTAAGGTAGCCGAAAAGTAGGCGACTGGTCTACGGGCATTCCCATGAATCTGGACCAGGACTGACAAAGCACAACCCTCTCTTTCACAACAGTAAAGCAAGAATGTTTTGGTATAATCTGGCATTCCCAGCGCCGGAGCCCGACACAGGTCCTCTCTCAGCTGTAGGAACGCCATAAAACAATCTTTGTCCCATGGTACCGGATCACTCACCTCCTTGTGCGTCAGTTTTTGCAGGGGTTTTGCTTTCAGTGAAAAGTTCGCTATCCACTGTCGGCAATAACCCACCATCCCTAGGAACATCCTGACCTCTCTCTGTGTTTTAGGTGCGTTCATTTTCATGATCGCCTCTATTCTGTCTGGTGACACCTTCCGTTTCCCTTTCTCGATTCTGTGCCCCAAATACTGCACTTCTGTCAGGCAGTACTGCAATTTGCTTGGAGACACCTTGTGCCCGTTAACAGCTAGGTGATTCAGCAATGCAATGGAATCCTCCTTGCAAGCTTCTTCAGTTTCTGACGCGACAAGTAGGTTGTCTATGTACTGGACCAGAACCGAATTCTGGGGCAGCACTAGACTTTCAAGATTTTTCTTCAACAGCTGGTTAAAGATCGATGGGCTCTCGGTATACCCCTGCGGGATACGACACCATGTTAATACGCGACCTTCCAGCTTAAACACGAAAAGAAAGTGGCTATCTTCGTCCTCGGTTTGAAGTTGGAGTTCTCTTCATTACCTTTGTTCTGGTTATTCGGTCTCCTGCCCCCAGTCCCTGTTCCCTGTTGCTGTTGTCCACCCTTGCCAGCTGACTGCATCTGGACCACCATCAGTTTTTCTTTTAACTTTTTGGCTTTCGAATCTATCTCATCACTGCAGTACCTAGCATATCTCAGAATTTCGTCCAAAGGTTTATTTTGCCAACAAATCAAGTGTTGCTGAATCATTAAACAAATGTCCGGTCTTAAACCCAAAACGAATTTAGACACAAACTGCCCTATGTCTTTAGGATCCATTACGTCCAACCCGCTATATTGTTTAAACGCCTTCAACAATCTCTCATAATATTCATGAACTGTCTCCTTGGGTTCCTGCCTAGTTCGATCTATTTTGACCCAATCTATATCCTGCATTGGCACCTTATCCTTCAGCCAAGTCATGTAAATGTAAATGTAAATGTATTGGCATTTATATAGCGCACTACTTACCCGTAGGGTCCCAAGGCGCTTCGACCGCTGCGAAACCCTTCCTGGCTTCCCTGAGAGATGGTCCCTTAATGGGTATCTCCAGGGTGAGACCAGGCATCCCCGGCGGTCTGGTGGGGCCGTTAGTGAAGATGAGGCAAGCTAATGCCCAGAGTTGCCGAGTGTGATCGCTGATCAGAGTGGGCACCGAGGCGAGAGAATTATCGAGTCCGCTGACCCTGGTCCAGAAACCTGCCGCGCCGGGAATCGAACCCTGGTCCCGGGCCGTCCTCTGCTCTCGGGTCTGCCGCCTCTAACCAGTGAGCCACACTCTTTCATATTTTGCCATTACTGTCTCGGACGGCCCATTAGTCCGTGCATCTCTCTCTGGTTCTGATGTGGGCCATTCAGCACTGACCTTACATGCTGACCACAAGTCTCCTGGTACTACTATGTCAAACAGGGTGTTCAGGTCTATCCATAGTACTTTGGAGATTTTTACGAACCTCTCCACCTGCTTGTACCATTCCACTGGATTCTCTCTCAATTTAGGAAAGGAATTGGTAAAGGCAGCTAAGTCCCCCCTGCTCCAGGGCACATGCACATAGCTCCCATTTGCAACCTCACGCAAAGGGTATGCCTCTATCTTCTGCAGCCCTCCCTCTGGGGACATTCCAAGCATACTCCTCCTAACGGTCCCTTTCTTGGACCATCTTTCTTCCCATTTATCCAGTGCTCTCCATGTCCTTATTCCAGTGATCAATTCCCTTATGTGCGTTTTTAATCCTATTGTCCTTCTCTCATCTAGATCCTGATCTGAATAATGTAGCCTGTGATTACCCTGTAATGCTTTGGTCCTTGACAAGTATACCATGTATTTCCCAGCCAGTTCGACTAATTTCTCATGTGCGGCTCTCGCTTTCCTAGTGACGTCCTTTGCCATGAACAGTATCTCATCTTGCTCGTACATGTCCATTCTCTCCAAAGGCAAAGTGCCATCTACCATGTCATCCAGATCTGATTTTAAACTGGTGACATCAAGTCTCTTTGCTTTTATCTCGGCTCGCAGTATGTCTTTCTTAGGGTGTTCATTGGTATCTCTCCCATCCCAGCTCCGAGTCCTACGCCTAGGCTCGGGGGCGTTAAGGAGAGTCCTCCCTTGCTCCCATCTTTCTAAGTCCCATGCTCGGCCATCTTCCCTTGGAGGGTGGTGAAACACTGCCCTGTTTCCCCCCATTTCATCTGGTCCATCCTGCCCGTTCTCCTTGGCCCCATGATAGGACTCTCTGCTATTCTCCACCCTGTCGCTATTCCCTCTTTGCCTGGTGTCACTCAGTATCCGGTAAGCTCCTTCGCGGCTCCCCATGTCCCCCGTATTCTGTTCCCATCCGTGATCACAGGGGTCACGGCGAGACCTCTCGCAGCTGTCATTTTGTCCATTATTGCCAGATGCATAGTGAGTGCACCTAAAGCTGTCCCTGTACTCCTGCGTTCTCCTATCCCCTTCACGGTGAATGGGACGGGACACCCCTCCGCACTCCTGGCTCCTATTCTCCAGTACTGATCTACCTCCACCTCTGGTACGACAAGTATCTTCTTTATTTCCCTGACTCTCCCCGACCCGCTCCGGACTGCTTTCTTCAGCTCCGCAGTGAGTCTGGATCCTGCTACCCTGGCTTTCCCTTTCAGCTTCCGCTGCTATGAGGTTCTTGTGAGCATCTACTGCCGCATCCCATTCCTTCAGGTACTCCCTTAACTCCTGGAAGGATTTCGGCCCTGATCCCCTCAGATCCATTGGCCATCTCGGGCCCCCCTGATCTCCTGTGGGATCTACTGCTGTATGTATTGGGGTACTCCAATCTCTTGGTCCCGGCAGCTGTCTTGGGGAATTGATCGTATCGTTCCTCCTCGCCATTTCTGCTCTCTCCCGTTCCAGTCGTACCTGTTCCTCCCCCCTTTGTCTCTCTGGGTCATAAATCGATACTATAGGACCTATAGTAACAGGTACTTGCAGAGCGTCTGGTAGTGCATAGGATGTGGCACACTCCGTTTCTGGCACCTTCTGTACCACAAACCTTCCGACTACCTTCTACACCGGACTAAGTTGAGGCAATTCTTTACTTGCAGTGGGGTCCCAATCTGTGATCGGAAGCGGTCTATACTCCCCTTTATCAGCCCCCCCTTCTCTGCTCGTCTCGGCATTTTCTGTCTCTCTATTGTACGGGGGTGGCCTATCTGTTAGCAACCTATTTATCAGGCTGTCCTCTGTCTCGCTCTCATCGTCTTCCTCTAAGGGGCTCCTGTTTTCCGCCACCTCTATTACAGGGTACAATTTGTTTACTTCAAGGTTATGCACTCTCCATCTTTTAGCATCCGCATCCCATCTGGCATCCTGCACTGCTCTTACCGATCTTTTGACCCTTTCTTGGCGCCTATTCTGGTTTTTCTCGTGCGCCGCCCTAATCCATGCATTGAGGGCCTCAAACTGGGTCGGTCTAGGCAGAGGTCTCATTGCGGTCATAACTGCTTTTAATCGATGTAATACCTCTAATCTAAACGCCCCGTACTTTGGAAACGTCAGTTCCTCATTCCCTTCTGTAATCTTACTCCAATTTGAAATCCACAATATAGTGTGCAACCCAACATTTGTCGCCATATAATTTGCCGGCGTACCCTCCGGCGGGGCTTCTTCCCCATCATAAGATCTCCGCCTCTCTCTCTTAAACACCGCTCTTAACCATTTAAAACATTTCATGATTAAACGCACAATTTCCTGCTTCGCTATTCTGGTTACTTCCTGGTGACGATCCACCAATCCTAGCGCAGCTTTTCTAGCTGGCCTATCACAGCGCGGTCTCACCCGTACCGACCAATCCCAGCGCGGCACTTCCTGACGTCACTCGTCTCACGGCGCGGTCTCACCCGTACCGGCCAATCCCAGCGCGGCACTTTCCGACGTCACTCGTCTCCCCTCTCGCAGCAGTCTCCCTCCTTTCTCAGCTCGTCTCCCGGTCACTCATGCGTCCCATTTATACACCGAAAAATGACTACTTCCGACCAAGCGATCACTTTTCTTGACTGTACGTCCACAGTCTATCTGTAATTGTCACCACAACTGACGAAATGCCTTTCCAGGCAGTCGTCTTTCTGATAGGTTGCTTACACACCGTAACTTCCGACCAGCGTCCGTTACTCACGCACTCACTCTTACGTTCCCCCTATCTCGGTCTTGCGGGCGATCAATGGTACCTCATGACCCCCTTCACACTTGGTTGACAATTACTCTGGATGTCCGATACACCCGAACCACTTAAGCTCTCTTCTGAACTTAAGATTTGCACCGGTTGCGCGCGCTCACAACCTGTTCCACAGTCACTCTACAGGCATTCAACTCCGCCAGACATTACAACATATATGCAACATAAAAACACCGCAATCTAACACGCATGACCCTTTATACTCACTCTCGACCGTTACTGCTGCTTTTCTTTCTCGCGCCGCCAGCACCCTCTTCGGCGGGCACTTCTTCCGATCATCGATGTCTAGGGGCCTTGGGGTAATCTAACCTGGCCTAGATCACCTTCCTCAAGAAGGCAACCATCCTCTATAGCTACCAACTGGGAGGGCGGGATTTTTGATCTCTATCTTATCGCTCTAGATCTAAACCCCGTTCTGGTCAATCGAATCTTTATTGCCAGTCATTGAGGAAAGAAGTGCATCAATACCAGGTTAGCTTGACCAATAATGGGCTCGACTCTGAAAGACCACAGACTACTTCTAAGTTTAAAAGGTTTATTACAGAGTCATTGATAACTGCAAATACAGGCATCTCAAAATGAGATTCAAAAGATACAGAGGCACTAATACAAACATATGTTCTCTGAAAGCTCTTAGGCGAGCAAAGAACACTACTAGGACTAGCTCTAAGATCAGCAGGGCTGCAAGCATAGACACAAATTGTGATCTATCCGTCTCCGTCATTTACAAAGGAAGGAAGGAATCAGGTTAGGCTGTCCCTACCCTGTACTAGATGGTATCCCTACTTAACAAGATCCCAACCTATCAAAGGTGTCAGCTGTGCATGGCTTCCTAAGAAGTTCACCCACTCTTGGTCTCAGGTGAAAACCTACGATCTCCAGTCATGACCCCTCTCTGCCTACCCATCCGCTCTCTGTAGGGTCCTCAGGCATCTGCTCTAGCTCCACCCGGGGGTGCTGTCCCTAATACAAAAACACAATAATCATTTGAGACGCCCCTCGAGAGACGCCCCTCACGTGGTGTCGATTCTGGCTTTTTCCATGATGATCTTCCTCTAGGCCTCGTGCTTCGCGTTGACCTTGCTTCTAAACATTCCTGAATCCTCCTCCATGTCTGTACCAGTCTACTCGAACAAAGCTCTATTCATCAAACTTTTAATCGAAACTCCCTTGCACCTGCAGACAGACATCCGCAGCTTGAATCCCAACTCTCATAGACTTCTAACAGAAGTTTGCAACTATTTCTCGACACAGCTCGGCCTGTACCAGCTCGTGCAAATCAGAAAACCCTTTGTATCGCTTCAGGCCTACAACCATTCTCGCAGAGGTCTTATTCTCTTCAAATCCTTTCATGAATTTAAAATAACATGTTAACACTTTATTCTGTAATTATGCAAAACACTCTTATGGAATATAAATCTAACGAATAAACAGAATTACTATAACATTAGTGCAATCCATGTCTATGTATATGTGTACCTTTCCAAACTCTTCTGTCCAGGCCATGAGGCCTGCTCCCTTCTATGCTTTGCAGCATGACATTCCTCCATTAGCAGCTACATGACATGGATCCTGATTAATCACGTCTAATAAGAATACATTTTCCACACAATTATGCGTCAGTTCCATTTCTATATGAATTTGCAATGTTAACTACACACATCTAAGAATAGGTGAATATATCTTCAACACTTACAGGCACTTTTTATTATAATTGTGCGACTAACGTGTACTTATGGTGCACTCATACGTTTAGTTCAGTTTGCGCTCTCTCAGTTCCCCCCTTTGATGACCTCTCGTGGTCATAATCAAATTCAAACTGAACTAGTTGCAATCTCCTTTCGTTTCAGCATTTCGAGAGCCCTCAGACTCTTGTACTGATTGTCCTGCATGGCAGCTAATCTCCGTTCCTGTTCTCTCCTGGACCTCTCCACTCTATTTGATCTGTACCATTGGTATGACCTCACCAATCCCCACAACATGATCACACAGATCACTATTATGATGATAGGTTTCAGTATGTACCATACAAAGCTCTTCCCTATGTTGGCGAACCAACCTCCAACTTCACCCATTCCATGACCCACCTTTTCCCAGACATTTACTTTAGTCAGGTCTTCGATCTCTTTGTGTATGTTAGTTATGTTCATAATAACTTTCTCAAGAGGTTTTGAATTGTCTGGAATGTAAGTGCAATTCTGTAGCGGGTTGTGGGTTTATAGGGGAATAGGGTGGGAAGTAATTTAATAATAATTAATTAATTAATATATGTTTGCTAATATTTTTAATTAATAATTAATTGATAATTAATTAATATTAATTAGTTAATTAATTAATATAATTGTGTACATATTTTGTATTAGTAATTAATTGGTAATTAATTAATTGTAATTAGTTAATTACATTAATTAGAGTACATTTTAAATATGTATAATTTTGTGTTATTGTTAAGTATTTAATTGGCAAAAAATAATATTAATTATTAAAATAATTACAGCTAATGTGCTAATATATTTACTTTATTGTTATTGTTAATTAATAATTAATTGGTAATTAAATAATATTGATACATTTTGGGTAAAGGAGCATTTTTAGGGTTCAGGGTCAGTTTTCAGTTTTAGGGTAAAGGGGTATTTTTAGGGTTCAGGGTCAGTTTTCAGTTTTTGGGTATAGGGGCATTTTTAGGGTTTGGGGTCAGTTTTCAGTTTTAGGGTAAAGGGGTATTTTTAGGGTTCAGGGTCAGTTTTCAGTTTTTGGGTAAAGGGGCATTTTTAGGGTTCAGGGTCAGTTTTCAGTTTTAGGATAAAGGGGTATTTTTAGGGTTCAGGGTCAGTTTTCAGTTCATGGGTAAAGGGGTATTTTTAGGGTTCAGGGTCAGTTTTCAGTTCTTGGGTAAAGGGGTATTTTTAGGGTTCAGGGTCAGTTTTCAGATTTTGGGTAAAGGGGCATTTTTAGGGTTCAGGGTCAGTTTTCAGTTTTTGGGTAAAGGGGTATTTTTAGGGTTCAGGGTCAGTTTTGGGTTTTTGGGTAAAGGGGTATTTTTAGGGTTCAGGGTCAGTTTTCAGTTTTTAAACGATATTTTTGCAAGTCGATAATGTGACCGTCGATACTCTTTGGAGTGGGAATAGTATTTTTTACACTTCTGGTATTGTCCGGTAATATAATAGTATCCTATTTAATTATAGTATGTTATTATATATATATGTTTTTACAAATATGATTGTAAAAAATTATTTTTATTAAGTTCATTTATTATTAATTATTATAATTTAATTTAAGTATTTTTAAGTATATTTTAGTAATTAAATTTTAATATTAATTTAATTAAACACTGTTTTTAACAAAGTCGATATTTTTTATAACTATATTATTGTAAACGATATTTTGTACTCGATATTTTTGTACTTACCTGTTTGTAGATACAAACTCGATATTTTGACTGTCGATATTTTGTCCACGATATTTTTGCAAGTCGATATTTTGACCTTCGATATTTTTTCAGTGATCCGTTTTAAACATATGTTCAACTCAGTGATTTTTAACTTCATTTAAAACTGTCCTGTGTTGTATCAACGTTATGGATCCAACAAGAAGGAGGGCATTGCTGTGGGGAGGAGAAATGCGACCCGGCGGGCAGGGGAGGGGGCGGAGCGGGGAGAGCGGCGATGAGGGTGTGAAGCAGCAGGGGCCTTTGAAGTAAAGCTAAGCTTCACTTCAAAGGTGTGGGAGGAGTGCGGCTGAGGGAACAGATGGCGATTTGATGATGTGCACGCGCATTTTAGGTCAATGCGCTTGCGCATTGACCTAAAAGCGCACGGGCACAGAACCAAATCGCCCAGTTGGGTAAAGTCTGTTTAAGTGCGCAATGAGAGGCGAGACCTAAAAATCAGCACACGACGTTGCCGCACAGCCCTTACTCATAAGCAAAATACAGCCCAAAAAAACGCCCAAACCAGTATCCTCCTCCGGTCCGCCCCAGCAGCAAGTAAGTGGCTGAGGCGGCTCCGCTGCACGCAGTGCGATGCGGCGCCGCCATCAACACAGTTTAAATATGAATAATACAGAATCTGAGAATCAAATAGGGAGATGCGATTGCGATGAGAAAAACATGCTGCGGCATGAGAGTCTGACAGTACAGACAAACACACAGTAGTCAATACTAGGATGGCATGGTGAGAGGGAGAATAGATGGAAGGTGAAAGAATGAATGTAAGAGTGAAAGAATCAGTGGGTGGAAGGTTTAATAAATGGGAGGGTGGAAGAATGGGCAGATGGGTGAAAGGATGGAGGAAGGGTGTGTGAAAGGATGGTTAGGTGAAAGGATAGGTGGATGATGGGAAGGTGAAGGCATGGACAGAAGGGTGTAGGAACAGATTGATGTATGACTAGATAAAAGCTAAGAGAATGGAAGTATGCATTGATGGAGGAGCGCTTCTAATGAAGGTTGGGCTTGCTCTCTTCTTGTCCTCTTGTGATTAAGGTGTGCTTCATTTGGGGGATATTTTAATTTGATAGCTCCTCCCTTACCTATCAGTTTAAATCCCTGGCAATACTTCATGAGTGAGCCCAGGACATACCTGCAGCGAGGTGCCTTGGCTGAGCCCTCTGTCAGCCGTCATGAATCCAGAAATGATCCTACAATACACGTCCGCTGAGGTACCTCAGCTGTGCCCTCTGTCAGCCCTCATTAATCTGGAAGTGAAAGCGGAATCAACCTCCACCAGGGACAGGTACCTCCGCCGTGCCCTGTAGGAGCCCTCATTAATCCAGAAGTAAGCCCAGCACATACCTCCATCGAGGTACCTCAGCCGTGCCCCGCAGCATCCCTTGATATGCCAGCAGGTAAGCTTTGCTGTCTAATTCCCCCATCCCACCAGAGTGCCCCAACCCAACCCTGCCGTTCCACACTCTCTACTGTTACTGCAATGAATCCAGAGGCAGCACTTCCAATCCTTAGCAATCCACCTTTCCAGCATCCCAAATATTCTAAGTATGCCCTGTATTTAGTTCTGCCAATGTGCCTCGGTCTTGCATTCCAAAGCGCCTCGATGATGTCTTGTATCCATTACAGCGCCAGGCGTTTTCAAGGCACACAGCTTCCAGATGCAGGTCAGGCCTGTGGCACCCCCCTGCACTTAGAGAAGCCCTGCATACAGCTCTACCAATGCACCTCACCCACATCCTATAAGTGACAGTTTTCTTTGCATTTTTTATACGGCTCGAATTAGAACCGAAGGTATTGGGGCGCTTTGCACCAGCACAGTTACATTACACAAGGACGTATGCACACCCTGCACTACAGCGCTATGATGCAAGCACGGGAGGGACACACACAGTAGTGTAAGTTAAATTGAAAAATGTGACTTGCGCCTGGTGCGCGCAGTGCAGCAGATGCATGTAGAGTGTAGACCCGGCCCTGTCATATAAGTGCTGGTACTAAGCACCGGAAAGCACCGGCACAAACTAAGCCCTGCATACAAGTGTCAAATTTTTTCAGAAGCAAGAGGATACAGTTCAATCTGGACCTGCGGGGGTCCTCAATCCTTCTTCATGTATGGGTACTCAATTCAAATTATTAAGAATGGAACTCATCAGGGTGTTATTCCTCAGTTATTGCTCAACAGATACCCCTTCCCTTCAATTTACCCCCCCTCTCAATCCTCTTTCCTTTAACCTACCCATCCCCCCTAGGCATGTTGCTAAGTCGTCAAGTCTTATGTGTACAGTTGTGGGACAGATTAATAGCATATATTGTATTCCGAGCTGGTAAGCTTGCCCCGTTGATAGAGTTGCATGGGATGCCCATCGTATAGCGTGATGATTAGTGTTCTGGAGTTTCTGTCACTGGCAGCTCTCGCTAAGGCAGCAGGTGGTGCAAGCTACAGTGTGCTCCTCACAAGGGACCCAGCACTTATTTTTTATTTAGTTAAGCACTGCTCATAACAGATAGATTCCTTCCATCTTGAAATATCAATAGTCTATAAAATGGTTGCGCTCTCTGAGGTTCAAGACCAGGCGGAAACCTCCACCCTTCTTTTGGATAAGGAAATTAGCCCTCGAGGGTGGGGAAGAGACCAATATATGGCACCTTTTCCTAACACTGTTGAATTTCTGTATCTATAAAACTCTATTCTGCTTAGGAAAAACTGAAAGTTTTGGGAATTCACCTTTGCACTGGAGTATAGGAAAACTCAAGTCTGTAAACCTAAAGGGTGTCTAAGAACCATACAGCTATTTCGAATTGTGAAGAAACACAACGTGGTCAAGTCAAGTCAAGTCAAGTCAAAGAATTTATATAGCGCACTACATACCCAGAGGGTCTCAAGGCGCTTAGGAAGGGGAGGAGGATTATTTGTCAAATAACCATGTTTTAAGTTGCTTTCTGAATGCTAGGTGGTTCTGGGTAAGGCGAAGGTAAGTAGGGAGTGAGTTCCATGTTTTAGCAGCCAGGTATGAGAAGGATCTGCCTCCCATGGTGGTCTTGTTGATGCGAGGTACGGTGGCGAGGGCTTGGCTGGAAGAACGTAGTTGGCGGGAGGGGGTGTAGAAGGACAGTCGTGAGTTGAGGCATTCTGGTCCGATGTCGTAGAGTGATTGTGAACAATTGGACCACGAGACCGTACCGCCTTTTCATGAAGATCAACTACAATGAAAGAGCCCTGAGGAGAATCTGCGATTTTTTACAGATTCGAAACGCGTCGGCAAACGGCAGCCAGGCACTATAAAATATCTGCCTCTGAAGGGATTATTCATTATCTCTGAATTGATTGCTAAACAAAAAATTCAATTCTTGTTGCCATTCTTTCACCTTGTGGGTTTTATAGTGGTTTGAAACTTCGCAAAGAGTAATTATTTGTGGACATAATCGCTATATTCTTTTGTAAAAGAAGTTTGTGCATAATTGTTTGTTTAATTGTAAATATGTCAATTGTATAGTAGTTGTAAATATGTGTCATTGTGTTTTGTAAAGGTTTTTGTAAAGTGTTCTTCTCGCCTTTGAAATAGGTAAATTCTACCAAAATAAGTTCAAAAGGGTTAAATAAAATTACCCTCACAAACAATTGACTCATTTTTGTTTGTAGTCTCAAAATGTTTAGAGACTAAACGATTGAGAGGGCTAGCAACTTTCTTTCTTGCTTGTTATATTTGGTCCGGTAAAATACCGTCACTCCGCATTTTTCACTCCGCATACTTTCACTCCTCATACCATTAGTACGCAGGTACCTTTACTCCGCATTTTTTCATACTGCATGCCTTTATATATTATATGCTTTTATCTCGCATGCTTTTATGACGAAAATCATTGTAAAAGCATGATTGGTAAAAGTATATGTTTTAAGGTAAGTTGTAAGGTAAGTATATGGGTTTTTTTGGGGTTCAGGGGTATTTTAAGGGTGGGTTTGGGTTATGGGGTGCAGGGGTATTTAAGGGTTAAGGGGTACAGGGGTATTTTTAGGGTTCAGGGGTAGGTTTGCGTTTTGGGGTACAGGGGTATTTTTAGGGTTCAGTGGTATGTTTGCGTTTTGTGGTACAGGGGTATTTTTAGGGTTCAGGGGTTGTTTTGGGTTTTGGGGTACAGGGGTATTTTTAGGGTTCAGGGGTTGTTTTGGGTTTTGGGGTACAGGGGTATTTTTAGGGTTCAGGGGTTGTTTTGGGTTTTGGGGTACAGGGGTATTTTTAGGGTTCAGAGGTTGTTTTGGGTTTTGGGGTACAGGGGTATTTTTAGGGTTCAGTGGTTGTTTTGGGGTACAGGGTATTTTTAGAGTTCAGGGGTTGTTTTGGGTTTTGGGGTACAGGGGTATTTTTAGGGTTCAGGGGTAGGTTTGGGTTTTGGGGTACAGGGGTATTTTTAGGGTTCAGGGATTGTTTTGGGTTTTGGGGTACAGGGTTTTTTTTGGGGTTCAGGGGTTGTTTTGGGTTTTGGGGTACAGGGGTATTTTTAGGGTTCAGGGGTTGTTTTGGGTTTTGGGGTACAGGGGTATTTTTAGGGTTCAGGGGTTGTTTTGGGTTTTGGGGTACAGGGGTATTTTTAGGGTTCAGGGGTAGGTTTGGGTTTTGGGGTACAGGGGTATTTTTAGGGTTCAGGGATTGTTTTGGGTTTTGGGGCACAGGGGTATTTTTGGGGTTAAGGGGTTGTTTTGGGTTTTGGGGTACAGGGGTATTTTTAGGGTTCAGGGGTTGTTTTGTGTTTTGGGGTACAGGGGTATTTTTAGGGTTCAGGGGTATGATTGGGTTTTGGGGTACAGGGGTATTTTTAGGGTTCAGGGGTTGTTTTGGGTTTTGGGGTACAGGGGTATTTTTAGGGTCAGGATGGGTTAGTGTTTAAGGGTGCTGGGGTATTTAAAGGGACTAGGGTGGAATTAGTTTTTATATATATATATATATATATATATATATATATATATATATATATATATATATATATATATATATATATACATATATATATATATATATGTGTGTATTATTAATATAGTTCTAAATATAATGTAATTTTAAAGAAATAATTCTTCATTTTATTTAAAAAAATATATATATGTGTGTGTATATATATATATATGTGTGTGTATATATATATATATATATATATATATAAATATTTATATATATATTTTTAAAGATAAAGTACTTTTACAAAGTATATGACTTCACCACACATGCATTTGCGTTAGAATTGCATGCGGAGTGAAGTCATATGCGTTGTGAAAATTTGCGGAATTATGGCTTGAGGAGTAATGGTTTTTGCGGACTTAAAAATGCGGAGTGATGGTATGCGGGATTTTTTTTTCCGGAATGGAAAGATATATTCATTTGGTCCAGCTGCCCCCTCGTCCCAGGACCAGACTCCATTGTTTTACAAAATTCCAGGACCTATCCAGGCATTTCTTAGGGTCTTTTACAAATTAACTTATAAAGGTGGCCATATTTGAGTCCACATCCGGCGTTTCTGCCCCTTTATCAACCAATACAATTTGCACAAACGAACTTACACATAATCTTCAACCTCCCCAGAGGGGGAGTGGCCGGCACGGATCGGGGATGGCAGGGTAGGGGGTTGGAGGGGTAATGGTGGTGTATAAAAAGAAGGGGAAAAAACACCCCCCCTCGCCGTGTGCCTCTCCTCCGTCGTCTCTCCCGGTGTCCAGGAATAGGAAGAACCCAGAATGAAGCTCCCCTGAGCCAATCGCAATGCTGCAATGCAGCGGTGTGATTGGTCTGAGCGCCATGAATTGCCACTCAGCCAGGAAATGGTAGCCTGGGCATGTTCTCTACCCAGGCAAAAATGCAACCTGGATGGAGAACATGCAAAGTGTGCATGACTGTTTAGGCGGACCGAGACGGCTGGCCAAACATTCTTCCGCACTTAGGGAGTGCAAACCACTTCTTCCCTGCTCTGACAGCAGAGCAGCCCCACCCTACCTGCAAAGCTGCAGCAGCAGGCAAAACATAAAATGATGATAACCTCGAGTTATTATCATTTAATTTTTCCTTTATTTCACAGATGATAAGTGGGGCGGTGCTCCTCCATTTTAGCTGAAGAGTTTCCACTGCCGCAGAGGGTGTACATTCCAACGATCTCGGAGTTATGATGTTGTCCAGTTCAAAAGCGAGCACTGATGAGTGGGATTTAGAAGGAACTTTGGGGTTTTTAGTCTTGCGTTTGCGTTTTCCTTTGCCAGCATCAAAGGAATCTTGAGAAGAGATTAAGTTGGAGGTGTCTGTGCCAGTAGTTTTATCCAGCAGTTTAGCCAATGGCACCTCACTGAATCTTCCAGCTGCAACATACTTGTGGTCTCGCTGGTCTGTATGTTCCGCCTTTTTTACTAACCTGGAGTCACCTGGAGTCACCTTCATTCACTGGCAACCTTTTCAACACCTCCAGAGGGACCAGCCGACTCAATATCTTTAAGGGCAGATCTTCAGCTGTTGCAAGATAGGTTGAAGGACCTTTGCTAGTGCCTTGTCCACTGATTGCTGGACTGAGTTATCCAGGGCCTTAACTAGGGCATCTGTAAAGTAATTATCTGGGTCAAAATCATAGTATTTGTGATTGCCCTCCGCATCAAAGGGTGACTGTTAGACCTGGGATTTCTGGTTGGCTAAGGCTTACGCCAAAGCCAGGCAGAAATCACCATGCTAGTCAGGGCAAGGGAGTCACACGCCAAGATAACCCCTACTCACCTCCTTGGTAGCTTGGCACGAGCAGACAGGCTTATCCCGGAGGCAATGCGTAAAACATTTGCGCATGCACACATGCACACAACAGCAACAACATCCTAGGCACACCACAAAAGGAACTCCACACAAGGTTATATAAAAATAACTTTTGCATTGTCAAAACACATCAGATAGTAATCGCACAATATACATTGTGCCAACTGGCACGGGCAATATTTACACGGGATTATTTACACCAGGACAGGGCCACATGGGCCACTGTCAGAATTAACACTTAGCAGAAATAGCACTTCTAGAACTTAGAATAAGTGTAGCACAAAATAACAATTATAGGTCACAACCAGTAACCACTGGGAACAGGTAGGTACACACTAAGCAATACTAATAACCATAGGCCTAGATCATGCATGGACACATAACCTCTCTAGTATAACGTACTAGGCAAAGCAAACTTCTAAGCATGAGCACCTTTAGAAGTATCACACAAGAATTAAGGTAAAGCACATTACGCAGCAATCACATTTAGGTCTAAACAGTATAACTACAGTAGGCAATCTCTCATTAGTCTAAACACATTAGACTCTGCCTCCTAAGAATAAATCACATTTAGGGGCGTAACTCACAGTGAGGTAAACTCTCACTAAAATAAACCTACATAGGTAAGATAACCTCATAATCATAGTAACATCACATTGCGCAAAAATCAAATTAGGCAATTACCATTCTAAACATAGTAAAATCACATTGCGCAAAATTCACATTAGGCCCTTGCGCCCTACCCACATACCAGCCCCCTGGCCAACTGGCTATCTCAAGAAAGGGACTCAAAAAGCCCTGTGTCCAGAATGTCAGGGCGCGCTGCCAATGCAGCGCCAGTCAGGGGTGCGCCACCGGCGCAAACCTAAACGTTGCAGTTGCCCACTAATTGCTGGGCAGCTGGGAACAACAACAGGGCCTAAAAATTGCAGCTGGCACTAAGTGCTGCGCAGCTGTAGCAGGCCTGGCACCACTGTGCCATCTCTGTCCCTCCCAGGGACTCTCACTCAATTGCGCCTAAACGGTGCAGATGCCCACTAATTGCTGGGCAGCTGGGAATCAGTAAAGCTGCGACAGGGCCCTCGCAGGCCCTAGGAGCAAAGTCTGCTCCACAGGCTTTCACTAGCCCCTTTAAACAAAATTGCGCCAAACTGAGCCACCTGGCTCTGCACAGACCCTTCTTGGGCCTTTCAAATAACCATGGCCCCCCAAGCCCCTTACAGGGACTTTTAAAACAACTATGGACCATTGGTGGAGCCTTTGTCGCTCTAAAACAACACGGCCCCAGGACGTTGGAGCCACGGGGCTCAGAATCCATTAACAGCACGTTGGGGCGGCCCACCGCCATCCGGGGCCGCGCTGAATGTACCCTTGTCACTGCGGAGCTCACAAGCTCCAAAAATCATCAGACCCCACTGTTGGAGCGGCCCGTAACAGCGGGATCGCTCTAGCCCCCACACTCCCTCAAGCGAGCCCCTTCTTCTCTCCACTCACCGGCTCGTCCGGGCGGGGGCTCCTTCTCGGTGGGGTCGCACTTCTCCATCCGGCAGCAATCGCGGGGCTCTCCTCTCCGCATGGCAGCCCCGCGTCCACGCGCTCACGCCGGCCCCTTCACCCGGTCCCCCATCTCGGGACCGGGGCTTCTCACCGGCACTCAAGGAGGCGGGGTAGGCTCCCGACCTCTCTCTCTCAAGCTTCCTCTCTCGGCCGCACTTCCGCTTCCGTCGCAGGCCCCGCCCACAACCAGGCGGGCCGTGGCAGCGGCGATCCTTGTGCTTTAACGGCTGCAATGAGGGGTGGGCACCCTCGGTTGGCAATTCAAGTGTAGAAGCGAGGTGGGCACTCGCTAAGGCACACATAAACTGGGTGGGCACCCGTATATAAATAAAGAAATGCGAGTCAAGACGCAGGGTGGGCACCTGCGCACTCGGGGGCAAAGAAAGGGCCGGAGCGCTTCCCTCCTCGGGAAAACGACAGAGCTCTGCCCAGTAATGAGAAATAAAGCGCCCTCAAGGCGCTGGGGGCACAGACAGCACCAGGGCCCTCAGGAATGGCCCCTTTAAGCAATCAGGGCCCCAGCACAAAGGTCCTCCTAGGAGCAGAGGGCAGGAGGGTCCAAAAAGAAGTCCTCCAGCATCCAGGGCATCCAAGGGCTGGGCAGGGCCCAGGGAGGCAATCCTTCCCCTGGGCCCCAGCAGCAGCTCGCCCCTGGTAGATTCTAGTTAGGAACAAGAACATTTTCAGAGTGTCACAGCACCCTTTTTATACCCAAAATCCTTTGTCTAGCAGGGTGCAGGCAATGTGAGAACCAGCTACAACTGGTTATGGGGAACTCCTTTCACTGGCCAGGCTAGGGACATCAGACACACCACAGGGGGTGGAGCCAGCATTGTGGAGGAAAACCCCAGCCCTATTCAGGTCCCAGGTGTACCCCTCCCTCACATCAGCATGCTAATCTCTCCATTCACTACTGGGCATACCCATCCTGACTCCTGGAGCCAGGCTCACCAGCCAGCTCCAGCCAATCACACGCCAGACACAAATTACACAAACATGCCAACTTCTAGAAGTGGCACTTCCACACTAGACACAATCATGCCGCATACATCATTACGCAGCATTCACTCTCACAAGTTCGCACATACCAAATTCGACCCTGCACTCCCCACACATCAGGAACTACCATGGTCACACATATTCCCCATGCATTCCTATGGGAGGGCAGGTCACTCTCACCACACACACAGAGAGCGCACGCACTTTACACTGGACCACAGTGAAAAAGTGCGCAGAGACCTAAAATCACCAACACCAGGTTACAGAAACAGGCTAGGCAAAAGCAAAAAGTTTCGGGGTGAACCTGCCAAAAAGGGCCGGGTCCAACTGTGACTGATCCACAACAGAAATAGATTACCAATCCAGAGGGATTAATTGGGAAAGCAAATCCCCAAGTAGGCTAATCAAATAATAGTTACTGGTAAGCAACAGTAATTTGGAGAATAAAGCATGGAGGAAATGGTCTTGCTCTGGGAGTTATCCCCTTTGAATTATTGCAATCCTTTCTATAGGAAGGTAAGGGAGCCCAGTGGGCAATCGGCCAATGTTGCTGATAGTCTGCCAGCCAAATCAAGTGTTTCACACTTGCAGGGAATATTTATTTAATAAAAACCTGTCGTTGCTGGTAGAAATGCTGATTCTGAGTGCTGGTAACAGGTCGCACTGGTGCTGCCCCGATTGCAAGTGTAAAACTCCTAAACTCAGACCTGGTGCGCAGAGACGCGCATGCGTGATGGCTGACAGCAGAAATAGAACTGCACCTGCCCAAGTCCCCACTCCACAACGCAACCCCGACGGTGTAAGGGAAGCTCAGGTTGTAGGACCATAACCACAACACAGCAAGCATGTTGCGACGGGTGTAACCGTCTCAAATAAGCAATTGCGCTCTGCAGAGCAAACGATCGTGCAGGTTGGAACTTAAATACGATCGCACTTGTCTCAGGCATGGCAACATTTTAGAAGAGAAAAGTGGAACATTTGAATAATATATACTGGAGAATGTATTTCTCCCGTTGACTTCTATTGAGGCTTGAATCGGGTTATTGTCATATATGGGACTTACAAGAGTGCTGCTGCAGGATCACATATTAGAAATGTAAATATATTTTTTGGGGGGGCATGTCAGGAGCACGGAGATAACGCTCTGGCAGGCAGAGAAAGAGTAATACATATGTGCACTTGACTGCAGGAGCAGGCTACTGGCAGTGGATGCTATGAATCACACAAGACCAGTCCCTGTGTCAGCTGAAGCCCTTAGATCACTGTTGTAACATAAGCCCCGGCAGCCCCTGCGGTGCGGGGCGCCCGAGCTCCAGGGGTACAGTCAGCAAAAGTGCTAGGTGGTGGGCCAGGGAGGCGAGCCTTCTTCATGTACTTTGCAGGGGGGCCCCCTCAAGTTTCTTTACGCCACTGCCTTAGATGAGTCAGTGTTTTGTATGCAGGAATTGGGAGGCATGTGACTACCCTTGAATTCTGTAGTCTCTATAGCTGCCAAGGTTTCAGATTGCTATATGTGACATTTTCATAGTTTCAGTGAAATTATATGTGACATTTTAATGATGATGAGTGACACTTTCTTGTGAGCAAAATCAAGCAATGGAGACAAGGGAATCCTAAAGGGGTACGACAGATAGCTCAAGATGAAGCAAATTTTAGCAGCCAGAGCAAGTTAGCAACTACTATATGCCAGAGTCTGAGTCATGCACATTTACTTCTTTCAGCGGCCGGCAAGCGAGCTGGAGCCATGGCAATTTGTGGGCACCGTGGCTGGATTCACTCATGCCATGGATGAACTGAGTCCTGCGGCATTTCTGGCTCTGCCCTGAGCTCTCACCTGCACACACATTGCCTCAGCCACCGGCACTGCCTGGGATCTCCTCCTCCATTGTCAACCCAGGTGCATAGCGAGCCGCGGGAAGCCGCCAGTCAGGTACTTCGGTGTTGTGGGAATCGCCGGGATCATGGTACCGCCGCCCGTGGTGCGATTGGTGAACTGAGCTGCCATTTGCCCAGCCGCTGCACTGTGCAGCAGCGGCCAAAACTTTAGAAAATGTTGCCGCGGCCCACCGGCTCACACTGCAGCAGGAGTGGACGGACCCGCCTATTATTAATCATGTGTCTCACAAATAACTCTCTGTGTTGCCATTGGGCACTGACACTCCCCCATCCTGACATCAGTCAGTGGTATTGCTACACCGCACCGGTGTCAGATGCAGAGAGTGTTACATTGTAGCAGTGTAAAGGCTGAGCTCTAACAGCTCAGCCTGAGACACTAAGTCTGCAGGGAACAGCACGACCCATGTACTGCCTCTGCAGCTGCATTATAGCTGCCTCAGGAGATTGACAACTGAGGTGCTACAATGCGTGACTCTGCATTTTAGTGCAGTGATGCGGATTAAACCACTAAAATGGGTTAGTCCAACGCCTGTTGCGAGATACTTGGCAGGGCTGAGTCTCCACCTTAATCGGGAGGGCAGGCATGTATATTATCTTGACTGCCCAGCAGCAAAGAAAGAGGCAGTGAAGATGGTGCTGATCATGTTTGAGGGCAGAAAGGGCTATGATTGATGGAAGACTGTGGACCAAAACATGGGAAATCTGAGCACCTCTTTTGTCACTAATACACTTACTGTTCTATATTTTCTATTCAAATATTAGCCCTGCAGTAGCGGGTGTTCAGGTGCCCCAACTCCATGTTGAGCTGGAGCTAAGTGCTTGTGGACAAGGAGATTCCTGGCTTTGAAGAGCTGACGTTTTCGCCCTTGCGTTTAGGGTCATGTTGCTTGCCTGTCACCAACAATAAAGAAATATCCTCTTCTACATCGCAACAGTGAATGTTGAGGCTAATTGCACTGATAGTTGGTATACAGAGTAAGTGAAACAATTTTTGAGCATTGGACAAAAGCTGTGTCTTGCTCCAGCACTGAAAAGCAGCACGTCCTTGTGGATCCAAATGTAATCTTAGCCCTTTGAACTGATGGGAAGTGGCCCAAGACAGACAATAGAGAGGAAGAGTAACCCTTCTCTGAACTTCATTGGTGAAGGAAATATAGCCTTGGCCACTGGAATTATGCGGCAGGAGATGGCTAAATTATGAGGCAGGGCTGACTAAATTATGCTTCAAGAAAAGGCAAATTATGCGGCGTATTGTGCCATATTTCGTGATAGTATTACTTCATTATTTTGTCTGGGCATAGGTTGCACCTAATTAGTGCCAGTTTAACACCCAAATATAGCAATAAGAAAAATAAAGGTGCCCAGCTAACCTTTGCAGAGGGCGCTTCATTGCGCAGCAACATGTCCATTCATTTTTGGTAACTTTTGAACCGATTCAGCAAGAAGCATTTTTTTGTTAAAATCTGCAGATTATGAAGCACAAGCTGAATTATGTTGCAAGTGAGGCAGATCCAGAATTATGCGGAAAAACACAGTAGCCGCACAATCGCATAATTCCAGTGGCCATGGATATAGCTCACAGAAGCGGTCTAGCAGTCCAGGTTCATGCAGTGGTTTCCAGCTTCCAAAGAGGTGGCAGACAGCAGGCACTAATCAGCCAGTGACCTGCTCTGAAGTCAGGTGATTTTGAGCTGATTCCGTTGTAGCCATATAATGAGCACACACTCATTATAGCTGTAGCTGCACTGCACCACAATAGTTTAATCCAGAGAGATAAAATATAGAGGCTAGGGTGCTCTTTTTTCTGTCCACACTAAGATACATGTGAAAAGAACAATTGAGGGACAGAATGCTGTAACCAGGGCCGGACTGAGACCAGCATCCAGCCCTGGCAGGTTGCTTCTCCACCGGCCCTGGTAATGGGAGAGGAGGGGGTTGTTACCCGTAAAGCACTGCTACCGCTTTTCTTACAGAGGGCCGATTTTGCAGCGCTGCTACAAAATCGGCCCTCTGTAAGAAAAGCGGCCCCATGCGGCCACAAAACCGGCCCCCACCCCTTCAGCCCACCGGGGAAATGCCCGGTGCCCGCAAATGCCAGTCCGGCCCTGGCTGTAACAACAAACTGGAGTGGTGTAGTGAGCAAAAGAACAATGGATTAAACCCAGATCTCTTGACTGGGGGTTGAGTGTCTGAAAAGTTTCAACCCTCCGTCTATCATCTTGTTGTGTTTGCTATGTTCACCCTAAGTGGCAAAGGGTATGCCCAGACGTGGGACGTGGGACCCTTGCTTGCTGCGCCACTGGATTCAAGCTAGCCTGGCTGATGTGGGGTGATGCCCAGAAACCAGTCCCAGGATGCTTGTTTCAGGTCCAGAAAGGACCTGGCCTGGCAGTTTGGGCTGGACTGTTTTCATGAGCAACAGGGTCAAAACTGATTTGCATATGGCTAGCTCCGAATTGGGGTGGTGTAGTGAGCAAAAGAACAATAGATTGAACCCATATCCTTTACTGGGGATGAGTGGTTGAAACATTTCAGCATTCCGTCCATCATCTTGTTGTGTTCACACTAAGATACACTCATGCTGTTTTGAATAGGGGATCAGACTTTATTCTTTTT
This sequence comes from Lissotriton vulgaris, assembly GCF_964263255.1. Lineage (NCBI taxonomy): Eukaryota > Metazoa > Chordata > Amphibia > Caudata > Salamandridae > Lissotriton > Lissotriton vulgaris. The sequence continues at coordinate 626,882,839 of NC_141687.1, forward strand.
TCAACACATGTGAGGACTACATTCTAAAATAACACAAGCAACGTGAAACGCTTATTGCACTGAGTATTTCAATTTTATTTATTTATTAACAGTATTTCTATAGCGTGGGACTAGCCTCCAGGGCAGCAGAGCGCTTTTGTAGAGAACAATTGAAGCAGAGAACATGCGAAATGCAGTATGAAGAGAGGATCGGAGAGAATATCGAACAATTAATATTTCAATACGGCACAGTCCTAATTGAAGCATTTTCACTTCTTTTTGGAAGATGAAGATCTGAATTTAGTCTAATTTCATCTAGGACGGAGTTCTATAATCTGGAAGCTAGGCTAGAGCTTTAGTTGTTTTCACTCTTGTGGCTCTAGGGATTTCCAGAATTAGATGGCTTCCCTATCTCATACTCCTTCCTTCAGTCCCCTGTCAGTAGTAATGTCTTGTGCAGGTAGGATAGTTATACAGCTAACTTTAAATTAGTTTTCGCTTCTGTGAGTGCCAGTGGAGGTGTCTTAACATGGGAGTGATATGATCGATTTTCTGGCTCCCGTAACCAAGAGCGGTTGGATGGATTTTGTGCGTGGGATGTATTTTATTACTGCCCTTCTAGATGGTAGACCCACTAAGACTGCACTCCATGCATCAAGGTGGGTTAGAACAAGGCCTGAAACACCAGCTGCTGTAAAGTCCGAGTGAGGGATACATGATTTTAGCTTTTCATTCAGGTGGAGTTAATAGGAGGAACATCTTGGTATATTGACAAATGCGATCCTTTAGGTTGAGATGTTGGTCTTTGATACTAGTGAGAGACATGAGATAAGGACCCAGAGAGGGGAAATACCTAGATGAGGGTGTGTTACAAGCAATTTATGTACTCGGGGTGGTATGCTGCTGATGGAGAGGAGTACAAATTCTTTTTTTGGGGGTTCATTTTCAGAAAGAGAGAAGATATCCAGTTGGTTCGTTTTTTCGTATAAGTGTTTTTAAAATGTCCATGCTGGCTGGATTTGAGACTCTTCCGAAAACATGTATGTCATTGATATATTGTGTATAGAAATATCTCTGCCTTGCATTATTGTGGCTAGGGGTTCCATATATACGTTGTTAGAACTGGCTATTTCTGGTAGGCTAAGGCTGACGCCAAAGCCAGGCAGAAACCACCATTCTAGTCAGGGCAAGGAAGTCACAGGCCAAGATAACCTCTGCTCACCTCCTTGGTAGCTTGGCTCAAGCAGTAAGGCTAAACTCGGAGGCAATGTGTAAAGCATTTGCGCCAGCGCACAACAGCAACAACATACTAGGCACACCACAAAAGAGACTCCACACAAGGTTATTATAAAAATAACTTTTGTATTGTAAAAACATATCAGATAAAATCACGCATATACATTGTGCCAACTGGCACGGGCAATATTCACAGGGATTATGTACACAAGACAGGGCCACAAGGGCCACTGTCATATTCAGATATAGCACTTCTAGATAAAATGTAGAATATAAAATAATAATCAAAGATAACAACCAGTAACCACTGGTAACAGGAACCAGGACCTTACTAGGACCACCTGTACTAAGAAAGCAGAACCACCTAAGTATCACACAGCATTAGGGGTCTAAGAAAGAATACATTACTCATGATGTAATAAACCTACATTCAGAGGAGTAGAAAAGACAACCACCTAAGTATCCCTCAGCATTTAGGGGTCTAAGAAAGAATACATTACTCATGATGCAATGAACCTACATTCAGAGGAGTAATAAAGAGGAACACATGATGACTAAACATTCAGAGGTGTTAAGAATAGAGCACATGATGCAATAAAATCACATTCAGGGGTGCAGCGCAAGAAGACACATGATGACTAAACATTCAGAGGTGCAGCGCATGGAAAGAAAGACACATGATGCAGTAACACATTCAGAGGTGCATAATAAATCAATAGCGCAAAAACTCACATTAGCAATAACTATTAAAAAGCATAGAAATCACATTGTGCCAACCCTACATAAGCCACTTCCTGTGGCAGTCCCTAGGCCAACTGGCCTTGTGGGGCAAGGATGCCCTGGGTCCAATGTCAGGGCGCGCTGCCATGCAGCGCCAGTCACAAGTCCAAAAAGCCTAAACGTGGCAGCTGCCCACAAAGTGCTGGACAGCTGGAAAACAAAAAGTTGTGGCAGGGCTCTCAGTAGCCCCCAGAACAAATCTGCGCCACCTGAGCCACACAGGCTCTAATACAAACACTGGTCAAACGTTGGAGCCCTCAGGCTCTGCAGACAATGCCCCCTCGAGCCTTCTCATTGCCCTGGACAACGTTGGGGCGACCCGCTGCCAACTGGGGCCGCCCTGACTCTGCGCCATTCACGGTGGAGTCCCCTACGGGGGACTCTAATTTCTCAAAATGCCCCCAGAGCCTCTCAGGGCTCTAACTACGAAAAATGGGGCGGGGAGCCTCTCCGGGCTCCGTGCACGTTGGGGCGACCCACTGCCAACCGGGGCCGCCCATGAAGCCTTCATGGCTTCCTACTTGCACTAGGCGCAACGTTGGGGCGGCCCACTGCCATCTGGGGCCGCCTTTGAAGCCTTCGTGGCTTCTCTGCCTCGAGCGCGAGCTCGCGCTACTGCGGGGGAGGGGCGGACACCGACAACGTGTCCCGGCGCCCCTCCCCTGCTCTGCCCCACTCCGCCCGGCCCCAGCCCAGACTCACCGGGCCTCAGGGGCGGCTCCTCCGGGCGGCGGCTCTTCTCTGCTGGCGGTGGGGGCAGGCACTGACAATGTGCCTCGCGCCCCCGCCGCTCCTCTCCTCACTCGGGCCTCCTCCTCAGATGCCGCCGGGCTCCCTCAGCTCACGGGAGCCCGGCCGACCCACCGCATGCAGCGCCATCCTCTCTCCTCTCCCCTGGGCCCGGCGGTGATCACGGCCATCTTCAAAACACGCCCGGGAGCCAGCCAATGACAGCGCGGCTCCCGGGACCAGCCCCAGGGAGATGCTGAGCCGTCAGCCAATCAGGGCGCGGCCTCGGCGATGACGCGGCGGCGCTGGGCCAATCCCAGCGCGGCGTTACTGGAGGGGCTCGTCTCGCTGGGCCAATAGGAGCGCGGCGGCTTCGATCTTCGCTACCGCAGCTCCTGGTCCTCTTCCTGGCCCCGGGCAGCGGCAATCACGGCGTGGGCAGCCACAGTTAGATAAAATTAAGAATAAGCGAGGTGGGCACTCGCCAGGGCCACCACAAGCAGGGTGGCACCTGCAAAGTAAACAAAAACGCTCCCAGCGCTAAACGACAATCCACAGCGCTCCCAGGAGCAGGAACAAAGCGCTCTTAAGCGCCAAAGGAAATCCAAAGCGCTCCCTGCGCCAAGAAAGACGAATCCAGCGTTCCCAAGCGCTATAGCCAAGAAAAAGTACTTCAAGGTGCTTAGGGGGGCAAAAAGTTCAGCAAAGTCCCCCCCTCAGCCCAGGCAAGGCAGAGGGGTCCTCCCAGAAGTCCTCCAGGCATCCAGGAGCTGGCCAGCGCCCGCCCCTGGTAGATTCAAGTCAGAAACAAGAACATTTTGGAAGGGGACACAGCCCCTTCTTATACACAGAAAATCCTTTGAAGTCCTTTGAAGTCCTTTGAAGCAGGCAGTGTGAGAACCAGCTGGACTGGTTTAGAGGGAAGTCCCCTTCAGTATCAGGGACAAAGGTGTCAGTCGCCCAGCGGGAGGTGGAGCCAGCTTTGTAGTTACACAGGAACAGCCCTTCACTATCAGGTGCCATCTCCTCCCACTTCCCTGGCAGCAGATGCTGCCTTTCATCCATGGGCTGACTTCAGACAACCTCCTGGGCTTTCTAGCCCCTGTCATCCTCAAACCAGACAGTCAATCCACAAGCAGGCCCAGGCACTCTGGGACAGGCTCACCAGCCAATCACACGCTAGCACCAACTTACACAAATATTCCAACTTCCAAAAGTAGTACTTCTAGACTAGACACAGTCATGCCGCATACATCATTTTGCAGCATTCACTCTCACGAGTTGATACATACCAAACTAGCTCCTGCACTCCCCACACATCAGGAACTACCATGGGCATACATATTCCCCATTCATTCCTATGGGAGGGCAGGTCACTCACCACACATACAGAGAGCTCAAGCACTTTACACTGTACCACAGTGAAAAAGTGCGCAGAGGCCTAAAATCACCAACACCAGGTTCCATAAACAGGCTAGGAAAAAGCAAAAAGTCTAGGGGTGAACCTGCCCAACGGGCCGGGTCCAACACAACCCCCTTCCAGCCAAAACGCAGGGTAGACCAATCACTCCACTGATGGGCTTCCTTGCTTTGGGCGACAAAACCACGGACACGGACCCGCACGGCAGGGACACCTTCCGGTTTTACGCCACTCTGAACCCACCTGGTTACCTCCAAACAATAACTCTCTGACACAACTAGGATACCACACTGGTACTCACTAGTCATCCACAGCCAAGACCAGGCCATCCAAATCACAGGTCCTAACTAATCCACAGAGTGGGGGGTAGTAACCCCTGGCACACAATAGCCAGTCTCCACTCTCTCTCTCAGTGTAGCTACAACTACCACTGATCCATCAACCTAGGGTCCACACCCCCAGGCTGATCAGAGGTCACGGGCAAGAATGCCCCACCCTACCTCTACTTCTGGGTTTCCGCACCCTCACAGAAAAGCACTTCACCAGAACACAATTCTCCTACCAGATCAGGACCTCACTCCATCACTGGTCTACCACCTAGAAACTATTCCACTTCTGAGGTACAAAGCACATAGCACAGTTCCTCCTCAAGCAGGTGGGTGGACACAGCACACAGCAAAGCCCCCTTTCCTCTACCTTAGTGGAAACAACAAACTGCAGGTGAGCCCCAGATCACACAGCAAGGGCAGCCCCCTCAGTCTCTTCAGCTGATCCACTTTGGTAGAGATTCCTCTTGACCTAGAGGTTTCCTAATCTCCCAACCTAAGATCCAAACCCTCAGGTTGCACCGGGGTCAGAATTAAGGACACCGTCCCTCTGCACCCCCTTCCAGTTCCAGTATGTCTCAGGCTAGACAGAGCACACGCCAGCGGCGTATCAGCGACACACTCTCCTCCAGTACTCCCTATCACAGGGTGATTCTCAGTATGTCCCAGGCTAGACAGAGCACACGCCAGCGGCGTATCAGTGACACACTTTCCTCCAGTACTCCTTCCAGGTCAGGCCACACCCCAACCTGGCTTTCCCCCCTCCTCGGGGAACGACCTCCAGAGGCCCCACAAATGGTCAAGCACTCTAGACGGTCAAATGCTCAGCGAGCCAGGACTTCTGCACCCTCCACTAGGAGTGGTGCTGCCCAACACTAGGACCGCCGGAGTTCTGGTTACAGACACTCCCCGTCCTCTAGACACAGGAAGATCCTCCTCAAATGACCTATGTACAGCTTAGGCCCCTGACCTGGCGCTCCCTTAGGGAACCCTCCAGGCCCTGAGATAGGGTTTCAGGCCAACGTGGGACACACCGTCCCATACTCATTCTGCCTCCACTGAGACAGGGCGTGAGCCCCTACACCCCTACCATACTACTGGGACCTAGCTGGGTTACACATGAACCTCTTCCCCTTCACAGGATCATCAGATACACAAGCCACTCCTTTTGGAACCACTCCCTAATGCCTCTGCAAGACATCTAGCACACCGCCAGACATCCACCTTCTTGTCCAGTGCCTCTGCAGGACCTCCTGCACACCACCAGAGGTACACCTCTCATGCAAGCTCTTTAACAAAAAGAAAACTCACACCAACTCCTCCAGTTCAGCACATCAGTCATTCGCACACTCCCCCCCTGGGACTGGTAAGGTAGTTTCCACTACCCCTGATCACTCAACCTGACCACACGTGACACAGGTACCAAACTCTGGGAGCGGGGAATGGGAATTAACACACTGGACACATTAAAGCTGCCACCACTGGATCCTACCACACTGGGGAATCCAGACACATACACTACACTCAGGGAACAACCACCCTCCTGAGCTAGTCATTTCTCCTCCACACCCCTTCTCTCTCCTATCTACCCACACACACACATGGGGACAGGATTTGGGATTGGACACAGGACCCAGCAAGGGAATCCTAATCTATGGGAACCTCCCCCTCTACTGGCGTCCCGCCCTGTCACTTTCTCTCATCTGCCACTAAACATAAAGTGCAGAAACACATTTGAAAATGACACTCTTTAGGAAAAAAATCAAAAACAATAATCCCAAACATGTGACTATCTGAAAAAAACAATTGCAGAGTTTTGTAATGTAGCCAGTTGTCGCTATGGCACTGCGCAAACACAAGTCCAAATCTGCACCGCTGACCAACAATGTTAGAACTGGCTATTTCTGGTAGGCTAAGGCTGACGCCAAAGCCAGGCAGAAACCACCATTCTAGTCAGGGCAAGGAAGTCACACGCCAAGATAACCTCTGCTCACCCCCTTGGTAGCTTGGCTCAAGCAGTAAGGCTAAACTCGGAGGCAATGTGTAAAGCATTTGCGCCAGCGCACAACAGCAACAACATACTAGGCACACCACAAAAGAGACTCCACACAAGGTTATTATAAAAATAACTTTTGTATTGTAAAAACATATCAGATAAAATCACGCATATACATTGTGCCAACTGGCACGGGCAATATTCACAGGGATTATGTACACAAGACAGGGCCACAAGGGCCACTGTCATATTCAGATATAGCACTTCTAGATAAAATGTAGAATATAAAATAATAATCAAAGATAACAACCAGTAACCACTGGTAACAGGAACCAGGACCTTACTAGGACCACCTGTACTAAGAAAGCAGAACCACCTAAGTATCACACAGCATTAGGGGTCTAAGAAAGAATACATTACTCATGATGTAATAAACCTACATTCAGAGGAGTAGAAAAGACAACCACCTAAGTATCCCTCAGCATTTAGGGGTCTAAGAAAGAATACATTACTCATGATGCAATAAACCTACATTCAGAGGAGTAATAAAGAGGAACACATGATGACTAAACATTCAGAGGTGTTAAGAATAGAGCATATGATGCAATAAAATCACATTCAGGGGTGCAGCGCAAGAAGACACATGATGACTAAACATTCAGAGGTGCAGCGCATGGAAAGAAAGACACATGATGCAGTAACACATTCAGAGGTGCATAATAAATCAATAGCGCAAAAACTCACATTAGCAATAACTATTAAAAAGCATAGAAATCACATTGCGCCAACCCTACATAAGCCACTACCTGTGGCAGTCCCTAGGCCAACTGGCCTTGTGGGGCAAGGATGCCCTGGGTCCAATGTCAGGGCGCGCTGCCATGCAGCGCCAGTCACAAGTCCAAAAAGCCTAAACGTGGCAGCTGCCCACAAAGTGCTGGACAGCTGGAAAACAAAAAGTTGTGGCAGGGCTCTCAGTAGCCCCCAGAACAAATCTGCGCCACCTGAGCCACACGGGCTCTAATACAAACACTGGTCAAACGTTGGAGCCCTCAGGCTCTGCAGACAATGCCCCCTCGAGCCTTCTCATGGCCCTGGACAACGTTGGGGCGACCCGCTGCCAACTGGGGCCGCCCTGACTCTGCGCCGTTCACGGTGGAGTCCCCTACGGGGGACTCTAATTTCTCAAAATGCCCCCAGAGCCTCTCAGGGCTCTAACTACGAAAAATGGGGCGGGGAGCCTCTCCGGGCTCCGTGCACGTTGGGGCGACCCACTGCCAACCGGGGCCGCCCATGAAGCCTTCATGGCTTCCTACTTGCACTAGGCGCAACGTTGGGGCGGCCCACTGCCATCATTCTGGGGCCGCCCTTGAAGCCTTCGTGGCTTCTCTGCCTCGAGCACGAGCTCGCGCTACTGCGGGGGAGGGGCGGACACCGACAACGTGTCCCGGCGCCCCTCCCCTGCTCTGCCCCACTCCGCCCGGCCCCAGCCCAGACTCACCGGGCCTCAGGGGCGGCTCCTCCGGGCGGCGGCTCTTCTCTGCTGGCGGTGGGGGCAGGCACCGACAATGTGCCTCGCGCCCCCGCCGCTCCTCTCCTCACTCGGGCCTCCTCCTCAGATGCCGCCGGGCTCCCTCAGCTCACGGGAGCCCGGCCGACCCACCGCATGCAGCGCCATCCTCTCTCCTCTCCCCCGGGCCCGGCGGTGATCACGGCCATCTTCAAAACACGCCCGGGAGCCAGCCAATGACAGCGCGGCTCCCGGGACCAGCCCCAGGGAGATGCTGAGCCGTCAGCCAATCAGGGCGCGGCCTCGGCGATGACGCGGCGGCGCTGGGCCAATCCCAGCGTGGCGTTGCTGGAGGGGCTCGTCTCGCTGGGCCAATAGGAGCGCGGCGGCTTCGATCTTCGCTACCGCAGCTCCTGGTCCTCTTCCTGGCCCCGGGCAGCGGCAATCACAGTGTGGGCAGCCACAGTTAGATAAAATTAAGAATAAGCGAGGTGGGCACTCGCCAGGGCCACCACAAGCAGGGTGGCACCTGCAAAGTAAACAAAAACGCTCCCAGCGCTAAACGAAAATCCACAGCGCTCCCAGGAGCAGGAACAAAGCGCTCTTAAGCGCCAAAGGAAATCCAAAGCGCTCCCTGCGCCAAGAAAGACGAATCCAGCGCTCCCAAGTGCTATAGCCAAGAAAAAGTACTTCAAGGTGCTTAGGGGGGCAAAAAGTTCAGCAAAGTCCCCCCCTCAGCCCAGGCAAGGCAGAGGGGTCCCCCCAGAAGTCCTCCAGGCATCCAGGGGCTGGGCAGCGCCCGCCCCTGGTAGATTCAAGTCAGAAACAAGAACATTTTGGAAGGGGACACAGCCCCTTCTTATACACAGAAAATCCTTTGAAGTCCTTTGAAGTCCTTTGAAGCAGGCAGTGTGAGAACCAGCTGGACTGGTTTAGAGGGAAGTCCCCTTCAGTATCAGGGACAAAGGTGTCAGTCGCCCAGCGGGAGGTGGAGCCAGCTTTGTAGTTACACAGGAACAGCCCTTCACTATCAGGTGCCATCTCCTCCCACTTCCCTGGCAGCAGATGCTGCCTTTCATCCATGGGCTGACTTCAGACAACCTCCTGGGCTCTCTAGCCCCTGTCATCCTCAAACCAGACAGTCAATCCACAAGCAGGCCCAGGCACTCTGGGCCAGGCTCACCAGCCAATCACACGCTAGCACCAACTTACACAAATATTCCAACTTCCAAAAGTAGTACTTCTAGACTAGACACAGTCATGCCGCATACATCATTTTGCAGCATTCACTCTCACGAGTTGATACATACCAAACTCGCCCCTGCACTCCCCACACATCAGGAACTACCATGGGCATACATATTCCCCATTCATTCCTATGGGAGGGCAGGTCACTCACCACACATACAGAGAGCTCAAGCACTTTACACTGTACCACAGTGAAAAAGTGCGCAGAGGCCTAAAATCACCAACACCAGGTTCCATAAACAGGCTAGGAAAAAGCAAAAAGTCTAGTGGGGAACCTGCCCAACGGGCCGGGTCCAACATACGTTAAAAAGGTTAGGCGAGGGAACAGAGAATTGGGGAGTGCCACATTTAACTAAAAGTGTGGTTGATTTGAAGGAATTTAATTTCTTAAACTGAGATTTTGGGGGAGAAGAATGAGTGAAACCAGTTCAAAACAGTTTCATCTATTCTTAATTCTTAATGCTAGGGCGTGAAGAAGTGACCAGTTCTTTAGCATGTGTCAAAGACTGCTAGAGTCCTAGCAGAACCAGCAGCAAAGTATCACCTTTATCCAGGATTCTCGGAGCATCATCTAGTACCTGAATTGCGGTGGTCTCACTTCTGTATAAGGAGGGTGTTGTTCGAAATATGGGATAAGAGCCTGAGACAACTGTTTTCTGTATAATTTTACCCAGAAACAGAAGTCTGGTGTATAGTCTGTGATTCTGAAGGTTGCTCTAATTAAGATTCAACTTCTTGATAAAAAGAAAAGAGCGATATGTCAGCTTTTTAGAGTTGAGCTGCCTTCTTGGAGTGATGTGTCAACAATTTTAAGACACGAGGGATGATATCATTCAATCATGTTTTTAGTAGAAACACTGGTATCAGCTATTTTGAGTAGAAAGAAGAAGTTGTAAAATAAATAATTTGTGCTGGTCATTTGTCGCTTGCAGGCATATCACAGATTGGGAACCATTTGCAGTTTTCAGAAAGTTCCTTGTGAATGGAGATCATTTCCTGTAAGAATAAGTTGGCTATGTTATTGGCAATGTTTGATAGCTTGGAATTTTTGTTTGAGACGTTGGACTGGCACAAGTAAATATGAATATAAAAGCAGCACTGCTTGCTGTGTTTCATTTTTAATTCAACCTAGGAGAGTTTGATGGAAGAGAAAATTAGGGAGTCAATTGTGGGACAGTGCCGGATTTTCTTATAAATGTATGCATTGCCTTCACCCTTTATATGGCGAATGGCTAATTAATATCTACATAAACTTGAATTAGCTGTCCTCTGGCACATAAATAGGCGATCATTGATCAAAGGCTAATGTGAAATGATTATGAATTGTGATGAACTATAAGATATGTATCTTGAATAGTGTTCACATAATAATTTACAACAATGCTGAGTTTATTGTCGCAACTAATCACAAAAATAAGTAGTTAAGAAAAAAAAAATCATAAGTGCATTTGTTTGCAAGCCGTATTTGCGTAAGTAATTTGTCTATATTAATGACGCAGTGGGGAATGAATGTTTGTTTAAAATATGTTTGTTTCTTTTGTAGCTGTGGGGATCTGATGGTAGTATAATGCTTTTTTAGCTAAGGAGGGCGTGAGATGTCAACTGTATTGTGCGGCGAGGCAATTCTTCTCAATTCATTAGGATTACTAAAACTAACCAATCCATTATGGCTATATTTCTTCTTTTTTGATCTCTTCTTTTTTCTCTATCTTCATTTTCTATTTGTTCAGTGCATAAAGGGCCCCGCAATTGCCATTCTTTCTGTCACAATCACTCCAGTAACTCTGGTTGTGGTTTCTCCCTCCTGGCTAATTGCTCCTGGAATCTTGCTTTAGTTGCTGGAATCCAGTTCCATTTCTTAGTTTCCAGTTCCATCTCCTGAATTCTGCTCCTGAAACCTTGCTTCATCTCTTGTAGTATAGCTCCTGTAAGTTACATCTGGATCCAGTCTTTATCAACTCAGGGCCAAGATTTGTGCGATTCGGGATCGTCCACAACCCTCTTCTTGGATTGTTCTACCTGCTTGGAGGAGTTTATGCCCTTGGCTTATTCCTCTGAACTATAAATTCTTGGAGGTACCACTCAGCCTGAAAGAAACCATCTGCAAGGTGACAGAATGGCTATAGGCAGGAGTCAACCTTACCTTTGGCAACATAGAAGCTTTAAGAAGGCATACAAATTGCATTTAGTTATTGACAGATGGTGATGGCAACATCTTCTTGAACCTAGTCCCATCATGGATCCTACCTGGGATTTGACTGGGACACTCCAATAAGAGCACAAGAGCTGCAACAACAGGCTCAAAAAATACAACTCCTCTAGAAAATGGTGGCCCTAGACAGACTTTGGCAACTTGGGATCTTTCAGCAATAAGTCCCAGTGTTCTTTTTTTGTCTGGTGACTATACCAAGTAAAGGAGTATATGGATTGTATATTGGTACCTTTTGCATTTCATCCTACTTAGTATTCTTTGAATCATTCGAAGGTCAATCCTAATTGGCTGCCGCTGAAGAGCAGCCTTGGCCTGGGCTACTACTTTAGTCGCTGCTGCCAATAATTGATTTGATGACTATGAAGCCTTTTAATTGCTTTCAAAAAGATGTTTGAAAAGCCTGACTGTGAGTACTTTTCCAAAGAAGCACAAAGTGATGTGCAACAAGGCAATCTGGATGTTCTGACCCATCTCGCAAAATTTCATCACCTGGCAGCTGAAACTACCTGGGTGGAAAGAACCCAAATTCAGGCGAGGGTTAAAATAAGAGATACAATATGAATTAATGCTTTCTCTTTGTCCTACTTCTTTTTCTGAATTAGTGGAGATGGTACTTCTTATTGAGCATCACTTGTGAGAGCAGAGAAGTGTAAGAAGACGGTACTGAGGACCAGAAACTGTGATGATGGCTATTACTTTTTTGTGAACAAATGAGTCCTGTTCATCTGAGGATGATAACTCCAACCAGCCGTGGCTCGTGCAGATAAGATCGGTGGGGCCGAGTGTAGGGGATTGCGACAAACATAGACGAGGGAAAATTAATTATTGAATTAATTTTCCCTCATGGTCATCTGTCGAATTCCCCCCACCACCCTGCAGCTCTTACCTGCACGGGCCGCGGCTGCCTCCAACAAAGAAGACCCTATGAGAATTGGGGTGACAGGAGTTCTTTTCCAGAGGAAGAAAAGGCCAAGAAAAGAAAAGCAGACCTGTGTTTAGATTGTTAGGTTCTGGCCATCTGAGTGCCCAATATGCTCACAGAAACCCGTGGGAAATGCAACTGCCTATGCTTTGTAAAGGGAGAAGGAATGGGTTAAATGGTTTTCCCTTATAGAGGTCTTTCTTCCAAAGACTCAAGCATAACATCAGGAAACAGTAATAACTTATTCAAATTTCAATTCAAATTGAAATCAAACCTGAGATTCAGGTGTTAGTCATGTTGGACTGTGGGGCTTCTGGGATGTAATTCGACAATGAGTGGGCCAATATGCATAATATTTCGAGGATACCAAAAAGGGTTCCTTAAGGCATTCAAAGGGGAAACGATACTCCTTTTATTGGTGGCCCTGCAAAGGAAAACACTGTGCCCATACTTGTCTCTTTTGGTCACTCAAGGAAATGCTTTCCATTTATTTAATTGCCTCACATTATATTGGTATACACATAATTAGCAAACACAATCCATTCTTAAACTGGAATACCTATGCCATTTTCGTGTTACCCCAGTTGTGCCATAAACATTGTTTTACATCTGGGGATTACTGGCCACCTGTAGAGTTTGATCCTAATGAGAAATCTTCAATTCCAACTTGATTCTTATTCCTAGTTGTTACTGATATTATTCTGATGTTTTGTCAAGCATTCCACATTTTCTCTGCCACCACAAAGGACTTTTTATTGTACCATTCCTATGGGATCCCCGGCAATATTTGTTTACAGAAGAACATACTCATTCCCTGAGAAGAAGTGCTGAAAGAGTACCTACAGGAACATTTACAAAATGGACTGTTTGTCCACTTCAGTTCCTTGACTGGTGCTTCTATGTTCTTTCATCCAAAGATCTTGGACCTTAGACCTTTCATCTTGCATTGTGAAATTAACAGGGTAGCCTTTAAGGATAGTTATCTTTTTCCAATAATAAAGGATTTCCTTGAAAGTGTCTGTATGGCTAACAGTGTCACAAAACTTGACTTATACGGTATGTACCACTTCTTGCGTATTTGGCAAAAAATGGAAGACAGCATTCAACATTCCTTAAGTCAAGCCTTTCGATCTGTTTTGCCGCGCATGCTTCCAGAGACTCATGGATCATGCCCGCGGAGGCTCCTCCGCTAAAGCAGCGTCGTCCCACTGCTCTGTGAACAGTAGTTAAAGAAAACTAAAATGATAATAACTACTGTTATTATCATTTTAGTTTTCCTTTCCTGGTGCGGGGTGGGCTGGGCTGCCAGAGCAGGGCAGTGGAGCAGTGGTTTGCCCACTACAATGTGTGCAATGGCGCTTTGATTGGCCCTCTCGGGACGGCCAAACCGTCATACGCACTTTGAATGTTCTCTGCCCAGGCTGCATTAAAACCTGGGTGCAGAACATGCCCCAGGCTCCCATTCCTTACCTGAGCGCCAATCCACGCTGGTCAGACCAATCACAGAGCAGCAGTGCAGCATTGTGATTGGTTAGGAGAGCGTAATGAGAGGGGGCGTCGGCCGGCCTGTATGTAAGCACTTTTTTGTTGTTTTTTATTTCATTTACAACCCTTCCCATCCTCCCTTCATTGGATCTTGCCTTTGCCAATAGTCTTATGTTATTATGTTGTAGGTCTGTAGGATATCTGAACAACAAACTTCTCTTCTCAAAGTCCGTGGAAGAACATTGATCTGATGTGTCATCAGTTTTGTGAAATAACATGAAAATAGTCAACTTTGTTTGCAAGGATATCTATAAACTCTAAAAAGATCTGTGCAATCCTGGACCAGCCAACCTCCCCTAATATAAAAAAACATCCCAGTGTTTCTTGGGGCCTTTCTCCTTTCTTCCACTAGTTTATTGCCAATGTTTCTCAATTCACATGCAAAATCACTTGAATAATTAGGAAATACAATTTTGAAAAGGGTATTTATCTGCGGCTCAATTTCTGAACAAGCCTTTCAAGGCCTCAGGAAAGTGTTTACTCGAGCTCCAATTCTTCGCCACTTCTTTGGTCCTCATAAAAATGAATAGTGGAAGCTGATGCTTCAGAAATGGCAATCTGAGCAGTATGGCCTCAAAAACCAGAGGAGGGTGGACTACAACATTCAATCCGCTATTTATCCAAAACCCTAAAGCCCTGTGAAAGAAATTGCTCAGTTCTGGAAAGAGGGTTGTTGGCAGTAAAGAACTCTTCTGAAGAGTGGAGCCATTTAATAGTAGGTACTTTTGAACCTTTTAAAGTGCACAAATTAATCTATAAATTGACTTTAAAATGTACTTTGTTGCAGTAGTTATCAAACCCACTGGACATATTTCTTTTCACGAAACGACTTCTACATCATACATTTACCAGTGGGCAAAAGCACTCTTGCATATGCCCTGTTTCCCTGATACCCAGAGCCTTCCAAACCCGGAGGGAGTCTCAATCTCACCATTGTCATCAATGTGAAGAACAGAACGAGCTATGACTCATCCCACACCATTTATTTATTACCCAAACTTCATGCACACAGAGGGAAACCTCCCTCAAGGAGAGCACCCTAAGTTCACTTTTGATGGCTTGGCCTGAGGGAAGGAGTCTCCTATAGAAAATGTGTGCGAGTAATGGGTAGAACCAAACAAAGCAGCAAAAAAGAAATGAAATGTCCACACCAATGCACCGTAAAATGTAATCGTTTAATAAAACAAATAAAATTAAAATTGTGATCAGAAGGTACATAAAAAAACAAATCGCCCACTTAGGGAATCATTAGCTAAAAATGGATTCCCTTACACTGGCAACATCCAAAACAAGCATTGACAAAGCAGAAAGGTCCCGTCATTGAAAGGCATAAGCCACATTTTTTCCTTTACCAATGCTTTTTGCCAATGCTGACTAGCATAAAAAATACTAAATAAAAGCAGAAACAGCCAGCCCCAGCACAATGACATATACACATCTATGAATCATGATGCGTTGGATATTTTTTTTGAAACAGCATGGAAAAAGATAAATCAGTTCCCTTCTGTTGGCCGTGGAATGAAACAAGCAGCAGCGGCTCCTCCGCTTAGTGGAGGAGCGTCGCCCCTCTGCTCTGCGAGCGGTTTAAAAAGTAAAACTAAAATTATAACTATTGTTATTATCATATTAGTTTTCCTTCCTGCTTAGTGTAATGTATTCTCCCTTCCACAGATGACAGGACAGTTTCGTTGTGCTTTTAATGCTTTATTATAACTACTACCAACAGAGAGCGCCAAGCCTGTGGCTTCTCCGGCTTCGGCACCCGAAATGAAGCACAGCGCGCTTCACCTAAAATGGCGGATCGGCGTGCTACGTCATCACGCCGATCCGAGCACTAGAGTGCTAACTCTACATATCTCCCCCTTTTATATACATTCAATGCATTGTGGAGTTACTGTCCATCACTCATGTCATAGTCCCGAAATCTGGCTGGCCTCATCACTGCTCGGCCCCCTCTGGTGCACCTTACCGGGGTGGAGGTCACTTCTCTCTCACTGGATCTCCCCAGGATATCTCCTCCCTCTTCTCGGCTGCTTCCCGCCTTCGGGCTCTCCTGGGACCTCTGTTCCTGCCAGGGCATCTCTCCGCTGGGCTATCTCGCTGCCCCTTGCTCGCCCCTTGTGTTCCTTCTTTCAGTCTCTTCTTCCTCCATGGCCTGTTCGTGCTCCACCCCGCTTCTCTCCATCTCTTCCAGATCTTGTTCGCCCATGTCCCACTGTAGTATTTTGTTGCATCTCGCCATGCGGTCTTGGGACCATACGTTCCCGTCGCTAAGCAGGGCAGCTCTGTCGTACACCTCCTTGACTTGGAGAGGTCTACTGTACTTGCTGTCCCACTTCCTCTGCAGCACCGCCAACTTAACTCTCACCCATTCTCCTTCTTCTAATACCGTGTCTTTCAGTGTTTCGTGTACACTGCTTGGGCCTTTTCCAAGTTCGCCTGGACCACAGCTGGCGACCATTTGCTGGTTACTGTTTTCTACTTCCACGCTCTGTTGTCCTTTGTGAATGGATCTCGGCCCCTCAATATCTGGAATGGGCTATACCCCGTGCTCGTCGGAGTGATGCGGTACACCCAGATCATTTGCCATTTCTCTCTTTCCCAGTCCTTATCTCTCAATATTGCTGCCTGTATGGATCCCATCAGTACACGATTAAACCGTCCCACCAGCCCGTTTCCCGCTGGGTGGTATATGGATGTGTGCTTAGCAACTATACCATTCCTTTCCATGAATTTGGCCCACTTATCTGAGGTGAACTGTGGACCATTATCGCTTAGTATTCGTTTAGGGATCCCTTCCCTCAGGAAGGTGTCGGTTAGGAATTTTAGTACTGTTTCTGTGTTCATTTCTCCTTCTACCCTCACATCTGGCCATTTGGAGTACCTGTCAATGAGCTCACATGCGTATTTCTGTGTCCCTTGTCCATCGAGAATTGGACCTAGAATGTCAATCGACAGTTCTCCCCATGGGTTCAAGGGGGAGTCGAATTTCCCCAAGGCTGGCCTCAGTGGTTTTAGGGTCTTGTCTGCTTGCTGGCATTGGGTACACTCCCTGACATGGCGTTCTGCTTGTTTATCCATGCCCGGCCACCAGTACCCTTCCTTAGCCCTCAATTTCGTCTTCCCTATTCCCAAATGTTCTTCATGTAGCAGCGTGAGTAGTCTGGGGATGATTTCTCTCGGCGGTATCACCTTGTCTCCTCGGTATATGAACACCCCTTGGTCATCCACAGAGAGTTCCTCTCTCACCTCATAGTACCTCCGTAGGTATCCACTCAGATGTCTCTTCTCCGGCCATCGCTTCAGTATGCATTTCGTTACCTCTTTAAATCCTGGTCTTCTCTGTAGGCTTCCTTCCATTCTTGGTTGCTGATGACCCTTTCCTGGTCCTCCGTCAGCGCTACCATTTCTTCCATGGCCTCCTGATCCTCTTCTTCCGTTTCCATCTAAGCCGCCCGGCTCAAGTAATCCCTGTTGCCGGGGATGTATTCTACATCATATCTATATTCTAGGAGCTTCAAGGTCATCTTTGTGATCCTGGGAGTGGCGCTGGCATGTCCACTGGACGTGAGTACCTTTACCAGGGGCTTGTGATCTGTTTTCAATTGGAATCTTGTTCCCCATAGAAATTGTCCGTATCTGGTCATAGCCCACACCATGGCTAGCATCTCTTTTTCTATGACGCTGAATTTCCTTTCTGTCTCGCTCAGCACTCGGGATGCGAAACTCAGGGTCTCCACCACTCCTTGTCCCCTGTCTTGCATCAGGACTGTGCCCAGTCCTTTGTCGCTGGCGTCGGTGGTGAGGATTGTTTTCCCTTGTGGATCATATCCCTGTAACGCAGAGGTCTTCAAACATTTGTAGGTTGAGCCCCCCTAGTTGTATTTTTTAAGATGTTGGGCCCCCCCCACCACCTGACAGTAATTTTCTGGAATCTGGTACACTACATAATTGTCTGCCACGTGCATATCACAGGCCATATTCGGCAAATAATGTTTAACACAATAAGAGTGTTTAGTAAACTGCAGGTTTGTGAATGGGTGTGGTGAAATGATAGAGGCTCATTACACAGCTCAAAACACAATTTTCCAAGATAAAATGTGCGCAAATTCTTTTTACCAGGATGCTTTGTTTTAGACATGATCTAGATTAGTAATAACACCACCAACATAAATGTGTGGACCCGTTTTGATCTAAAATTGCATGAAACTAAA
The DNA here is from genome assembly GCF_964263255.1 of Lissotriton vulgaris. NCBI lineage: Eukaryota > Metazoa > Chordata > Amphibia > Caudata > Salamandridae > Lissotriton > Lissotriton vulgaris. Next base: position 626,900,953 of record NC_141687.1, read on the forward strand.
ACATTTCTCTGCAAAACAGTATTTACAAGAATCTGTTTAGGAATTATTCCAGGCCATCAGAGCAAAAAGAGAGCTACCTCTATCAAGGGAACCCCTGAAAGGCTGGATTGCAGTGCATGTAAATATGTTGTTTTGTAATTTAGGACGAAAACCTTGATTGGGCACGACATGCCCATACTTGTGTACAGGGGCGCAACTAGACACAAACTTCGGGGGGGCTAACACTCACATCCAGGGCTGGCCCTAGCACTGGTCGCACATAGTGCAACGGTCTGTTTTGGCGTCCCTCCCCCATTTCCTCCTTCTCCATGAATTTCCTCACTACCACTCACTAACAATACACCCCATCTCTCTATAGCACCTTTCTGGCAAACATTTCATTTTTTTATAGTGCTACTCATAGATTACCCACACTCAGTTCTTTGATCTGCATGCTACACATTCTTTGTAGCAGGCACATTAAACCTCTGCACTGTGTGAGTGCATGGTGATCACAGTGAGTGCATGGTGATCACAGTGAGTGCATGGTGATCAGAGTGAGTGCATTGTGATCAGAGTGAGTGCATTGTGATCAGAGTGAGTGCATGGTGATCAGAGTGAGTGCATGGTGATCAGAGTGAGTGCATGGTGATCAGTGTGAGTGCATGGTGATCAGAGTGAGTGCATGGTGATCAGTGTGAGTGCATTGTGATCAGTGTGAGTGCATGGTGATTTGTGTGAGTGCATGGTGATTAGTTTGAGTGCATGGTGATTAGTTTGAGTGCTTGCTGATCAGTGTGAGTGCTTGCTGATCAGAGTGAGTTCATTGTGATCAGTGTGTGTGCATTGTGATCAGTGTGAGTGCTTGGTGATTAGTGCGAGTGCATGGTGATTAGTGTGAGTGCATGGTGATTAGTGTGAGTGCATGGTGATCAGTCTGAGTGCTTGCTGATCAATGTGAGTGCTTGGTGATCAGTGTGAGTGCATTGTGATCAGTGTGAGTGCATTGTGACCAGTGTGTGTGCATTGTGATCAGTGTGTGTGCATTGTGATCAGTATGAATGTATTGTGATCAGTGTGAGTGCATTGTGATCAGTGTGTGTGCATTGTGATCAGTGTGTGTGCATTGTGATCAGTGTGAGTGCAGTGTGATCAGTGAGTGTGCATTGTGATCAGTGTGAGTGCATTGTGATCAGTGTGAGTGCATGGTTGATCTGTGTGAGTGCATTGTGATCAGTGTGTGTGCATGGTGATCAGTGTGTGTGCATTGTGATCAGTGTGTGTGTGCAGGCTGTTTAAAAAAAACATGGCTGGCTGGCATTTTTCTTTTGGTAACTTGCAGCCCTGTGGGGGTTGCAGCGCCTGCCTGTGTAAATTTAAAAGAGACGTTGTCTCCTTTCTGCTAGTAGCTTCCTCCTATGACAGGGTTAAACTGGTAGAGCTGAAATGCTTCAGCTGCTTTGGGAGGCAGGATTTCTCCTTTGCTAAAACTGAAAGCAAGGACAAGCATTTGCAATGCAATAGGTCTCGCATTAGGAAAGTTTGAGCTATTGGTATTGTAAATGACAATTTTTCTATTCATGTGTTGGTTTTAAAAATAACGAAATTGATAGCTTTGTCATTAACAATGCCAATAGTTTTAACTTTCGCAAATGTGACACCTGTAGCATTTGTAATGCAATATGTTTTGTATTTACGTGACTTAGATGTATTGATATTACAAATAACAATAGCTTTACATTTTTTCAAATAATTAATACTTAAATAAAAGCTATTGTAATTTATAATGCCAATAGGTTAAACTTTTGTAAATAACTTTTGTGAAGATTATGTTCAGTGTATTTTATTGTGACGAAAATCCAAGAACAGAAGTGAAATATTCTCATCTTTTTGTGACATTAGTAATAAAGCTTGAAACATTGAGAGAACATATTTGAACCAGTTGTTGTTGAATGGTTGCACAGATTGATGCTGTGGTGGAGCTGAGTGATGTTGTGGTGGCGACGAGTGATGCTGTGGCGTTCATTGATGCTGTGGTACCGCATAGTGATGTTGTGGTGCCCCTGATTGATGGTGTGGTGGTGCTGAGTGATACTGTGGTGATGCGATAGAGTCAGTAAGATAGATAGATAGAGTGAGGGCGATAGATAAATAGAGGGAGGGAAGGCGATAGCTAGATAGAGGGAGGGCGATAGCTAGATAGAGTGAGGGCGATAGATAGAGTGAGGGCGATAGATAGATAGAGTGAGGGCGATAGATACATAGATAGATAGATAGAGGGGCGATAGATAGATAGAGTGAGGGTGATAGATGGATAGCGTGAGGGTGATAGATAGAGTGAGGGCGATAGATGGATAGATAGATAGAGTGAGGGCGATAGATAGAGTGAGTGCGATAGATGGATAGATAGAGTGAGGGCGATAGATGGATAGATAAAGTGAGGGCGATAGATGGATAGATAGAGTGAGGGCGATAGATGGATGGATAGATAGATAGATAGATAGATAGATAGATAGATAGATAGATAGATAGATAGATAGATAGATAGATAGATAGATAGATAGATAGATAGAGTGAGGGTGATGGATGGATAGATAGAGTGAGGGCGATAGATAGATAGATAGATAGATAGATAGATAGATAGATAGATAGATAGATAGATAGATAGATAGATAGATAGATAGATAGATAGATAGATAGATAGATAGATAGATAGATAGAGTGAGGGTGATGGATAGAGTGAGGGCGACAGATAGAGTGAGGGCGACAGATAGAGTGAGGGCAACAGATAGACAGAATGAGTGCGACAGATAGATAGAGTGAGGGCGATAGATAGATAGATAGAGTGAGGGTGATAGATAGATAGTGAGGTGGCCTCGTGGTGGACCTGGTGGCCGTGGTGGTGGACATGGTGGTGGATGTGGTGGACATGGTGGTGGTGGACGTGGTGGTGGTTGACGTGGTGGTGCTGGATGTGGTGGTGGTGGGTGTGGTGGTGGTGGACGTGGTGTGGTGGTGGTGGATGTGGTGGTGGTGGACATAGCGGTGGTGGACATAGTGGTGGTGGACATAGTGGTGGTGGATGGGGTGGATGTGGTGGTGTTGGTGGTGGTGGAGGTGGTGGTGGTGGTTGTGGTGGTGGTTGTGGTGGTGGTGGTGGGTGTGGTGGTGGTGGTGGTGGATGTGGTGGTGTTGGTGGTGGACGCGGTGGTTGTGGACGCGGTGGTGGTGAACACAGTGGATAAAGTGGTGGTGGACGTGGTGGTGGACGGGGTGGTGGTGGACATGGTGGTGGTGGACGTGGTGGTGGTGGATGTGGTGGTGGTGGACGTGGTGGTGGTGGACGTAGTGGTGGTGAACGTAGTGGTGGTGGATGTGGTGGTGGTTGTCGTGGACTACTTGGTGGTGGATGTGGTGGCTACCTACTCTGTCAATAGCCTTCCTTTTGACCTGGTACAAAATATATTATTGTATTATGGTCTTGAGTATGTGCAGTTTTCTATCATATTACAAAGAAAAAAATAATGGCGTTACTCTCTATTTTGCACCAGTGCAAGTATTTCTAATATGGCAATGGGCGCATACGTTATTAAAGTACACGCTGCCAAAGTAATCGGGTGAATTTGATTGTAGAAGAAGCGAATCGGATTAATGACGAGCAAAAATCTTGTAGAAAACATGTACGAGTAAAACACGTGGAGCATCAACTTGACCACCAGATGGCGCTACATCATGCCCGGTTTTAAGAAACATTCGAGTCAAACAAACTAGCAGAAGAAAAAAACATTTCCCGCAATTGAGTTGAACTTTGCTTCCGCTTAGATTCTCTTTGACACTCGTTTAATAAGTGCAAGCTCAAAAATATATTTTTTTAGGCTTCCTTTGTTTTCATGTAGTTTAAACGGTTAGATTGAGTTCAATTTGGTCACGAGATCTGACTGTGCAGAATGGTACAGTCCGTAAATGATGTTTCCTGCTTGTGAGTGATTTCTTCGGGTGTGTGTTGCATTCCAAGAGGTGTGTGCTAGGAGTCTGGGCTCAGTTCTGTGGTGTGGACTCAGATCCCTGTGAGAACAGTTAATATAACTGGAGCAAAATGTAGTGAAGTAAGGTGAGGTCCATTGACTAAAGCTGCCTGTGATCCCGGTTTTGCATATAAGGGAGGGGGTGGCTGTTAATGTTACTGCCTACGTTGTTCAGGGGAGAGAAGCTGATGTGGATGTGGTGGTGGTGGTGGTGATTGTGGACATGGTGGTGGTGGACGTAGTGGTGGTGGATGTGGTGGTGGTGGATGTGGTGGTGGTGGATGTGGTGGTGGTGGACATGGTGGTGGTGGACAGGGTGGTGATAGTGGACGTAGCTGTGGTGGACGGGGTGGTGGTGGACATGGTGGTGGTGGACGTGGTGGTGGTGGATGTGGTGGTGGTGGACGTGGTGGTGGTGGACGTAGTGGTGGTGAACGTAGTGGTGGTGGATGTGGTGGTGGTTGTCGTGGACTACTTGGTGGTGGATGTGGTGGCTACCTACTCTGTCAATAGCCTTCCTTTTGACCTGGTACAAAATATATTATTGTATTATGGTCTTGAGTATGTGCAGTTTTCTATCATATTACAAAGAAAAAAATAATGGCGTTACTCTCTATTTTGCACCAGTGCAAGTATTTCTAATATGGCAATGGGCGCATACGTTATTAAAGTACACGCTGCCAAAGTAATCGGGTGAATTTGATTGTAGAAGAAGCGAATCGGATTAATGACGAGCAAAAATCTTGTAGAAAACATGTACGAGTAAAACACGTGGAGCATCAACTTGACCACCAGATGGCGCTACATCATGCCCGGTTTTAAGAAACATTCGAGTCAAAGAAACTAGCAGAAGAAAAAAACATTTCCCGCAATTGAGTTGAACTTTGCTTCCGCTTAGATTCTCTTTGACACTCGTTTAATAAGTGCAAGCTCAAAAATATATTTTTTTAGGCTTCCTTTGTTTTCATGTAGTTTAAACGGTTAGATTGAGTTCAATTTGGTCACGAGATCTGACTGTGCAGAATGGTACAGTCCGTAAATGATGTTTCCTGCTTGTGAGTGATTTCTTCGGGTGTGTGTTGCATTCCAAGAGGTGTGTGCTAGGAGTCTGGGCTCAGTTCTGTGGTGTGGACTCAGATCCCTGTGAGAACAGTTAATATAACTGGAGCAAAATGTGGTGAAGTAAGGTGAGGTCCATTGACTAAAGCTGCCTGTGATCCCGGTTTTGCATATAAGGGAGGGGGTGGCTGTTAATGTTACTGCCTACGATGTTCAGGGGAGAGAAGCTGATTTCTGATGTAATTAAGTCTGATTTAAATGTGTGCTGCTTGGATCTAGAGGGGGTGACGGGGTCAGAAAGACTCACACAGGGCCCTCCTTCTCAGCCTACTACAAATGCAAATCTGGAATTTGGCCTTTTACGTGTTTTGGCGGAGCCGGGAAAGAGCCGCCAGGGAGGGTACTCAAGCTGGCCTCTGCTTTTAATTATGATGTTTAGGGGAGATAAGCTGTTACACGACTTAATGAATATATTTTAAAAGTTGTGCCTTGCGAAAATGAAGATCCACCATGCTCCGTGTTGTATTTTTTGGTTTTTAAGCGAAGAATTTCTTGTGACATTCAATTATAAACAGTAACGGGTAAATACTTACGTTTTCGTATTTGATTAAACGCCAATATGATGAAATGTCAGATCTCAAATAGAGATAATTATTAATGTACTAAATCCAAATTCACTGTTGATGGCGAAGGGGTTATTATACCGTTGTCAAATGGCCGAAATGGAAACTATGATGGAAACTGAAAGTGTCTGCCTATTAAAACCGCATCTAAACGATTATGAAATAGAGATTCATTTGTGTGCTGTACTACTTCGGCAAATGTACCAAAAGTGAGCACTAGAGGGCAGGCGTGTCGATAATATGCAGAGTAAATATGATTGGAATATGGAGAATGAAAAATAACAAGCAATGTCCTGAGCAAATGGTGGGGGCTTGAAGCAGTGGAGTGGGAGAGGTGAGGGGGGAGTCACGGGGAGATTAAGGGACAGAAGGCAAGCAGCCGTGAAGTGCAGGCGGGGGGCGGGGAGTAGAGCCTTTGAAGAGCCAGAGTCACGGCCTGCAGCCGTGAATAAGTGAAGTGAATAAGTAGGGGAGGAGAACTGGCAGGCTAATAGGCAGAAGGCTTAAGCAAGCTCGTGCACGAGGCGTGCACTTCCCAAAATCCGCTGGAGAGCCCTTGGCCTTAAGTAGCGGTTTAGCTGCATTAGGGCTCTTTTTCCTATTCCTGCGGAATAGGAAAGGGGCGAGCCCTAAAAAACCGTCCTTTCAGCTGCAGTGGGAGGCAAGGAGTCTCCTCTGCTATGAAATCGAACACAAAGGAACAGGACTGTCTGTTCATTTGCTTTCGTTTTTAACAGAGACCCTTCCTCCCACTGTAGCTGAAGCAGCCCAGCTCTACCAATTAACCCCCTCCTGGGAAGGTTAACTGTTCGCTATGTACATAACAAAAGCGCAAGTCTTGCCTTATCTATTCCCCTCCCTCCCCCCCCTCCAGCTCTCAGTCACTGGAGCTCGCAAATAAACATTTCAAAGGGGTGAAGACTTGCAGGCCTCGGGACAGTAAAAAGACTTTGAAAGGGAAGATGCTAGTATGGAGCGCGCGCCCCCCCTGAAATGGTGTTGCGCCCCCCTGGGGAGGCGCGCCCCACAGATTGAAGAACTCTGCTGTAACGGTATCGCCTGCACCACGTTTCTCTTAATGCTCTCAAACTCTTCTTGGGTTTCCTCCGTCCATCTAAACATCATCTTCTCCCGCGTTAACTGTCTCATGTGGTGGGTCTTTGTTGCGAAGTGAGGGACAAATTTGCTATAATATTCGGTCATACCCAGGAATGACCTGACCTCTTCCTTGTTGGTTGGTGGTGGTGCCTCGCAAATGGCCCTCACATTTTCTGTCTTCGGGGTGATCCCTTGCACCCCAATCTCGTGTCCTAGGTAGGTCACCTTCTCCATTTCTAGCCGGCATTTCTACCACTCGGCCTTTAATCCTCTCTCTTCCAACACTGTCAGTACCTTAGATAGCTTTGCACCATGATCCATTCTGTCCTTGCCCATCACCAGGATGTCGTTCTGGAAGTACTGGATGCCTTGAAGAGTTGGTGCATCAATTTTTGAAATACTGCAGCCGCCGACGCCAGTCCGAATGGCATCCTACAGAACTGGTAGCACCCAAAGGGTGTGATGAACGAGGTGAGTTTCCTGCTCTCCGGATGCAATGCTATTTGGTGGTAGGCTGAGGTTAAATCAATGGTGGAGTACCTCTTGATTCCTCTGGTCTTTGCCAGCATCTCCTCGATGCGTGGCAGCAGGAACTTCTCCACCACAACGTTCTTGTTTAGTTCGCGCAGGTCTACACAGAGCCTGACCTTGCCACTCGGTTTCATCACCACCACCAATGGCGCTAGCCACTCTGCGCACGTGATAGGCTCTATTATGCCCTTCTTATCCAACTCCTGGAGTTCCACTTGCACTGCTTCTTTCACCGCCAATGGCACATTCCTTACTCTGTGTGCTGCTGGCTTGGCTTCTGCTTTCAGGATGATCTTTTGTGCGAACCTCTCCAGCTTCCCTACTTTCCCGCCGAACACTCTGGGGTAGTCTTTCTTCCATTTCTCCAAGTTCGGCCATTGCTCTGGTTCCGTTAGTAAGACTTGCACGGCACCTCCCGGGTCCAACTTGATGCCAAGGTCACCCTGGTCCATCCACCCCAGCACCGAGGGTCCTTTCTCTGAGACATACAGTTTACAGTATGCACAGCGCCCTTTGAATTCAAATTTGAGTGGTCTGAAACCCACCATGGGTATTCGGTCACCATTGTACGATACTGGTCGTATGTCCAACCTCTCCAGCTCTGGGCCCAGTTGCGGCCTAAACTTTTCATCCCATACTGCTCGTTGCACTATTGTGTAGGGTGACCCCGAATCCGCCACTATGCTGATTGATACTCCTCCAATGTGCATGTCCGCCAATGTGCATGTCCAGTACTGGTTTGCTTGATCTCTTGGTGTCCACACACATCACTTGGTCGTAGATGCACAAGACCGACCGCTGTCCTCTCGGTCCTCTCGACCGTGGTCCACGAATTTCACTACACTCTTCGCCATCTTCCTCCGACACACCTTCTCGTAGTGCCCCACGATCCCGCAGAACAGACATTTGTCGCGGAATGCCAGGCACTTCCTATCATGCGCTTTGTGAGATGTGCTGCCGCACCGATAACAGGGATTCCTGGCGCCCTTCGCGTGGTTTCCAGGTGGTCCTGGATTTCCTTGCCATTTGTTCGGGCCCTTCTGTGGTGTTCCCTTGATCCTGTTATCTCTTCTGGGGGCCTCCTCTTCAATTCTATTTACTATGGGTCTGGCTAGCGTTTCCTTTCTTGCGGCCTCTGCGCATCGCCTCGCCAATTCTGCTTTTTGTACAATTGCCATTACCTCCTTCAGGGAGGAGTCCCCATTGGCCCACAACTTTTCCTGCGCCGATTTACTCATCGTGTGGATCACTATCTGATCCTTTATGAATTTGTCGTGAAAATTCACATATCTGCACGTGGACGCTAGCTTTCTGAGCGCCACCACATATTCCTCGATCGACTCCCCTACTTCCTGTTTGCGTTGTTGGAAGTTGTATCGGTCAATTGAGACGCAGATGGCCGGTCTGTAATGTTCATTTAGTTCTTCTATCGCATGGGCATATACATCATCGTCTGTATCCTGTCTCTGTTTGGGTACCAGATTCTTGAACACCCTCTGCCCCTCCGGGCCTAAGTTGTGAAGCAGTATCCTCCTTTTCCTCTTGCTGGTGAATGGTTCTTCATTCTCGTCCTCTAGCACCTCTATATAGTTGGAAATGTAGTCCCTCCAGTCCTCCCACTTAATTAGGGGTTCGCCTGGTTTTGGTAGAAACGGTATGGGCGCCGTCGTTGAGGACGCTTGTGCGCACATGGTTTCGCGCTTCTCTCCCGGTGTGGTCTCGCCTTGTCCCTTAGGGCTCCCTGGTGCGTTATCTGCCCCTTCTCTTTTCGGGCTCAGTGGAGTACTTCGGGTCTCACCGCCGCCACTGCCCCCTGAAGTCGCCAGTGCTATGCCCAGTTGCTCTGTGGCCAGACGCGGTGGTCCTGTGTCTCTGCTCTGTAGCCCGTCCCTGGCCGGGTAGATGTGTGCACCAGCCACCCTGCTGTTGTGGCCCCTTGGAGTTCTGCCCCCTTCGCCCTGCTTGCGTGGGGTTGTCTATGTACAAGGCCCTTGTACCTGGTGTCCTGTCTGTATTGCCGTTGCACTCTGCAGCACTGGGGGTCCAACCACGGCCCTGCCGCGCTCTCTGTTGTCGTGGAGCATTGCCCGTTGTCCTTTCCGGCGTGCTCTGTGAATTGGTGTCTCTGCCTGGTATGTATTATCTGCACGAGGGTTTGTTTTGTGTATTTCCACGTGATTCCGTTTTTATTTTATTTTCATTCGGTCCTCGTCGCCATTGTAATGTATTCTCCCTTCCACAGATGATAGGACAGTTTCGTTGTGGTTATAATGCTTTATTATAACTACTACCAACATAGAGCACCGAGCCTGTGGCTTCTCCAGCTCCAGCACCCGAAATGAAGCACAGCGCGCTTCACCTAAAATGGCGGATCGGCGTGCTACGTCATCACGCCGATCCAAGCACTAGAGTGCTAACTCTACACTTAGGTGCGGGTGGATGGTGCTGGGCTGGCCAGAGCAGGGGCCAGGGGAGGAGTGTTAAGCACACTCTAAAGTGCGCAGGACGGTTTGGCTGGCCATCTTGGGCTGGCCAAACAGTCCTGAGCACTTTGCATGTTCCCCGCCAGGCTGAATTACACAGCCTGGTGGGGAACATGCAAAGCCTCCCTATTCCGATCTGAGCATCAAACCATGGCGCTCAGACCTATCTCCACGCTGCAGTGCAGTGTTGTTATTGGCCAGGGGATTCTGGGAGGCTATGTGCTTACTGTTGCGGCGCGGAGAAGATGACGGAGGAGAGTAGGCAGCCGGCGGCACCCAGGTAAGTCATATTATTTTCTTTTTTTATTTTCCCCCTCTGCATCTCCTTCCTCCTGCCCCACCTGCTACTGCATACAACTCTTCTAATCAAAAAGGGAATAGAAAAGTAATGTTCCAGGGAGGAGCAAACAGAAACAGAGTAAAGAAAGCCACTGAATAAAAAGAAAACAATTGCGACTGAGATAAAAGCTAACCAATGAAACCAAGGGGTTGTTCCAATGCCTACTCTGTTCTACTAAACACAATACGGATGTTGACAGTGAACCAATGAAAATGTCTGTTGGTGAAACTTGAAAAGTCAACTATCACGTGTCCACCAGAAAGCAGCAGTGCACCAAGAATGTTTACCAGCAGTAGTGGCTGCTACCGAACAAGGACGGTGGGGGCAGGGAGTGGGGGGATAATAATTAGAAAAAAACAGCTGGCAGTTGAAGCAGTGGGGGGGGGGGGGGGCGCTCCCCCGCCTTAGTGGACGAGCCACATCTGTTTACCAGGCAATCTCCACCTGTCTTCATAAGGCCGACTCGGCTGAAGGTTAGCTGGGCATTATAGATGACTGTATGTTGGCACTTAGCATACACAGTGGTTGATTTGTAAATTTAAAAAAGTGCCAGGGCCATTGTCAGGAGGCCATTGCAGCTTGCACCACACATTACCCCTGCCAGCGGTGCATAGCCTAGTAGGTGTAATTCGGGGGTGTGACTCTCAAATTTCCAAAGTATAAAAAACAGTGGGTCACAGGGCGAATGTGTGAGGTGATCAAGGTTAAGAACTTACTTTTTGCATGAGGAACAGGGTCAGTACTGATTTGCATTAGGTAGGCCTCTGGGTCTGATTTAGACTTAGGCAGACAGGTACTCTGTTACAGAGTACCCTGTCTGTCAAACTCAAGGGTCAACCTGCCTGATTTTGAGTCAAGCGGATCGCAGGTTTTACACCAATGGGGTTAAATTTACTGAGGGATTGCCAGTGGGTAGACTATTTACAAGATCCTGTCCCATCACCTTTTGGGTATTTGAGTATCAACAGTAAGCCTGGAAACCTGAGACTGGCACCGTTTTCCAAGTCTAGTAATGTCAATGTTTGTCAATTCTACAAAGAGAAAATTTTACATCCATGCAAGGAGTACTTCTATGGTTGCTGAGTTGCTACTTTTATGGTAAACCAATTACTAAGGGGCATAATTGAAAAGAAGTGATACAACACAGTGCAGCAAGCAAAGTTGCTGCAGTCCATTGCATGACTTGAAGGGAAAAGAACTGTGCCATATATTCACTGAATTGGCGTAGTTCTGCACTCTCCAAGTGCTGGTGCACTTTGGGCAGGCCTAGCGCCACCAAAGACACCCATGCGCCATAGTTTGCTGTCTGCGTTATGGTCAGGATAGTATTTGTGCAGGAGGGTGTACCTTCCTGCACAAAAACTTTCCTTGGGGGCTTCTTTCTCTTTGTAACACACACACAAAGAGGAAATAATGAGTAGAAATTAAGATATTTCTCGTTGTTTCATCAGCCTCAGGCAGGCATGCCGTTTTGGCACACACCCATGTTTACAACTCTTTGTAAATATGAATTTGCATCAAAATCCATGGGTGGGTGCATGAGAACGCCCATGCACCATCCACGGAACACCTACCTGATACAAAGTAACATAAGGCAGCCCAATGCGCTGCATTATGTTACTTTTTCCTACCAACTCACTAAGGGCCAGATAGATGTATGAAGCGCAAACGCAGATATTGAGCAAAATGGTATGTATGTAGCAAATTTCAGCAAAATTTCAGTGCAAAATAAGGAATCACAAATTTGCAATTCCTTATTTTGCGATTGCATGTAAGGAATCGCAAAATTTGCGATTCCTTAACCCCTTCGCTGCGGCGGCAATTCCGCCGCAGCGCTAGGGGGGGGGCGAGCGGTTCCGTCACGAGCCGCGGTTGCGCTGTGCTCATGACAGAGCGGTTCCATCATGGCCCCGCCCGCTCAATAGAATGCGCCGCGCAGACGCAAAATCAGCGCCGCGCAGGCGCGGCGGCAGGGCCATGACGGAACCGCTCCGTCATGAGCACAGCGCAACCGCGGCTCATGACGGAGCGGCTCCGTCATGAGCATGGAACCGGTCAAATGCAATGTATGATGCAAAAAAAATTGCTAATTGTCCCTAAGGAATCGCAAATTACCACCAACTTCAAGTTGGTGGTAATTTGCGAATTTCTTGAAAAATGCTCATTTTTGCATTTTTCAAAGTGTCGTGTGATGCACAAAGCATGTATGTGCACCACATGTGCACCCATGCTTATTTCAAGGGTGCAACAGGGTGTCCTTTGGACACCCTTGTACCCTTGAAATTATTCTCAATTTGCGATTAGCAAATTGCGAATCGCAAATTGAGAATAATTTCACATTCATTCCTATGGGCCTCCTGGTCCATAGAAATGAATGGGAAATTATTCCTTAATTGCGATTAGCAATTTGCTAATCGCAATTAAGGAATTTTAAGAAATCACTAAAAAATAGCGAATTTGTACATACATACCATTTTGTAATTCTCAAATAGCGATTCCTTAAAAATCGCTATTTGAGATTCGCAAAAGTGTATCTTGATACATCTGGCCAATGATTGACATTTGTGTTATGTTATGTTAAACCAATTTATATTGTGCACTACTACCCATAGGTGTCTAGGCGCATTTGTGTGGCTTTGTAAATACCAAAAAAGATTTTGTGTCAGGGCGGTGTCAAAAAAGTGATGCAACCCTGACATTAAGTCTTTGTAACTCTGGGTCTAAGTATATTTACATTCCTGACCCAAAAAAACGACAAGTTAAACCTCATTTTCAGGAAGACAGACATAGACTTGACTCAGGGCCTCCAGGCGCAACTACCAAGCCAAGAATGTATTTATTTCGAGGGTGGCACACCCCAAACACCCCGAAGGTACGAACATAAGCTCTGTGATGGTTCACAGCCATAGTGTCTCGAGGTCCCATTGACACCAACCGAGGGACAATGATGGTGCAGGCAGTCTCCCTGAAGCACTGAACGTTACACATTCGCATGGTGACTGAAGTACAAGGATGGTATATTCAGGTCCAGCGACAGCACACTGTGATCGTGACACCGGAGCACAGAGGAGGCACAGTAAGCACAATGACTGCAGAGAGTGCCCGAGACACAGCGATGGGGAAAAAGATTATTGGGCAGAATCCGCTCACACAAATCTTTGACCTTGCTGAAATTTTTTTTTGCCCTCCTCCAATCCTGGCCCTTCAAGAGGGTGATGATAGATATTTCTAAAGTGTGCCTTCGGCCTCTGTAGGGGTGTCCTAGAGCAAGACTGAAGGACACTGTGCACTAAACTAATGGGCAAGTAAAATGGCAAGTATTTAAAAACGTGTTGAGTTTATGAATTCATGATGATTTTCTTCACTTCAATCTGCAGCAGAAGATTCTTTTAAGCCATAGATGTAGAAAAGGCCAAACAGAAATTCCCTGCGCCCAAATTTTTGGAAACTTCAAAACATGTGCAGATTCACAGAGGTGATGAGATGAGACATGTCTATGAAAAAGTTGTAAAATGGGGGTCTCTGCCAAAAAAAATAATCTATCACAAATGGTTGCATAATAAGTACTAGTTTACAAGCAAGGAGCCAATGTTGCTGATATGACCTTTATTGTTCAGCCGAATGATTAGCTGGGTGCTGTTGGCACATCAGTAAAGCAAAAATCCAAAGGCCAGATCAATGCAACATAAACGTTAAACAATGATGGTGCAAGTGAAGGACCCTGAGAGAAGTCACATGTAAGATTCTCCTGGTGATATTGAAAAGGTCCATGGGAAACTGCCTCCAATTCCTGGTTAAGAAGGAGGTGCTCCCCCCCCCACCTCCCACCCCAACCACATAGAGTCGTTGAATGTGTAGTGTAGTTCCTATTTTCCCAATAGGCCCTGCGCATTGGAATAACATAAACAGTAGTATCGACGTAGAAGTGCGGATCTTCCAGGCCTCTACTGACTATGCTAAACTTAATTGGGTTTGTTACCAACTAGCTCAGAGGTCACTGGAAACTTTCTTATCTGAATAGGAAGTGATCAGCTTCCCTGGTACAGACAAGAAGGGATTCAGTTTTCCAACAACCGTGCAACATGACAACTTTGCTCCTCAGATAAGAGTCAATCTCTAGAGTCGTATGAACAATAGACAGTTATTTTACTCAGTCAGTTGTTGTGCAGATTACTTTCACAATATGTAGAGAATAGAGAGACTGGTGTTTTTCAATAAAGGGTAACATTTATTGAACAGTCTTTCTTCTCGTACAAGAGAAATGAATTGCCACAATTGCAAGACTTGTTAATATAAAAAGTGTGTACAGTAAGATGAGTATTGCGAAATAATACTGTAAAAGCATTGATATGGTTTCATAGCCATACAATGGTTTAAAATGAATAAAACATATGTACATTCATATATACATTAGGCTAAAATACTCAACTGGTGCTTCTAACTACGCCTACCCCAGTGTACCTGACCTAAGCCTAATACTTGGGAGGGGAGCTTTAAGTTAAGTTGGTTTTGCCAAGGTTTGCTTCAAGAATTCTCTCTAAGGGTTTAGTCAACACCATACCTCTGGAATAGAATGATGGAGGTCTGGTATCTCCTTCAGGTAACTCGATATCCCAGTCACTCACAAGAGTAGACTGGAAACGCCGGAGCTGGATTTCTCTGCAGGAGAAAAGACAGCATCTCTCTCAGCGCGTCGAGGAAGAGGAGGGGCAGCGACCGTGGGCAGCTTGCATCTGCTGGGCTCTTGCAGGGGACGGCTGTTCAGCTCCTAAGTTCACCACACCATCGTTCGCTCGTTAGCAGCGATAGCAGTAGCGATAGCAGTTATGGTATCATCAGCATAACAGCAGCAACTTCAGCGAGACAGCTTCAGCTTCAGCGAAAACAGCATTTGCTTAAGGCAACGTTGGTAATATTTATATCTGAAAGGTGCCTTGTTTGACGTAAGTTTTTGGACATAAGACGTCAATAAAGATGTCACTAGGAAGTGATCGTCTATCAGTGCTCATTAGAGTTCTATTACTAATCAAAACATAGCAAGCGGGGCTTTCCCAGGTTGCTGAGTTTTTATCTTGTTGAAGAACTCGGAGTGTTAATCTAGGAATCTTAGATAGTAACTTCTGCTATGTCATTGCACTAATTAGCTGCAAAGGAAGTGGCAGAGGAAGCGATTCTGAAATGTGGCTCTGTTCGTGTGAGGCCAGAGACGAGTTTCTGAATATTGCATTTGATCGGTTATGCCAATATAGGGAATAAATGGATTTATAGCCGTATAGGGGCATAAGGTCACAGTATCGATCAGGGTCCTAGATTAGAACGCAACACCCACTCCACGAATTCATGTCCATCAAATTACTAAAACTAGAGCAATAAGATGCATGTGTAACATTGCCCACCCCAAAATACATATATGCATTTGAAATAGGCACATTTGTAATACGTGAAAATGTAGCTACTGTACGTTTTTGAAGCATAGAAATCATTCAAAATTATAGCATATGAAATCAATGAACAATTTTG
This sequence comes from Lissotriton vulgaris, assembly GCF_964263255.1. NCBI lineage: Eukaryota > Metazoa > Chordata > Amphibia > Caudata > Salamandridae > Lissotriton > Lissotriton vulgaris. The sequence continues at coordinate 626,916,611 of NC_141687.1, forward strand.
CAAAAAGAATTACACATGAAATATCTCTGAATACAGAAAAGAAGGGCGAGATAATTTCATCACATAAAAAATGCATTGCAGTAAAATGTGCTAGAGACTGGTGTAAAGTTATTATGTCTCTAGATGTATCTAAAAATAGAAGTAGAAGCTTCTGTTCTCTATGAATAGTTCTACTTTAAGCAAAGAATTTTCGTGCCAGAAAAAGGTGAATATTAAAAAGTGTTCAATTCAAAAGAATTTTTTCCTTAAACGGGGAAAATAGAGTTCCAACGCTTTTAGCAGTTTTTGTTGTTCAAAACTGAAGGCCGAATTCAGAGTTCATGGGAACGCTGTGTGTCGGAATGCTTCTCTAAAGTTATTGTTTCTGTTCGGGTGAGAACATCATATCAGACAGGCTCTCAAAGAATTGGTCTACAAAATCAGGTGACAGTTCGACCAAATTCGATAGTGCTGTAACTTGGCAGGTGTGAGAATGATTGCTGTCATCAAAGGCTGGATCAGCAATGTTCACATAAGGTCGTACCTGGGTGATGTTGCTTTTGTCACTCGCTCCACTGTTACCACTTAGTCGTAGTACAGGAGTCTCAACGAATGCCGTCATCAGGATTGGTAGCCGCTGGGGACAACACAATGCGTGAGCGGTTATCGGACTGAGCAAAGTATCGATATCCATCGGTACTGCTGATGGAAGTGCAAGACAGGTGTCCAACACGCACTCATCTCCGCATAGCATACATCGTAGTACAGGTAAGATGCAGTTTTGCCATATCGGTCTGAATGAAAGGAACCAGGTCATGTTTAGATCTCTCAGCCTGGCCAATCCAAGGACTTTAGTTATCCTGTCCCGGTAGCGAATTGCTAGGATTGTTTCTCCCATTCCCATAGGAGTCATGTCTGAGCTGTGGCTTGCCATATCGGAGCGGAGGGTCAAAAATAAAATCCCTGCTACAAGTCCCAAAAATAGGGATATGCCGCCAAAGACTGAATGGACAAAATTGGGAACGATTCCCAGAATTGCTTGAAATGGTGTTAGCAGTCCCGTAAAAATGGTCTTAAATATTCCTGGGATGCCTGTTGCACTAGACATGTTAAGGAGTTGGCTAAGCATTTCTACGAAATGCACGGGGCAATTTGTTGATAAAAGGTCATGAACCTCCGTAGCTGTCCTTGCAACTAGGAGATCATACGTCTCTTTTGATGACGTGATGGGCACTGTTGTCTGCAAAAGCACAGACCTTCATTTTGCTTAAAGTATCAATTCGTATAGAAGAGAAATGCAGACGAGGCCAGATGGGAGTCTCTATGTCTCCAGGGCCGCTCGGGAACAATGCTTGCATGCAGCATTTGACCATGGAAGTTACGCTTACGAGATACGCTTTTCCTGGCAAAAGGCCACAACATCTGTGATCTGTTCTTAGAATGTAACTACCATTCACGAGTTGCATAAAGAAAGGCTCTATCTGCGTTGCAGGTGTGACAAGCTGGTGGCATGAAAGGTTGTTAGAATTACCTTCACAGGCTCCGTGTAAATTAATACCCTGTCACAAAAGTATACCGCCTAGTGAACGTTTACAGTTTTCACCACTAAGAAATACATTTTTGTTGCTGTCACTATAGCATGAATGTGTGTATGGTAATCTCCATGCTGACTTAACATATCCTTTACCCAATCGTTCATACTGGCAAGTAGGTATGTATTCAAGGCACTTTTTAAATCGGAAAGTTGTTATCGGAATTGTGATAATCCCGTGTATTATCCATTCAATGACAGGATTTTCTGACATTGTCAATGGTAATCTCTCAAGTTTTTCGATGCTCAGGATTGTATAGTCTGCTCCTTTCTGTGCAAAGCTGATTTGTTTATCAGTAAGGTTAAAAATGGAAAACAATGACGTTGTGTTGATTAAACGCCAAGGCACATAGCCTGAATGAAGATTTTGCTGCGTCCAGCCTAACTGTACAATAGAACGTAATTGTGACTGGCCATGCTGTAACATTAGCAAGTCTCTGTCTATTATATCAAAGGCAGAGGATACAATATTGTCCAACGAATATATTCTGGAGGACAGACTCATTAACCCATTGTCCACTACAGAAAGTGATTTTTCCAAGTTAATACAATCAATTTCTCGTATTTTTTCAGCTGTTTCAATTTGTGTGACTTTCCAAGCCTCGTTGTATGCAGCATAGATACTGGTCGCTATGAAACGCTTTTGACGCTGTTTGCGTGGTCCCATAATAAAATGTCGCAAATCAGCACCCTCTTTAAGTAAAGACAAGTGTTGCTTCATTTCAGCCAGTGTGGATGATCCTAGCCATTCAAGGCAGAGCTTCCCTACACTGTATGTTGTTACTATCCCTGGACGTTGTCTCTGGGAGTATCTAGGGTCTTGTCTGGTCATTTTTAACCCCTGTGTTTTATTCAGGAATCTATCTTGACAGTTGTTTGTGTCAGTAGGACAGATTAACCACTTTTTCCAATCAGGATGTGTTCTGTTTAAATGTAAAATTTTAGATACGTCTATCTCAATATCTGTTGTTGTATTTTCAGGTATTGGTTTTGGAATAGACAGTTTGTTTAGGTCTTTGATCTTAGCTAGGCCAAGACAGGATGTTTGATGAATTGTGTCATTTAAAAACATCATTTGTTCTGGTATCATGCAGGTTCTGAATAATGCTTCTAGGCCTTGTACCTGCCAATCTTTTGTACCCCAAATGGTTTTTGTTTCAATGTTATTTTTCCAATAATCAAAACCAAATGTCATCATTTTTTCATGAAATGCTTCTGAATATATCAATTTAGTGTTTGTCAGCATTGTTTTCATTTCTGTTTTATCTAACAGTTTGCAATAAAACGTTTCTGCATCACTGATGTTAAACCCTGAGAAGTACTTGAATTTCTCAAAGAATGTTTTAGAACTGTTTTTAGGTGGTGTAGCACAATGTTCCCATTGATTATACTTAAAAACATGTCTAGGCTTTGCAGATTTATGCAAATAATGATCGCCATAATGTGTAAAACAGAACATCTGTTCATAACTAGACGAACCTTGTAAATAATCATGTTCTGTGAATCTAGCTGACATTAGTAAATCAGACATCATGTTATTAATACTGTCAAAGTCCCAATCATCAGAGAATATACTAGGTTTTACAAAGTCACTTAAGGAAACCTTTAGTTGATGAGGATACTTCAGGATCTCGACCGGACCATAGATCTCATAGTCAGTTTTCTCCCATACTACCCCACCGGGTATTGGAATGGCTGTGACATTCACTGTTGACAGTTCTCTTTTCTTCACGTGGGATGATCTGTGTGGTTTGAGGACTAAGTTGATGTTCTGACTTGCTGTGTCCATTGTACTATATTTTACCTCAATGAATTTTCCCAAACAAAGTACCATGATGAGCCAAAGCAGGAGGAAAAATACACCTAGACCGAACCAGAATTCTAACCATGGAGAAATTAGGTAAATTTCCTTTATTTGATGAAAGAGTTCTGTTGCTTTTTCTTTTAAAGTCTTTTTTGTTTCTGGCATCACTTCGGGTTGCTTTGATCCTCGGAAAAGTTGTCGAAGTCGATGAAATAACCAGAGGCAGTTCTGTCAATTGATGGGATTGTTCTTTCAATTTGTCTGTCGGTAGCACTTTCGGATGCCACATCATTGTAGACTGGTGTTTCTTGACGAACTGTTTCAATCTGTGTTTCAAGAGGCACGAGTTCCATGGCATTATTGCATAATTCCTCTCTGTGCACTGCAGGCTGATCGAATGTGATTAGTCTTTCAGTTTGAACCTCTTGGATTGTTGCAAGTTTGGGTATTCTGTTGTTTCTTGGGAGTCCACTGGCCTACTGTTGATTATAGGCCACATGCTTGTAGTTTTACCAGGTCGATCGATACAACTCTGTTCTCCTTTTTACCAGCAAGGGGCGGTAGTACTACTGATCTTGTTCCGTTGATTGCCAAGACAGGTACTGCTTTTCTGTAAGAAGGCCCAAATTCCTTCTTCACCGCTATTTTTTCTCTGACTAGATCCCCAATCTTTGGAATCCAGACAGGCCTTGCTGGGGCTGTTGCTTGTGGTGCCTCGTCAGTGGTATCTGGCTGTTGCTTTAACTTTATGTTGCTTAAGGATTTTCTTGTTTCATTCAAGTCCTGTAAAACAGCCAAACGATCTTTGATGTCAAAGTCTGTTTTGTTATCTTGTACCACTGATACTTGACTATCTAGGTCCTGAACTCGCATTCTAGTTCCGAACAATAGTTCGTATGGGCTGAAATCTTTTAGAGAATTTCTTGGCAAATTATTAAGACTGATCTGGACACTTATTAAATGTTTGACCCACCCAGCGCCTGAACTTAATACCTTCGCTGTTATAGATTGCTTTATGTCCCGGATTTTTCTTTCTACCACACTGTTCCCTTCGGGGTGTGACGGACAAGAATACCGCAACCCAACTCCCATGCTGGCCATGGCCTCCTTATAAGCTCGAGAGCTGAAAGCAGGACCCTGGTCAGAATGGAACATGGCGGGGGGGCGTGGCTTACGCGCCGGCGGTGGAGGACGTCTCTCCCGTGAGCTCCGTCACGGACAACTCGCAGATGCCGTGAGAATTCGCCAAAACCGCCTTTGGACGGTTTTTCTTGACGGATTACAGGATCGGAAGGTGGGGACTCCAAGATGCTGCACTTTGCTGGCCAAAAGGAGCGCTGTCTCACGGACAATTTACGTTGGTAATTATCCCTTCAACTCGAGATACGAACGGCCGCCATTTTGTATGCCGCCGGTTCGTCTGTTTTCTCTGCGCTGTTCCTGCTCTTCACTCTGATGCTAGCCTGGCACTGGTACCACCTCTATTCCTACGTTATTCATGAGTTGTTGTGGACTCTTTTGCATTTTTAAACGCTGCTCCCGTTTTGAATTTTAATTGAACAGTTTTTTTTCTTCATGTCTGTGTGGTGAAACGACCGCCATTTTGTGCTTCTGGATGCTTAACCCTCTTCTAATGTTTTGCTCACACATTTGACAAACACCTCAGCGTTGCTACAAGCTTCTTGTTCTTCTGGCTTCCAATGACCATTGGTTTGTTCCACTGCCTCAATGCGTTGTCTACGCTTCCTTGTGAATGTTTTGGCGCTCCATTTCATTTATTCTATAATCCATAAAGCCATGACGGGCCGTCACAATATCAACTCTTTAAGTTAGTGGATGCCTATTGTTTGTCCTCGTGTGGCCGTTTCTTCATCTGCGCACTGACAAGTAGTGTCTCTCAGTGTCGTTTTTCTGCCACAGGGTGTGCCCCTATTACATTTGGGCGTCCACATTATATTTCATTGTCGACAACGTTGCTGGACATAGCTTCCTTCCATCATCCTGCACCATGGCGAATCTCTCTACTTCGCCGAAGTTGTCGCAAACAGGAACAAAACCTAAAAGACAAAAGAATGACCCTCCCTCCCCCATTAACACTTCGAATAATCCTGTTCTTGACTCAATCCTTGAGGAGGTGCGGGGTCTCCAACCGTTTATGTCTGCTACCAACGCTAAGCTTCAGCAGATCGAGGAGCGATGGGTAGTCATGGAAAATAAGGTTTTGAACTTGGAGCAACGTGTCAGCGATGTCCAAGACCTCTCAACCCGGATTCCACTTTTGGAACAGGAAATCCACAAACTCAAATTACACACTGAGGATTTGGAAAATAGAAATAGACGCAACAACCTACGCGTTTACGGTGTTCCGGAAAATTTGGAGGGGTCCGACATGGTCTCTTTTATTCGAAAACTTCTTCAGGAACTTTTGGAACTCTCCCCATCGACTCATCCTCTCAACATCCAGAGAGCGCATCGTCTTGGCCGTCTCAACTCCAATGCAACCAAACCACGTGGAATCATCATGTTATTCTTGGAGTTTACAGAACTCATGGCTGTTCTAAAAGCTGCCAGGGCCAAACGTCGTCTCCAGTGGTCTGGTCACAACATCTTCATTTCCCAAGACCTCTCTTCTGCTACCAATGCTCGACGTAAGGAATTCCTGAACCTTCGCCCTACGATGCGACAACTCAACATTCAATATGGAATTCTTCATCCCTGTTTCTGCAAGATCACACACAATGGGCGTACCAAGTCGTATGATGATCCCCAGAAACTTCGAGACTATTTGATGAGTATCAATCCTTCCACCATGGAAACTGCCAGCTAATGCCTTTTCGTCTTTCAATGTTTCTCCTTCTCTAAAGTCACTGCTCCAACTTATATATTCTCTCTTAACGTGTCTCCCCTTTCTACCTTGCTCTTGACCTTCTTCTCACATCTTTGTGTATATCCTTTTCTCATATGTCCGTATCTGGTTTGCTCGTGGGTCATGTCCTCTCTCTGGTGTACCCGCGTCTCACATGTTTTGGTTACTGCTTTCTTCTCAGATCAAGCCTTTGTGCCTTGGTCTGTTTTCTCATTCTCTTTCCTTCTTTATGTATCTTCCCTCTTTTTTTCTCTTCTCTCTCTCTTCTTGCTTCCTTCTTCTCAAGCTACCTCTGCTGTTTTCTTTACTTCTTTGTTTCTTTTTTCCTTGCTACTTGATTTTTCTTTCCCTTCTTGAAATGAGCGCTCCCCTACCCCAAAGTTTAACCGTTATTTTTTGTCTTCTCCTATGTAGTGATCTCCTTGCTGTGTGTTACATCCACTCTTCGCCCATTCCTCCCGTCTCCCGACATGTGTAATTTTGTCTCTTGGAATGTTCGTGGTCTTGGTCATCCTGTCAAGCGTCAGAAGGTACTGTCTCACTTAACCAAATTTCATTCACAGGTTGTCTTTCTTCAAGAAACTCATTGCTCGGACATTGATTCCCTTAAATTGAAAAGACAATGGGTGGGTCAGGTTGTATTTTCCCCTGCGGTTAACAAAAAAGGAGGGGTTGCTATATTATTTCACAAGACTTTAAATGCACAAATTATTTCCTCTCAAAATGATGATGAAGGTCGTTGGGCAATGGCAAAGGTTGTTATTCATAACAAAACAATGGTCTTATTAAATATTTATGGCCCTGTTCGTCCAGACCCCAAATTTTGGAAAGACATTAAATTACTTATTTCATCCATTGACTGTCCTAACTTCATCGTTGCTGGTGACTTTAACCAATGGTTAGCAGGGCCGGACTGGGAACTGAAAGCAGCCCTGGCAAATTTTCCCAAACCAGCCCCCGTCCGGCGACCGTGACCGCTACTAGGGCGGGTTGGGGGGTTCTCCCCCCAAGAAAATTTTGGAAAAAGACAGACCAAAATGGTGAATTTTACAGCTCATTTTCTATTACATATTCAATTGTATCAACTTTGAAAGCACAGTAAATAGTGGAAGATGACCTTAAAGAGCACCAGGTTACCCACCCAGTCATATGTACCCGTTGACATTCTTTCCAAGACCACCAAAAATAGACACAAGTAGTGAATTAAATACATCTTATTTTCTGTTTGCATTTTAATAAATACACTGGGAGTGGCATCTAGTGTCTCACAGAGGAGCACCAGTTAGAACAAGACCACTATCTCCCTAAACTGCAACTGCAAGTTTAGCTCAGATATAATAGGATGTTCTAACTGCACTACTTTGGCTATTAAACACATTTCCTATGAGATGCCCCTGGCTTCTTCACATTCACTCCTGTTCAAGTACTTCCTGCCAGATTCAATAATCTTCATCTAGCTGTTTATCATGCTATTTTTAAAACGTGTTCTTTCCCAGAAAGAAGGGCATTCTCCCAGTTACCTTTTGTTCCCTTGCTATTCTTTTTCCTAATCCTGCCTTCTACGCTTTTTACTCAGATGTCAAATTCTCCATTCTTAAACATTTTTGCCATTAGATTTTCCTCTCTTTTTCCTCTGCTCTCTTATCCTTTCAGTTCTTATCCTCATTGTCTCTACTTTTTTATAACCCATGTTCTAAATATAATCCCCCCTCTCATTCCATTGTGTTCCTTTTTTCCACTTTCACTCTTCCCTACCATCTCTCCATGATCATCTAAGATTCTTTACTTAATTTCTATCCTGGTTAATGCTCTCTCATTCCTCCCTCACCCATGTTCCTCCTTCCTTTCACCCCATTATAGTATTCCATTCCTTCTTTCACTTCTTCCTCTTGTCTCCTCTGCCTTCGACTCTTTCCTATCCTAGCTTCTCTTTCACTCCCTTCTCCTTTGTATCCCTTTCTTTTTACGCTATTGATTTTTTTCTCTTCTTTATTTTCCTTTAAAAGGCACAAGCAAATGACAATAGATATACTGTAGTTGTATGAAGAAGGATGAAGCTGTTGACCATGAGGAGTATGAGAATAATGAGTCTGAGAGTAATGAAAAGACTGGAAAGGGACCGGGTCCACTCAATGACCCACTGTTGTAGGGTAGAATGCGGGACGTGGGTTTGGGATTTGAACCTGCAGGCTGCAGCTGTATGCAGCATGAGTGATGCGCCAGATGAGGAATCAAGCCTGCTGACTGCGGTTTATGCACGCATATGAACAACAGGCGCATTTACCTACTGTACTATATACATACAGAGTGCTTGAAGTAGGACTAAAAACGGCAAGGGCTCTCTAGAAGGGATGTGGCAAAAGAAGTAGAACTAGAAATATTTTCCAAGAGTCGTGGTCTATGTAAGGAAGGGCATGGCTAAAAACACAGGAACTAACATTCTGTGCTTCATGTATTTGCAAAACTGTGTCATCTCTTTCCTCTTCTGCGCCATTTCTTTCACTCTCGCCTTCTGTACACACCCGCTTTTATCTTCTCTACTCCACCATCCCTGCCACACTCAACCCACACACCTGGAAGCATTTCATTTCTATTCCTTTGGCACGGTCTATATTTTGACAGCTGTGTACTTCCTTCACAAACTTCCCCACAGTTATAATTGGAACATATAAGACCATCGCTCTGTGTGCTCTGCGGAGAGGCCAAGGATGGGATGTGCATGCAGTCTGAATACCTGTGTAACCTACTGAATGGAACTGAAAGAAACTCACCCTTCTTCAGCCGCAGAGTTATCAATTGTGTTCCATCATAAACACCCACCCACAACCTGAACTCACTCATGTAAAGTTAAGGACCTTAGAATCGGAGGGCCAGATAAGGACTGTCCACCTAAAATCTTTGATATATGCCGAGTTAAAGTCTGTCCCCTGCTGGTACTCTGCAGCAGGTGCATTAACCTCTATGCTATTTTACCGGATTGGAACCGGGAGGTTAGTGAGCTTCACAACAGTTACATTAACCCTCTGAAATGTTTAATCTGTCCCCCGATATAGAGATCTGCTCACCAGCACATGCATTAACCCACTAAGCCATGTTTACCACAATGTCCCCCGTACTCAACAGCTCAGATGAAAAGCTGTGCAGTCAGTGCTTAAAGGAGGCTGCCAGGCTGCAACACGTGCGGGGGGCTAAGGGGGAAGGGTTGGAACATGTGTAGAGTTCTGCACAGTACACTGGATTTTACACATACGTGCGTTACACAGGTGCACTGATTTTCATTTGTAGGCACAGAGAGAGAAGTAATTATTTGAACTGTGTCATACGTTTGGTGTTGATTTCAAAGCTCAGTTACTTGTCATCTGACCAATGATCTTCACACTTTTTAATTCTGTGCCCCACCCCCGTGTCCAATAATGTATTCGAGCACCATTAGCCAAAGTACCAAATACATGTTCTCACAAGTATTATTTAACATTTGAAATATTGCAAGCAAGTGAAACCACATTGGCTGGGTTGAGGACACACCTGACCATATTGGCTGGGTTGAGGGGAGGGCCCACTGACCATATTGGCTGGATATTTAATGACTGAATTCAGGTAGAGAATGCAAATGTTCACGGGCGTGAAGGGCGGCAGCGCAAACTTAGCCGTCGCACCTCCCCTCAGCCCAGGATGTGGGGCTGCGTGTCCTCAGCAGACAGGAGCCCAGTGCAAGTGTGCGCCCTCCTCTCAGCCTAGCCTGTGAGTGACGGGCTCAGCCCTGACTGTGTGAGGTCAGTGAGGGAAAGACAGACAGCCATGGGCATAGACTGCAGCAGCTCGCTGCCACTGAGACCAGGCAGAGGGCATGAGTGGCAAGGGTCGTGGGAGACCGCTAGGGAGACGGGAAGGGGGCCGTGAGGAAGAGTGCCGAGGGGCGGGGAGGACAAGACTAGCAGGGCGAAGCAAAGGGAAAGTCAGAGAGAGGGGGCTCGGAGAAGATGAGCACACACAGACACAGCCAGACGGAGAGGACGAGGAGGAAAGGTGAGAGAGGGGGAGAGAGAGAGAAACAAGGCAGTGGAGAGAGAGAGTGTGATTAGGCAGTGTAGGGAAACGGGAAGGGTGAGTTAGAGGAAGTGAAATAGGCACAGGAAAATAGAGCAAGAGAAGAGAGAGAGGGCAGGTGAGGGGTGAGATGGAAACGAGACAGGAGCACCTGTGGGGAAAATGGAGTGAGGCATAGACTGGAGAGTGGACAGAGAAGGAAGTGAGAGAAGGAATGAGGGATGAAGAAAGGTAGGGGGATGGAGTGAAAGAGGGGCGTGAGAGAAATAAGACAAGAGAGGAGATGAACGTAAGGGGGGGTGATGAAGGAAACTCACTGATGAGAGAAGAAAGTGTTTACAGGTGGAGGGGAGAAGAGAAGCGGTGGAGGAGGGAGAAGGTGATAACGCCGGTGGAGAGAACCAGAGGGTGGAGGCGGAGGAGAGAGGCTGTACTTTAGAACTTCTTGCTCACTGTCCAAATCCGAAAGGTACAGGTGGTGGCTGATGCTTACATGCATCGGTTTAAGTGAAGGACCGCGCGCACACTGAGCTCCAGTCAGTTCTGACTGTGAGGGTAAGACGTTGTGTCTGCCTCGGTTTAGGCCCTGTGCTGGCAGGACCAGTACAGTTTGGAGACCGAGTGACTGCAACATGGAAGCAGTGCCAGTAAGCAGTGATTTCTCAATATATATATACTGGACTATTGGGATGAATACAGCAAGACTTGTGTGCACGTCTGTTAATTAGGATGACTAAAAGTCCTGCGTTGTTCAGTGTATGTATCTCGACTCGCAGGCATTATAAGTATTTATGTGATATGATACACGTATAACAATTGTTGATATAGGGTGAACAATGACAAAAGGGAGTATCGAACGCTTTACAGCGCATTGGAAGGAAGTATCCAATAAGAAGAACGCAGAGCTCATAGTAAATAACAGTGTATAATAATAATACCTAGTTAATCAAGGATTACATTATTCTCACAAAGGAATTGCATTTTTGGAAACCCTACCTTTTTCTGCATATAAATGTCGAAACTTTCATTCAGTTTTGGTGAATTTAGTAATAACGCGTCATTTCGGGCAACACTTTTACGAGGCGGAAGTTCCATAAGTGAATTGCCCCTTGTTGATTCACATAGGACTGTGGTACCTGCAGCCAAACCCCCTTATTTTATAGGAATGCCTGCGGTTGAGATTCACAGATCAAGGCCCCCTAAAACAAACTGTATTCTCGCTCCGCAGCTCGGGGTCTCATAAGGGGTAGTCACTCGCGGTGTATTTGCCTCAACCGATGTTAAGCAGGTGGGCGGAGGGAGGGTCTCCCTAATTTCGCTCAGCCCCCTCTCTGCAAAACCCCCCACTTGCTCCCATTGTCAGAGTCCCGAATGGGGTTATCAGTACTCCGGCCACTTTTAGGAAGAAACGTCTTCTGTTCGGACCCCCCATTGTAGGACGGCGGTCTCATGGAGAGCTCTTCCGCCTCTTTAGAGCGCTTCCTGAATGCCCAGAAACGATCTATGCCGCGTAAATAATGCGGCAGAGCCTGGCCTAGTCCTAGACTAGAGCCAGGCTGAGCCTAAGGCCAGCCACCACCTCGCTCCGCCCCAGCTGGCTGCTCAGAACAAAAAGCCACTACTGCGCAGGCTGCGGAACAGGGCCGGGGCCTAGGCCCTTGCCCCTTACCTTAGGCCCCTTTTGCTTTTAATTCTGGCCCGGAAGTCGTGACAGACAGTGTCACCATCGTGGCACTGCTGTTGCTACCAATCCAGAATTAAAAGCAAAAGGGGCCTAAGGGGCAAGGGCATAGGCCCCGGCCACCACCCATGAATTAGATGATCAATCATCGGATCAGGAGGCCAGCCCAGGAGGAGGATCAGGAAGGATTACATGCAGTTTAAACGACTGGACTGAGTCTGGTCCAGTCATAAATAGACTCACCTGCGGCTGCGGGCGGCAGTGCAGACAGTGGGAATTAAATTATGGTGTCTGTCTGGCCAGTGAGAGCGAGCGATGCCTGCCTCCTCCTCGCCTTAGTCACGCGCACATTTAATCGCGCAAACCCCAATGCGCATGAGCATCACAAGGCGGAAGACTGCAGACCCCAACCTAAGACTGAACTAAACTAAAGCATTGACATCTGCAAGTGTCTACGTCATTATGATGACATGGTCCGATGGTTTTTCAGTTATGAGTCAGGCATGGTCTGCCAGCTGCCTTAATGACATTGAAATCAGCCGGCGGGTCAGGTCACTGCTCACGTCACGGAAACGGACGGACTGAGCACCAGCATTTTATGCTTAGAATCATTGTGCTCAGGCGGCAATGTGCAGGAATGGAAGGTAAAGCAATTTTTGTTTGCAGGGGTGGTCCGACACGGCCAAATCGGCCCCCAGCAACCGAACCGGGCCCCCTGTCATAAAACCGGCCCCCACCCCATCCAGCCTACCAGGGGATTGCCCGGTGCCCGGAATTGCCAGTCCGGGCCTGATGGTTAGACCCTTTTTCAGACCGCTTGTCTTCGAGTAAATTTCAACCTGATAAAACCCATAAGGCTTTTCAATCTGCCATTGCCTCTCGTCCTTTGCATGACTCATGGAAAGTGTGTAATCCTGAATTACTGGAATATACTTTTTTTTCTAATGTCCACCATACACGCTCACGGATCGACTATATTATGATTAGTAAGTCTCTCCTTCCCTCCCTTCAAAAATCTGTTATTGGCTCTATTTTTATTTCTGACCATGCACCGGTTTATACTACCCTGGATTTATCCATTACTCCCTCCACTTTTAGTCGTTGGAAATTTAACTCTTTTCTTTTATCTGATGCCACTTTTATGAAAAAATGTATTGAGTTTTTTAATGAATATTTTTCTCTTAATGACCCCGTTGATACTTCCATTCCTAACACTTGGGATGCTTTTAAGGCTTCTTTTCGTGCTTTTACGATTTCCTATGTTTCTGCCAAAAAGAAGCTTAACAAGCAAAAATATGAAGATCAACTTAAACATATTAAAACCCTTGAACATACATATTTCTCCTCCAAATCCCCATCTGCCCTTCAAGACCTGATTCTGGCCAAAACTGATCTCAATAAAATTATAACTAATGAAGCTTGTCATACCCTCCTTAAAATAAAATCTAAATATCATGGGGGTCAGAACAAAGCAGGTAAAATGTTGGCCAACTACTTGAAAATCAAATCTGAACGCAAAGCTGTCGGCCCAATTTTTAATGACTCACTCAATAAGCTGGTCACCTCTGATGAAGACATTGCTGAAGTTTTTCACAACTACTATCAAGCCTTATATACAGATGATACTCACCCTTCTGATGCTAACTTAACAACTTTTTTTGAAGGCCTTCCCTCCCCCCCAGCCCTTCCTGATGAATTTTCACACCTAGAACGTGAAATTACCCTCCAAGAGATTACCTCAGCTATTCACTCCCTTAAAAAATCAAAAGCCCCCGGTCCTGATGGCCTGCCGATTGAATTTTACTCCTCCTTTCATTCATTTTTTGCTCCCAAACTCCTTCAATTATTTAATTCTTTTATTTTTGAAGCTAAAGCCTCTGGGTCATTCTTAGATGCCCTCATTGTCATCATCCCGAAACCTGATAAGGATCATTCCCAATGTAAGAATTTCCGCCCCATATCCTTAATTAATTATGATTGTAAAATTTTTGCTAAAATCCTTGCCTCTCGCCTTGATTCCATTATCCCTCGATTAATCAACACGGACCAGGTGGGGTTTGTTAAGGGCAGACTTGCTGCGGATAATGCCCGTCTTTTTTCCAATGTCCTTTCTCACAGTAAAAATGTCAAAACCCCATTAGCAGCCCTTTCCCTAGATGCTGAAAAAGCTTTTGATCGTATTAATTGGCAGTACATGTTTCAAACCCTTACTTGGTTTGGTTTTGGCCCGAAGTTTATAACGTTAGTCCGACTCCTTTATTCCTCCACTCGTGCCAGTATTTTTGTTAACAATCAATTTTCCAGATTTTTTTCTTTAACAAGAGGCACGAGACAAGGTTGTCCCCTTTCTCCTTTATTATTTATCCTATGCCTTGAACCCTTTTTACAACGCATTCGTTCTAACCCTCATATCACTGGTTTAAAATTCTCCTCTGTCGAAACTAAACTCTCAGCGTACGCCGATGATGTCCTCATTTACATGTCTAATCCTGAATCTTCCCTCCCACCCTTTTTGGATGAAGTTCAGTTATATTCCTCAATATCAGGATATAAGCTTAACTTATCCAAAACAGAAGTGCTTCCCCTTAACTCTTTGTGTTTTCAATATATGTTTAATGATACTGATTTTGCATGGTGTCCTTCTAAAATTAAATACCTCGGCATATGGTTTTCTTCCTCTCTAAAAGATACCCTTAAAATAACATTTGATTCGTTAATTAAGAAAATTCAATCACTTCTACAGATTTGGTCTCCCCTATTTCTTTCTTGGTGGGGTAGATTAGATACCATCAAAATGATGATTACCCCTCATGTTTTATATACAGTCTCTATGCTCCCCTTCAAAATCCCTAAATCCTATTTTTCCCGTATCAATTCAATATGCACAAAATTTTTGTGGAACAATAAACATCCCCGCATTGGATTACATAAGCTGGTTCGTCCTAAAAATGAAGGTGGTGTTCGTTTCCCTGATTTTGGCTCTTATCATTCTGCCTTTCTTATCAAACAATCCTTCTCCTTGGCATATGATTTCCTTGATACTCCTGTTCCTAAGTGGGTGCTCCTGGAACGCTCTTTTTTGAAAGATTTCTCATTTCAACATGTTCCTTTCATGTCAAATTGTACCTTTATATCCAAGTATCCTATTTTGAAATATTGCCAATCTACCTTGCAAAATGTTTTTACCTCTTCCCTTTCCCATCTACAATGTTTTTTATCATCTGTAGTTTGGTACAACAAATTTCTTAGATATAAAGGTAAATCATTTTACTTTAAACACTGGAAAGAAAAGAATATAATGTTTGTACATCAATTTTTTCTTGATTCTACTCTCCTTTCTTTTGTGGATCTACAAAATAAGTTTAACTTACCCTCCTCTTTTCTTGCTGAATATTCTATTATAATCTCTGCTATTCAATCTCATTTATCCTCGTTATCCTCTTCCTCTGATTCTTTTTCTTCTTTTACTCCTGTCACCCCACTTTACCCTCTTTTTTCTACCCAACAACCTAAAGCTGCTCTTGTATATTCACTCTTATTATCTAATTGTTCTGTCCGATTTAAGTCTACAGTGGAGACTGCTTGGGAAACTGATCTGGATGTCTCCTTTGACACTGCATTGTGGGATCGTATATGGTCTCGACTCTTCAAAGTTTCTGTTGCTGCACGCATTACCCAATCCCTACTTTTTATTTACCACAGAGTTGTTCTTACACCGGTTACTATACATAAATTTTCTCCAACCTCCTCTCCTCTATGTTGGTCCTGTTCTAAAGATCCTGGTACTCTACAACACCAACTTTACTATTGTTCCCCAGTTTTATCTTTTTGGACTGATGTTTGGAATATATGTATGAAAATGTTATCTCTTTCTTCACAATTGTCTTTCATACACATATTTTTAGGTTCTTTATCTGATGATATTGATATTAGTACACCCTCATCTGCTAAGTTGTTAGATCTTTTTATTGCACTTGCATTTAAAGTTATTTTGTCGTGTTGGAAAGATAATTCTAAACTCTCGGTCCACACATGGTGGAATTATATATGTGATGAACATAGAATTTCTATTGCCTCTTCTACCTCTATTCCTTTGAAAATTAAGTCTGACTTATTATGGCTTCCCTTTACTTCATATCTCTCCTCCAATCCTTCTCCCCTACCGCGTGCTCCTTGTCCCTCATGATCCCTTAATTTTCCTTCCTTTTTCTCCTCTCTCTTTCCTCTCCTCTTTCCCTGTCTTCTGCTTTCTTCCTTTTCTTTTTTCCTTCCCAATCCTTTCCTTTCTTCTTTCTCCTTCCTATCTTTTCATACCTTTCTTTTCTCTATATAAATTCCTGTAGATTGATGTCTTTTAATTATTATTACACCCATATGTACTTTTTCCTAATTTTTCATGACATGTTTTTTGTATCACCTTTTAATGCTTAATAAAAATTTCTTAAACAAAAAAAAAAAAGAATGGAACATGGCAATTGCGTATGTGCCGATAAAGACTCGCAGATCTTTTATAACCGTTCTGGCGTCAGCCGAGCGCTGGGGCCACATCTTTTAAGTGTGTTTAGCCTTAATGATTAATAGGACGCTGGATGGGATGTAGACAGCGCTACGCTGGTTCTGATTGGTAGCCGGTAGCATAGTTCACTACTGCGATCCCTGTTGCAGTTTTCACAGTTGTTTGCATATATTTGGTGTTGCACACTCATTCCCGGCCACCAGTATACTGATTGTAATTCAGTTTGGGATTCCTTGATCATTCTGTGCCTAGGACCCAAACTCATGTGTGCGTCTGCTATTAAAAATATTCTCCTGCTCATGTTTGGAATTACCCTATCCCCCACGCCAGGGATTTGAGCAAAAGGAACGGAGTTTGCATCGATTACGTATGCATAATTGAGTGGATAGTTCACGGGTAGTGCTGCACAGTCGCCTTTTACGGTTGTTTTTACTGCCAGCATGGTTTCCCCGTCTATGTATTTTTCTGTATGCTTTTTTGTGGCTACGGAAGCCGGTTTAGTTGCTTCTGCTGTGGCTGTGTTAGCCAATGAATTCCCTGCAACGTGAACGCCATCACGTTGAAGACTCTGTGCGTGTATCACGTGAGTCTTTTGTAGTTCTTTCTGAAAAAGAGCTACCTGTTTCCAGAGCAATTTATGCTTTATTGTGGCACCTGTGTCATCTTTGTAATCGTTTTCAATACTGCTCTGCAGCTTATTAATATTTGAAAGAGTTGACGCAAAAATGAGAATCGCACACGATTAGTGTCGGGAATTCACGTTCTGCATTTTCGAGCGCCATCTTTAAACATCTGATTTCAGCTCTCTGAGCCGAACAGTTTCTTACTGATTCAGTTTTTGTTATTTTCGGTCTGAATTTACCGCACAGCCAACGACCTTTAACAATCGCACAGGCTGCATCGTAGGATTTGCTCTCTACGTTGAAATGCTGTACAACTCTATCTGTATAGATTATACAGGCGTACTGTGGGAGAGGCAGAAGTTCGATTGGCAGAGGATATTCTTCTTCATATTCTAAATCATTCAGTTCTTCGAATTGCGGGGCGAAGTAGTATTTCACATCTTTCGCTCTTAGAGAATCTACACACTGTATCCATTTCGGATCCAGTGACACTGTAGGCAGGTTTACTGGGCTGAATAGCGCCTCGAAGGCGGATTCTGCTGTGAGGATATTAATCCGTTTGCCGTGTGCTAGTTCTCGTTCATTTGATAATGCAATTCGCACTGCTTTCACAGTATTTTCTGTGGGACTGAATGTCTTTTCTGCTTGTGTGTACAAGTGAGATTTCATTGAAATTGGTACCTTTTCTCCCTCATTAGAGGCCAGGTACGTGAATCCGCATCTTCCTGGGATGACTCGGATTACAAGATCGCGTGTGTTGTCACGTGTATCTAATTTTGTTTTTGCTAACATGTCTGTTTGCAGTGATCTCAAAATTTCTTGTGTTTTTGAGTCCAATTGATTTGTTTAAAATCAGGTTTAATTAATTCGTAGAGAGGTTTAACCCTCTCTGCGTAATTTAGAATGTAAGTTCTTCCGAAATTCAGAAAGCCTAGAATGGATTGTAAATTCTTCAGCGTTTTTGGAGCTTGGAGTACAGCGCACTTCTCTAAGAAGTTGTCCGCTAGGCTTTTCCCTTCACTTGATAATTCGTATCCTAAAAATAATACCGTCAGATGGGCAATTCGAGACTTTTTAAAGTTGAATTTGTAACCCTCTGCTGCGAACCCAAGTATAATGGTGTTCACTCTTTTCAAGTGAGTATCCAAGTCGTCGTCTGTGAGATAGATATCATCTACGTAAGATAATGCCTCATCATCATATATTTGTAGTAACTCTGTTACTCTAGCTGAGAATAGTCCTGGGCTGTTCTTGAACCCCTGTGGGAGCCTACAGAAATTTTTCTGAGACCCCATTACTGAGAAAGCGGTCAAGTATCTGCTTTCTGGTGCAATGTTTTGACAAAAGAAACCATTAGATATGTCTAATGTCGTTTTATATTTTTTCCTAACTATGTTGTTCATTAGTGCAGCACTATGTGAATTTTGTACTGCAAAAGTTTTGCAACATGCATTAAGATGTCTGTAGTCCAAAACTAGACGATATGAATTGTCTGGCTTGGAGACAGGAAACAAAGGATTGTTCATTTGAGAGGTGCATGTTTCAATCACCCCCTGGTATTCAAGTTGATCTAAGATCTCCCTGACTTGTTTTGTGAGGAGGTGAGTCCTCATCCCATCCTACATGATTTTTATATAATGACGGTGCCTGGGCTACTGCCCATTTCCTTGCATAAGTATATTTTTTGTGAATCGGAATGTGATTCGAGAAGGCAGGCATAATCATTTCTTCGCCACGAGGGCACTCCCTGACAAACTCTGGGGGCCAATCTTTTTCAGCTAACAGAATATCATAGCCTTTTGAGAGTTTATCCCAAAATAGACCTCTTATTTTCCTAGTCTTATCACCCTCTATACGCAATGTTATTTCGTATATCTTATGGGGCTCGCTAAGTCTGGTGTCTGCAGTTTCAACCTGAATGTATTCATTCGTGTCCACTGTCTCCAGATGACTCATCAAGATCTTGCGGGCTATAGTGATTTCTGCTGCACTGTCTAACATTGTCTGTGCCCACTCCCCATTTTTCAACTGTGTCCTCAGTATTCTCGGCATGTTCGATTACTCTAATACTGGCTACCTTCTTTTTCGGAAATTGAGATTTTTTACTCTGAGCAGGTTCCTTGTCTTTGGACTTGGTGTGCTCTCCTGGGTCTGACCGTCCTCTTCTTTCCGATTCTGCGAAAAAGATCGAGAGGGACGTGTATCAATACTTTGATATCTATCAGGTTTTTTCAAATTATCCCTATTTCTAAGGTTATATCTTTTCTCAGAGGGCTCCCTCTGGGGAGACTGGTGTTCTCGAGTCGGAGTTCTTTCCCTCCGTCGAGGAGACCTTCCTCTGGACTGGAAAACTTTTTCTTTGGGAGTGGATTGTTTATTTCCATCCCAGCTCTTCTTAGGAGTGTTTGAATTATTTTTAATAAATAATTTTTCAGGATTTTCGAGCAGTTGGGGCTTTACTGGCTTCCCACCCAAGCTGCCTCTACCTAGTTCTTCATAGCATTTTTCTATGATTCTGGCAAGCTCAATTGGCTGATATGTTATATCTGTTTCCCTCAACTTCTGGCGGATCGCCACAGATGCTGCTTCGCCTTTTATGTTGGCTAATAATATAGCCGAGACCTGCTTGAAGTTTTCAGTAATTTCATACCAAGAGTTAAAGCAGGTTCTGGACCGTATTCATTTTGAATCTGTCTTAGTACATCTGGTATTACCGCCATAGACGGAACACCATGTGTTTTTGTGTAAATGGAAGCAAAGACTGTACCCCAAGTGTCACAGTCCTCCACGTGTGGTGCGACCCCCATTGGAAGGCAGGTGGTCAAGATTCTGTGTTTCTCAATAGGGGTAGTATCCAGAAATACTGCCTCTATTTGAGTGATTTTCTGCGCTAACCAGAAAGGAATTTGTTCCCGTTTTACGGGTGTTTTACCAAGACATGACTGTATGTTCTGTGGTGTAATTTTATTAGTGTTCCCCTGATGAGGGGTCAGCTGTGATACATTAACAGCTGGTTGGACTGTTGCAGTCCGCATTACATATTGGACTAATTGCCTATGTATTTTTATTAAGGTTTTTAGCTGTACTAACAGCTCTTCTTTTGACATTTTTTAAATGTCCGGATGTGGTGTGTAGCTGGCTAGAACCGGCCACGTTGCTCCTGGTCTACCTAGTGGACCGAGCCTGGTAATATGATCATTATGTTTTAGGGCGCCTTTAAACCAAAGTAAATGTTCTTGGTATTTTAATGGGATTTCAATCTCCTCGAAAGGAGCGTACTCTTCCGGTGGATCCTCTATTTTATAATAGTGGAACTCGTGTGTTGCGGCGTCTGCCGCTGGAAATTTTATCCATGAATAGAATACCTCTGTCTGCCGATATTCGTGTGCCTCTATCACGAAGACATTACAAAAGGGGGTTGTACCCATGCAGTCAGGGGGACCTGGGCGTTGTGTAGTAAATGTATAGGGGGGTCCCCGTGAGGAGAGCGTGTGAACACACAGTAAAACACTTACAAATTTCAAAAAGACGGTGAATTCAAAAGAAGAATGTTGTCATTTATTCAACAACATTGCATAGTGATTCAGTAAAGCATTATTACAATTACTTTGAATGGAGTAGAGAATCAGAAAAATGAAAAAGCTCCAATATGGGAGGGGAGGGAGGGAGAAAGAAGTGGTGCTCGAGGGCTGTGAAAAGAATTAAGGAAAGTGCACAGAGTAAAATACAATGTACATAAATACCATCATCAAAGGACTTGGCAATTGTTCCAAAAACCAAAATGGCCCATATAAATTAAGGCAAATGTTAGAAACACAATTCAAACTAAGGACATTCTACGGTCACATATACAATTTGATATGATCCAGGGGATGTGCCGGACGTCCCAAAGTGAAGAGGCGTCGACGTTTCGACCCCTATTTATAGGCTAAATTCAGTCCTTTGCCGGGGTCTTCATCAAGACCGTTATAGTGGGGGAAGGGACGAAATGGGGCCGTCCTGTCTGTAAAATTAAAAATCAATATCAGCAAATGGGGTATTGAGTTAAACATCACAGTCACTGTCCTGTGAACCGTAAAAGGTTGATTACTCAGGCAAAATAACACCATGGGGTCCGGGTCATAAAGACCTCTGGACAGAGGGAACTAAGAGCTGCGTAAGCCACATAACATGCTCCAGCTCAGTAGGGTAGATCATAATTCTAAAAGACCAATATATACAGAAGAAAACAGTAGCCAAAAGGAAGTCCAAAGATATATACACATTATTATATAGAGTCTACACAGGAGACTTACTTAGAATAAAGTAGAGACAGTCCAAATACACATCCAAATGGTGTACTGCACCAGATTGTGGAGAAACCAAGTCTCAATGTATCGTTGGTGACTTTACATCCACGGACAGGATTAAATAACAACAATTAAAGTGAATTGTAAGCGGGTATGCAATTACCTTTAGTTAAATACAGCACACTCCATCAAAATAACCATCTTCGGGAAGAGTAGTGAACCGCGTGCTGGGATTGGCAGTCAAATCTAGGTAAAACCAAATGCTAAAGGGTTATTAGGGTGTTGGGACACAGGTGTTCATTAATCCAGGTCTCTATAAGTGCTGGTAAACCACCAGGACGCGATTAATTAGCTGCTTTGGGTAAAAGGTGCAAGATTACCTTTAGTTAAAGGACACACTTCATTAGGGTAAACATCAGCGGGAATAATTGCTTCCGAAAGAGGTGGTGTGCTGGTTTTCTGTCAGACTAGCTGTCAGATCTAGACAGATTAAATGTATCGAGGTATTGAATTAGTAAACGTCATAGTATACTACATTTATTGCAAACACAAGGATGGGCCATGTTGTTAGACAATAACAGATCAGAGATGGTAGGTAATCTCGGCGCTATGGCTACTAAAACGGTAGAGGTCAAACTAGTACGTGATGAAGTACTGCATTCATTGCAAACACAATATTGTTTAAACCAAAAAACGGGTCACGGATGATAGGCACTCACGGCGCTATGGCTACTGGAAATAAAGTGTGCCTTAGTCAAGAAAGGTTAATACCTTGTATGCGTCCACGTCGCAGTTATGTGAAACGCCGACCACAAGTGCATGCGGCGATCACCATGAGAATTCGGTCGAATGGGTTCCGTCCCGGCTGAATTCTAAAATAGACAAGGGGTGGGCGTAAGGGAACGTATTCCCGTCTGTGTCGGATTTGGATTCAGGATATCTGACAGGCACTTACTTATTACACGGGGAAGACGAGGCAAAAACGCTTCTCGCCGATAGCCGTCCACTGGACTCCGTCAACCGCTACGCGGAGTTTGGGGGTGGAGCCTAAGACCTAGCAGGGGTAATAGATATAGAGGAAGTACTCCATGATTTAATGACCTACTGCGTGGAGTTTCAAAACGGAGTTAGGTAATAGGAAAATATCCTCCCGCCAGTAAAAAATGAGGCATGGGTCACAATGTGCTAACAATACCTCACAAGAGATGGCAAAGTATTTAGTACAAACCACGCTTAATGTATTGTACTCATGCACTAACCCAACATGGGAGTGTAGGTGAGCCGATATCATAAGCTAAACATTTAAAACATCATTACATTTGACATTGAAAATACGTATATATCGAAGAGATGCATAAATATATGATGTGTTGAGCTAGGTAGACATTGAAACCTCAAAATCAATTGGATTCACGCACTACCCAAACATGGGAGTGTAGGTGAATCGAACCCTTTAGCATTTGGTTTTACCTAGATTTGACTGCCAATCCCAGCACGCGGTTCACTACTCTTCCCGAAGATGGTTATTTTGATGGAGTGTGCTGTATTTAACTAAAGGTAATTGCATACCCGCTTACAATTCACTTTAATTGTTGTTATTTAATCCTGTCCGTGGATGTAAAGTCACCAACGATACATTGAGACTTGGTTTCTCCACAATCTGGTGCAGTACACCATTTGGATGTGTATTTGGAATGTCTCTACTTTATTCTAAGTAAGTCTCCTGTGTAGACTCTATATAATAATGTGTATATATCTTTGGACTTCCTTTTGGCTACTGTTTTCTTCTGTATATATTGGTCTTTTAGAATTATGATCTACCCTACTGAGCTGGAGCATGTTATGTGGCTTACGCAGCTCTTAGTTCCCTCTGTCCAGAGGTCTTTATGACCCGGACCCCATGGTGTTATTTTGCCTGAGTAATCAACCTTTTACGGTTCACAGGACAGTGACTGTGATGTTTAACTCAATACCCCATTTGCTGATATTGATTTTTAATTTTACAGACAGGACAGCCCCATTTCGTCCCTTCCCCCACTATAATGGTCCTGATGAAGACCCCGGCAAAGGACTGAATTTAGCCTATAAATAGGGGTCGAAACGTCGACGCCTCTTCACTTTGGGACGTCCGGCACATCCCCTGGATCATATCAAATTGTATATGTGACCGTAGAATGTCCTTAGTTTGAATTGTGTTTCTAACATTTGCCTTAATTTATATGGGCCATTTTGGTTTTTGGAACAATTGCCAAGTCCTTTGATGATGGTATTTATGTACATTGTATTTTACTCTGTGCACTTTCCTTAATTCTTTTCACAGCCCTCGAGCACCACTTCTTTCTCCCTCCCTCCCCTCCCATATTGGGGCTTTTTCATTTTTCTGATTCTCTACTCCATTCAAAGTAATTGTAATAATGCTTTACTGAATCACTATGCAATGTTGTTGAATAAATGACAACATTCTTCTTTTGAATTCACCGTCTTTTTGAAATTTGTAAGTGTTTTACTGTGTGTTCACACGCTCTCCTCACGGGGACCCCCCTATACATTTTCTATCACGAAGACGACTGTGCCACCTTGTGTGGTCAGTCCATTGTCTATAAGTTTTGATGTTATAGATTTTCTTAAATGTGCCGGGATGATTATTGCACCCGGTTCAGTAGTCCCGTCGGGACCCTGCTGAGTCGCATCTACTGCGACATCAGTTCCGTTGTTTTCTACTGACATTTTATAAATGCAGGTTTTGCAGAGCAGGTCTCCAAGGAGACAAAGATTAGGTGCACAATATTTTGGAACACTGTATCCTTCAACGTTGAATAAACCAGAGCTTTACATAGGAATCTCTTCCTACTGAGTTCGGGTGGATTTTAACCTTTCACCCACTCCAGACGTCTATTGGAGTATTTACGGGAGAAAGGGGTCTGTGTGAAATATGCACGACTGAGTTACTCTAACGTCTTGCGTTAGTTTATCGCCTTACCAAACGTTTGGGCGCCATGTAGTGTAGTTCCTATTTTCCCAATAGGCCCTGCGCATTGGAATAACATAAACAGTAGTATCGACGTAGAAGTGCAGATCTTCCAGGCCTCTACTGACTATGCTAAACTTAATTGGGTTTGTTACCAACTAGCTCAGAGGTCACTGGAAACTTTCTTCTCTGAATAGGAAGTGATCAGCTTCCCTGGTACAGACAAGTAGGGATTCAGTTTTCCAACAACCGTGCAACATGACAACTTTGCTCCTCAGATAAGAGTCAATCTCTAGAGTCATGTGAACAATAGACAGTTATTTTACTCAGTCAGTTGTTGTGCAGATTACTTTCACAATATGTAGAGAATAGAGAGACGGACGTTTTTCAATAAAGGGTAACATTTATTGAACAGTCTTTCTTCTCGTACAAGAGAAATGAATTGCCACAATTGCAAGACTTGTTAATATAAAAAGTACGTACAGTAAGATGAGTATTGCGAAATAATACTGTAAAAGCATTGATATGGTTTCTTAGCCATACAATGGTTTAAAATGAATAAAACATATATACATTCATATATACATTAGTCTAAAATACTCAACTGGTGCTTCTAACTACGCCTACCCCAGTGTACCTGACCTAAGCCTAATACTTGGGAGGGGAGTAAGTAAGTAGCTTTAAGTTAAGTTGGTTTTGCCAAGGTTTGCTTCAAGAATTCTCTCTAAGGGTTTAGTCAACACCATACCTCTGGAATAGAATGATGGAGGTCCGGTATCTCCTTCAGGGAACTCGATATCCCAGTCACTCGCAAGAGTAGACTGGAAACGCCGGAGCTGGATTTCTCTGCAGGAGAAAAGACAGCGTCTCTCTCAGCGCGTCGAGGAAGAGGAGGGGCAGCGTCCATGGGCAGCTTGCATCTGCAGGGGCTCTTGCAGGGGACGGCTGTTTAACTCCCAAGTTCACCACACCATCGTTCGCTCGTTAGCAGCGATAGCAGCTATGGTATCATCAGCATAACCCTCTCATTCCTTGGTGACAAATCAGTTTCCCTCCAAATTTCCCCTTTGCCCTGTGCTAAGACCTGTTTGTTAAAACAGTGCACCCCCAGCCACCATTTTGTGTTCACTAGCCAGTGAGGCCAGCCCCCATGCCCCGCCCCCCAGCAACAGGAATATTCCACATCAGAGGGTGCTTCTGTGAGCTGTTTAAACTGTATTTACTGGGGCCTGTGCACTTCGTTTTTTGGCCAGCAGGGGGAGTAAAGTTCTATTCAAACAGTATGGTTAGATTTCGAGTTAGTGAAGCCTTTACTAGCAGAAGTCCAAGGTGTGGATTGGGCCTGTCTGTCTCCTAGGAGATTCTGAGCAGGAGAGGCGGCTTCCGGCTCCCTGGCCGGGGGGCCTTGTCTGGGGTTGCTGGGACCTTGTGTTGTCTGCTGGTGGTTGGCGCATGTGTGCACTGATTGCTGGTTGTGTCTGGTGTTTCTGTTGGGTTGGGGTTGGTGTCCTCGTTGGTTGGATGTTTGAGGGTTCTTGTAAGTTTCTGGGTCTGTGGTTCGGTCATTGTGGGACTGGGGTTGGGGTTGGGGATTCTGTTGGGGGTGGGGACTGGGGCTTCCTGTGTTGTTGGTTGTTGGGAGTGGGTGGGACTGGGGCTGGGGTTGGACCTTTGATTGGAGGTAGCTATTTGGGGCTTCTGGGGTGTGATTGGTTGTTGTACTGGTTGTGGGACTGAGAGTGGGGTTGGGCTTTCTATTGGAGGTGGGGACTGGGGCTGCCTGTGCCGTTGGCTGCTTGGACTTGGGTTGGGATTATTGGTGGGGCTAGGGTCTTTGTTAAATGTGGAGATCTGGATTTTTGGGCTGGTTGGGTGCTTGGACTGGGGCTAGGATTGGCTGCGGGGTCCTGGTCTCCTATTGGTTCTGGATTTTGGGGCTGGTGTTGTGATTGGATGGCATTGGGGCTGGGGTTCCCATTGGCTGAGGGGTTCACCGGATTACTAGGGCTATAGGGGGCCAGGCTTGGGGCGTCTCGGCCCGGGCGTCGAGGCTGGGGGCGGAGAGGACAAGGGTAGTTGCCTGTTTGAGCCTGTTAAGGGCGGAGAGGACATAGGTAGTTGCCTGTTTGAGCCTGTTAAGGGGGGAGAGGACAGGGGTGGTTGCCTGTTTGAGCCTGTTTGAGGCTGACCGGGACCAGGGCCAGAAATGCTGCCCTTTTTCTCATTTAGCAATACCCAGTCCACACCATCCACATCCACAAACAGAGCATTGTGCATCTAAGTACCTTCCATGTACCTGGATCTGTGTGTCTGTTACTTTTCTGCTGAAAAAGCATATCCAATGCACTACCCTATTTCTCATCCTGTGCCTCTATCAATATATTTAATCTAAATATACTTACTTCCTTTGTGTGTCTATGTACTTTCAATGTGCTTATGGATCTATATGTTTGTTGCTTTCTTCTGGTTTAGCATTTCTGGTGCACTGCCCTATTTCTCGGCCTGTGCTTCGCTCAATGTGTCTTCTGGCCCAACTTACTGACTCATCTCGGGCTTATTTCTTCTGTGAGGGGTCCGATGCTAGGTTTCTGTAAGAGGGGAAGTGCAGTGGCTTTTTTCCACACCGAAGCATAGCGCCTCAAGCTAAGGATGGGTTGCATCATACCTGCTAGCCCTGGGATACCCGCCCTCTCGCAGGTTTAGTTATAGGGTCATGTTGTAGGCGGGAACATCGAGCAAGCAGCAGAGCACATGCTGGCACGTGCCCTGGGTGGGAATGTGTCACTGCTGGGCATGACAAGAAAGAGTCTGGAGTGGGGGACGCCCTTTTCAAACAAGTCTTTATTACAGATAAATACACAAAAAGGCATTTCCAATATTAACCACTTTCCAACTACAATGCAAACATCAGAACACAAATCTAATGTATAGGCGAGCAGCAGACTCTTGGAGGACTGGAACAGGAACTAGGGGCGAGAGCAGCGCATTTGCGGGTGAATTGCAGAAGGGGTTGGGGGTCAAGGTTTAGAATGGCAGGGGACAGGTGGTCAGGTAGAGAGAAAGAAGGACATAGGCTATTCAGATAGGAATAGAGAAGATGGTGATACAGGTAGGGGTTGAAGGGCGGGGTTAGACGGAAGGAATGGAGTGGAAGTGATAAGGCTGGGGGGTCCGCATAGAGTAGTAGGGTGGAAAGGCGGAGGGGTTAGCTGTTGAGAGCAGGCAGGTGGGTGCGGGAGTGGGCATACAGGAGGAAGAGGGGGATTGTTTTGGTGTACAGGAGAAGGCCAAACATTCAATTACTGTGTGCCACTGATTTACATCAGTACAGCTGATATGCACACAAATACTCACCACAAACACACGTTTGATGAACAAACTTAAAAGTACTTAAAAAAGGCAAAAAATGTGATGAGGAACGGTCCCTGCAGTGCACTCGAACTTCATAAATAAAGGTTCAGCCAGAGTTTAACATCACTATGAAGATGTGTCCAGTCGCCATAGTGTGGGTAAAACACATACATTATGAATGTACACATACACGTGTGAATAGACTTGCCAGTGTGCACATACACATACCTGAGTCACAAGTGTATGCCTGACCATAAACAAACACATGAATGCACACCTGCAGGCAGCGGCTGCTCCTCTGCTATGGCGGATTAGTGTCGCATCCGGCCCTACCTGCTGCCTCAAAACGGCATGATAGGAAAATTAAAACGATAATAAACACGTTTTATTATTCTTTTTTTTCCTTTCCTGATGAATCTTTGGGGGCGGGCTATGGGGATGACAGGATGCAGGAGTAGTGATAAGTGCACTGTGGTCAGTGCGCATGACAGTTTGGCCGGCTGTCTTATGCCGGCCAAACCTTAATGCACACTGAAGCTGTCTCCTACCCTAGCTGCATTGCCGGGTTGGGGACAGCAGGCACAGGCTTCCAGTCTCACTGGGAGCGTAGCTTCAGAGTGCTCAGGCCAATCCCGACACTGCTTCCAGCAACATGAGAACAGACACAGGATTGGCCGCAGTCGAGACTGGGAGCTGTACCTGCAGAAGAGAGGAGCAGAAGAGGGAGAGCGGCCAGCCGCAGGTAAGTTATTTTTATTTTTTTTATTTTGTTGTTTGTCGTCCGTCGTCACTTTCCCCCCGCCACTCTTCGACAGCACCAGCTGCTACTGCCTTCAGGTCCACATATGCGCACACAATGGCATGCCCTCGTCCGGCACACACACATAGCCATGTTAACCAAGACAAACACCAGCAGGAAACCCTTACAGACAGGCAAAAATACAAGGAAAGATACCCACTTGACAGACATAACATAAATAACGACAGGTATACTTACAACTTTGAATAATTCCCTGTACATGAACCCATAACATCCTTTTTGGTAGGACCTGCCATTTCAAAAGGCCCAATTAATCCTGTTGCTGCACACAGCACAGAGATGAGACATGCTGTGAGAGCGCATCACACGCTTCGCTCGTGGCACAAAGCTCCTTGCACTCTGTTCATGGGCTCCAAGCTCATCGCACTCTCAGTGAATGCCTGGCTTCTCACACGTTTGCTCCTTTGCTTCAAAGTTCCTCTCACTGTATCAGAAGGCTCAAATCTCCTCCCACCATCTGAGCATGAGCTTTGGGTTCTCATATTATCCTTATCTGGGACCCAAGCTCCTCATACTGCTAATGGGCCTCGAAGAACCTCACATCGCATGCTCTCCCAGCACCTTGAGACCCTCACGGGTGATGCAGCAGCGCTATACAAATCCTGATTGATTGATTGCCACTGTCTTTCCATGGGCCCGAGCTCTATAGACTCCCTGTTCATGGGCCTCTAGCACCTTTCCATATCTGTCCATTGGAACAGATCTTTGCACACTCCCTGTCCACAGAGCCAAAGCTCATTTCTTCTTGGTGCAAGGACCACAGGCTCACCACATTGTCTCTCAGTGTCCCCAGAGCTCCTTTTTGTCTCTGCCAAAGGCTCTGAGGTTCTTAATACTTACTGTCTGCCCATGGTCTCAGAATACCTTTCAGTCTCTGCCCATGGGGCCGAGGCTCCTCAATCTGCCCGTCCCTAGGTCCACAACTCCTTTCCTCTAGGGCCCTGGGCTTATCACACTGAGCCCATGGTTTCTGAGCTCCTTCCCTCTCTGTGCAAGGGCTACACGCAAGCCGGCCCCTAACCGGATTTACTGGGAAAAAGCTCTGGGTAGCACGAAAACTTTGTATTTGTTGTGGGGGTAGAGGAGGTCATTGCAGTGTGACGGCAGGAGGTGTGAGGAAGATGGGAAGAAGGCAAGGGTTGATGGGGTGCAAGCAGTTATGCTGAGGAATATTAAGGGCTGATTACAAAGTCTTTAACAGGACCTGATTGAGACCAAGTAGGAGAGATGAGCTGCCGTTTGCATGACATTAAGTTAAGCAGCTCCCTGCTGTGCCCCTCGGAATTGTGACACCCCGAGCCTCGGCCAAGCTCACCCATGCCTGATGGCGACCCTGGCCACAGTCTGATCACATCATCTGCCAATGGTGTCAGAGCTCCTTTCAGTCTCTGCTCATGGGACCGAGGATTCTCATACTGCCATGCTCGGGTCCAAAGCTCCTCTCCTCTCTGCCCAAGGGCCACAGGCTTGTCACACCACCTTATCATGGGCCTCAAGCTCCTCTGACTGCCTGTCCCTGGGCCTCAGGCTCCCCACACTGTCTGTCCTTGCACCCTGGCTTCTCACACACTCTGTCCACGAGCCCTACCCTTTTCACACTTCTGACAAAAATGTAATATGAAGAATAAATGATGGTAGAGTGAGGACAATGAAACTGCAGAGAGAGAACTTAATTCCATTGCATTCTCGTTATATGCATAGTCCGCTTTGGCTATAAGTAATTTTGAGACCTTTATCATCCACTGCACATACACACAGTGCTTGTCTGTGGCTTTTACCCAGTTACTGATTAATATATTGTGGCAACTGTGTGACACTGCTTTGTAGGAACGGTTGAGAGTGGGACCTCCCACATAGGAACTTGTCGACTATCACAGTGTGACTTTGCCGTTTTCAAGCTTCACTGTATTAATATGTAAGTAATTCATAGGTTGAGGAGTGTTGAGCATTTCTCGAACAATGCACATAGTTCAAATCTTATGTTTGTCCCATCTTGATTGCCCCATGCATGCCTGCTATGCATACTCGTAAATCCATTGCCTTCTCAGAATGACTATACAAACTGGTCCTGGTGAATGCCCACTCAATCCAGAGCTGGGTTACCCCATGGCAGAAACATGCTGACCTTATGAAGGGAGCATTTTTTCCAAACTCCCTGTTACTTCTCTTTCTTTTAATCCTATCCACTGGGAGCCCGAGAATAAAACTGACATTCAGCCCACCACGAGCTAGTTTCATTTTCATCACACTCCGTATGTATATCTATCTATCTATCTATCTATCTATCTATCTATCTATCTATCTATCTATCTATCTATCTATCTATCTATCTATCTATATATATATAGATATATAGATATATATATAACTCATCTGCATCTGTTGGAGAGTCGTAGCCCACACTGGCACCATTTGGTGCAGGTGTAAGTACGGAACACAATGATGAAGCATGCCACCCTCGGTTGGGTGAGGGTTCTCCCACATACAATGATATCCCACCCTTTTTCCACAGAAGTTATTTTGTGTGTGCTAGAGAGAGGCCAAAGCCAGTGCTGGACACTCAGTAGGACATCAAATACTGCAGCAGTAGTAGAGGGTGGACACACTGACTCGGCTTGTGTGTTTTTGTGTGATGTGTGGGTGCACTATGACCCCTCCATAACAAAACAATCTAACACCAATAATGATGAATCTAAAATTGTGATCAATATTGAAATCGTTCCTTGAATCCTCACGCTTGTGTGAAAATGAGTACTATGCATGTAATGCTAAGAGGAAGATCTGATTAACGAAAGTGCCGTACTCCTGTGGAGTAGTGACTGAGTGTGCAAGACCTCTGCCCCGTCGCAATTAAAAGGCAGGGACTCACGCCTGACTGCAATGACAGTGTGGGGACTTCACTCCTCTTGTATTACATATTTATTTAGTTCTTGTATAGCGCCTTGGGTTATATTCAAGGGTGCCAGTGTGCTTTATTTACTTGTAAAAACAAAATTTACATTAAAGATAAATCCGGAGGCAAGGACAGTGACATTTTGTTGACTACAATATGAGGCTTTGTGCGTTGGACATAAATAGCGGAGTGTGATGTGAACAATTATACAATAGATACATTACCATCAGGCTGGGTTTAAACACTGCAAAGGATCCTCGTCTTTGTTGGAGGTCGCCTACTCGCCCGTAGTAGTTTGTTGAGGGGTATTGTCACCATTAATAAAATGCACGGGCTCGTTGGACTGCATGGGGCTTTTCACCGATAAGCAAGGGGGACAGTCCAGTAATGCCCCGGTTACTTACCGGTAATCTTCATTACTCCGAGTATAGTCTTCCTCTCCACAGGACTTACATAGTGAGCTTCAGCTCCACGACAGAACTCTCCAAAGTAAAAAAAGCCTCCCACCCCCTCCCAACATGGCCGACCAGTCACCCCTGACCTCTATAAGAGGCAGGCCGGCCCAACCAACAGCCTGAACCACCAAGCAAACAATAAAGCCGATAGTCAGACAGGGAGGGGGGGAGGAACTCATGTGGCGAGGAAGACTATACTCGGAGTAATGAAGATTACCGGTAAGTAACCGGGGCATTACCTCCTCGTTAGTTTTCCTCGCCACATGACTTACATAGTGAGCAAATACCCAAGCCAAAAGGCTTCATTGACCACAAGAAGAACACCACACGGTGATGCAGAAAAACCAACACAAGGTTCAATCAGTACAAATGAAAAGAAAACAGGAATTCCAGCAAACCTGAATCAAGACACAAAGAAAAAGCCATCAAGGAGTCACAGCTCCTGCACTCAGAACGGCCCCAGCGAAGTCCCCAGGGACAGAACCACCCAAGACAACGCGATAGTGTTCCATGAACATGTGTGGGGACGATCACGTTGCCGCCCGACAAATCTCCTCAGTGGAGACACCCTTGAAGGAAGCCCAGGATACAGACACACTCCTAGTGGAACGACCCTGGACCCCCGCCGGTACCACCGAACCCAGCGAAGCATAGGAAAGAATGATAGCCTGTTTAAGCCAGCGACTCAAGGTGGAAAGAGAGGGCTTGTGGCCAGAATGAATGGGACCGAAAGTCACGAACAGGCTATCACACCGGGAAAGGGAAGACGTGCGCTCAAGATAAACCAAAACAGCACGCCGGACATCCAGCAAGGACAAGGAAGGATCCGTGTCGGGAGGGAAAGAAGGCAATGACACCTCCCGAGACCGGTTCACCAAGGAAGGAACCTTGGGAAGAAAATGGGGGTCATGACGGAGAAGCAACCTGTCAGGCAAAACCCGCAAGAAGGGAGGGGAGCGGAGGAACGAACCCAGCTCGCCCATCCGCCCGGCAGACACAACGGCCACCAGGAAGACCACCTTAAAGGTGAGAAACCGCATAGCCACCGAGGCCAGGGGTTCAAAGGGGGGACCCTGAAGGGCTCGCAGGACGAGAGGGAGATCCCAAGGGCGAGACAGGCAGAGCGTCCGAGGGCGACGGAGAAAACAACTCCGGAGCAAACGAGCCACCAGGGAATCCAGCCCGTCGAAATCCGGACTGCGGAAGGCCCGCAAGGCCGCCCACTGGGCCCTTAGGGAAGAAGGGGCCAATCCCAAGGAAAACCCCTCAGCTAGAAAATCCAAGACCCGCAAGGGATCCACGGAGGCGGGGTCAGCACCTTGCAGACCGCACCAACGCGAGAAAGAAGCCCAGTGCCGGGCATAGGAGGACAAGGTCTTTTCCAGCCCCAGGAGGGTGTTTGTGCATCAGCATACACAGGCAAGCTCGAAGGAGGCTGGGTCCGCTCCCCACACAGCCCAAAGCCAGGGAACGGCGGCCGCCCCACGCCAGGGGCCCAAAAGCAACTGAAGCCCCAGTAAAACAAAACAGGGAAACCCCCAGCGCTGGACACCAGAGCCCGCAAGGGGCGTGTCCTAACGACCGGAAACATACCAGGGTACATCACCCCACATTCCCGGCCGCCCCCCCCCCCCCCCTATACACCCCTGGCACGCCTCAGGCAGCACCCAACCGGCCCCACAGGATCGGGGGAAGGAAGAGGGGGGGGGGGAATTTAAGTCCCAGGGTCTGCTAAGGCAGGACCTCCAACCCAAAACCCAAGGACCAGCTAGAGCAGGTCCAACCTTACCTTACAGCGCCTCTGGAGAGAATCGCGCAGAACAAAAAAAACAGGCTGTTGGTTGGGCCGGCCCGCCTCTTATAGAGGTCAGGGGTGACTGGACGGCATTGTTGGGAGGCTTTTTTTACTTTGGAGGGTTCTGTCATGGAGCTGAAGCTCACTATGTAAGTCATGTGGCGAGGAAGACTAACGAGGAGGTAATGAACCTGCATGGGGGTTTCCCTCCGAAATGAAAATGTAAATACGTTTCTCACCTGTATTATCAGTAGGAAGGCTCTTCGCTTGTAATGAAGGTGCAGGAGCCTTTCTCCTTTGGAATAATAGTGCGGTGTTCTCCGTGTAAAGAAAGTGCAGAGTCATGCTACCCTTCTAACCCCCCTTTTAGCGAAAGGCTATGGACTGTTCCCCTCTGGGATAGAGTGTGGGCGGCTCCACATGTAATTTCCCCGTAGTGAAAGTGAAAAGATTGTCCAGTGAAACAAAAGTGCGTGTGCTTTTCTCCTATGTGTGGGGACTCCCCGCCGATAATGAAAGTGCTTGGTTTATTCACTCCTAAAAAAAATGTTGAGACCTCACCGCCCCAATGAACGTTCGGTGTCTCCAGTGAGTGTGCAGTTTTCTTTGCCGTTTTTGTAAGGGTCCTACTTTTTTTCGCCTCCGTAAGTAAAGTAGGGGTGCCTTTACTATCAAGAGCTTCGCCCTTGCAACAAAGAGCTTCTTACTACTAACCAAGACCTACCTCATTATGAAAGTTTGGGAACTCTTCTCCTGTAACAAAAATCTAGCCCTCTTCCACGCCCCGCTCTTCCTTCTGCAAGGAAAGTGCAGTAGGCCCGCTGCCATGAAAGTGCAGCTGTCAGAATCCCGCTGCGACCCAATTATAAGGAGTCCAAAGGGTGAAGAACTCTTAGAAAAATAACAGCAGCAGGCGGCAGAGCTCGGCATGGGGCTTCAGACTGGTGCACAGGGATAACAAAAAGTTATTTGTATATTTATATAATTCTAACCACTAGAATATGTAGTAGACCTTTGTACTTGCTACCATTCCTATGTGATTTTAGAGTTTATCTGTTTGTATCTCTTCCTTGAGTGACTTTACAACTTGTACATTTGCAATTGTTCCCTCCTTTTACTCCACTTGTATATATAACTCTAACCACTAGTATATGTAGTTAATTTGTACTCACTACCATTCCTATGTGATTTTAGAGTTTCGGTTTGTATCTCTTCCTTGAGTGACTTTACAACTTGTACATTTGCAATTTTTCCCTACTTTCACTCCACTTGTATATTTGCAATTTTCTTTTCAGTTTGTATCTCTTATGTACTCATGTAAACCAAAGTCCTTTTGTAACGCAACTGTTTTTTTTTTGTAAAGCGCTCTGACACCTTCGGGTAAAGTTCGCGCTGTATAAAATCGCATTAAATAAAAGTGAGCACGAGCCGCGTTCATACCCCCTCGTGTAGTTACTGTGCGCAGTCGGCCAGTCATGCTTACCCTTTGACAAGCTCTCACGGGTCGACACTGCCCTCTCGTTTCACTGAGGGGAACTGCAATCCCGATTTTTATTCACAGGTATAAATCCCCACGTCACTAGGACGTCCTGGATGAGACTCAGTTCTTTGAAACAGGGCCCTTCAGTTCCTTTGGGTGTGACACACTGGACTGCTGGGTGCTGAACTATTAACTCTACCGAAAGGAAAAGAGTAAGCGGTGTCTACCCTTTGTTAATGCACATTTAAGTGAACCTAATCTATTTTAATTAGCTTCTATGCCTCTTCGGATTTTTCAATTAAAGAAATATCATATACGTACATACACGCACAAAAAACATACATGCATATATTACCACTTACCCCTTTTTAACTTACTAGTCCTTGGTCAACCGGAATATGCCACCTGCTCTAATTCCATATCACCTGAAAGACTGACACGCCTTTATGGCGGGAACTATTGCTTACATTTCAGGGGAGAGTGGGGACTGCAGCAGTAGAGTGGGAGCAGAAGGAAACCGGAAGCAGTTGAAGCCAGCACACGTGAGTGGGAGCACAGAGAGGCTTCCCGAGTGACCCCTGAAGTGAGAGGAAGGAGAAAGCGAGGGACTATGAGAAAACGAGGGGACGAGAGACATGGGGTGAGAGAGTGGTGGGGCGGGCGTAGAAAGGCAGCGACATATGGAGATGGAGCACGCAGACGCGGCAGGGGAAGGGCAGCGTGACAGAGAAAGGGAGGCAAAGGAGCAGAGGAAGAGAAGAGGAAATACCATGTAACTAAAGTGACACCCTGAAACCTCCGTCAGATGCCGTCCACAGGAGAAACTTGACTTCAGTGCTAGAATCACATTTCTGTGGGCGACGTAATCATCAGGAACACAGTCCAGAACACACATAATAACGACAGAGCCACATTGCGAGGGCGACGTTTTTGTCAGGAACACATTATCATGACAAGCTGAAACAGCAACAGGAGGAGCACAGTCCTATGAGACACACCTGTAGTCCTATGAGACACACCTGTGACAGGATCACATGATTCCATGAGACACACGATTGACAAAATCACATTCCAATGAGTCACACCGGTGACAGGGTCACACCTTCATGCTGCACATGCAACAGGACCGTATTGCTCTGGATTGCACCAATGGCTGGGTCACATTGCCACAAGGCACCCTTGTCATGTAACAACCCCTTAGCCTAAATTGTAGGATTTCGGGACGATAAAGTTAGAGATACATTCAGCAAAATCTTCTAATCCAGTCAGGAGACAGACCAGGGCCTATCAGCAGAGAAAAGTTTAGAAGCAGCCTAGACCCTCGGCTAAGCACACTGCACTCAGACTCGAGACGGGCCCAGGCCTAGCAGCCAAGAAGGTCTAGAGACGGCCCCTGTCTTGCCAGATAAGTACACTGTGCCCAAACCGAGACAGACCCACTCCAACCAGCTAAAGATAGTTGCAGACTAGCGACAGACCCCGTCAGGCTGTCTCAGGACGGTGCTCCAGATTAGAAACAGAATCAGTACAGCCGAGAAGGGTCTCTCAAACTGGGTCACACTGGCCTTAGGAGGGAGCCCCGGGCTAGAGACAGGCCCTCTCAACTGACTGGTGAACGTGTCAACACTACTGTTTCACAGGGGCAGAGTCCCTTGTGCTGAGGAAGGTGTCTTAGACTGGACACCCTCCCAGTCTGTCTATCTGCGACTACTATCACAAACTAGAGACATTCCTGGCCCCGCAGCCTGGAGGAAGGGTCAACACTTCATGGGCTGAGGGAGACACCCCTGGCTGGAGGTAGGGCCATTCTTGCTGGGTGAGGAGCAGGTTCCAAAAATAGAACTAGCCACGCGAGCTGAGCAGAGGAACACAGTTTAGAGACAGGCCCAGTCCTGCCAGCCGAGAAAGGGCGGAAGATATCACCACTCAGTCGGGCAGCTGAGGGCGGTGTCGGAGACCGGAAACAGGCCCATTCACGCTGGCTGAGGGCGGCTTTATTTCTCGGTGTTTGGGGCCTGGTCTTCTGTAGGACGCCTGTGTTTCTGGGCGATGCCATAGGGCACATGGGCTGCAATGGTGCCCATTTGCTGCGCCCCTTCCACGTGAAACATCTGGTCATCAAAGAAGATGTGCGGACGGATCTTCTCCAGGAGAGGTCCTTTCGGGGCTCCTGCCAAGAAAAGCGCCTCGTCAGTCTCCAGGCCCCAGCTTCGCAGGGTCTTCAGCGCTCGGGCTCCGGAGCTGGCAGCGCTGCGGGCAGTGACGAGATAGGTCCGGATGGGGCAGTCCAGCCTCTGCCCCTTGGCATAGAACTTCTTCTGCAACTTTCCCAGAGCTTCCAGGAATCCTTTCAAAGGCCCCTAAAAGTACAAAAAATAGAGTGTGAGCAACACATTCAACAACTACCGCAAATCACTCCAATCAATGCAATTTTCTTGGGAAACCCTCTTGCAACCAGCGTGCTTTATTATATCAGAAAGTGGTTGTATTGTGTGTGCGCTCTTTAGCACTCCAGTGTTGGGAGTCCAAGCCCAGGAGGGGTGTCCTATGTGCTTTTAACAAAGCTCCTGGCTATTTCGTCACCAGGCATTCTTTTGGTTTTGTCTTCCATTTCTTATGTCACCTTCTTTTAACCGCTGCCGTTTTCGGCCTATTCTGTGTCACGTGCCTCCTGTCGGGGCGGGGAGAGTCTGGCAGTTGTGATTCATGCTAGAGTCAAGTATCTACTTGACCGAGGGCGGAGGCCCCGTAGCCACAAATAGCGCTCGGTGAAATGTGCCACCCGAGAAGAATCCCCCTCCCCAGGCTTGGGCCTCTCCCAGCAGTGAATGGTTTAGTTGACAAAGAGGGAACTTTAAGGAAACTTTAAGGGAACGACAAAAGGTGAAAGCCAATCAGAAGAGCAATAATGGAAATGATTATAGTGCAACGATTCGTCAGCTTCTTCAGCAATATACCCACAGTGCTCCCCCAGTCCCTTTTTAAAATGCTGGGTACTCAAATGATCATGCTGCAATAGGCGGGCAAACAGCCTGGCATTGGGTGGGACACTATGGTTAGGCCATATGCGCAGGGAGGCTTCGGAGCACCACATCTGTACACCACTACCTGTGTGCCCAAGTGCAGTATGTGCACTATTGGTACTATCCCCAGGTACACACGCCACATTTAGCAGTAGAGGCAGGGGGCGCACATCCCACTCCACTTAGATATATCCTGACACATAAGTGTACAGATGTCCCCCGAACAGAAATGAACACCATCCAGTGTACAGCATTGGTCTGGAGAGCTCTGGGGGCGAGAGCCCACAAACTCCCACTCTGTGTTCCTACGCTTCCACTAAGTCATCACCCAGCCCTCTCGGTGACATAGGAGACTGGGGTGCTCACTCTATTCAAACAAGTGAGGATCAAGACGAGGGGGATATATACCCAAGGGGGAAGTTACTGGACCCGACAGACCTGGCATATATACAAAACGCAACACCACTTCTCACATTCTCATACCATCGGCTACGATCCGCCATTAAGGACCTCTTTCCAATGTTTCTGGAGGAACCCGCTGCACTATATTCTCTGCAGACACTACTTGCTAGAACCTCCCACCGACAGCTGGTCACTAGACTACATGGCGTGGCACAGGGGGACAGGCAGACACAACCAAACCAGGCGCTGGAGCCATTGATGTAGGAGGAATGGGGGATGCTAAGGTTTAATTGAAATCTCCTCACCATCCATTTTAAGTACCTACAACAAATGTACTACACTCCGTCCCGACTGCTCAGGTATGGACTAAGGGGGGTGCGAGGTGCATCAGATGTGGGAAGGTACATGCAGATTTCCTGCACCTGGCCTGGAACTGCCGTCCGATGCAGGAGTACTGGCAGAGGGTGGTTCGGAACCAGCACTCCGTGGTATCAGACTTAATAGACTGCACTCCCCAGATGTGCTTATTGTGTTTGGTTACAAAAAATGAAGCCATCAGATCGCAGGTTCACAGTGGTGACACTACTACTAGCCAAATGGAGAGTAGCCATGCACCAGGGAAAGCACCCTGCAACCAAACACAAACACTGGCTACTGGACATGGTGTACTGCGGAACTAACTTGGAGATATACACAGAGGAGATGCCAATGTCCTCGCATGCGAAAGATATCTGAGCCCCCTCATGGCTTACCAACTGGAAAACCCTGGTATTCTGACTTCTGATGAGTAGCCTGATGGCCTGGTTGAGAAGGTGGGAGCCTCGAATATGTATGTGTTATAGGGTACTTGAGTAATATATGTATGTGATATAGAGTACTTGAGTCATACATGTATGCGATATGCGGTACTTGAGTCATATATGTATGTGATATAGGGTACTTGAGTCATATATGTATGTGATATAGGGTACTTGAGTCATATATGTATGATATGTAGTACTTGAGTCATATATGTATGTGATATAGAGTACTT
This sequence comes from Lissotriton vulgaris, assembly GCF_964263255.1. NCBI lineage: Eukaryota > Metazoa > Chordata > Amphibia > Caudata > Salamandridae > Lissotriton > Lissotriton vulgaris. The sequence continues at coordinate 626,956,227 of NC_141687.1, forward strand.
GAGTCATACATGTATGCAATATGCAGTACTTGTCATATATGTATGTGATATAGGGTACTTGAGTCATATATGTATGTGAAATAGGGTACTTGAGTCATATATGTATGATATGTAGTACTTGAGTCATGTATGTATGTGATATAGAGTACTTTTTTCAACTTATGTAAATAGGTTGATTGGGTATGTTAGGTGCTCCACTGGTGGCGTCTTCCGTCCTTATGATGCCTAGGTATCATAGAATAATGATGTGCTGCCAAACTGCCACGAAAGTTTTGCCTTTTAAATCATGTATTTAATTTTGTGATTTTCCATCATTTTCAAATGCCTGTTCATCAATTTTCATCGTTTCTTTATGCATATTTTTCAATCAATTTCCACATGAGCTTAGATGACTCCAATACATTTCGGGCAAATTGCCCTTCTTCCGGGAGCATCTCTACAACATGAAAATCATAGCACATAATTTGTGATGGGTATCCACAGTCCTATAAATAATTGTTACTTTAAGTCCACCTCCTTATAACCCTTGGTGACTAGTGAAAGCTCCCATATGTTTGTGACACTTGGTATTCAAATGTGAGTGTGTGTAACGTGGTGAATATATAAACCGCTAAGACAACGCGATTATACACTTACAATGAGCTAGTCGCTGAAGTTCTACTGGCATCTATGGTAAAATGAAAATTACAAATGCAAACTGTGAAAAACCGTAACCAGACTGTAATATTGTTTCGTGATGCTAGCGTGGCTTGAGAAACGTACTTAGAAGTCGGTGCAACAACGTCTTCTGTGCTGCTACGGTGCCAAACTCGATCGGCGTTTCCATTTTGATATCGGGCGTTTTCGTGTATTGGCTAATAGCCAGCACGTGACGTGACGTGCTCAGAGTGGTGCGGGAGGAAAACAGACTGGTTCAAAAAAGTAGACTAATCGCATAGTCTCAACAGAAATACGTCTAACAAACTAATAATGTGCACATTATAAGAAATATATAAAAATATCACAAAAAACGTGATGGATTTTCTACTTGAAAAAACGAGAGTAGACGAAATGTTCAAGATTCAAAACCGAGTGAGTGTGTGTGATAATGTAAGGGGTGAAAGCTAGTGAATATGTTATAAGGACAGTGTCCAAATGTGAAAAATGCTGACATGAGTCAAACGTATTAACATGTTCATATTCAAAGTAATACATATGGTGTCATCTTTCCACCTTCTGTACCATAATGACAGAACATCTGGCCACTGTGGCAGTACATTATGATTTAGAGATAACATGCCAATTCTATACGATCATTCAACCCATTGGGTTTGCCTGAGTTTAATTTGCTTATCCAAAAGTTTTCACGACGTAATAGGTGTTTGTTGTTATCCCTGCCTTCCATTTTTTTGATGATTTCTAGGACCATAAATTTCAGTTGAGAAATATTGTGATGTTCTTCCATAAAGTGCATCGCCACGGTAGATTTCACGTTCCGTTTTCTTATGTTTGACTTATGTTCATTGATGCAAAATTTAATCTTTCCTTCAGTCTTGCCCACGTAGACTTTGCCACATGGGCTTTTTACTAAATATATCACGTTAGATGTGTCACATGTGGCTGACATTGTCAATCTGATGTTGTAGCCCTTCATTGGATGTGTTAACTTGCTCCCTTTTATAAGATTATTGCAGTTACTGCAGTTCATGCAAGGTCTGGTTCCTTTTGATGTGATGTTCTGGATTTTGTCTGTTTTCAGAATCTCTCCTATGTTCTTAATTCTAGTGTAGGCAATCACCGGTAGATTGATAAATAAAGTATTGAAATCTGGTTCCAAACTCAGTAATGTGTAAAATGTAATGTGTTATTCCTATCTGTGGATTTTCGGAAAACATCGGTTTCCAATTGAGTTGGTGTAAGTCTGATTTCCACATCCAAAAATGTGAAATGCATTAGAGCCATCTAAGCTCATGTGAAATTGATTGAAAAATATGCATAAAGAAATGATGAACATTTCTGAAAAGGCATTTGAAAATGATGGAAAATCACAAAATTAAATACATGATTTAAAAAGCAAAAATTTCATTTCATGGAGTCCTTACTTACAGGAACCTAAAAGAGTGCCCAAGGGGATGCTACTAATTGAGTTTGGCAGCACATCATTGTTCTATATAGAGTACTTGAGTCATATATGTATGCTATATGAGGTGCTTGAGTCATATATGTATGTGATATAGGGTACTTGAGTCATATATGTATGTGATATAGGGTACTTGAGTCATTTATGCATCTGATATGCTGCACTTGAGTCAAATATGTATGTGATATGCGGTACTTGAGTCATATATGTATGTGATATAGGGTACTTGAGTCATTTATGCATCTGATATGCTGCACTTGAGTCAAATATGTATGTGATATGCGGTACTTGAGTCATAATGCGTGTACTAGATATGCAGATATGCGTGCCTGGGAGAGGCCAATCAAATAGAGGCTTGGAAGTATTTTAAAACTTTGGTTTCTATTGAACCTACGCTGCCTCCTGTACAGTATATAATCCCAGTAGCAGAGAGCTCCACACTCAGTGAACCAAGTCAGGTACCTGGGCCAAAGGTTTGTTCTCGTACGCCTTCTCATGTTCAAAAAACATGTCCAGCCCATGCTCCTTTACTATCTTTTCAGACTCGTCCGAGAAGAGCACAGCATCCCCATCGAAGGCGACCCGCAGCTGATTCTCGAATACCGCCACGTCCTTGTTGGGACTAAAGATGGTCGCAGCTGCAATTCCTGTAACATAAATATTCACATAACTATTCATGATTTATGTTGTGTGTAGAAGACCTCACAACTCTGTGACCACCCTCCACTCCCAATAGCAGCAATGATGTCTTGAAAATGTAGAAAGGTGTATTCGCTGTGCACAGAGACATACATCTCCAACCCCCTGGAGAACGTCTGCCTTCCAGCGATACAAGAAAATCCCAAACCGGACTTCCACCTCAGACATACCTCCCCTTAAGCAGTATTCTCTCCCTGAAGCCCCCTCAATCCCCTCAGTACCCTGGAGTTCCCAATCCTTTCAGTCACTGCACCTCACATATAACTTTACTGCAGCCGTAACCCCTGTAAAAATGATTCCCAAACATCCCACCACCTCTGTGAATCATACTTCCACCCCTGTCGAACCCACCATGAAAATGCCCTCTAAGGGTGGCTCTGTGAGCTCTACCTCCCTCCCCCCAGCCCACACTTTGATAATGGACACCCACCAATCCCAGCTGGGCCTCCATGAGTCATAAATTCACCGCAACAGCACACACAGTAAAAATTACCTCCAAAGGCACCTGTACCTCCATGACCCACAACACCACCCCGTCAGCAGGCAGAATAAAAATGCGCCCCAAACCCAGCGATAGACCCACGATTTATACACCCACGCTACCGACACACAGAGTGAAACTGGCCACGAATCCCAGCCGTGCCTCCATGTGCTATATGCCCACCACCTAAATCTGAATACTAAAGATTAATGCCAATCACAGTGGTGCCTGCATGTTTCACACATCAACCCCAGCAGTGCCCACTGAGATCAGTGACAACACAACCTCTTAAACATAATCCCAGCAGAAACTGTAGTGGGCTAAAGGAAATGCCATCCCAGCAAGGCCTCCTTTAGGGCCCTAATCTCTCATTCCGTCCAGGGACCCCAAAACATAACTCATTTGGTTCAAGCAGTGTCCCTGGCTGGCTCTAGAATCCCTTTCATCCCAGTACTGCACATGTCAAATATGGGCACCACAGGGTCATGTACATTGTTATGGTTCTTTGTTATTTATACCGCATGTAGTCTGCCATTGTTATAGCATTAAAGCAGATTCGGTAGTTTCGGGAAAACATTTCAAGTGAATTAATAGCTGCCGCAACCCCAGCATTAGTCACTGTGAACAACTTTGTTGCTCTTGGGGATTTTAACATCCATCTTGATGACCCCTCTAACGCCCCGGGAGTAGATCTGCTGGATGATCTCAAAGCGTTTGGGATCAATCTGGCCAACCCGGGGGCGACCCATGAGAAGGGCCACTTGCTGGACCCCATATTCTCAAACCTGGACCACTTTTATTCATCTCCGGCGCTGGCCCTGCCCTGGACAGACCACTTTTTGGTGTCCGCAGTGTGGCAATTTGATAGCCTAGCTGCAATGGTCCCAAGGGTTCACACCTTGGAAAGAGCTTGGTCGAGGCTCCCGGTTGACACCTGGGCGGTGCATCTGGAGGCAACGCGGCCCCCTCCTGGATCTAACCCGTTAGTCGCGGAAGCAAATTTACACATCTGGCTTACGGATTCGTTAGACATTCTCCTACCCAAAAGGAAACAACTTATGAAGGGGAAGAGAGTGGGTTCGGCGCCCTGGTATACGTCCAAATTGAGAACCTTGAGGAAGGGATGCAAGAGGCTAGAGCGGTCCTGGAGGAAAGACTGGAGTGAAACGAGTCGGAAAGAATATCGGGAGGCTCTGAGTAGATACAAATCTGCCATTCGGGAGGCAAAATCTGGATTCTTTGAAGAGAGAATAGGCTCTGCGGCCAACTCTTCTAAAGAGTCATTCAGGGTTATTTAGGAACTACTGAATACCCCCGAACCTCAGATCATCCACGAGGACCCACGCAAAAAATGCACAGAACTGGCTTCCTTTTTTAAAACAAAAATCGACAACATATTGGCTTCCCTTCCCCGGCAAGGTGAGGTATCTTCCTCGGGTGACAACCCCAGTTCTCAGTTTAGGATGCGATCAGTGGAGCTGACCTCTTTTGGTCCTGTCACTATGGAGGAAGTTCTCTCGATTTTGAGGACCATGAAGAGTGGCTCCCCGAAAGACCCGGCACCTATTAAATACCTAAAACAGGTGGCCTCTACCATCGGCGGCCCAGTGACGGACCTTATAAACTTGTCCCTCACTCAAGGTGTAGTACCCCCCAGTTGGAAAGGGGCGGTTGTTAAGGCTCTTTTAAAGAAGCCTAACTTGGACCCCGCCGACCTCGCCAACTTTAGGCCTATCTCCCTGCTGCCGGGCCTTAGTAAGGTTGCTGAAAAGTTGGTGAACAGCCGCCTGTCGGACTTCTTGGAGGCCAACTCCCTCCTAGGCGATTCCCAAACGGGTTTCCGTCCCGGTCAGGGGACCGACACCGCCCTGCTGGCGGTTGTGGAGAATGCTAGGAGCATTCTGGATTCGGGGGGATCAGTGGCAGTGATCCTCCTGGACCTCAGTGCCGCTTTCGACACCGTGGACCATCAGGTGCTTCTCCAACGGCTGGCGGGGGTGGGGATCACCGGTTTGGCCCTCAAGTGGTTTGCTTCCTTCTTGGAAGGACGTACATTTGAGGTGTGGGAAGGCCATGAAAAATCATCTTCAATCCCTCTCCAGTGTGGTGTGCCACAGGGCTCCTCATTGAGCCCTACTTTATTCAACGTCTACATGGCCCCCCTGGAGAGTGTGGTACTGCCGCTGGGTATTAAAATCATCAGTTATGCTGATGATACTCAGTTGGTGGTAGGCCTCTCCCAGTCGGCTCACCATCCTGACCGGCTGCACTCGTGTTTGGAGAAGATCTACACATGGATGTGCAGCTCAGCACTAAAGCTCAACGGCTCCAAGACGGAGCTGATGCTGCTGGGAAACTCCTCTCCATCTTTGTCCCCCAGCAGCTGGCCCGATTGCCCTGGACCTGTACCCACCCCCAAGCAGGAGATTAAGAGCCTGGGGGTTTGGCTTGAGCAGGACCTGTCGTTTAAAACCCATGCTAAAAAGACTGCTGGCGTGTGTTTTGGCCTGCTCCGCTCGGAAGATTCTACCTCTGCTCCCAGCGGCCACTAGGAGACTTCTCATCCAGGGGCTTATCATCTCGCGGCTGGACTTCAGCAACGCGTTGTTCCTGGGTGCTCCAGAATCTACCATGAACAAACTGCAGCAAGTGCAGAATGCGGCCGCCAGGCTCCTGACGGGTCTCCCCAGGCATCAGTCTGCTTGCCCTGCGCTGAAGGCGCTGCATTGGCTCCCTGTGAGGGACAGGGTGAAGTTCAAGTCACTTTGTATAGCTCATAAAGTCCTGCAGGGGGTAGGCCCACCTATTCTGGGGGAGATGGTTCAGCCCTATAAGGCCCCCCGCTCTCTCCGGTCTGACCACCAACATCTTCTCCAGGTAGGGAGGGTGAAGAAGGCAAGAACTGGTGGCAGAAGGTTTTCGATAAATGTGGCCACCTTGTGGAACTCTCTTCCCCTACATCTACGTTCGGAAGCTAGTCTTCTTCGGTTCCGCAAACTTTTAAAAACCTTTTTGTTCTCTGCTTAACCCCCGCATTACTCTGGTAGTTTCACTCTCTGGTGAGCGCTGGGATGCCTAATGGTAACCAGGCGCTATATAAAACTCAGAATAATAATAATAATAATAATAATAAATACAGAAATACACTATACTCCTCTCCTATGAAGCATCAGGAGCTGGGCTTTAATCCTCCCAAAACTGATCTTTGGAAAATATGGAAACTCATTACCAAAAAGCCATTGCACCCACCCTTTACCAAAAGGACTATTACCATAATTCTGAATAATGTTTGTCATTATTGGTGCTCATATTCTGGTGTGACACCCCTACCTTCTCTCTCTAGCCTTGCCAACACACTTGGGCAGTTCACATTTGGTTTATTCCACCCTCTTAAATTCATGATTAGGATCATCTTTGCACTATTTACATTAATGGTTTCCTGGTTGAGATGTTGAGATTTCGACATAATGCCTCTTCATGTCAGTCTTCACTAACCGGTGGATCAACCATGCCAGGTCTCAATTCCAGGCTGAACCTCCATATTTCCCTCACGCCCTAATAACAGTCTCCGTCAGCCCCACACACCAAGGAGGACCCTCCATGCCTCTCTTGCCCCCAATAGACTTTCCACGTACACCCCACTCCCAAACGTCTCCATGATCTATACTCCAAAGCAGATCTTACGAGCGCCTCTCCTCTCCCCAGTAGACCCTGGCTGTGCCCATTACTCCCTGAAGATCTTCAGAGGCACCTCCCCATGTCCAGAAGGCAGCCAACGCCTCATGCAGGTTTACCTTGTTCGATGGCTTCCTGCACTTTCTCAGAGTCGGAGGAGAGGTAGAGGTTGGTGTGGTAGGCTTTCAGATAGTCAGTTGGACTGTTCCCGCCTGTCATGCAGAAGCGCTCGATGAACAGATCTGCAGAGGAAGAGGGGTGCAAATACTTGATTAACAGAACATTCAGGGGATTCTGGAAGAAACAATCTGATTGGCTTGAGGGACACATTCACGCAACCGCAGTCAGCATTCAAGGGAGCGGCATTCCACCGGCAGCCAGGGGTGGGGGTGCCAGATACAGTCAATGTGAGCAGGGTTGAAAGACTCTGTCAGGGGGTGGGGGAGACTTCAGGGCACTATAATCTCAGGATGGGCTCCAGGCCATTGTCTGCGGGGGGAGGGGTGGGGGTGCAGGGCATGGCCAGCTGGGGGGACTAACGGGCACTGCAAGCAAGGGACACCAGGACTATAATGTACCAAGCACTGTCCTATTTCTGGTAAGTGTTCCCCTTTTGTTCCACAACCCTATGTATGTCATATAGACTTCCTTTATGTCTCATATTCCAATAACTTATAAGCAACAACTCTTTTAATGTTTGCAATAAACCAAATATTTGTTCTCACAATCAACATGCTTTATTTGTGTTCCAATGAATTGAATTTCTTTCTGTGTGCTATTCTAAATTAAATATTTTATTCTAAAACAAGATGCATCAATTCCCCAACCCCCAATGCATTTTGGTCCTGCCAGATGCCCTTCTTCGGGTGCAATCTCTTTATCTCTTGAAACTAGGAAAAACAATGTGCTTTATGACACAAGGGATTCTACAATGAGAAGTGACATGTCCATAAGAAGGCAGCCAGTCACATGCACCTAATGCAATCAAGATAACACGTTTACTGCGCTGAAATCTGATAGGATCTTCGAAAGGCAGTTAATCACACAAAAACATATAATTAAATTACAATTTGTTTAAAGACAAGAGAAGACACGCTTTGACAAAGATCAAAGAGGTGAGAGTTGAGGGTCCCTCCCCGTGGACAAAAGCCCTGTCGTGTGTGTGCGGTTAAAGTTAAGATAACAGAGTGCCCTGGGTGTCATACTAAAGGGGCTAAGAGTAGTTATATTACGTTCATGGAGTTACTTGAACAGGCTTTGAGTGCATTCGGTGCATTGGTTAATAGTTGTCTTGCAATGGACATGTAACTTCTCATTGTAAAATACGCTGCTTAATAGAGCACGTTAGTTTTTATGATTACAGGAGATAAGGAGATTTACCCCTGATGAAGGGCACCTGGCACATCCGAAATTCAGTTGGGATCGGGAAAATGAAGGCATTTTACTTTAAAGTGAAAGATTGAACTTGGAATAAACGCAAAACGTGAATTTGAACTTATCGGGCACAAATAAAGCATACTAATTGACAGGGCAAAGTACTTATTAATTGCAAATACTGAAAGAGTAATTGCTCATAAGGATGTGGGATATAAAGGAAGTCTGCATGAAATACAGACCGTAAAGCAACACAAGAATTTGCAAAGCCAAAATGTCCCGTCTATGCAAGAGCTATTGCCATTGCCTATGTGATTTAACCGTGTTGTACAACAGCGCTGCTGCTGTTCAACAAAGTTAATGGCGTACAGGAGAGTAGTGAGTGGAGTCGACTGGCATAGAGTGGCATGGAGTGGTGTGGAGTGGCCTAGAGCGGAGTGGTTTGAAGAAGAGTGGTCTAGAGAGGATTCGAGTGAAGAGACATAGAGTAGAGGGGCATAGAGTGGAGAAGAGTGTTGTAGAGAGGACGAGGTACAGAGTGGAATAGAGTGTTGTGGCACAGAATGCAACAGAGTGTCAAAGAGTGGAGGGGAGTAGAGTGGAAGGGCGTAGTTTGGAGTGGTGTAGAGTGGAGTAGAGCGGAGTGGCATATAGCGGAGAAGATTTTGTATAGAGGAGTACATTGGCGTGGAGTGTCGTAGAGCGGATTGTTGTAGAGTTGCATAGCATAGAGTGGAGTGGTGTAGAGGGTTGTGGAAGGTCGTAGAGTGAAGGGCTGCAGAGTGGAGGGTCGTAGAGTGTCATGAAGTGGAGTGGTATAGAGTAAAGTGGAGTGACATTGAGTGGCTTAGAGTGGATGGGTGTGTAGTGGCATAGAGCTGCGTAGAGTGGAGGGCATATTATTATTATTAATTTAGGCTTATAGAGCACATAGCTGCCCAAGGGCTTCCCAGCGCTTAGAGACAGAATGCAGACAGATTAAAATAGATAACTAGAGGTACTGCCTAAACAGCTAAGTTTTTATCGATATACGGAATTCTAGTTCCTCGTCCAGGGAACGGCATTCCTTCAGTAAGGTGTTCCAAAATTTGGGGGCACAGTGGGAGAAGGATCTCCCCCCCCACCTCACTTTCTTTGTGGAGATTGATTTTAGAAGTTTTTCTCCGCTCGATCTAAGGTTTCTGGTTGGGACATATGGTGAAACCAGGTTAGTGATTTTTATGGGGCCTTTGTTATGAGTAGCACGGTGGGTCATTGTCAATGCCTTAAACTTAATTCTAGCCTCCATCGGAAGTCAATGTAGCTCCTTAAGGCACTTCTTGGCAGATTATCGAGCTGGGACCAAACACAGTAGTCTGGCTGCTGCATTCTAGACCACCTGAAGTCTGTTGGTTACATATTTTGGTGCCCCTAGAAATAGCGAGTTTCTGTAATCTAGGCGGAATGTGAACAAAGATTGGACCACAATCTTTCTAAGTTGAATTGTGATGGGGTATAGGATTTTCTGAAGACTTTTGAGCAGTGGCGGCTATTGGGATCTGTAAGTAGTGGGGCGTAAAAGTCTAAAACAGTAACACACAGGATATCACACAGAACACAACAGTAACACACAGGACTTTACACAGAACACAACCGTAATACACAGGAAATCACACAGAATACAATAATAACACAGAACACAAACACAACAACAATACACAGGACATCAAACTGAACAACAGTTGGTTGTTGGGAGAATACTTGTCACAACACGCATCACTACTGTCAGTTGAATGTTTTTGGAGCAGGCCCAACATTGCATATTTTAAACAAAAAACACTTGAAAAGATTTTCAAGGTTGAACTCAGGTTGTGCCGACCCCTTTAATACTTTTATGATGCCGGTGTCCCAGGACCAGTAATGAAAGTAATTATTCCGCTGAAGTTTTGGAAATCAGAAAGCCTCTATAAGTAAGAATATTATGTATCATTTGAGTGAAATCTAAAAGTATGGGTGATGGAATCTGGCTCCCAGCGTTATTCCTGATCTGTAACCAAGTGACTTATGCGGATAAAATACTTTCTGTATTGTACGAAAATAGGTCGAGATGCAGCGCAGTAGCCCGTAATGTTCATTTCTGTGTGATTGAAGCTTGCACTATGGGTGGTCATTCCTTCCTATAGCATTTTTATGCCCCCCTAACCTCTTCCTGCTAGTCTTTTTACTATGTCATCACTAACCTAAATTAGCCATGAATTAATGTACCGTTAAAGGCAGCGGTCGCGGCCAGCATTCCAGGGGGGGGTGGGAATGGGGTCATCGCGCCACGGAGGGGATGGTAGGTGGAGGCAGGAGGGGTATAATGGGAACAAAAATATAAAATAAAGTAAAACTTACCTTCCAGAGACTCCCGACTCCAGCCGTCCAGCTTTTGAATTCCTGGCTGCAGCACTTGTCCTCAGGAAGGCAGCCTCCCTCCCCTCCACCAATCACAACGCTGCAATGGCAGGGTTGTGATTGGTGCGGCCGCTGCCCCACCCGCTTCATTTTCTCTCTGTATGCTGCAGCATACAGAGAGAACAGGGAGAGTGGGCGGTGTTACTCGAGGGCAGGGCGGAGTGGCTTGCCCACAGTTGTTAATACTGTCTGTTTGGGCGGCCTCAGGCTCCCAAACAGACAGTATTAACAACAGTGGGCAAGCCACTCCCCCCTGCCCTTGAGTAACACCGCCCACTCTCAACCAGGAATTTCTGCTTTCTCGCCGTGCGAGAAGGCAGAAACAAATGGTAGTTATTATGGTAATAACTACCATTTGTTTCTGCCTTCTTGCACTGCGAGGAAGCAGGGGGTGGCGCCCAAACGCCCCCATGGAGGAGCCGCCCCTGCTTTTGAGAGTCCAAAACATGTGCCAGCCACTTTCTTAGCTTGGGTGTTCATGGAAAGGTCTTTTTCTAGCCAGAAACCTTAGTTCTTAATGTGATCTTCGGGTGTGGATGGACTACCTAGGCAGTCCGGCCAGCTGATGAGAAGCCTAGGGATAATCTTATTTCCGAGGATCATTAGCTCCGTCTTGTCCCCATTTAATTTTCTTTTCTTAAAACAAATTTTATTTGTCAAGCATCACATAAATTGCAGGGCCCTGAGCACCAGGGGCAACTGCACACAGGAAATACACATGTAATTGACTTCGACTATTTATGAGCAATAAGCAAAACCCTGTAAAACAACACCCCCACTCACCCTCCCCCCAATTTGCGTCCATGTCACACACTGTCATCCACTGTAACACGGTACGTACAGGAAATCACAGCCCCTCTGGGCCCTCCAGCCCCACCCCAGTACAAGCATGAGAATAGTATACGCTTCAGCCCGGCAGGAGTGTCTCCAGGTCCTGTGGCGGGTACAGGTCCAGCCCCCGGTAATCCGCCCACCTGTGCCATATCTTGTAATATTTGCGCAGGCATCCCCTGGCCAGGAAGATAGGTTGTCCGAGTCCCATACAGAAGTCCAGCCCATTTTTCCATGCGGCTACGGATGGAGACCTAGGTGCTTTCCAGGCCCTAGCAATGTCTCTTTTCGCGAGTATAAGACCCACTAGCAGGAGGTGTCGCTTGTACCGATTACCCCCCACTCACTCCATGATGTGTAATAGGGCCAGATGCCGGGTGTAGGGGAGCTCCCAACCCAGTACCTCCGACAAGCATGTGTACACTCCCCTCCAGAATCTGTGTAGGGAGAGGCAATCCCAGACTGTATGAATAAGTGTACCCTCCTCCCGCTGGCAACGAAGACACTCAGATGATGCGATGAAGCCCGCCTTCCACAGGCGCTCCCTGGTAAAGTATACCCTGTGCAAATACTTAAACTGTACTAACAGCAAGCGCGCTGCTATTGCTGCCACTCGCGGGCTCGCAAGGGCCTCAACCCAGTCCTCTTCCTCCAGGTCGCCCACGTCCACCTCCCATGCACGTCGAAGCCCCTGCAGGTCAGGGGAGCAGTGGATGACCAGCGTTTGATAGATGCGGGAGATCTTGCGATCAGGAAGTTCCCCCATAAAGGCCTTCGCCTCAATGGGGCTAAAATCGGGGAGTGACTCCAGGCCTATCAAACTAGGGCCCAGAGCATGCCTAAGCTGTAAGTAGCGATAGAATTGGGCTCGTGGCATACCATATTCTTCCTGCAAATCCTGAAATGACTTGAGGATCAGACCCTCCACAACGTTACCAGAACTGAGATACCAATCGCGTCCCACTCCCGGAAGCCCTGTAGCACTGCTAATTGAGGCAGGCGTCCATTGCCCCAGAGAGGGGTCTCACGGGTTAAGGTATTCCACCACCCCATCCTACGCAACGCCTGCCTCCAGACAGAGAATATCAGCCACGTAACCGGTGACAGAGGTCTCCGAAGCGGCACAGAGTACAGCAGGGTGTGAAGGGAATAGCACCCCATGAGCTGCCACTCGACCGCATATGCCGGGTCCCCCTTGTCTCCATACCACCACTCATTGAGGACCAGCAAATGCAAAGCCTGATAGTATGAAAGAACATCCGACGTGGCCAGGCCCCCGGACTAGGTAGAAAGGAAGCATGTGCGCAGTGCTACCCTCCCCCGTCCCCATTTAATTTTAGGCAGCTTACTGTCATCCATTCTATGACTTTTTCCATACAAGGTGCTAGCCTATTAGAGTCTCCATTGGTTTTGGGGTCTAGGGAGATCACCAACTGCGTGTCATTGGCAGAGGATGTCATTGAGATGTCAAAACCGAGGGCAATCTGGGACAATGGCTACATATATACATTAAATAGCGTAGGGCTTAGCGAGGAGCCCTGCGGTACCCCACACCTTAATGACATTATTTCTGACACCTATGTCTTTTCCTGTACGTGGAATGTTCTTCCCTCCAAAAAGAAGGTAAGCCATTTAAACATAGTGCTTTGTACCCCGATGGCCGAGAGTCTGCTTCGCAAGGTGTGGTGGTCCACCGTGTCGAAGGCCGTGCTCAGATCCAGGAGTAGTAAGGCTGACGAATTTCCCCTGTCCAATGTCATTCTCAGTTCCTCCACTACTGTCAAGAGAGCGGACTCAGTGCTATGTTGGGCACGGAATTCCATTTGGGTGGAGTGGAGGCAGTGATTCATTTCAAGGTACTTAGGGTTTTATTAACATGTTTTTCAAGGAGCTTACCTACAAACGGCAGCAATGATATAGGGCGGTAATTCCCCTGTTGTGCTGGATATGCATTGTTTTTCCTTAGTAGGAGTTTAATTATGGCATGTTTCCACATAGCAGGGACTGTGCCCGTCTCCAGGGACTGGTTCATGATCTTGGTTAACGATGGAAGGATAACGGATTAAACTGTTTTAATAACGTACGCTGGAGCTGGGTCAGATGGTGATCCGGACTTCACTTTAGCCAACAATAGTTCTACCTCCTCTGCTTCTACTGGTGGAAGGTTAGTGATGAGTTTTGAGGGGAGTCTGCCACCTAAATTCTGTCCCCCTTGTGGTGTCTTCATCACCAGCTCTAAAAGCGCTGTATATGCTTGTGATTTTAGAGAGGAAAAATGTGGCTAAATCATTACACCTCTCTTCTGAAGCTTCTGTGGGGTGGGGATCCTGGGCTGCATCGGTTAGATTCTTGACTACCGAAAACAGTTATTTTGAGGAGTTCTGATCCTGTTAAATTTTCTCCTCAAAGAACTTTGCTTGTGCTTCCTTGATACTGTTGTGGTAGCTTTTGATGGCTGATTTATAATCGGCTTTCAGTTGTAGGTCATCATTTTTCCTACAGTCCCTTTCTTGTGGGAGACACGGTCTCCCACAAGATCCTCCTGCGCCGCCTGGAGGAGGTGGGGGTGGTCGGCCCGGCCCTGGAGTGGTTCCGCTCGTTTCTTTCTGGCAGGTCATTTCAGGTTTCGGCCTCACCTTTCCTCTCACATACTCATACTCATGTCATCAAGCAGAGAGTTCCTCAGGGCTCGGCATTAAGCCATGTCCTGTTCAACCTCTATGTCCAACCCCTGGCAGCGGTGGCTAGGGGCTCTGGTCTGACCATGATATTGTACGCCGATGATACGCAGTTGGTGGTGGCCCTCTCTGAAGACCATACTCGGGGCACGCTGGATGACTACCAACTGCCTTCAACCCAATGCCATCAAGTCAGAAATGCTGCTGGTGGGTAAAGACAAGGGGCTCTGGTGTAAGCACTGGTGGCCGGCATCTTTGCGCAGTGCCCCTACCCCTAAGTCGCCTGTAAAAAACTTAGGGGTGTGGTTCGACTCTAATCTTGGGTTTCAATAGCACACCAAGAAGATCGCTGGCACCTGCTTTGATCTCCTCAGGGGTCTGAGAGCGATGCAGGGCTTCTTTGAACCACCCACTCGCCAGCTGATAGTCCAAGCCACCTTTCTGTCCAGGTTCGACTATGCTAACTCACTGCTGTTAGGAGCCAACAAGGCAGAAGGACAGTGCTTTGTGTATTTGTGTTTGCGCCCAGTGATCAGTGGGATTCACTCTCAGTTCCACACATTAAGCCGACAAACATTAAAATAAATTACAAAGAGATATGTGCTTTGGAAAGAGAAAAAGAGAGAGTGCTGATAGGCAAACGCTTACTCTTTAGATAACAGGACAGAGTCAGCGGGGGAACTAGGAACTGACAGATAGTGGTTGCAGGGTACTTTAATGTGGAGGCAGGAGCTGAAAGTCCCCACAGGACTCTGTTGGGGAGGGGAGCTTGGAGGGAGGCACAGGACACTGTCATTTGGGAACCCTGCAGGCATCTCACTGTCAGTGAGGGAATGCTGTGGACAGTGTCATGTAGCAGACTGCAAGACACAGACAGCAGGGTTGCTGTGGAAAAAACAAAGATTGGCAAAGCTGATAGGTCGTGCCTATGGGTGTGCCACTGACTTTGTCAATTAGGTGGGGGTGGTGAACTGGACGGCAGGTGTGGGTGGAGAGCAGGACAGTAAAAAAAAGCGATATGAAGTGGCCAGCACAGGCAACGTCATAGCGCTTTTACTTGTGTCTATTGGGACGTTGGAGAAGAAACAGATGGGGATGGGTGGGGTTTTGGAGAGGAAACTATGACAGGGTGGGTGGGGAGGAGAAGAAACAGTGATGAGGCAGGTAGGAGGAGCAGAAACAGGGACAGGGTGGGTAGGGGGAAAAGAAACAAGGACCATATATGAAATAGGGGCGTGATGAAATGGATGAGGTGGGGGTGTAAGTGAATAGAAGCAAGATGAATGGGGGCTGGAGGGAGGGAAAGGAAGCAACATAGACGGGGGGGTATTAGTCAAAAGAAGCAACATGGCAGTGGCGGGTGGGAGATTAAAGAAGCAACATGAACGGGGTCAGGGGAGAAGTGGCAACTAGGACGAGGGCCCTGGGGATGGAAAAGTAGCAACATAAACAGGGGTGGGAGGAGGGAAAGCAGCAAAATGGGGAGGTGTGAGCAAAAAACACATGCAGTGATGTTTGAGAAGCGGATATCAGAGATAGTCTGAAAACACAAGCACTTATATGGAGTACTTAAACACCCAAAAAAGTTGCTCCAAAAACTAGCTGAAGAAGGACATAAGTACTTAGTCCGTGTTCCACGGAAGGGCCAAGCACAAGAAGAGGAAATGACGCAGGCATGCCATGACAAACAGGAATGAAGCAAATGAGAGCGACTCAAAAGCAAACCAATGGTAAGCTATGGGCAGGATGTAAACGCAATGTATGTAAATAAAATGTCTTCCTGAGACACTGCATGTGCTGTCTAGGCCAGACCTAAAAATTGCCTTTTTTTAAGGGAACTCCTTTCATTTGTTAAAGCCATACACACTTGATTCTAAGGAATTCGAAAACATTCTATTTCAGGAATCTTAAGTTTTAAGCTTCATGAGCATTACATAAATCTACTGGTTCCTTACAAGATACACACTTGTTTTCAAAGTCAGATAAGCAACAACCTACGCCCCCACTTGTGGTGTTCGAGCTTTAAAGTGCACACACCACTGGCCATGTGCTCCTACTCTTCCTTGGAGGCCTGGGATGATATCTGCTGCAAGCTTCCAGTTGCTGTTGGTTTTGCAATCTGAATATAAATGCGAGGCTTCCTCGGATTGCTTACTAATTTTCCTCGAGCACTGGGTCTTTGGAGCCGGTTCCTCCCAATATCTTGGACTTCATGAGGAGGCTGTACAAGGACAATTTGCCACTTTTCTTCTCGAGGAAACCAAGACTAAGTCAAGAACTGGAAGACAGGGCAGAAGCTACTGGTCCATCACTTTTAAGAAGAGGTGCTGGGCTGCTTAGAGAGCAGAACATTTGCTCTCACTGTGAGAGGGCCAAGTTGAGATAAATTTGACATAGAGTGCCTTTACAGGAGCCACAATGTCTACAGACTATTTAATATAACAAGGGAACCCCAGCAGTTGGCTGAGGACCGTGGGGAAGTATGCTCTGAAAAACAAAGGTCCTTAGCTTATCAGAATCAACGACATCAATGTAATATAGGCCATAATAGGAGACTATATTTGTCCTCTGTCCAGCCGGACAGGGTATTTATTTGAACAAAAATGAACAAAACTGATAAATGATTAAGAGGCACAGTCCTGTACCTTACTCAAGAGAGACAAACAACATAAAAGGAAAAGCGTTTCACAGGCAAAAAACGAGCAATAATGGCCACTTTTGACTCAGTGTTTGGATTAAAGTATTGCCATGAAAATGCTAGACACAACTGAGTAAAACACAATGGTTAGGTTGTGAAAGCACTATCTGAAGTCGACGTTTCGATCCCTCTTGCTCTAGTTACATGGGATCATCATCAGGACTAAAATTGACAACATTTGCCTGCCTGTAATACTAGTACAACCGCCCAGGTAAGGGCTTGGTGTTAGGAGCATGTTGCATTGCCACCTGGACAGGTGATGGCCAAGATATAGGTGTAATACCTATATGGCCGGTTTCTAGGGATCCGGGCAATATTTGGATAGATTCCACGGTCCTAGACTCGTACACCGGGAGTACCTGTATATCCTGGAGTATCGAGGTCCGGGCAATCTCGATGAGCTGCAAGCTCCGGATGGGTTCACCGAGTTTGTTCTCGGGGAGTGCTATGACTCCGTTGGATTGGGATCCTGGGGGCGGGGGAACGATGTCCTCACCGTCATTTGCTCAGATCGCAGATCGTACTGCACACTGCTGGACTTAGCCTCTTATGATCCTCCGAACTCCTGCATGCACCCCCATCACTGGCATCTGAAGCCGCAATTAGGGACTGAAATAAACATTACAGAGTCCTGTGAAATGGGGTATACTAAACATCCCACTCACTTTTACGCCCTTGACTTGTCTCAATGGGGATGCTCCTGTTTTGTACTCTACTGCTTTCTTTACTAGATATGTTATGTATTCTTGATTTACCTGCATTTATTTGTTTGTATACTTAGCAGTGCCTAATGTAAAGCGCTCTGATATCCGCAAGGATCCTGTTCGCGCTCTATAAAACCTTCAAAATAAAATAAATAAATCAATAAGAGGCAGTCTAAAGTCTGCTCAGTACTGAAAATCTCCTCACGATTGTGAAATTCTCAAGTCATTTTCAACAATCTTTCCAGTCCAAACGCTGCTCAGCAAGTGCTTGAAATCCTTGAATGCACATTTCATTTTTTTGGGCAATTATCATAAGGGAGTATTCCTACCTTTTCTGGGCCAGGGTGCCCTTTGCTGGTCCTTTAGCCAATCATGATTTAACCCGTCAAGGGTACAAGGTGCAGATCCCACGAGCTCAGACAGCCCCACTTTATGAGAGCCTTTCACATTAGTTATATAACCACGTGCCATTTATTTAGCCCAGTTGCTAGCCCGGGAAAATTCCGGCACTTTTAAGGCTATATATTTTAAGCCTAATACTGTTAAAGTATGGTGGGAGCAGATTTGCTTCACTTGTGAACTTCTTAAGTAAATTTCAATATTTTTAGCTGTCAAAATACTTCTCAGTTCAAAACAAAGATAATAACTGAGAAGTATTTTGACAGCTAAAAATGATATTATCTTTGTTTTGTACTTTCTTTAAACAAAATAAAAATTTAAACTGAAAAAAAAAATACTTCTCAGTTCGTTCGGCAAATTATGCACATGTTGTACTTCTTGGCATTATTCAGAGAAGACAATTCATATATTTTCGGAGTGAGGGTGCCAGTATTCTTTTTGGTCCAGTACTCAGACATTAGAGTAGCTCCCTCCCCGTGCGCATTCTCCCCCCACCCCCCCCCCCCACCCCCCTCGCGTTTTGTACTGATGTTATGGGCAGAGATGTGGAAAATGATTGCCTTGAATTGAGGGCGCAGTGTCCAATTCCTAACCTGCTGCAACCATCCTCTCGCCACTTTATGTCTGGAGAGTCCGCTCATCGTTTTACCTTTGGATAATCACTGGTGCATAGAGAGTAGCTGGGGTGCAGGAGCGCCCACTTCACTCGTGATAGCAACCACCACATCTATTGCCAGTAACCTCTGACTGCCCCAGACCGGGGAAACTCTCACACAGTCTCACGGCCACAATCATCTGAGGCTCCCCAGTACTCTTCAGTTGAGCCTGCAAAATAAACGACTTGCACCGAACAAATATTTTGCATGTGTGCATGTCGAGTGCAGGAACAGCGGAAACTTTGTTGTGCCTGCCTGCAAGGGATTAGCTAGAAAAATAGAATATGCCCCACTTTGAACAAAGCCTCAAATATCTCTGAGCCAAGAGGCGAGGCAAAAAAATCCAGCAGTGTTCAGGAGATTGCTCCTCCTCAGGGAATTCTGAAAATCTTCAATGTCTTCCTTCTCTCCATCCCTATTTCAGTCTTTTGTCCTTCCTCCCCTCATATTTCTTTTGGTCTTTTTCCATCTTGCTTTTAATCCTTTTTCATGCTTTCTGTACTGTTCCCACCCATTTATCCACTCAGTCACCCACCCATCTATCTGTCGTCCATCTATCCTTCTTTCTTTTCCAGTGATCCATCCATACTTTCTTCTCCCCATCTTTACTTTATCCATCATTCCTTCTGTCTATTTCCTTTGTCCTTTTGCTTCTTTGCCTTTCTATCCATCCATCCCTCCGTCCGTCCATCCGTCCATCTTACCTTCCTTAATTTCATCCATCACTCTTTTCTTACTATCTATCTATCTTTCCCTTCACACAGCTGCGACCCCTGGCTTGCTCCTTGCGACCCCCGGCTCTGTATTTGCGACCCCTGGCCTTAAAATCAATGCCAGAAACACAAGAGCAACTTCTCCTTACACCTGTTTTTTGTCAATTGTTTTTATTATACTAATACTGAATAACATTATATTATTCACTGTTAGTGTAATTAAAAAAATAGAGTAGAGTTAGCTGGAATATGATCCTCCCTGACAGAGATAAGTCAAAAATGCTTTTGAATGTATGTTGTATGTATGTGTGCAGGTGAGGGTGTGTTTATGTGAGAGAGAGTGTGTGTATGTATGTGTTTTTTGTGTAAGGATGTGTGTTCTTTGTGTGTCTGTCTAAGGATGTGTTTGTGAGTGAACATAAAGGTCAAGTGATGTCACTTCCGCTACCCCTGGCCTTTTGCTGAATTGACGTTCATGTGTAAGCTGTGGGAAATGTAACCTCAGGTCCCAGTGGACACTGTCATCTGCAAAACGGCTTCAGGACGTTGTCAATTTAGGTGGGACTAGTCACCTATGGGGAGGAGGACGGCCATGGGTCCAGGCGCTTGTAATGGGGGTCAGTACTGCTTCAGAGAGGACTGCAGGCTTGCTAAGGGTAGCACAGCACTGAGTGCTGCAGAGGTTATAGGACTCTCCTCTGGGAAGGGGTGGTGAATGCTGTAAGTTTCATGATATTGCTAGTAGTTACTGGGAGACACTGCCCTCTAGGGGCTCCAGCATAACACTTTTAACTGGGGTTGTAGGACACTGTAAATTCCCAGCTTTTTAGGGTGTTCTCCTGAGGCTTGCACCCAATGTTATGTGTCTAGTGTGAACATCACAGCCAAGCAAGATAACAACACACAGGATCGTTCAGAAGAGTCCCTGATGCCAGGATTCTGACACTGCAGGGGAACCCGCACATCACCTGTGTCTCCCAACATCACACCCAGCCCTGTCTAACTCCACCTCGAGGGCCCAAATTACATCTGAGAGAGGTTCGATTCCACATAGAGCCCCAGTTTTGCACCTCCCACCGATGCCCCCCCCCCCCTCCCACAAGCCCCAGGAGGGGATGTACATATTCGCCAATTTCCCTTGTAGTCCACACCTGCAATCCTCACCTCCTTACCCTGCATTCCCAGCTCTACACGGATTTCTCCGCTCAATCACTATCTTACCTACCTACTCTGACTACTATTAGAACAGTGACCGAAATCTCTGTGATTCCAACCGGCGGCCGGCCCCTTGTCCTATCTGGATCTTGAAACTTCCCCAGCTGTCATTCCTTGTGCAACCCAGGTGAAGGCTGCCGCCTCTAACACTTACATCATGTGGATGTAGTTGTGTGTGCAGCTGGTAACCCCAGCTCCTCGCCCTACAGTCCTCTCACTCTCAGGTGCGCTGCTGATTGCAGAGGAAGAGGGGGAGCTGGAAGAATATATGCCTGCAGGAAATAGAAGAGAATAGAGTGGGCACATTTACCTTTTCCCATTGGCTCTCTCTGACAGGCCCTGATGTTTCTCACTGGTCCCTCCTTTAATCCACTGATCTCTCTCTCCTAATGCCTTTTCCCTATACCCTGCCGCATTCCTACCTCTGTCCTATTCCATTCTCCCCTTCTCGCCCAATCTTTCCCTCTCTCTCTCCTGCCCACTTCTCCCTTCTCTTGTGGCCCATCATTTCCTCCATCCAGTATGTTTTCCCATGCTCGCTCCTTACCTCCCTGTTTTACACTCCCATGTAACCCTGGCACTGTTCCCTCCTTCAGTCTCGCCAGCTCCATCATTTCCTTACTCTTACTCTCCCTTCATTCTCTTCTGCTCTCCCCTTCCCTCTAACCTATGCTCTCCTTCCCCCTCTCCTGTTCCCTTCTTCCCTCTTTGCTTTTTCATCTTACCCTCGCCACTGACCTTCCTCCCATCTCCCTTAATCTCTCTTTCACTTGTACCTACTTCAGCCTCCTCTCTCCCCAGCCCTCCCGTGTGCCCTCTCTTTCTTCCACCTTCACCCTCTACGGCAGAGGTCTTCAAACTTTTTGATGCCGAGACCCCCTTGTAAAACCTTTTTAGGCGTAAGGACCCCCTTCCGACAAAAGTTTCTAGAAATTGGTACTCCTCATCATCAACTTTTGACAACCATAAATCCGCCTGTTAGAACTCATCACATCCATCCATCATTCATCCACCCACACTTTCACACATCCATCCATCCTTTCATCCTTCCTTTCATCCTTCCATCCCTACATCCATCCTTCAACCATCCACCCTTTCATTCTTCCATCCATACATCCATCCTTTACCCATCCACCCTTCCATCCATTCACCCATCATTCATCCACCCACCTTTTCACACATCCATCCATGCAACCTTTTATCCATCCATACATCCATCCACCCTTTCATCCATCCATCCATCCTTCATCCATCCACCCTTTCATCCTTCCATCCATACATCTATCCTTTACCCATCCACCCTTCCATCCATCCACCCATCATTCTCCACCCACCTTTTCACACATCCATCCATCATTCATCCATGCAACCTGTTATCCAAACATACATACATCCACCCTTTCATCTTTCCATCCATACATTCATCCTTCCTCCATCCACCCTTTCATCCATACATCCATCCACCCACCCTTTCATCCACCCATCCACCCATCATTCATCCCCCCACCTTTCACACATCCATCCATGCATCATTCATCCATGCAACCTTTTATCCATCCATACATCCATCCTTCATCCACCCTTTCATCCTTCCATCCATCCATCCTTTAGCCGTCCACCCTTTCATCCATCCACCCATCATTCATCCCCCCACCTTTCACACATCCATCCATGCATCATTCATCCATACAACCTTTTATCCATCCACCCTTTCATCGATCCATCCATCATATAATGTAATGTAATGTAAAAAAGATTTATAGAGCGCAACATACACCGGACGGTTTCTTGGCGCTGTTCACTAAATCAAGAGGAGACAAAGGAGGGAGGGAGAGGGAGCTTATGTGTGAGCACAGCGGAAAAGGTGAGTTTTTAGGAGAGACCTGAAGTGAAGGTAAGAGGAGGAGAGTCTAAGTTCCAGTGGGAGAGAGTTCCAGAGTGAGGGGGCCAGAAAAGAGAATCTGAGGCCTCCGTGCTTTTTGCGCCTAAACCTGGGCGTCTGAAGGAGAGCGTGGTGGGAAGATCGAAGGGGTCTAGAAGGGACGTAAGGGTGCAGAAGCGACGAGATGAAGGAGGGGCCGATGCCGGCCAGGGATTTGTGAGTCAAACAGCCTAGTTTGAATTTACAACGCTCTGATACAGGAAGCCAGTGAAGGGCTTTAAGTAGAGGACGGACGTGATGATGTTTTGGTTGGTGGTAAATCAGGTGGGCTGCCTGATTCTGTATCAGCTGTAGTCTTTTGATTTGGTATTGTGGGATACCTGCGTACAAGGCGTTGGCATAGTCAACCCGAGAGATGACTAATGCCAGCAACCGTCCACCCTTTCATCCTTCCATCCATCTACCCTTTCATCCATTCATCCATCCTTCATCCATCCACCCTTTCATCCTTACATCCATACATCTATCCTTCATCCCTCTATCCTTCACCCATTCACCCTTTCATCCTTCCATCCATACATCCATCCTTCATCCATCCACCCTTTCATCCATCCATTCACCCATCATTCATCCACCCATCTTTTTACACATCCATCATTCATCCATGCAACCTTTTATCCATCCATACATCCTTCATTCATCTACCCTTCCATCCATCCACCCTTTCATCCATCCATCCACCCTTTCATCCTTCCATCCATCCACCCTTTCATCCTTCCATCCATCCACCCTTCCATCCATCCACCCTTTCATCCTTCCATCCACTCTTTCATCCATTCATCCACCCATCATTCATCCACCCACTTTTTCACATATCCATCCATCCTTCATCATAACATCCATCCATCCACCCATCATTCATCCACCCACCTTTTCTGTGCCTCTCTCATGGGGGGGTGAGGGGGTGGTGTCAGTATCTTTGTGTCTTCTTCCTTCTTTCCCGCTCATGGGAGGGCATCTCTGTGCCTCCCTGCTGGGGCGGGAGGGGGGGACGTGTCACGGGACCCACAGCTCCAGGCGCGCAACATCCATTATACTCCAAGGGCTACACTACAGCCTGCTCCCCCAGACCCCACCCACTTTCCCCCCGTCCCCCAGCTCGTATGTGTGAGCCTGGCTGAAACCGTTTCAGGGACACACACACACAGCCACACCCAAGTACTTGACATGTCTTTAAAAGACTTTCTACTTGTTAATGAGCCTTTGATGTTTTTCACACCTTGGTTTGAATTAGGCCTCCGCCATGAGCACCCTCGATCAGCCCAACGCCAGGAATTGCATGCCCCTGACATAATCTGCGACCCCCCTCCAAGGACTCCACGACCCCCCTGGGGGTCGCGCCCCACAGATTGAAGACCTCTGCTCTACGGCACCATCATTCGCTGTCTTCAGATCCCTCCTTCCATCTCCCGATGCCCCCTTCCCACTCCCCTTCTTCCCTCTCCCTTACCCTCTCATTCCCTCTCCCCTGTTTCCGTTGTCGAGGTCACTTCTTACCTCTACCTTTCTGCATCCTTACCTCCCACTTACCCCGCCTTAACTTTGTACTGCCCCTTCCTTCAGTCTCTCCTGCCCCCTTCACTCTTCTGCCCCTCCTTCACTGTCTACAGCCCCTTCCTTCACTTTCTCCTTCATTCTGTCCTACGCACTCCTTAACTCTCTCTTGTTTCCTAATCCATTCTTTCCTGCCCCCTC
Organism: Lissotriton vulgaris; assembly: GCF_964263255.1. Classification (NCBI taxonomy): domain Eukaryota; kingdom Metazoa; phylum Chordata; class Amphibia; order Caudata; family Salamandridae; genus Lissotriton; species Lissotriton vulgaris. The sequence goes on from NC_141687.1 coordinate 626,980,542, forward strand.
CTTCGCTCTCCTGCTTCCTTGATCCCCCATTCACTCTCTCATTCACCCTCTTTCCCTTATCCTTGATACTAAGGGTGACGTAACGACAGCACAGCCAGCGTACAGTGCAGTGCAGTGCTGGGGGTGCCACAGGAAGGTTTAGGTCTTGAGGTTCGCTGGTGTGCCAGTGTCATCCAGATTTACCCATGGAGACATCATACACGCAGGGGCGGCTCCTCCGTGTGGGCGGAGGAGCGTCGCCCCACTGCTTTCCCACAGTACGAGAAGCAGAAACATAAAATGGTATTATGAATACCATGTTATGTTTCTTCTTCTCGCACTGCAAGAAGGTAGAAGGGTTTGGTTGGGGTCAGCGGGTGGGCGGTCCCGCTCAAGGCAGGGGATGAGTGGCTTGCCCACTGTTGTGGGCGCCGACTGCTTGGTCGGCCCCAGGTCCGCACGACCCGTGCCTCCACACCCGTGAGTCATGCCGGCTGCGACTGCATACACCTTCGGCACTGAAGAGCCTGTAGGTGCCAGCAGGCTCCAGCATGAATTCAGACCCAGTGCAACTTGTGGGCAGTGAGGGGCGTGTCACACACTGAGATACTTCAACCAGTGGGAGGGCATCTTTTATTCCATATGCACAACGCTTTTAAACTAGGAAGGACACATGAGAAAGAACCCGCTAGGGATGCCCTGCTCCGATGATGGTTCTGGCCGCATAGAAATACCAGTAGGTGGGTTCTGACACTCTACTGAGGAGTGTCTGCAGACCACCTGCCTGCTAGAGCAGAGGTCTGGCAACACAACTACAAACAAGGATGCTCATTGAAGATTATTTAATGAAAACTACCAAGTCACCTTCACTTAGTTATAGAGGATATTAGCAGATATATCAAGATGTTTTGGTCAAGATAACGTGTATTTTATCATGTTTTTGTTAGTCTAGAACTACAGGAGTGTTGCGTGGCCACACTAATGGCACTACAGCATTATGCAAATCTCTGTCACAACATTCACTGTTAAAAAAGGGAACTGCCCGTTAGCACAGATGTACAGAGCTATATGTTGGAAAAAAACAAACACAATGCGAGGTGCCTGGGTGTCTAGGTATCTGGTATACTTTCTTAAATAATAAAACAAAAGACTTGGGCTGATGAAACCGAAGATGGTGACATTACTGACTCTCTGGTTTCATTAGCTGGAATAACAAGCATTGGAAATGCAATAGGTCTCGCAGTAGTAAAGTTTGAGCTATAGGTGTTATTTATTTTTTTGTTTTTTATTTATGTTGTTTTTTCTAAATAGCTAAATTAATAGCTTTCTTCTTTACAAAGCCAATAGTTATAATTTTTGTAAATGTGACACCTCTAGCATTTGTAAAGCAACATGTTTTGTATTAACGGGACTTATATGTGACTTATATGTATTGATATAAAAAAAATCTATGGCTTTAAAAAAAATTTAATAAGTAATACGTAAATAAAATGGATTTTATTTTATATTGCCAATAGCTTAAAGTTTATTAAATATATTTAGTGAAGATGCTGTGGTTGCGCTGAGTGAGGGTGAGTGAGGGTGAGGGTGAGTGAGGGTGAGTGAGGGGTTGAGGGTGAGTGAGGGTGAGGGGTTGAGGGTGAGTGAGGGTGAGTGAGGGTGGGTGAGGGTGAGTGAGGGTGAGTGAGGGTGAGTGAGGGTGAGTGAGGGTGAGTGAGGGTGAGTGAGGGTGAGGGGTTGAGGGTGAGTGAGGGTGAGGGTGGGTGAGGGTGAGTGAGGGTGAGGGGTTGAGGGTGAGTGAGGGTGAGGGGTTGAGGGTGAGGGGTTGAGGGTGAGTGAGGGTGAGTGAGGGTGAGGGGTTGAGGGTGAGTGAGGGTGAGGGTGGGTGAGGGTGAGTGAGGGTGAGGGTGGGTGAGGGTGAGGGATTGAGGGTGAGGGGTTGAGGGTGAGTGAGGGTGAGGGTGAATGAGGGTGAGGGAGGGTGAGGGGTTGAGGGTGAGTGAGGGTGAGGTGTTGAGGGAGGGTGAGGGTGAGTGAGGGTGAGTGAGGGTGAGTGAGGGTGAGGGTGAGTGAGGGTGAGGGTGAGTGTGAGTGAGGGTGAGTGAGGGTGAGGGGTTGAGGGTGAGTGAGGGTGAGGGGTTGAGGGTGAGTGAGGGTGAGTGAGGGTGAGGGGTTGAGGGTGAGGGTGAGGGGTTGAGGGTGGGTGAGGGTGAGTGAGGGTGAGTGAGGGTGAGGGTGAGGGGTTGAGGGTGAGTGAGGGTGAGTGAGGGTGAGGGTGAGTGAGGGTGAGGGGTTGAGGGTGAGTGAGGGTGAGGGGTTGAGGGTGAGTGAGGGTGAGGGTGAGGGTGAGTGAGGGTGAGGGTGAGTGAGGGTGAGGGGCGGCCAACATCGCTATCCTCGTTAAACCAGTTGGCTCATCAGTGTTTGTCAACAGTGCGCCTTGTTGAGTAAGCAGGTCCAGTTGATTTATAGGAACAATACCAAGACTACAACTCCCAGAACCTACTGGGGCGTCAGATGAAAGCCTAGGACGAGAAACGTGACGTCCCACAGACATGCAGCGAAGGTGGCACGTTAGAGACAGTTAACCACGGAACATTCCTTGTTTCCACCGCATTAAGCATCCAGAAACCGCAGCTTATCCCGAGGGAGCATTCGACCTGCTGACTGGTGCAGCATTTGTGTGAGGACAGCTTTCCGTTCCCAGTCCATGGTGTGTACATGAAAGGAGAGAGGAGTGTTCCTGTCTACATTCCAATTACAGACCAGTTCTTTGAATCATCCACTACATAAATACACAAGAGTTATACAATACCAAGACTACAACTCCCAGAACCTACTGGGGCGTCAGATGAAAGCCTAGGACGAGAAACGTGATGTCCCACAGACATGCAGCGAAGGTGGCACGTTAGAGACAGTTAACCACAGAACATTCCTTGTTTCCACCGCATTAAGCATCCAGAAACCGCAGCTTATCCCGAGGGAGCATTCGACCTGCTGACTGGTGCAGCATTTGTGTGAGGACAGCTTTCCGTTCCCAGTCCGTGGTGTGTACATGAAAGGAGAGAGGGGTGTTCCTGTCTACATTCCAATTACAGACCAATTCTTTGAATCATCCACTACATAAATACACAAGAGTTAAAGTTTTTAACTGTAACGTTGCCCAAGCAGTTTAGTATCAAGCTATTTTCATGTATTCAATGTTGTGAATGGTCTCTCTCAGCATACTGCTTCTTATGCCTGCAAGACTAAACTCCAGCACTTGTTTACTGAAAGACGACATGGTCGCTGTTATAGATTAACAATACGGGCGCACGCTGCAGCCCCCTTTGAATGTGCTTTCATTGCAGTTTAAAAATGGACGTGCGCCCGTGTTAATTTGAAAGTCTGATTTTACGGAGGTCTGCATGTAATTTAAAAAATAAGCACAACAAGAGAAAGGCGTGTTCTGAAAGAAAACAAGAGAAACACCGAGCACGGCATCAGTGTTGGCATTGCTGGGGGTAGGGGGTAAGTGGTGATTTAAAAAAAAAAATGCGACACGGCGGGCAGGGGAGGGGGCGGAGGGGGGAGAGGGAACAGACGGAGGGAAGGCCAGATAAGGGGGGGGGGAGGAGAAATGCGACACGGCGGGCAGGGGAGGGGGCGGAGAGGGGAGAGGGAACAGACGAAGGGAAGGCAGATAAGGGGAGGGGGGAGGAGAAATGCGACACGGCGGGCAGGGGAGGGGGCGAGGGGGGAGGAGAAATGCGACGTGCGGATGAGGGAACTGATGTGCACGCGCTTTTAAGCTCAATGCGCATGCGCATTGAGCTTAAAAGTCACGGGCACTGCAAGGAATCGCCACGATTCCTTGCAAGTTGGATAAAGAGTGGATAAGCCCCCATAGTCTCGCTTGCTCGATGCGCATGCGCATCGAGAGGCGAGACCTAAAAAGAAGTTGTCAGAACCGTAGTGGGAGAAGGGGTTGTCGACTCTAGTGTGTTACTGCACATGGGTGGGAGTTTTGTAGACCTGGGGTGTGAGGAAGGGGAGAGGCTGTCACTAAAAGAAAATGAGAAGTTGTGGGAGTTCAGATAAACATCTAATGGAAGGCCTATTAGTATGTTCTTTATTTTATGTCTTTACCCAAATACAGAATATAAAGGAAAGGTAAAATCTTCAATATTTTCAAAGGATGGACATTAACAGCGAGCAACAAAACAGGCTGGATGAAAAGACTGTGAATGTGTAGACTTCAGTCGCGTGGACCGTCTGATCTTAGGAATTAATGATAGCCTCTATGGTGCTGACAAGTAGGCCGTTTGTCAGAATCTTTAAAGACCTTTTGACACAGATAAATTGAGTGCCCGAATGTGCTACAGCAGCAAAAAAAAAAACGTACAGGCATATGAAGAGACAACGTAAGAGTGATCTTGCAACACGCTTTTTTAAAGCAACTCAATTGCATTAGTGTGGATGACTAAAACGGCCAGGGGCACTGAATGGCTCAACTATAATCCGGGTAGACAGCTTCCCAGCACAACTGCAGTTCAAAAGCAATAAGAAACCATCAGCTTTTATCTGTGAATTCTTGGCTCTCCGCAATGTTAACATGACTTTACAAAAGTAACGTGTCTTGCTCTGAGCTCGGTCCCTGAAGCAGGAGCACATGGCTGTAAGAGTACGAAAATGCTGGTGGTCGGATTCAGTCGTGAGCAGCTGCTTTACTATGGGTCTCTTAGTGCCAATATCAGCAACACACTCCCTAAACACATACAGCAATCTCCTATGAAATAAACACACAAGACACCTTTTTCGTGGAGAAAATTGCTGCAGGTTTATTTGCATACCGAAACATGCCAACTTGGTGGGTCAACTTATGGGAGATCCAAGGGTAGGAAGCCCCTCTGCTGCCTGCCCACCTGAAGAGCCAAATTGCACTGTGGCACTGATAAATCGGTGCTAACCAATTTTGGGGGAGGGTTTACCCTTTCCCACCTGTGGACCGCCAGTCCACCCATCTACTTATGCCCCTTGAGGGGGTCGGAGCGTTCCAGGCAGACCCCGGTTGCTCAGGTTTACAACCGCCCATAGGACTAGCTGGGTGCCGTCGCTCCTCCAGGGTCCACCAAAAGGACTTCCTGGGGATATTTGGCATTTGGACCCTTGTTGTGCTCCTGAAGAGGGTACCCATATGTACCTTTCAGCTTCTGGATCGCCCTGTAACTCTGCCTGCAACACAAAATAACAGGTTAACAGCCTCTCCCACCCGACCCCCTGTATACACGCTGGATAAGCGGAAGGGAAGGGAAACAGCGTGAAGGCTGGCTGCAAGGAGAGCGCCAGGTGGGCGGGAGAGGTACTTATACCTGGCTTTCTGCCCACTGGCGCGGCGGAAATGACGTGGGGCGAGCCGGACCCAGACGGGTTCCTAAAAAAAAGAATATATTGTCGCTGTGTGCCATCATGTGGCACTAAGGCGGCCACCCTCTTATGGGGGTCCCCTGCGGGGACCCAGGGCAGCCACAGATGCATGCTACAAAGAATAAACACGCATTCCTGGGTGGCACGGTGCAGCAAAATGAGGCACCGCTTTAAGGCACACTCAATCTACAATGTGCCGGAGATAGACCTCACTTAAGTAGTGTTAAAGAGTGGGGTCTTGTGGCAATTCCATGACTTTAGTTTAACTGGGGAGCTGTGACCCAAAGCCTTTGAGAACAATGGGTGCCAGTGGGTTGGGCCGCTGGCAGCCTCATGGAATAGTCCAATCTATAGGTGCTGCAGCGCCTTCCTTGTACAGGGCTGGTTAACCACTGCGCACACAGACGAGGCTACCAACTTTTCAGCTGAGTCTGAGCTATCCATGTCAAGGCACGATCTCCTCGCTGTTTGCCAACTCACTCACGCATATTACAAATTAGATTTATTTCGCAAACTGTAACTCTAGCATTAGGCAATGCTAACAGTGTCTACCCAGCCACTCCAAGCTGTCCACCGTGTTGTTTACAAACTCAGCAGCACTATCTCTTCTTGCCTGCCCCACGGAGAAAGAAACAGGCATGCTGCCGGCTTGCAGCACAACCCAGTTCCCACTGAAGTGGCTACAGTGCCAGCGGCAGAGCCTTCCCACAGTGCAGCCCTGAGCTCCGCAGGCAGCAGGAGAGCAGGCGATCCTAACCCCTACTGCACTGATGTGCACAGGCAGAAACACCACCTTTCTCTGCTCAGTTCTGCCATGCCCCTGATTGTTCACTGCTGGACAAGATGGCGGTTGCAAGTTGAGCAACAATGAAGGGTGCAGGCCTACTGATGGGGGAAGTAACAATAAAAAGAAGGGGGAAGCATGGGTTTAGGTGGAAGTAAGGATGGCGCGGAGGGGTGGGGGATAGCAGAAACAAGAAACAAGACTCAAGCAACAAGTTGAACAAACAACGACACACAAGCAGGAATGAAAGATAAACTAGTCCCCCAAAACAACACACAAACACAGAAGCATAAAGATACAAGTAATTGAGTGCTGCTCTATGGGAGGAAACAAAAGACAAAAAGGAGGGACAGAGAGGAAGGATCAACAACTAGCAAGCAAGCATTTTTGAAAGACAATCGAAGGGACCAATAAAAAGGCAATGGTGGGCTGTAAGTCCACAGAGTGAATACAGCATGCCTCGAAGTGACAGTGCATGCGCTGCCTAGGCTCAACCTGAAAATGTATTGTAGGACACCACCCAGGATCTCCTTCTGAACAGGAGTACCATCCATATTTCACAAATTCAAGCTCCTACATCAATGCCGCATTTTTTAGACTGTCATTAAATACCCCATGTTTTTCCATGACCGGGTGAACCAGGCTCTACTTACAAAGGAGCTTTGGATTTGAAAGTGGCAAAGAAATTCATCCGACACATTGAAAGACCACAGCCAAGCAAAGGTCTTAGTAGCCAAACGGAGAACACTACCTCCCAGTCAGATGAGGTGCAATTCATATCTCACTGTTAAACCCTACATTTAGCCACTAACCCCATCACCAAAATAAAAAAGGTTTGAAGGAAAAAAAAACATAGGACTTTTTGTTCCTGAGGCCTGTCTAAGGCAGCTTGGTACTTACTGTGGTGGTTGATGGTATTTATCAGCCGGACGCCCACCTGAGCGTGGTTGTTGGTCATGAGCACAATGTCGAAGAGATCCTCACTGGTTGGGTAGAGCTCCCTCAACCGAGCATTGACCGTTTCCAAAGCCTGAGACAAAGAGAAATAATTGTTACTTCCATTGCTCACCAATAGATGGGGCTTCCACTGACCCATATATATCCACATAGAAGACACCTGTGTCCAAATGGCAGCAGCTTTTACTGAAAGTGCTTGGTGCTGCCAGGAAAAGAGTCTAATGAGGCTGGCCAGCAATGGATGGTGAGTAATGTGCCGAAGAAGGACACCCTTATTGTATTGCATTGTAGTTGCATTCATATAGCGCTTACTATCCCTGATGAAGAGTCAAAGCTCTTTTTCGGCGCGTAGCACGCTACTCCGGAACCCATAAGGATTAGTGTTGAATTAGTGTAGTGAAATAAGGAAGTCATTTGAGTGGTGGATAGGTTAGTTAGTTATTTGGATGGATGGATTCAGAAGGATAGCGGTGGGGTACTATAGGGGAAAAGGTGCATTTATATAGTGCTTGTTACCCCTGATGGGGTGTTGAGGCGCTTTTTTGGCAAGTAGCACGCTACTCAGTAACCCATTAAGGATGAGTGCTGATTTAGTATAGTGAAATTTGAAAGTAATTTGAGTTGTGGATATTAGTCAGTTATTTGGATTGAGAAGGATAGCGAACGGATACAAGAGGTAAAAAGGTTTGCATTTATATAGCGCTCGTTGCTCCTGATGGGGTGTTGACATGCTTTTTTGGTGAGTAACACGCTACTCCGGACCCCATAGGATTACTGGTGAATTAGTATAGTAAAATATTAAATTTTAGAGGTGGACATGTTAGTCTGTTCTTTTGATTGAAAGGATAGTGAAGGTATAGAAGACTGCAGGATTTTTCTGTTTTGTTTTGGAGGTCATAGCAGTAGGAGGAGGCTTGGGATGAGCAAAAAGGGATGTTGAGGGGAAGAGTCAGAGGGAAGAGTTTAGAAAGGCTTGTTTTGGGGAATCAGTATAGTAAAGAGGTGTCATAGGATGCAAGGAGGGGTAGAGTAGGGGTGACTCTAGAAAGGGTTATTTTGGGGATCATAGTAGAGGTATGGGGTTTTGGATGAATGAGAGAGTGGATGTAGAGGATATATTGATAGAGGTATAGCGTGAGAAATAGGGTAGTGCATTGGAAGGTGTAGTAGAAAGAGATTTGATATGAGTCAGAGAGTTGAGGTAGAAGATATATTGAGAGAGGTAATAGGGTGAGAATAGGGTAGTGCATATGATAGGCCGAATTTGAAGAAAGTAATAAATATATAGATCCATAAGTACAGGGAAATTATATAGATGCATCAATGATGTAAGTATATGTAGATTAAAGATATTGATAGATGTGTAGGGTAGTGCATTGGTAAGAGAAGTAGATATAGGTTTGAGGTGAGCCAGAGAGTTGAGGTAGAGGATATATTGAGAGAAAGCTGCCAGGCTGAAAGAGCTGGAGATTGTGGGTGGGAACCTGGGATATAGAAGTAGTGAATGTGCCTCATGGGCATCAGTTGGCATGGTGTTGTTTTACTGCCAGGTCTGATAAAACTGAATTGCGTAGGATGCTGTAAAGTATGAGAGGTGGAGGATGGCCACGTGATATTGCATGGTCTCAGGATCGATTGAGCAACAGGAAGGAAACTTTCTGAAGAACGATGGGCGTATGGTGCCCAGCTTTCACAGGCCATTTCACAGTTTGTCACCACTGTAGTATCCTCCACAGCCCCAGGAGCATGCAAAGTATTACGCCACACACGGTGCTCTGGATTGTATGTCTTTATTCCTCAGCATACAATCACATATTGCACTCTCATTACATCATAACCGTTAATAAATCCACCTTAACACCTCTAAGCAAGTTATGTTATTCCATGTTGAGTCCACCCAGAAATGCAAGGGTCCAAACGCACATAGTCTCATGACACTACATCTCTCCTCTTGTTAAATAAAAAGTAGCAACAATGGTCACGTCATATCTCTGGAGTAAGGCATTGAGGCACTTGTACTAGTCCGCCAGACCGAGTGGTATGAGATGGTTGAGATGCACTCTGAGAGTGCACAGATGGCACAGGTTCTGATGCTTGATCTGGACTGTCAGGCGAGGTCGCCTCGTTCCATCACTGCAGGAGCTGATTACCTCTGATGTAGGTGTTTAAAGTGCGATGAGTCCCGGGTGATGGACTTTCCGGGACGATAAGCCATCCCATATGTCCTTTGCATTTCGCAATCCTCAGAGGATCGACATCAAAAGGAGTGCCTGTTTTCCGGTTTCGTTTCTGCTTCACCAGGACCCAGTCACCTTCATCAAAGGCTGTTTCCTGAGCTTGTTGGCAACAATTGGCATGTGTTTGCATCTGGCACTTCCGAGAAGTGTCTGTGACGCAAACCTTATCCGCATTCAAGGATCAGTCTACTGTCCACTGGGCAGTTTAGTTCCGATGGCTCTCCCAATAGCAAGGTAGCAGGACTCTCACAAGTTGTGGATTGAGGAGTTGACAATAGGCATCGTGGGCTTCAGACAGGGCCTGTGTTGGAACCAGTGCTTTCTGGTTGATTTAATGGATCCCCTTTCCAGGCAGAAACTGTCTCTCCTGTCAAGGGAGGGTTATTACACCCACCATATAACCTGGGCTCACCCTTGAGTAGCTTGGCACTGAACAGTCAGGCTTTCCTCAAAGGCAATGTGTAAAGCAAAGGCACGGCAGTCATTTGCGACAAATACACTGATCGTCACAAAAGAAACTTCACACACACTGTATGTAAATAACGTTTGTATTCAACACACATATTCAATCATTATAACATAAATATCAAGTACTTTTGTGCATAAATCACCTTTGAAAATATTTATAGCAGTACTAGGCCCACTCGTATTTTTATGGTACCAATAGCATGCATACTGTGGACAATTCCTAATCCAACCTCCACACCGTCCCCCACAGAGGGAGAGCAGCCTTATGTGGTGTGACAGTGTGTCCACCCAGGCCCACTATAGGAATCCTGAGAATATAGTCCTGCACAGTCATAGGGACCAACAACATCAAAGATATTACAGACATAAAACAATAAAACACTTTTTAGCGGCACCACAGGCTGGAGCCACGTGGGTAAACCCAATGGCGAATGCCTGTCTTGAAGCGTTCCTTCAACCCAGTCAATCTCTATCGCTACTATCTGGTGCCAAGATGTCTTCGAGTGGGGCCAGGTGTGGAGAGGCAGTTGGTCTGTCGCAATGAGGGTCAAAAGGTAACAACTGTTGAAAGGGGAATAACACAAGGGAGCCTCTCGTGGGAGGAGGCACCGCGAGCGGTACACGATGATCAGGGTCTTGCCCAGGCAATCTGGGCACAGCATCTGGGCGTGTTGGTGTGGGTCGCACAAGACACTTCAGGTGTCCAACATGAAGATTTGCTAATTTTCTTACCTCCCTGGAAATGAGGCACAATGACTGGTGCATGTTGAGTTAGGTTGTATCAGGCAATTCTGGACACACAAAGGAGAGTTGCAAGTACTGTATCTCCTTGGAAATGAGGCACAATGACCGGTGCACGTTGAGATGGGATGCATCATATAAGTCCAGTCACACACACAGGTGCAGGCCCAGCAAATCCACATGAAGTAGAATGAGGCACTACCCTGGGTACACCTCCACCTTTGAGGGTCGCACCCTGTAAATCGGACAAAGCATACAATGAGCATGCAGTCGGTGAGTTGCACAAGAGTGATGTGGCATGATTGACAAAACGGACTACTTGGGGTCCCGCAACCAGTGAATCCACTCCTCAACTAGATACTTATGATTGTTGAGGTCCCTGCAGTACAGGTCCCACACACCTTGTATGAGGGCAAGATTTTTGGGGCTCTACACAAGACAATCTGGTCTCCAGATATGAGTCTTAATTCCATGCTCACACCACATTACCCGGTGGGATTCCGTAGCCGATGTGGTAACTTGAAAGGGCACCGCTCTCCAGATGTCACAGGCAGCTGGTGTAGGTCCCTTGCAAGAGATCTTTGATGTCCCTGTGTCAGGAGACGGAAAGCGACTCCATGTACAATTCTTGCTATCCAGGACTACATGTCCCAGAATCCCTGGGGTTAAGGGAGGAATATAAAAGGGCAGAATCTGCTGATGCAAAGTGTCGGATATTTTGTACCTGACTCGGCGTTGGAGTGTTTGATCGCCATCAGAGTTCCTGTACGTCTCGTTTCCCTTGTGCCTCTCCTTGCTATCCTTCCCTCGTTGTTTCCCCATTGGCTGAGCCTTCTTTCTTCGGCTCGTGCGGGGAAAGCATTGTTTTCCTGGGTCCAAGCATTCCGCTTGTACTTCACGCCAAGTAACGGCGTGTTTCTAATCGTTGGTGTTTTCCGTTGGCTGAGCCTTCTTGCCCCGGCTCGTGCGGAGAACGCCCTGGGTAATTCTTTGTTTTTCCACATAGCGTCCCCGTTGGCTGAGCCTTCTTGCACCGGCTCGTGCGGGGGACGCTAAGTATACCATTCCAGTATAGTGTTGCTGGGTCATCAGCTCCCAGTGCTCCCCGTTGGCTGAGCCTTCTTTCTCCGGCTCGTGCGGAGGAGTGCTGTTGTTTTTGCATACACCTTGTGGACAGACTTTGCTGCCTTTTCCGGACCGGTTGGTTCTGCGACCAGGTACTGTAATTACATTCTTAAAAGGGTGACGTAACCCAACTCTTTACTTTATTGTTTGGTTCGCTTAATTTCAACTTGGTCCTTGATGTGGTATAGTGAATCGTGTTCTCAGCTATCCATCAGATTTTTCATGGTATGTACTAAAGAATAGCATTACATTAGTGACAGGAAAGTGGTCTATCCTCGCTAAGGTCACGGCTGATTGTGTATTTCAGGTGGAGATCACACACGCTTCATATAAATATCCAGGACCAGATAGTAGGGGAAGAGAAGTATCTTCAGGGCCTACTCTTCTTTACGTTACAGGTATAGGGTACAGCTGTTTCGAGTATTTGCCTGTGTCCATCATTTACTTAAAAGAGAGGTGCGATCATTATTGTTCTTTTGTCGTTTCAGATCTCCCTCCCTGCTGTCCCCTTCCTTTCCCTTCTGTTTCCTTCCCCTCTGCCCTCACTTGATCCTTCCTCGACCCAGGCTGTTACAGCTTTCTGGGTTCGGTTAGATCAGGAGGTGGCCCTTATTTCATCATCCCGCTGATTCCGAGGACTTGGAGGATAACAGAATATCCGACCCAAGGTTATATGTCCTCCTAATCAGAGGGTTGTGGAAATGGCCACTCTGGATGATGTTTTAGTAGCCTTGGTGTTAGTGCAAAATGAATTACATTCCTTCAAACAGGAGAGAGCAGATTTACGCACAAGGTTGGATACTATTCAGAGAAATCCTTTCAGTGCAGGGCCATCAGGGGCAGCTTCTCCAAGTCCAGTGGTGGTAGAAATGCCGACCATTATACCGTTGGCTAACCCGGAGCGTTTTAAGGGGGATGCTGGCTCCATTCAAGTATTCCTTACCCAAGTTACCTTACACTTTTCATGTAAGCCACGATCCTTCCCCACTAACCAGGCCAAGGTGGCCTTTCTAGTATCTTATTTGGCAGGTGATGCTGCACAGTGGGCTGTCCCCTTGATTCAAAGAGATGACCCCATCATTCACGATTGGGAGGCGTTCAAAGATGAATTCATAAAGGTTTTTGACAGACGGGCAGACTCTTATACTGCTGATAGAGAGTTGTTGAAACTGAGACAGGGGAATCAAGACCTGTTAACCTATCTGAACTCATTTAGGAGGCTGGTCACAGAAACCAAGTGGCCGGAAGCCAAGCAGGCTTCCTTGTTTCATCAAGGATTAAATGAAGACATGAAAGATGTCATTTCCCAAATAGATCCTCAACCTGCAACTTGTGAGGATTTAATTAATTTGGTCATGCTTTTGGATCACAGGTTAAGGGCACGCAAGGGAGATCATAAAGACAAGGGCAGAACGGTACCTTCTTTTGTTCCATCCAAACCCGCTGATAACACTGCTGCTTCAGGGGTCGAACCTATGGATATAGGGGCGGTGAGAGCAGCGTTAACAGTGTCAGAAAAAGAGCAGAGAAGAAAGAATGGGCTCTGTCTGTACTGTGGCAAAAAAGGGCATTTCGTCCGAGAATGCCCTGTTAAGCCCAAGGTGTCCAGATTCCGCTTTAATAAAGGGGCATCTGCTGTGGTGGAAAAGTCGACGGAAAACTAGAGGGCTCTGAGGTGAACGAAGGGGTTCCTTGGAGTCAGTCAGTCATCCCTTCACTACTGAAAGAAATTGTTGGAGCGCAGCATTTGTTTATTAAGATCTTGTTGTTCATACAAACCGAATGGATTACGGTGCATGCTATGGTGGACTCGGGGGCCACACGGATGTTTATGGATTTGACTGAGGCTAGAAGAATCGGTATTCCGCTCCTAACCAGGGCCATGCATGAAGAGGTGTATGCGGTTGAAGGGAGGAAATTAGACATCGGCTCCATTAGTTATCAGACAGAAGAGACAGCAGTGGCATTTGGAGATCATAGAGAAAGGGTCACGTTTAGTATTATCAAGGCTCCTCATTACGGCATAATCTTAGGGATCCCTTGGTTGAAACTACATAATCCTGACATTAATTGGGAAACAGGCAGCATTACCATGAACTCCTCATTTTGTAAAAGCCATTGTTATGAAGACGTTGAGAGTCCCTCATTCTCTTTAGCCAACAGCGTACATGTGGCCACAGCAGCAGAGAAAGAAGTGTTGTTGCTAGAAGCATATAACGAATTTTCGAGTGTTTTCGACGAGGTTCAAGCTGAGGTACTCCCTCCCCATCGGCAGTACGACTGACAAATTGATCTAGTACCTGGAGCAGTCGTACCTAGTGGTCGCTTGTATGCTTTGACCGAACCAGAAAACACGCATTTGAGGTCTTATCTGGACAAATTGGTTAAGTTAGGGTTCATAAGGCCTTCCAAGTCTCCTGCTGCATCCCCTCTTTTCTTCATACCGAAGGCCAATGGAGAACTGAGGCCTTGTGTAGACTTTCGGGCCTTGAATGCAGTCACCATAAAGAACCGCTACCCCCTTCCTCTCATCCATGTGCTATTGGAACAGGTGAAGAAGGCCACCATCTATACAAAGCTTGATTTAAAGGGTGCCTATCACCTTGTAAAAATGAGGAAGGGGGATGAGTGGAAAACAGCCTTTATGACCAGATATGGCCTTTACGAATATTTGGTTATGCCCTTTGGGCTATGCAACGCCCCGGCGGCGTTCCAATACTTCTTGAACGATGTGCTGCGAGAGATATTGGACAGATACGTCGTCGTCTATATAGATGACATTCTGATATACTCGGATTCTGTGGATTCTCATGTTCGGCATGTCAAGGAGGTATTGCAAAGACTACAAAGGCATAGCCTCTTTTGCAAATTGAGAAAATGTGATTTCCATGTCACTACAGTTGAATTTTTGGGTGTAATTCTCAGTCCACAGGGGCAAGAGATGGCAGAGTGAAAGATCCGAGCAGTCAAGGATTGGCCTGTGCCTCAAAACATCAGGGACATTCAGTGTTTCATAGGCTTCGCCAATTTTTATAGGCGTTTTATCAAGCAGTTCTCCCAGGCGGTGGCTCCCATTACACATTTACTGAGGAAGACTCAGCCCTTTCTATGGACTCAGGATGCTGATGAGGCCTTTAAGACATTGAAAGCGGCATTTGTGTCGGCCCCAGTGCTGGCACATCCGGATCCGGAGAAACCCTTCATTGTTGAGGCGGATGTCTCCGATGTTGCTGTTGGGGCCATTCTCTCACAAAGACATGAGTCTACAGGGCAGATGCATCCTGTCGCATACATGTCCAGAAAGCTGAATTGGGCTGAGTCTAACTATTGTATCGCAGAAAAAGAACTGTTAGCGATAAAGGTGGCGTTTACTGAATGGAGGCATTTTTTGATGGGAGCCAGACATATGGTTACTGTGTATACTGACCACAGGAATCTACAGTATATGACGGCGGCCAGACATCTCACGCCTAGGCAACTCAGGTGGATGTTGTTGTTTGCGGGGTTCCATTTCACCATCACCTTCCGCCCTGGGGTGGAGAATAGGAAGGCTGATGCCTTGACCCCTTCCAGTCATCTCTTAAGGCTCCGGAGAATGTGGTGGAAACGGCCATCATTGATCCGGTGAATATGATATGTGTCATACAGCCAGACGCTCTCCTGCAGGGAATCCGCAAGGGAATTAGAACCTTCTACTGGAGGGATTGTATACGTATGCATCCAGAATGGCAAATCAAGGATGGTTATCCAGTGAACAATGGGCGGTTGCTGATTCCCACGTTGCCTCTCCGTAAACAGGTTTACAAATGGTGCCACGAGTCTCCTAGTGCGGGTCACATGGGGGTTGACAAGACAATCGATCAGATCCTTCGGAGTTGTTGGTGGCCTTCCTTGAGAACAGATGTCAAGGGATGGATTTCCCAGTGTGAGGTGTGTGCAACGGTAAAGGCAGTTCATAGACGCCCGGCTGGGCTTCTACAACTGCTTCCCACTCCTTCTGTTCCCTGGGAACGCATTTCTTTGGATTTTGTGGTTGGTCTGCCCAAGGATCAGGGATGCACGGCAGTGTTGGTGGTTATAGACTATCTGACCAAGATGGGCCATTTCATTGCTTGCCCGCAAGTACCTTCAGCCGGTCATCTAGCGGAATTGTTAATGGAACACGTGGTACGATTGCATGGTCT
Source organism: Lissotriton vulgaris (assembly GCF_964263255.1). Classification (NCBI taxonomy): domain Eukaryota; kingdom Metazoa; phylum Chordata; class Amphibia; order Caudata; family Salamandridae; genus Lissotriton; species Lissotriton vulgaris. The sequence continues at coordinate 626,996,423 of NC_141687.1, forward strand.
ACCTGCTGTTATTGTCTCTAATAGGGGTTCCCAATTTACTGCACGTTTTTGGAAATCCTGGTGTTCATTGTTGCATATTGAGACAGCTCTATCGACCAGCTTTCACCCCCAAACAGATGGGCAGACGAAGCGTCTCAACCAAACATTGAAGCAGTTTTTGAGATGCTACGTAGATCAGGGAAAGGACAACTGGGTGAGTTATTTGTGGCTTGCGGAGGTAGCTTATAACAATGCCACTCATAGTGCCACTCGTGTATCCCCCTTCTATTGTACTTATGGGGGCCATCCACGCTTCATTCCCTTTCTCCATCCTCTTGGGGTGAATTCAGTGCCTGAGGTGGCCAAGAGGGTTTCTCACATCAAGGACACGTTGGTGAAAGCCCAAGCACAGCTAAAGGCGTCCAAGATGGCTTATAAAGGAACGGCGGATAAACGCAGAAGACCTGGTCCGCAGTATCAGGTGGGGGATATGGTGTGGTTGTCTACACGGAATATCAGGTTCCGGAAGTACAGTGTGTTCAATCCGAAATACATTGGCCCCTTTCCCATTCTACGGCGTGTCAACCCTGTGGCCATGAAACTTAAATTGCCACACCATTTGAGATTACATCCGGTGTTTCCTGTGTCGCTCTTGAAACCCTCCTTGTCACCGGTGCGCAAGCTACCTCCACCTCTTGTTGTCCAGGATGATCAGGAATATGAGGTGAATGGCATTCTTGATTCTAGGTGGAGAGGTAGAGGCCTGCGCTATCTGGTTTCATGGAAAGGGTATGGACGCTGGGAACCAGCGTCTGGAGTTCATGCCCCGCGACTGGTGGCGGCTTATCATAGGAGGTTCCCTTTGCGTCCTGGCCCAGGGAGGCGCGCTTCGTGAGGGGGGATGTACTGTCAGGAGACGGAAAGCGACTCCATGTACAATTCTTGCTATCCAGGACTACATGTCCCAGAATCCCTTGGGTTAAGGGAGGAATATAAAAGGGCGGAATCTGCTGATGCAAAGCGTCGGATATTTTGTACCTGACTCGGCGTTGGAGTGTTTGATCGTCATCAGAGTTCCTGTTCGTCTCGTTTCCCTTGTGCCTCTCCTTGCTATCCTTCCCTCGTTGTTTCCCAGTTGGCTGAGCCTTCTTTCTTCGGCTCGTGCGGGGAAAGCATTGTTTTCCTGGGTCCAAGCATTCCGCTTGTGCTTCACGCCAAGTAACGGCGTGTTTCTAATCGTTGGTGTTTTCTGTTGGCTGAGCCTTCTTGCCCCAGCTCGTGCGGAGAACACCCTGGGTAATTCTTTGTTTTTCCACATAGCGTCCCCGTTGGCTGAGCCTTCTTGCACCAGCTCGTGCGGGGGACGCTAAGTATACCATTCCAGTATAGCGTTGCTGGGTCATCAGCTCCCGGCGCTCCCCGTTGGCTGAGCCTTCTTTTTCCGGCTCGTGCGGAGGAGCGCTGTTGTTTTTTCATACACCTTATGGACAGACTTTGCTGCCTTTTCCGGACCGGTTGGTTCCGCGACCAGGTACTGTAAGTACATTCTTAAAAGGGTGACGTAACCCAACTCTTTACTTTATTGTTTGGTCGCTTAATTTCAACTTGGTCCTTGATGTGGTATAGTGAATCGTGTTCTCAGCTATCCATAAGATTTTTCATGGTATGTACTAAAGAATAGTATTACATTAGTGACAGGAAAGTGGTCTAACCTCGCTAAGGTCACGGCTGATTGTGTATTTCAGGTGGAAATCACACACGCTTCATATAAATATCCAGGACCAGATAGTAGGGGAAGAGAAGTATCTTCAGGGCCTACTCTTCTTTACGTTACAGGTATAGGGTACAGCTGTTTCGAGTATTTGCCTGTGTCCATCATTTACTTAAAAGAGAGGTGCGATCATTATTGTTCTTTTGTCGTTTCAGATCTCCCTCCCTGCTGTCCCCTTCCTTTCCCTCCTGTTTCCTTCCCCTCTGCCCTCACTTGATCCTTCCTCGACCCAGGCTGTTACAGCTTTCTGGGTTCGGTTAGATCAGGAGGTGGCCCTTATTTCATCATCCCGCTGATTCCGAGGGCTTGGAGCAGGGGTACTCATAGTACGGCCCGCGGGCCGGTGGCAGCCCGGCAAGCATTCCCTGGCGGCTCGCGGACCGTCCAAACATCCTTCCGTGTTTTAATATATATATTTTTTTTCATAGTGTCAGCAAACACCCCTGCGGCAGCGCGAGTCAAGAGACTGCTGCTCTGTGGGGGCCGGGGCCGGGCGATTCCGTGGAGCTGCAGGGGCCTACGAGGTGAACAAAGCTCATTAACATGGGAATGGTCTTTTAAAGACCTGTTAATTGCTCGATGAGGCTGTGTGTGTGTGTGCCTGGGCTGAGACAGCTTCCGGGCAATTCATCCCCGTCTGCCAACCTACCAAATGGCGCCATTTGAAAGTCAGGGGGAGCTAGGGTAGAACCAGTCACAGGTCAGCTTTGCATCTGTAAGGGAATGAGGGCTTTGGACGAGTGAGGCCCTGTAAGGCCGACGGGGCTGGGCCAGCGTCAGCCACACTTGTGCAGCTAAACATTGAAGAAAGACTACTAGGCTGGTCACTGCATTTTAAAAGTGCAGAAAGGTAGATGTATGCAGCAACATTATATATCGTCTCACCTTTAACACCTTCTCGGTTTTTACTGATAAATGACAACTGAGCCGCACTGTTTTTGTTAAAGAAATGCACTGACTATTTTCTCAGTTTAGGTCCTATCTGGAAATCAAATGAGGCAGGGCGGAGTCAGTCACGTCATGTTATTAGGTTGGCATAGAAGGGTTTGTCATTCTGTTCTTATCTGGAAGAAAATGGAAAATGAAACACTATTTAAAAAGGGAAAAAGTGTTCCAAGAAATGGCACACGTTTTTAAGGGAAGACAAAAGCAAATATATGTTATATTAAAATGTCTATAAATGGAGAGGAATTTGAGTTTGATCCTTAGTCTAGATGGGGCTAATGAGTTTTAATTAAGGGTCTCAGTTAAGGTTTGACGGGTTGGGCACCAAACCATTGGGCTGGGGCTTAGGACAGATACACATCTCCTTTCCCCTGACATACACTGGCGTGAGTGTTGGGGGGCTTAGGACAGACACACATCTCCCTCCCTGAGGGAGAGCGAGGGAGGGAGACAGAGGCAGATAGAGGGAGAGAGACAGAGGGAGAGACAGACAGAGGGAGAGCGAGGGAGAGCGAGGGAGAAGTAGACCGAGGGAGTGCAAGGGAGAGCAAGGGAGGGAGACAGAGGCCAAGGGAGCGAGACAGAGGCAGACAGAGTTAGAGCGAGGGAGAGGCAGACAGAGGAAGAGCGAGGGAGAGGCAGACAGAGGAAGAGCGAGGGAGAGGCAGACAGAGGAAGAGCGAGGGAGAGGCAGACAGAGGAAGAGCGAGGGAGATCCAGACAGAGGGAGAGCGAGGGAGGGAGACAGAGGCAGACAGAGGGAGAGAGAGGGAGGGAGACAAAGGGAGAGCGAGGGAGACTCAGACAGAGGGAGAGCGAGGGAGAGGCAGACAGAGGGAGAGCGAGGGAGGGAGACATAGGCCGAGGGAGGGAGACAGAGGTAGACAGAGGGAGAGCGAGGGAGGGAGACAGAGGGAGAGCGAGGGAGAGCGAGGGAGGGAGACAGAGGGAGAACGAGGGAGAGCAAGGGAGGGAGACAGAGGGAGAGGGAGGGAGGCGGAGGCAGACAGAGGGAGAGCGAGGGAGGAAGACAGAGCGAGGGAGGGAGACAGAGCGAGAGAGGGAGACAGAGCGAGGGAGGGAGACAGAGCGAGGGAGGGAGACAGAGCGAGGGAGGGAGACAGAGTGAGGGAGGGGGAAGGAGAGAGAGGGAGACAGAGGGAAGGAGGGAGAGGGAAGGAGAGAGAGGGAGAGGGAAATAGAGTGAGGAGAGGGAAACAGAGAGGGAGAGGGTAACAGAGAGATGGAGAGGGTACCAGGGAGAGGGAAACAGAGAGACAGAGACAGAGAGAGAGTGAGACAGTCAGAGTGAGTGAGACAGAGTGAGTGAGACAGTCAGAGTGAGTGAGGAAGAGCAGGAGTGAGAGGGAGTGAGACAGTCAGAGTGAGTGAGACAGAGGGAGACGGGAGAGACAGAGGGAGAGAGAGGTAGAGAGAGGGAGGAATAGGGAAAGAGAGAGGGTGGGAGACAGAGCGAGAGAGAGAGAGACAGAGAGAAAGAGAGAGAGAGAGAGAGAGAGAGAGACTGAGAAAGAACGAGAGAGAGAGATGTGTGTATGTCGGGTCTGGTGGCTCAGTGGATGAAGGCGTCCGCTGCAGGGACCAGTGATCAACCTCGTGGTACCAGTTTGTTTTGTTGCTCGAGCCCCGCCACCTCCCCCACTGACCCCGTCCCCACCGGTGCGGCCCTCGGCCACAAACCACACTGTAAATTTGGCCCCCGAGAGAAAGTTTGTGAGTACCCATGGCTTGGAGGATAACACCCTGAGATATCCGGGAGAACAGGAGGCCCATCAACAGGCCCTTGGAGAGCACACTTTAGGGCGCCACACTTCAGCAGGTTTTCGGCCAAGGGCAGACACTATTCCGAAAGGGCACGCAGTCCTCTTCACAGGCAGTAATCCTCCACCTGCACAACAGAGTCCTCTGGAAATGTGCACCACGCAGTCCAGGTTCTTCGGTCAAGCGTACCCACAAGCGTATCTCACCCTTTGCTGAAGGATGGCACCAGTAGTTATACTATTGTGTGTCTTTGAAGTTAGGGGTAGTTTAAGGAGTTTCTCTTTGAGCCACAGATGGCTCCCCATAATTGTTGGCCTTTCTGCCATGGGGTCTTGGAATACAATTCTTAATCTTTAGTGGGGCCAAGATCTGGCCTGAGAGGTTAAGTGTCAGAACCTCTCTCTCCAGTCTATCCTATCTAGCCCTAAAATGGTGGAGGTCTAGTTGTTCTAGTGGTATGCCCATGGTTTATGACGGTCATTGGGGAATGCACAGATGTTCTCCCCCGGCCCCTGGTGTCCACCAGAGCAAGGCACCAAAGCACAGAAGACTCTTAGAGCATAGAAATGTCCATATTCTGTAAGTGACATTTCTAAGCAAGTTACTCTAAAAAACCTTTACCACTGGAAAGTATTTGGCATGTCGAATCCATCATGAGGCTGCTCCACTACAATCCACTATTGCAGCCCGAAGCAATGTCAACCACTTCCCCATAGAAACCTATAGGAAGAGCAAGCCTCATAGGTAGTGAAAACACACACAGGTATTCCTCATTACCTGGGTACACAAGCTCTTGTGCACACACAGACCTGCAAACCGCAGTTTGGACATATAGTCCCCAGCGCCAAGAATACAAGTGCGCTGCCCAAGTCTGCAATGACAGACCGGACACAGGTTTAACTAAACGGGTGTCGTGCGCACGCACCAGCCTGCATTTGCAGGCAGCACACACATTAACGGCCCCATTGGTGTGGGTGAGCACCTACGGCGGACTGCAATGGCAGGCAGTTGCGGCCGGCATGACTCGTGGATTCACGCGGGCAGGGGGTTGCGCAGAGAGGGAAAGGGGGGGTGAATTTAATAAAAAAATTATTAAACTTACCTTTGCCTCCGGTCCCGCGTTGCGTCGCTTCTCCTCTCTCCTCTCCACACAGGAAGCAGGCAGCCTACGTCCCTTCGCCTAAGTCAATCACAACGCTGCAATCGAAGCATTGTGATTGGCTGGGACGCCGACCCCTCAAGCGTCTATGGGAAGGGATTTTCTCTATGTAGGCTACATGCAGCCTACATAGAAAAAATGCAGAGTGTGCATGACTGGTTTGGTCGGCTCTGGGGCCGACCAAACAATCATTGCTCACAACAGTAGGCTAGCCACTCCTCCCCTGCCTGGAGCAGTACCACTCACCCGCCCGCCCCCAACCAAGCCCTGCCTTCTGCTTTCTCAAAGTGCGCAAAGCAGAAACATAAAATGGTATTCATAATACCATTTTATGTTTCTGCTTCTCACACTGCGAGAAAGCCGTGGGGTGACGCTCCTCTGCTCACGTCTAGGAGCCGCCCCTGATGGCAGGCTGGTCATGAGTTTAATCACGATAGATGCCAGTATGCAAACACCAGTCAGCAATGACAGACCAGCTCATGTTTCAGAACATTAAGTCAGCCCAACTTCCAACATGGGTAGGAAAGGCGCTTGCACTTTTACTCTGTATTTACAGGGGAAAGTGCTCAGAGCCAGGAAGCCACAAAAGAGAATCAGCAAAACCGAGGGGGAAACAAAAAAGTTTAGGAAAATGCTACCTGACAAGTATCAGGTCCAACTTACTGGTTTAATTTGTTTCACTCCATCGATGCTTGTTGAATTACCCGTTTGAGGGTACACATGAATCGTTCCACAACACCATTAGCTTGGGACTACATAGGAGTGCTCTTTGCTTGACTTTTAGTCTGACCAGAAATTTCTTGAATCCTTTGTTATTGAACGGCAGACCATTGTCCGATTTGAGAATGGTAGGAATACCCCACACTGCAAAGATGTTATCCAGCCACTTGATGAACTTATCACGTGTTGATAACTACAACTCCTCTCCTAAAGGAAAACATGAATACTCTTCGATGTCTACCATGAGATGATGTCTGTGTTTTTAAATGCCTGAAGAAATCAACTGCAATTCATTCCCATGCATGTGCAGGAAGGTAAGACATTGTCAATGGGTGCTGCATCACTTTGAGAGATAGGCAGTTGCAGAGATGGTACTCCACTTTTCCCTCTACTTGCTCATCTGGCTGCTGGAACCACATTCTGTCTCTTAGAGCGCTTTTGGTGGCTACAATGCCATGATGTCTTTCATGGACTAGTTCAATCACTTGCTGTCTTAGGCTATCAGGTATGACAATTTGTATACCACTTTCCATGTTAATGGATAGTTCATCCTGTAAATCTTTTGAATTTTTTTAATTCAACTTCGTCAGCAAATGGTCAAGCATGCTTCTTCCACAATTGACTTGAAATTATGTGTTTGAGGATAAGCATGTTCTTATCAGCATTAATAGCAGCAATGATCTGTTCAATGGATAGCGCTGCTAGCGTGCTGGACCTCAGAAGGAAGTCGATGTACTCCCCAGCCATTTTGGATGTCGAACTGTGCAATTGCAATGGAACTTGTGAAATGTAATCAGCAATGTTCTGGTCTTTACCTAGCTTATGTACAATTGCATAGTAATACTCTTTCAGTCACAATCCCTACCTCTCAATGTGAGGGGGCATCTTGGTTTTCGGGTTTCCAAAAACAGTGAGCAGCGCTTGGTGATCGGTAATGATAGTGAAATGCTTTCCGTATAGAAACACATGACAGCCAGACTCTCCTTCTCTGTTTAAGAGTAGGCATATTCTGTGTCAGACAGGCTTCGACTGGCATAGACCACAATGTGTCTCTGAGCACTTGGACGACCATTATGTTTAGTAAGGACTACCCCCCGGCCCCACTGGTCTTGCATCGACTGTTATCTCAATGAATAGGCCACCTCGGTTGTCTTTTCATTAGCATGTTTTATTCTTTTGAAGCATTTATCACATTTAGCAGACCACTGGAAAGGAACATCTTGTTTTGTCAAGTCTCTCAATGCGGTACTCTCTGTAGTAAAGTCCCAAATGTACCTTGAGCAATAACTGGCCATGCCTAAGAAGGATTGCAGCATGCTGACATCTTGTGGGGGGAATGTAGCTGATAGTGCTTGCACTTTATTTGGGTCAGGAGTCATTCCCTCATCAGAGAATATGTGCCCAAAGAATTTAAGTTTGGTCTTGTTGAACTCACACTTTGCTGCTTTTAGAGTGAGACCTGCATCAGCAAGTAACTGGCACACTTGCGTAAGAGCCTTGTCCTGCTCCTTTTTCATTGCCCCAAATACCAGTATGCCATTACTATAATTAAAAGCATTCACGACAGGTTGAATTATTTGCTACATAACATTATGAAATATTTCTGCAGCTGATTACTGTGAGAAAGTGCCATCTTTCTCGCATTGGTGTGCCCCCACTTTTTGCGGAAATGCTGATGCGATTGAACCTAATACCCAATTGGCCTCTCTGGCCACCTGTCAGCCCCTAGTAAATGGTACCCTAGGTACCCAGGGCATGGTGACCGGAGAAGACCCCTAAGGGCTGCAGCACTTATTGTGCCACCCTTAGGGGCCCTGTACCCTGACACCCACACCCTGCCTTTGCAGGCTGTGCGTCTAAGTACAGAACTAAACAAAGAGTCGACATTGCACACCTCCCTGCGTGCCATGCCCACAAGACCCACTGCCCTGGCATACTTCAGTCACCCCTCTAGCTGGGTGCCTTATGCCAGTGGTGTGGGCACAGGTGCATGAGCCCTGTGCCCCTACAGTACCCAGGGCCATTCCTGGGCACTGTAAGTGCAGTGCTGCCATTAAGAGTATATGGTGCTGGGAGGTCGACAATACGAACTCCACAGCACCATGATGGCCCCACTGAAGACTGAGAAGTTTGGTATCAAACTTCTCAGCACATTAAACCCGCACTGATGCCAGTGTGAGATTTAATGTAAAATGCACCAGAGGGCATCTTAGAGATGCCCCCTGAAACCTAACCTACAATCCACGTCTGGACTGAGAGGCTGCCTTGGCTGCCCCACAGCAGACATGTTGCTGGACCTCTGGGTGGAGAGCCCCATGCTCTCCTTGGCCTGCAACAATGCACATCCTGGGCGAGGTGCTAAGTCTCCTCCCCCAGGATGGGCAGGGGGAAGCTTCAAAGGCCTGCCGCCTCTGTGAGGTTCTCCAGACCATTTGCTCTACCCATCAACTAGCCCCCACCGGTTCTGACCCCCACCCTGGTGAGAAGACGGGTGGGAAACCCTACGTCAGGAAGAGGGGCGTACCAGCCTGTGCCAACCCCACCTCTCAGGTGGGAGAGGCGAGGTGAAGCACGACCCCGGGCTCCGGCCATCTTGAAGATGGGGAGACCTGCCCAATCACAGCTAGGCTCCTGCCCCCCTCCCACAGGAGAGGAGTAGACTAGGGGATGTACCCACCCCAGGACAGGGACCTATTGCTCCTTGCCCTACCTGTAACACCCCTAAATTCAGTATTTAGGGGCTCTCTGAACCTTCCTTTCTCAGACCCCGTTTTCAAAACCAAGAAGATGAAAAAGAAGAAGGACGACCTGCGGTGCAGCTGCTAACAAAAGGACGACGACAACTGACTTGGTCCCAGCCCTATCGGCCTGTTGATCCTTGAACCTGCTCCTGCTTAACCGCGGCGTCTCCTGCGGGCAGCAACCTCGAGAACCCCGGAAGACCTGCCTGCCTTGACCCTCTTAGAGACTGAGACTCCCCTGAGCAGAGGCTCTGCTCCAACAGCAACACCCCTGGTGCCAGCCAGGAACCGCAAATCCAGCCCACTCTGCACCCGTCGAGTCCAGCTCTTGCCTGAGTGAACCAAGACCATGAGGACGTCCCCCGGCGACTGGGATCCGAAGTCCAGTGCACAAAGACCCTCCTCTACGAACCAGACGACGCCTGCAGCCTCAGAACCACAGACATCCCCAACCGTGACCAGCCGAAGGTAAGATTTCCCGACACCAAAAGACACCCCTGCACCGGCTCCCTGCAGCCCCCTGTGCCTTCCTTTTGGATGCCTACCTCTTCTCCAAGATCCCAACTTACCTCTCGAAGTGGTGGTTGCACCTTAAGAATCACCGTCCTCGAGTCTCCAGCCTTTGTTCCCTTTTTACCTTTTCCATTGAATAACATTGGGCGCCTGACGGCTCAAAAGCACCCTGCACCCAGCCGCCTGAGTGCCTCTGGAAGTGCAACTACTACCCTACTCTACTTCCCCACTTGCCCTGAGTAAGTGACCAGGAGCTCGGCTCCCACAGCCGCGTGGCCTGCTTGCTTGCAGCCACCAACCGAAGGCCCCATCCCCTCCATTGGATAACATTGGGCCTACCTACCTCTGCACCCTGTGCCGCTGAGGGTGTACCAACTGTACCTACCTGACCCCGGGGGACCCCTGAGTCTATGCCCAGAACCTTATCTTCACCATTCGGGTACTCACCTGGAAACCGATAACTCCCTTTCCTGCCGTAGGATAACATTGACTGGTTTGACTCGAAAAATCTTCTAAGTGTGAAGTTTTGAAACGCTAAAATATTCCTATAAAATCAGCCAAATACTGAATTCCGAAGTACTCACCTGTGATCAGGAGAGAAGCCAGAACTGTACCTTCAAGCCCAGTACTGAACCGCCAAAGTGATTTTAACCGGGTTTACTAGTAACCTGTATTTTCTGCATAGGAACCCATTGTCTGCTTTTCTATGACATTTCATTTATCTACTTTTGAAAACTTGAAATATTCCTTAAAAATCGTACCTACTACTGAAACGTAATTACTTACCTGTCTTAAGTAGAGATCCCAGTGCTAGACATAGGAGCCCAGTACTGGATTACAAAAGTAACAAGAACGTACTTTACCTGTAACCTGAATTTTCTCCCATTGGATAACATTGCCAGATTTTGACTGAAAAGTTTCCAAGTGTGAACTTTTAAAATACCTTTATATTCCTCAAAAATCATAGCAATAACCAAAACGTTTTTACTAAACTGTTTTCAGCTTAGACCCCAGGAGTGAATCTAGGATCCAGCCCTGGATTTACAAAAGGACCCCTAACTACAGCTTTTCTCCTGTTCAAGGATATTCCCCAGTTTGAAGTATTGTTGGATGAGGTAAACCCATCAATTGCTAAAACACTGTATTTAACATTTCGATATGGGGTACTACAAACTAATGATAAGACATCCAAATGGGGTAGTAATGCAAATGAGGAAGATGCTGATAAGTGTACCTTTTGTAAAAACTGGTTGCAAGTAAAGGAGGATGATTTGCACATCTTATTTTTTCTGCCCTGCCTATGATCAAGCAAGGAACAAGTGGATTAAACCTCTATGTAACAATTTAAAATTAAGACACTGTGTTCAGGCGGAACAGATTTTACGTTCTAACACAACACAATTGGTGGTTTTCTGCGTATCAAGATTCCTTTGTAATGTAATGCACCTTAGAGCTAGGAATGGCATGAAACTATAAAACAGTAAGATGCAAAAATGAACAGTTACATCGATACAATCACCTTTTTAATCTATACAAATTGATTTGTTCAGAACCCCTTGGAAATGCTGCTACTTGTTTATTAAGCACTTGGAAGTATCAACAGTAATATTGGGATTGAGCTACAATAATTGGAATTTTCTTTTCGGTAGCAAATGCTATTTTAAATCTCTTACTTGCTTTTAAACTGTTATTTATTGAATTTGTAAATTATTTTGTTTTACTTGTAAATAGATGTTAATTTGTGGAAATATGTCCCTCCTCCCAGTCTAACAATGAACTATTTAAAATTGTGATTGTGGAATAGATGTGATGTAAATTGTTTTTTATGAACTTTTATGGTCTGAACAGACCGAAATAAAGTATAAATGACAATGATAAAAGTAGCTTACAAAGTAATCAACTGCATTTTTTGTAGAAAAACCCATTGAGTTAAATGTTAGATTGTGTTTAGAATTGTATTGCCTACTGCAACCCCTGTACCTGTTGTGTTTACAAAGTTATTTTCTTTCTGCAAAGTCATTACTTGAGATCACTCACAATTGAGAAAGTATATTTTTGATATCTGTTGGTTCTAAAAATAAAACAACTATATCTTTTGATATAAAAACAATTGACCTGGAGTTCAGTCCTTAAGTGTGTGAAACCTTTTGCTAACTGAGTGTATACAACAAATGCTTTACACTGTCCTCTGGTACTGCCTTACTTCTCGACCAAGCTACCACTTTTGAGAGTAAGGTCAGCCCTGACTTTAACCTCTGTTATACCCCTGGGGTTGGTAGTCTCTATACACACTGTACCTTACTTTGGTCCAGTATTTATAGAGACACTTTCTCACATATACACACCAAAACTCAAACCTTTTGTTTCTGAACAAACCAACATGAGTTGAAAAAGTAGTGATGTACCTACTGTTTTCATCCAACTCGAGTTGAGGGTATCCCTTGTTCAGGTCAAGATGGGAGAAGATTTTAGCATAGTTCAGTTGCTGTCATGTCCGCTATGTGTGTACCAGAATGTATTTCTCTCTCAATTGCTTTGTTAGCCTGGCACATGTCAATACAGATGCGCACTGCACCCCCACTCTACTTTTTTGGCACCAGCACTATGGGCAAAACCCTTGGAGTAGGACCAGTGGAAAACTCAATTACATCATTCTTTAACAGCCTTTCTAGTTCCTTCTGAACAGCTTATTGCAAGTGAAAAGTGACTTTGCGGTGCAGCTGGGCAACAGGGCCAATGTCATCATTAATGTGAAGTCATACTTTCATTGTCTTGAGCCTGCCTAGGACATGTAATAAGGATGGAAACTGACTTCCAACTTCAGTTTGAGTATGGAGGTTGTAATTAAGAGATATCAGTCCTATGTCGGATGCGGTGGCAAAAGTGAGTAGGCATGCACTGGACGAGGCTCCTTGAAGAAGATGAACTGGCGCTTGCATTGATATGTTTTGTGTCTCATTGTCGCTATGAATTATCCTCGGCTCTGCAACTGTTTAGAAGCAGCCTACGTGTATACTTTTGTGTTTGATGGGTTGAGGCATGCCACAGGAGATAGGCTTTCGAACTTTTCAACCAGCATGATGTTAATCGACTCGTCACTGTTTATGAAAGAGGGTATGGGGCAACCGATGACCTTTAGTGTAATCTTGGAGCAATGTCAAAATGAATTCTGTTGTTTTGTGTGGTTGTTAGCCCTGTCTTCTGTTCTTCTTTGCAAGCAGCCAAACCTACAGGTTCCTGCCATTCCTTGGTCGATCCATCTTCTTCACTGGCACTCAATAATGATGCTGACGAGCCTTTGTAGGAGGAACTTGACGATCAACTTTGTCTGGTTTCTACTTGTCGTAACTGATGTTGCTTTTTGACTTTGTGGGCATGGTGAGAATGCTTCTGGAACCTTCTGGCATGCATTTTCTCACATCAGTGTGTGAGTGCAGAGCACGGCAATGCAGTGCATACTGCGGAGACTACTTGAGCAGGACTTTAGACAGAGCCTATAAATGAAGAAACGTTTTCTGAAGTTTGTGGGTGCACAGTCTTAGTAAACATTAAACATTAAATACCACAATGTGCATGGTGTGAACACAGAGACTTCATATCCAGAGTGTGCGAGTATAGCCTTTGTAAACTATATGTGAGTGCAGAGTCTATTTTAAGGGATAGGTGCAAACTTGCATGTGTATTCTGTGGGTGATGCAAAGTGTATGTGCGGCCTGTATGTGCAGCATGGGGGTGCAGAGTCTGCAAGGTGTCATTACAAGGCATGCAAGTGCTGAGTGCAGTTGGAGGAAATGCATGTGCAAGATGCTAGTGCAGAGCCTATGGGTGTGAATTGGGTGTGTTCAAGGCATTTGCGCACAGTGTATAGAAACTGTATGAGCATGAATGTAGAGCTTGCACTTGTGCATACCGAGTGCAGAACCTGAATATGTATGGTGATGTATTATAATCTAAATGTGTTGGGTGTGAGTGAAAAGCCTCTGTGTGCTTAGCTTTTCTGTTTGCAGATTTTCCATGTACAGGAAATAGTTCAGAGCTTGCCTCTGCAAGGTGTGGTCCACATCTGGCATCTAAGAGATGTGGGTGAAGCATCTGTGTGGCACGCGTGCTTGCAAAGTCTGTGCCCGCAGCATGCACACGCTGTGTGTTCAGGACATGGTGTAGACCCTATGTGTGGAAGGTGTAGGTGCAGATCCCTTGTGAGTAAGGTCTGGGTACAGAGTATGTGTGGGTCAGTTGTGGGAGAAGAACCTTCACTGTAAGGTGTATGGAAAGAACATCTACATACGAGGTGGCACATGGTGCATCAATGCCACTGGTTCAGAGTTGGTGTGTGTGGGGTCAGAGTATACGTGAGCATGGTGTGGGTTCATAATCTGTTTGTATGCTCTGGGTGCACAGCCTTCATGTGCAAGGTTTGAGGACATATCCTATTTGTGCAAGGTGGTGGCGCAGAGCCAATGGAAATATGACATGATCATATTTCTTCTGACCCTGGATAAGTTGGAATTGAGCATGCGGGATGCCCTCAAGGAGTGCTGGTGTAGACTCTGAGAGGCCATAAAGGTGGGCATTACCACCATCCTGCTGCAAAAGTACAAGGGCTTGAACACCAGTTTTGAAGTCGCTTTCTGGAAGAAACAATTTCACTTTCTTTAGAAGAGAGAGCTTGTAGAAGGCTTTGTTTTTTGTAGCAGTGTGTTTCTTGAGGGTGAGATTGGTGTCCAGGGTGAATTCAAGTGACTTGGCATTCAACAAATGTTGGGGTTCAAAGCTGCCAAGAGTCATGTCTTTGTTTGTGCTGATTTTTGGTTGTTGTTTTTGCCAAATAGGCGAACCTTTGTTTTGGTTGGGTGCCCTGCTGTCAGGTTGTGTTCATGAGGCCAAGGAGTAGGTAGCGTTTATTAGGGCACAACCGTGGGGGATGAGGCCTTTTACCACCCCTGTCCCAGGGACTGTCTTACTATAATTCTGTAAACTAGGTCAAGTACAAACCTTTCTGCACTTGATTCTGACTATCAGTAGTAGGGAGGGCAAGAAGTCACAGGTTTTTCAGGGAGGTTAGTGTGGGTGTTACTCAGGATCAAGACTCAATACTACCTCCTAGCGGTGCAATAAGATCATTGTCCAGCCCAATACGTATCTTTGTAGAAAGAAAATAACTTTATTACAAAGAAAACATAGATTTCTGCTATTTTTTTTTTTTATTTACAGGCTTGTATAGCGCTGGCATCGACTCCCATAGGAGTATCTCCGCGCTTTTGACTTCTGCCACATTGAGTTCAGGAGAACGTTAGCTGTCTAGAAACTGAATAGGAGTGTTTTTAACATTTCCTAAAAGGAAGGTATTCCGTACATAGCCTAAGGGTGTTAGGAAGACTGTTCCAGAGGGACGGGCCAGCTATTGAGAGGGCTTTGCTACCCTGTCTTGCCTTCTTGGCTCTAGGTACTTCTAGAAGGCCTTGTTCGCTCGATCGAAGTGAGCGGGAGGGTTTATAGGGGACAAATTTGGTTGCCAGATATGCAGATGCCATACCATTAAGACTTTTATGTATGGTACAGCATACCTTAAATTTGGCCCTCTGTCTAACAGGTAGCCAGTGGAGTTTTGTCAGTAGGGGCTTTGAAGGTGAGCGGGGGGGCGCATTCAAGACCAGACGGGCAGCCGTGTTCTGGACCACCTGCAGTCTTGTCATGACTCCCTCATTGGCAGATAGCAGCAGGCCGTTACAATAGTCTAAACGACTCATGACTAAAGCTTGTACCAGCGTCCTTCTACTGGCGTCTGGTAGGAGGGGGAAGATTTTGCGTAGCATGCCAATTATGTGGAAGCAGGATCCCACCACCTGGTTGGCATGTTGCTTGAGGGTAAGTTCCTGGTCTAATCGGACCCCCAGATTCTTAACAGTTGGTTTAGGCTCCGGTACTGGGCCAAGGACTTGTGGCCACCAGTCCGGAGTCCAGAGTCGTTTTACCTCACCAAACAACATGACTTCCGTCTTTCCAACGTTGCATTGTAAAAAGTTGGAAGACATCCAGTGTGCCACTGCTTTCATCCCCAGGGAGAAAGAATTCTTAACCTCGGGAGTCAAGGTTTTAAAAGGAAAGAGGAGTTGAGTATCATCCGCATAGGATATTGGAACAAATCCATATGCTCTCAGGATGTTAGCCAGGGGTGCCACATATATGTTGAAAAGAGTTGGGCTCAGACATGAGCCCTGTGGCACCCCCTTGGAGATCTCAACTTCCTCTGACCGAAAACTGCCCATGGTTACTTGCTGGGTTCGATAGGTTAGAAAACTTCTCAACCATGCAAGGGCTTCATGTTTCAGGCCGATGTTCTCTAGCCTGGCCATGAGGATGGAGTGGGATACGGTGTCAAACGCCGCAGACAGATCTAGTAGTACCAGGATAACGGAAAAGCCCCTATCCTGGTACATATGCAGATCGTCTGCGACTGACATTAGGGCGGTCTCCGTACTATGTTTGGGCCTGAAGCCGGATTGTGATAGGTCCAGCACTCCTGCAGATTCAATATATCTCGACAGGTGTTTGTTTACGTGTTTTTCAGTAATTTTACCCAGAAAGGGGAGTAAGGATATTGGTCTGAGATTACTAAGCTATAAATGCAATAAGGCACAAATATCAGGTTCACATGTGGTTCTTTTTATGCTCTAGGGGCTTCGGATGACTAGTCCTCCACCAGCCCCTCAAGGGTGGGTTCCACCTTCACGTTGAGTGTTTGCGGTGGATCGGGGAGTGCAGGCTGTACTCTCCCCCTTTGATCTTGTCTTAACACTCGGGGGAGATTTACAAAAACTCACACAGCCCCAGTGAGGCTGCGGTGCGTTGCACAACAGGGAGAGAGCAGGTGAGCACCATATCTTCTGAGATATGGCTCTCTCCTCCCCTTTCCCTTGTGCCGGTGCCGATTACATATGCTGTGTGCCAAGCACTCACCTTAGCGCCATAGCGCTCAGGTGTGTGCATTCGTCTAGCATATGTTTTGTACAGGAACTGTACCCTTCCAGTACAAAATATGATGCCCAGAAACAATGCAACATTTTCCCCACTTTGTATGCGTGCTGCACAATGCAGCGCGCATGCAAAGTCGGAAAAGGAAGGAGAAATTAAAGCATTTCTCATTCAGTGCGCCTCCTTGAAAAGGGTGCTGTTTTCTTCTGCTAAACCCAATCTACTTTATTTAGTAAATTGGGTTAAGAGTGAGAAATCTTGGGTGGTTGCATGGAAACGCCCATGCACCACCCTTGGTACACTCCATGGCGCAAAGTAATGCGAAGCAGCGCTTTGCACTGCTTCGCAATACTTTTCCTTTATTTCCAGTGCTATACAAGTTTAGCACTGGAAAGTAGGGAAAAAAGTATTTGCAAAGATTTGCGTCCTTTTTGTGATTCAAACACGGATCAAAATCTTAGTAAATCACCCCCCCCCCCAGTCTTTTGTCAAGTTCCTGCGGGGCAGGGTCTCCCAGGCAACAAGAGCCTCGACACACTGCTGACTTCTCAGGATCTGAGTGGTACCCCGTTGGGCAGTACATCACCTGGAGAGTCCGAGCAGGAGTGGAGGCTTCTGACGGGGGCCCTCTTCTGGGTGATAGGCTGCAGATCGCAGCTTACTCCGACGGCCTAAAGGGTACTTGGGACTTCTTTTTGAGTGCACCAGTCACATGCACACAGATGACAATATTTCAGCATGGCAGATGCCAGGTGCAATTTCTGGTGCTCAGTGCTTCAATGAGATGACTTTCATCCTTCACGAGGTGACTCCAGAGCATCTTTTGGGTCACCTAATCTTCTGCTCTGGCTCTAGACTAAAGTCAGACATGGCAGAACAGCAGACACGCAGCCCACTTGTGGGGCACATAGGTGCTTATCCCATCTTAAGTCGAGCCTACCACATGGGCACATCACTCCAGTTGCATAGTGGCTGGGACAGGGCTAAATGATGAAGTTCACACTACCAGATCTGGCAGTACTACCAGTTCTTCGCCGCACTAGCTTAGCGAGTGACTATCGGATGGACTTTATGCCAGGGTCAATTACTGCAGTCCCATCCACCATCTGCTCCTCCTCCAGGGCTGGCACTACATTCCCTTCATCCCAAGTAGAATATCTTGGCACCCAGGACAGTGCAGTAATTCCTCCTTCAGATCGGACTCTAGGCGCTCCGCCCAACTGGGGAAGGTGTGAGTCACTCTCCCTTCTTCAGCGGGCGGGGTTGGTGGACGATAGGTTCACCGGTGGGAGAAGTAAATCCTCCCAGGTACCACACCGGGCTATGGCCGCAGGTGTCATTTTTGGCTGAACTTCAGGTGCCCTGCAGCGAGGGGTTGCGGGGCGAGCGGGATCGCCTGTAAGATAACCCACCTTTTATTTGTATACAAATAAACCTGCAATTTTATCTTCCAATACCTTGGTGTCTGTGTATTATTGTAGAGATTGTGGGGTTGCAGGCGGCGGAGTAACGATGGAGATACTATGGGGAATTGGCTGTCAGTGCAGCATCAATCCATGGCTGCATAGTAGTCCTGAGTACTCTGTGGGGTATTCCCTCCTCGGTAGAATGAATGATGATTGGTCTTGAGCTCCCGTCTTTCTACCGATTGTGCTGGTGCAGTATGTGTATTCAGGGTCTGCTTCCTTGGTCCTAGTTTGGGTCAGTTCCCTTTTATGTGCCCTGCCCAACCCACCTTCCATGCTAGGCCTTTGTCTGTAAGAATACTCCAAACAGCAGGACTGTCTCTAGGGTCAGTGCACACCACAGAAGGACAAAGAGGTGTGAGCATGCTGCACCCAGCTACTTATGACACTTCCTTGCAGAGATCAGGAAGACAGATAAGGATAATTAGTGTCTCTTCAAATGGCTCCTTTCCCTAACAACAGATACTGCCGGGCTCACTCTGTACCCCCTGCCATATACGTTACAGCAGCTGCTGTCAGTCATTTGTTACCCAATGTGTCAGGAAGGGTCCTGGCATTTCTAAGAAAAACTTGTCTCCTCTTTCCTCTCTGTAGTGTCCTCGCTACCCCTCCCATCCGGGAGGCAGCAATCCACATATGCTGCCTGGAGAAAGCAACAACTTCCCCATCTTGCACTCAGGGCCAGGCTGTGGGTTTTCAAAGAGGAACCCAGAGACCATTGCCACTTGTGTACAGCACACTATCATGTTCAGCATACATGCACACATACAATGCACAGGATGTCGTGTTAGGATTATGGGTTCATCGTGAGCAGTGAAACGTTATATAAATGGGCCTGCAAGCCAGCATTCATGTCTCACAGGTGAACGCCTGCCACGTTATTTCACCAACCATAGTGCCACCACGGCGATTTACACATGAAGATTGCGACAGGGATAGTAGTCGCCTTTCACTTGGTGCACCCCTCCCTGTTCAGAACTAAGCCTGGGCATAGCTCGCATAGTTGCACTCCGTGGAATTTCACGGAGTCACTGGAAAACTCAGTGGAGTCCCGTGGCAGGTGGAGTACTGTATTGCTCAGCCACCCAGCCTAGATATTTCTTGCACTACCCTCCTATAGCATACAAACAAACAATACCTGTAGAAGCAGCCCATCGCTTGAAAGTACCCGAGAAGAGAAGTGAACAAAACAACCAACTATAGTCCAAATGTAAAACAAAGACACACTGTCCAATAAAATCAGTGTTCCCTAAGCTAGCTAAGTCGCACGGCCGCGGACTTTAAAAGTGCGCGCCCTGCCCTAGGTTGTCTTGATGCAGCCATATCCGAGGTGCAGGCAGGACCCGAGATATACTACGTAGGAAATGCAAACAAAAAAAAAAGATCCACGCTCCATGAGCAATGTTGGGCCAGAAGGTGGCTCACATTCTTGCCCGCCACCCTCCTCCCACTTGGTGAGGCCCCCCATGCACTAACTTCTATGACCCACCATCCAGCTGCCGGATGATGAGGCTGTCCAGCCAGTGTTACGAGTACAACTCCACATTCGGTTCTCCGTCTACCATTTTGGGGTCCTCAACCCTGTCTCCGCTGCGGGACCAGGCTTCTCTCCGTCTGCACTCTGCACCAAATGAAAACAAGCATTGGAAATGCAATAGGTCTCGCCCTCGTATAGGTTTAAGCAATTCTGTTTGTAATTAGGTGGCTTTTTAGCTTTGCTTTTATTAGTGTTTTTCAAACTTTCATGTACATAACATGCATATGTGTGCATATATGTATATGTATGCATGCATTTTTATTTGTATTTATATAATTTATATAGATATGCAGATTATATATATTTTTATATATGTGTGCATATATATATATATATATATATATATATATATATATATATATATATATATATATATATATATATATATATATATATATATATATATATATATATATATATAAGTTCCACACCTCCTCCGAGGTTGCCGGGACTCCAGGATAGCGGTGTCCTGTGCACCCCAGGGTTGGAGGTTGCCCTGTGTAGTAAATAGCTGGAGACCACAGATGTACCACAAGAGGTTTATTGCAGGAGAACAGCGTAGAGCAACCTCAACACAAGCTGGCCAGGCACAAACTGTCACCACCTAGAACAATAGGAGGAGGCAGAGCCATCTACATTCTGGAATGAGTGACACAGGTAAGAACTATGGTAGAGCATGGAAATAGAGGAAAGATAAATATACAACACATCTCCTCTCGTAGAATAAAAAGAAAACATAAGATGAAAGAAAACTTAACACAAAAAGGTAAACATGTCATGGAAAGAAAACTTAACTCAAGACTAAAGAAGATTAGCGAAAATAATGATAAAAGTTGCAAACATCAGTTGTGATAAATATAATTAGGCGTTGAAAGGGACACACGTCACCCCTCCAAAAGACCTAATCGCAACAGAAATCATTCAAATAAGAAGGGGGTCTATGGCACCTCTGAGGTCTGGAGGCAGGCAAAGAGGAACTGGGATCAGCAATTGGGTTGGGAACAGTAACAACGGGATCAGGAGCATCCCCTCCACCATCGCCCCTCACCAAGGCATTTACAGGAGCAGGCACCACAAGAGCCGGATCCGGATCCTGAGAGGGAATAAACATGAACCCTGAGGAGGAGAGATCCTGGGCAGGGACGGACAGAGAGGGAGCAGGACCAGGACAGACACCAGCTTTCTGATAGAGGGCAACCCTCCTTAAATTCCATTTTTCCCCATTTGAGAGGACAACATAGTGAGGATAGACCATTTTTACAAGAAAAGGACCACGGAATTTGGACAAACCACCTGAAACACGACCAGACTTTACCTTGACAAGGTCACCTTTTGCGAGTTTACAAGAAACAACTTTAGCAGAAGACTTATCGCCTACAACAGGTTTGCGTGAAAGACCCTTAGAGGGCAGACTCACAGAACTCTTACTTGAAGCACACTTAGCAGGCAAAGCCACAGGACTCTTACAAGGAGACTTAGGGACCACTCTGGACACATCACCCAAGAGAGACTGACAGACCAAGTCCTTGAGCCAAGAGGGAATGAGTTTGGTGCTGGGAACCCTATCCCTCATCATCTCAAAAGGGGATCTGAGGTGAGAGCCATGAAGGGTGGTACAATACGCATATACCATTTCACTAACAAGGGAAGAGACAGAAGAACCACTGGAGAGGGCCATTTGAACGGTACCTTTCACCAATCTATTAAGGCGTTCACAAAGACCATTCCCCTGGGGGTTGTAGAGGGAAGTCCTATGGTGAGAAATACCACAATCAGACAAAAAGGCTTGCATTTCATGCGAGACCAACTGTGTACCATTGTCAGTTATAAGAACGCTAGGAAAACCTTCCCTAAAAAATACAGAACTAAGATGTTTAATAGTAGTGACCGTAGTGATATCCTTAAGAAACTCCACAGACAACCACTTGGAATGGCAATCCACAATGACGACAGCAAACCTCTGGGAAAGGGGTAGCTCAGCCATGGGACCTATGAAATCTAAACAGATGGTGTGCCACGGAATTTCAGGGAACTGCAGCACACCCATCTCAGATCCCACAGAAACCTTAAGTCTCTTCTCACCCACCTTGCAAGTATAACAGTCCTCAACCCAAGAGGAAACCATGGAGTCCATACCAGGCCACCAGAAGTTCAACTTGAGACGCTGTTGCGTCAGGGTTTGGCCAAGATGACCCTCATGGGCTAAAGAAATGAGTTTGGGTCTCAAATCAACAGGAGGCACAAATTTGTCGCCACGCATTATAACGTTGTCATTGCAAACAGACAAATCATCAATGACCTTAAGGAAAGTGCGAACAGAAACATGGAGACAACTCTACCTGCGGGAACCCAACTTTATCAACTGGATGACTTCCTGTAAGACGTTGTCCCTGGACATAGCTTCGACCCACTCAGACCGAGAAAAAGAGCCCTCAGTTAGCAGAAGAACATCATCAATCCAGGCAACATTCTCATCAAAACCCTCTAGACTGAATCCAACATCAGCACCAGACGGAACAGCCAACCTAGACAGGCAGTCAGCCTGGAAATTCCTCCACCCAGAGATGTGGGAAATGTCAAAATGATATTCCTGGAGTTTGGAGGCCAACCTTGCCAACCTTGGAGAACCAAATGCCCCACCCCCGGGAGAAAGAATGCGGATAAGGGGTTTGTGGTCAGTCCTAAGATTGAATCGAATGCCCCATAGATAAGGTCGAAAGTGGTGAGCACCCCACGCAGCAGCCAAAGCCTCTTTCTCGATAACAGAATAATTCTGTTCAGATTTGGAAAGAGTGCGTGAGGCAAAAGCAACCGGCCTGTCGCCGTCCTTGTGGGACTGAAGCAAAACTGCACCAAGACCATGGGCACTGGCATCTACCAACAGAGTGGAGGACTTGGCAGTATCAAAGGGTGCCAGCACCTTAGCATTGCAGATGGCTTCCTTGATCCCATTGAAACACGCTTCCAGTTCAGGACCCCAGGAAAATTTGCAACCCTTCTTCAACAAAGCCCTCAACGGCAAGGTCTTCTCTGAGAATTTCTCCACAAACTTGGAGTAGTATTCGATTAAGCCCATGAATGACCGCAACTGGTCCTTGTCAGACGGGCAAGGGGCTAGGCGTATTGCATCAAGAAGATTCTTCTTTGGTCTGACTCCATTGACTGAGATTTCATGTCCCAAGTACTCAATGTTCTCCACAAGAAAAGAACACTTCTCCTTACGTAATGTAAGGCCAGTGTCCCAGATTCTGTGTAAGACATTCCTAAGAACGAGGTTATGATCTGCCACGGAGTCTCCAAAGACCAAGATGTCATCTTGAAAGAACACCACGTTTTTGAGCCCCTTGAAAATTTCGCTGACCAACCTTTGGAAGACACTCGCTGCCGAAATCAACCCAAAGGGGAGACGAGTAAATTGGAAAATCCCCTCCGGGGTGATAAAGGCCGTAAGATGCTTCGAGGATTCATGGAGCTTAACCTGATGGTAGGCACTCTTCAGGTTGAGTTTGGAAAAATATCTCGCCCCCTGAAGAGTGGAAACCATCTCCGTAATGTTGGGTAAGGGAAAGGTGTCTGCAACGACACACTTGTTTAGGGACCTGAGGTCCACACAGAATCTCAATTTTCTGTCTGATTTTTTAGAAATCACGACGGGCGAAACCCATGCTGATGCTTCTGTGGGTTCAATTACCCCGGATTGGAGCATCTCTTCAATTAGGAGTTTCACCTCATTGCGGATAGAAATGGGAATCCTCCTTACACGATGTTGCACAGGCAAACTATCTTTCTTCAATTTTATAAGATGGGCATACCCCCGAAGCTCACCCAACTCCTCCCTGAACACAGACCCAAATTCAGAAAGAATAAACTCAATAGAGTCATCATCTACCACCATTATTTGATTCTTTGCCCTAGGATTGATAACAATGTAAAGATCATGATGATGTACCCACCCTAGGATGGGAGGACCATCAATAGAAACATAAACCTTCCCAAAGATAGACCTCTTCTCAAAGGTAATCTCAGATTCAAAGAAACCAAGGATTTCAATTTTCTGGCCATTGAAACCCTTAGGGGAAATATCACTGTGATGTAAATTCACCCCCTCCCAAAAGGCATCAAAGGTAGACTTAGGTATAATGGTATGACGAGAACCAGTGTCAACCAACAACAACACCTCGTGGGAGTCAATCTTGAAAATGGCTTTGGGTCTGGTTTGTCTTGGATCATCACAGATGACATCCACATCATCAATGACCAGGAGTCTATCGGGCTCAACTCCAGAATCATCAACGTAGTCATCAACAATATTCACTCTCTGTCTGGCTTTGGCCTTGCACATTTTGGAGAAGTGTCCAACTCTCCCGCACTTCAAACACTCTTTGTTTGAGGCAAAGCAAAACCTCGCGTCGGAAGAGTGACTACTACTGCCACACCTGTTGCAGACTTTGCTCACTGAGGTTTTCTTGGCAGAAGGTCTGGGTCTGTTTTTCACTACAGCAACATTGTCTCCAGAGCAGTGTTCACACTCCGCAACACCACCTTTGTCAGAAACCACAGAGACTTCTTGATGAGGAGAAGGTTTGTGTGAATCTAGGACCTTCATGCATTTACTAGACTCCTCAATTACTCTGGCCAGATCAATAGCATCTTTCAAGGTCGGGTTCTTAGCAGCCCATAGCCTCTCTTGGATTTTTTTACTTGAGCACTGGACAACTAATTGGTCTCTTATGAGCTCGTCGTTCATAGGACCGAACTTGCACTTTATAGACAGCTCTCTAAGTCTGGCCACGAAATCATCTATTGTTTCTGAATCTTTTTGGCGTTGTGTATAGAATTTATAGCGGTTCATAATCAGATTCTCCTCCTTTGCGAATCTGATCTCCAAACGATCAACCGCTTCTTTAAATTCATCAATGTCTTGTCCACTAGCTCCAAGTGTGATCGGTAGGAATCTAAAAACCCTCTGCCCTTCCATGCCCAGAGTACTCAAAAGGATAGCCTTTTTCCTTTTGGGTGAAAATTCCTGTCCATCCAGCGCTTCCAGGTAATTGTCAAACATTATATACCAGTCCTCCCAAGGTATGTCGGGAACCCCAGGCTCGGGTAAGAACTGAGGAGGTAAAGTAACTACAAATTGTTGTGCCATATTTACCAATTTGGCAGAGTCAAAAGTAAAGGAAAACAAAGATTTTGCACAACTAGTTAAATTTTAAATTACAGTAGTAACATACCTCTTTTCATTCAAAAATGTCCAAAACGATGTTTGAGCGCTGCGACAGGAATAGGCAGGAGTTTAGATTTAAAACGAGGAAAATCCGCGTTAAATCCGCGTTAGAGTGACTTAAGATGGCCGCCGATCGAAGTCGAGGCTTGGAAAGCAAACACTTGAAGTTAAAAATGGCCGCCGCTGAAAACGAGGCTAGGAATACACCCAAACGAGGCTTGGAACGCACAGGGGAGTGTGCGTAGTCAAAACAAAGCGAGGAAGCGTCTCCCAGGTAACGGCAGACAACACCGTTGTCAGAGCGAGCCAGAGACGTCTCCTAGGCAACCATTGCGCTCGTGCTTCGCTCGCCGATCAGTCAACAATGACGTCAGCGCTGGTTGCGCTCGAGCTCCGCTCCCCGATCCAATCCCAAAATTACTCACAATTTCCCCAGATGGGCGTCTTCCTTCGGGATTGAAGCGGACCAAGGAGAAATTGACGAAGCCAACACGCCGCAGGTTCGTTTCTTGTCGAGGGTGCTCCGCTGCAAGTCGCTTTCTGGTACAAAATCTTGAAGGAATTAGGCATCAAGATGAGGTCTTCAAAGGTACTGGCCAGCATATAAACGTCGCCAAAATTGTAGTAAATAGTTGGAGACCACAGATGTACCACAAGAGGTTTATTGCAGGAGAACAGCGTAGAGCAACCTCAACACAAGCTGGCCAGGCACAAACTGTCACCACCTAGAACACTAGGAGGAGGCAGAGCCATCTACATTCTGGAATGAGTGACACAGGTAAGAACTATGGTAGAGCATGGAAATAGAGGAAAGATAAATATACAACACCCTGTCTTCAATAAACAGTTTCCCAAAGCACAACAAGTGCTGATGCACTCCACTCCAAAGACGTTTCACCACTCCATGGTTGTGTTTGCAAAAAAAGCGGGTTTATTTAATACATGATTTTCAGCATGGTATATCAAGAATGATATTTTTTCCATCATTCTTGATATACCATGCTGAAAATCATGTATTAAATAACCCCGCTTTTTTTGCGAACACAACCATGGAGTGGTGAAACGTCTTTGGAGTGGAGTGCATCAGCACTTGTTGTGCTTTGGGAAACTGTTTATATATATATATATATATATATATATATATATATATATATATATATATATATATATATATATATATATATATATATACACACATACATATATATAAATGCATATGCATATATCTGCATATATATACATATATATATGTGTTTATGTGTGCGCGTAGAGAGAGGTAGAGAGAGGTAGAGAGGTAGAGAGTAGTAGAGAGAGAGGTAGAGAGAACATTTGCGTACCAATACCTTTGCACTTTCTGGAAAAATCTATGCACTGCTGCAAGGACCCCCAAGTTGGATGCATGTCCTAGTTCATGAGAGTCTCAACACCCCTGAACTGAAGCTTGCCCCAGTGTTATTCCCCATCCCAGCCTGCTGGCTTGCTTGGAGAGGATGACCGGAGTTGGAGGGTGCATGCCCACTCTCAGATGGAGGGCTATCATTAACCATGTAAGAGACAACCGCAGAAGTCCCCTAAATCAAGGCTGAGAGTGCCAATGTCTCTTGAAGCACCTCCCAATGGAGCAGGATATGATGTGTCCGCAGACTCATAAGACCAATAAGGTACTCACTGCCTAGGAAGACCATTAAAGCAACAAATCAGAACCCCAAAAACGTTGTAAGGACAAAATCATGATGGAATACCAACCGTGACCCATTTTCTAGGTTGAACTGAGAACTATTACTTGCTTTGCAAGCAATGAAGAATGTTTTCTTCAATGCCCATTTTTAGGTCTCCCCTAGCGATGCAGCGCCATGCGCTGCACGCGTAAGCAAGATCTATTGTTGCCGCTTTGCTTAGTGATGCAGGACAGGAGAATTGCACGCGCGTGAGACATCAGCTGTACGCCTGCTCGCACCATATGCCTGCACATACGACGGCGCCCGGACATGCCATGTGCACGCTCACGGCGTCTCTTTGAGACAGCCGATGTACACGCTCATGGAGTGGGTCCACTAACAGAATGGGCACTGGCAATGCATCCAGTTACGCCCTGACTCGCCGGCTTGGTCTGCAGGTTCCCTGCTCATCTCTTGTTCTTTCACTTGCCTCCCTCTCTCGTTTGTTCTCGGTAACCACTTTTCCTTTCTTCCTCATGCTTTCTCGTTATGTCTCGTCTCATCAAAGCTTCCTGCCTTTCTGCTCTTCGCGCCCTTTGACCACTTTTTTAAATGCCCCGTTATGACTCTCACACAAACTGTCTGTGGGACACCCCTCACTGGCCTCCAGGCCTCACAACACCCAACCTACGGTGGTGACGGACAAACAGTGAGCGGCGCCAGCCAAGATATTGGTCTTCGTGCCTCCGTCTGTAGCTGCACGCACTCCACCTCAGAGGCCTCTATTTATGCGGAAAAAAGACATGTGCTACTGTTGCAAGATCGTGCGCAACTCGTGCGTGCTG
The DNA here is from genome assembly GCF_964263255.1 of Lissotriton vulgaris. Classification (NCBI taxonomy): domain Eukaryota; kingdom Metazoa; phylum Chordata; class Amphibia; order Caudata; family Salamandridae; genus Lissotriton; species Lissotriton vulgaris. The sequence continues at coordinate 627,023,741 of NC_141687.1, forward strand.
CCACTTCTAACGCCATCGCCATTTTAAGGTCAGGCCGGAAGTAGAAAAGCGCGCCTCGTATTCGTTACAGATGCTGCTGAGTACCACGTCCTATGTGAGTCTCGGGGAAAGATTTATCTCTCGGAACTTGAGAAAAGCAGCAAAGGGGTTTCAGATTAAAGGGTTGGGGTGTAGGCGCCTTCCCCTAGCACGCTGTGTCTTCTCAAAAATGTTCATCTTTTTTTTAATTCCCCTTAGCCTGTGTAGTCACACTCACAGCATCACACTCACAGCATAGCCTGCACACTTTCATCAGACTACGCTTCCTTGCCGAAAATCACTTTTAAATGTGCCAATGCCCGAGCCTATGTGGTGCTGAGTGTTCGACTTCCTGAATGTGAAGTTATCTGCTAGACAAGTCAATGTGTGGCCACTAAAAAAGCTGGAACCAAGGTAAATATGAAGATCTACTTTATTAAGTATGCGCCAACACGAGCTTTGCGGAGTGCACAGCCCAAAAGACCAAACTGCTCTGCGAGTCACCAGCTGTCAGCTGTCAACATTCCAAGGCTGACTGACAGCTGGTGACAGGGAAAGCATAAATACAGTGTCCAAGAGCAGGCACAGGTGTACAGATCATAACACAGTGCCCATTAGCTGCCAAGGTTTCATAAATAAATTGCTTCTGTGTGACATTTCCATGTTTTCAATCCAGTTATAAATTACGTATAACGGCCAAATCTGTGACCCTTAAAGTGAAACTTTGTCACAAGTAGATCAAAGCAATGAGGTGCATGGAAAGGATAAATATCAGAAATGACACATTTTCGAACTATGAGAATCTAAAAAAATATCTTGAAATTGCTGGGAAAAACCCTGAAATGGAAGGTTAACCCTTGTTAGTCAGTGTTGCAGCTTGCTCCTCGTTGCCGTCCCGCCCCGGCCGCGTGCAAAACTTTCAGCTTTAGGAACAATACAGGCGCCATGCTTAATATTCATCAGTGAGATCCAGTGGGGCCTGGCTGCAGTGACGCACAGCCTCCAGGCAGCAGCCAAGGTTAATGCCCTTGCATTTCTGGGGCTTGCTTACAGCAGTTTTAATATCTTAGAGTTTCTTGTTGCTCAAATAGGTGTAATTTCTATGATTTATACATGTTTCCCTTGCCTATATTGCTTAATTTTGCTCATAAGATAGTGTCACTCATAATCTTTTACGCATGCCAATTTAAAGTTGGTGCTATATAAAAATGCACAAATTCTACTTGCCACAGCTGTAGGGGCAGTGGTTGTGTAGGACGGGACAGTGTACTTCAGCTTTATCCACACATATAAATTGCAGGACATTTAAAGGAGCACTTGATATAGGTTTAGTGACCTACCTAATCCAGTGAGATATTTCACGGAGCAGTTCAAAGCCGCAGCAGACATCACAAAATAATTCTACTATGTCTGTTGTTGGTGGTTGTTAGAGGTTGCAGACTAGGAAAACAGGACTGTGTTTTTTTCTCTGCACTGGAAGCCCCCTTATATCTAGTGCTTCACAGACCGTGCACATATGTGTGCATTAATTGCTTATCCTATAAAATACTATTTATGTATGGACGGCATATTTTCAAAAGGGACATTTTTGCATTACATTTGTTTAAGGTGTTTCTAATACAACATATGTTTTTAAGTTTGAAAAGCAGAAGCATCAATTGCAGATCGGAGATCGAGTATTTTTGGTATTTACACGAGTTTGAGCTGTTGGTATTGTAAATGCCAATGCGTTTTATTTATGTTTCTTTTTTAAAAACATGGATAAAAGGCATTGTCATTTAAAATGCCAGAGTTTAAGCCATTTATTTATCTGTTTTCAAAACCAACACAAAGATGAAGAGTTTGTCATTTACAATGCCAATAGCTCAAACTTTTGCAAATGCGAGACCTATTGCATTGCAAATGCTTGTTCAGAAGGTCACTGGGAATGGAGTGTAAACGATGCAAGAATCGAGATGGATGGATGCAAATTCAATTGTATATCTTGACGCAATAGTCTGTGGCACTTATTGGTCAGACATGAACATATGCCACTGATAAAGAAATTAGGCCAGACAATCTCCCACAGACCCACCGATAAATAGAAACCGCCATAGGCAGGTCAACTATGGATGTTTGCCAGAGGGGTCGCATTAATATTTCAGAGGGGGAACCCGAGGACCGCTTGATTGGAAAGGAAAGCAATTAAAAAGGCAGAGTAGACAATTGCTGCTGATAATGGATTCCTCTCCTTCACTAAAGGAAACGTCTACACAAAGTTTTGATTTATGAATGAGTGATGAAGAGCAGATTGTAAATCCTCACCAAGCAACCTCTGACCAAGTTGGAGTATTTTTAACAGATAAGAATTCTGTGCACCAACTACATGCCATCCACACAATGGAAGATGTCTACAGCTGTCTCTACAGCACTGGCAGCTATCATGTAGGCTTTCAGGTTGTCCAAAGTTATATTAAACAGAAACTTGGCAGAAGTTTCCATATCGGCTAGTAGTTCAGAGGGATTTTCTCACTCCTGTATTGCCAAACACCGAGTTTGAGCGAGTACATCAGGAATGTACATGTATATGTATAAACCATTTTGTAACGCGCTCCATTAGAGTATCCTGGCGCGATTGGGAAGAGGCAAAAGAAAACAAACGGAAATCAACTTAGGTCACACTCCTAAACAAATGGGTTTTCAGATTTTTCTTAAATTGAGCAACGCATTGCGTGGAGCGCAGATGAAAAGGGAGAGCGTTCCAGGCACGAGCAGCGACTACAGCTATAGACTGGCCCCCTAGTCTGGTTCGCTTGAATCGGGGGAGAGACATTTTAAACAAAGTGGATGATCTGAGAGCTCGAGTGGGGGCATACAAAGCGAATCTCTTCTTCAGATAAGCAGGACCTTGGTCGTGGGTTGCTCTAAACGAGAGCACCAAGGATTTAAACAGGATGCGCTGGGATACAGGCAGCCAGTGAAGAATACACAAATCAGAGCGAACACTCTTCCATCTCGGGGTGTTAAGCAAGAGACGGACAGCAGCATTCTGAATGATTTGCAGGCGTTTAACCAAGTATGCTGGAATGCCGCTAAACAGGGCGTTCGCATAATCCAGCCTTGCCAGTATGAGAGCCCGAGCGACAGTCTCCTTTGCTTCTCTAGGGAGCAGTGGGAAGAATTTTCGTAGCATTCTCAGCGTGGCAAAGCATGTCCCAGATAACTTCTTTATATGGTCCTCAAATCTTAGGTCCTCCCCGAACCAAATGCCAAGATTTTTCGTGGGGCCGCCCATCTCCTTGGGGCTGGGAATGTTCGGGGGCCACAGCGAATTCCTGAAATTTGGGGGGAAGGAGCCATAGAAGAGCACCTCGGATTTGTCCTCATTGCATTTCAACTGGGCCATAGTTAACCAGCGAAAAACTGAGGACAAACACAGTTGGACTGCTGTAGTATCCAGATTATCATCTGGCCAGGTGAACAGCAGCAGTTTCAATAAAGAAACACAAGACAAAACTCATATCACCATTGGACATCTCCAAGCCTCGGCTTTCTTATCCACTACATCTGTGAGTGGCACTTCCTCTGTCAGAGCTGCAGTATAACTCGACAGGTTCACCAGCATAGGATGAAGGAGCAAGGACTTTGGAAAGTCCAGGAAAACCCTGGAAAAGGACAGCGGTGACCTATGAAGTTAGGTACTGGATCTCTTTCTGGGTCCTTCCACACTCTCAACAGTTGATCAGAGACTACTGAATTCACAGGAAGCTATGGTACAGCAGCACAATGAAGAGTCGGAACAACTCACCACTGGGACCCAGCTGATCTGCATCTGGTGGTAACTGGGGGTTGGAATGGAGATAGCCCCATCACGTCATGTGCTTCACCATTCTGAACTTATTTCCACTTCACATCTCATCACCCATGGGACCTTCCCCACAATCTTCATATTCGTTATGCGACCAAGATAATGTCAGAGTGGAAGGAGAGCAGACTGATGGCTGCGAGGAGGCTGAACGAGCTGGAGGGGTGTGATATTCTTGAGAAGATCTTTGATGCCTGTGTAATACTTTAGACACAGACTTGAACAATGCCCACGTTTGAGCCTGTGTGAAGGTGGCAGTGGGGAAAGATACAAACTGCTATCAACTGCTTCTTTTCCAACTGGGAATTGGTATGGTGACTCTTCCCCATTATCAAAACTGCACTGACAGTCACACAGCTCAAGCTGCCTTATATCCCAGCCAAAAGACCCCCCACACACTTTTTTGAAAATGTTTGTTTTTAAGGAGTCCATTCAACGGCATGAATTGCTAGGAAAACAGTGAATCTATAATTTATTTCAGATATACTTGAAAACACCTTGAAATTGAACAACAGAGCTTGCACCTTTTGCCTTTAGATTGTAAATCAAAATCCTGAACCCAGATCCACCTGGCAGGGTTAAAGAGGTCCAAATATAACTAACAAGGAGGAAGCAGCGGGATCCAATTGTGGCAATGAACCTCTCAGAAGTGGAACAAGAAGAAAAACGTATCTGTGATGCTCCCCTTTGTCCCTTTGCCATTCTTGCTGCAGTATAGCCAGCAGATAGTGGGCTGGGGCACCACCCGTCTCTGATAGCGTACTGTATCTGTGATATGAAGCACAACGTTTGGTGCCCAACACCTTACCCCACACAGGGTCAGAGCTGATTTGCATATCGCCATTGTCTAACCCAGGGTGGTGTGGAGTGCAAAAAAACGATGGATTTGGGCCCAGATCTTTGGACTGGGTTGAATGTGTGACATTGATCCACATTCTGTCCATCACCTGTTTTGTTTGCAATTGCCGCCATGAGTGCGCTGGGGATGCTCAGACGTGGGTCCCAGGCACTCCACACCACTGGAGTCAAGCTAGCCGGGCTGATGAGAGGTGTTACCTCGAAACCGTTCTGGGAAGGACATGGCTTTTGTAGTTCGGACTGGACTGTTCCCATGGGGCACAGGGTCAGAGCTGATTTGCATATCGCCATTGTCTAACCCAGGGTGGTGTGGAGTGCAAAAAAACAATGGATTTGGGCCCAGATCTTTGGACTGGGGTGAATGTGTGACATTGATCCACATTCTGTCCATCACCTGTTTTGTTTGCAACACCTTACCCCAGCATCATCAGGCGTCACTGCAATTATGGTGAGATGCAGAGGAAGCCAAGGAGAGGGTTAAAGTCTGACACCTTCTGAAGCACCTGTGCAAAGTATGTGAAGGACTTCACCATGGGATACCGCAGATGATGGCACGAAAAGAAAATAGGAAGGGTGAAGAGGCACATGTGTCATTTACCCCAATAACAAGCAGGGTCATGGGAATACAAATATTTTTGGGACTCTCATAGCTTTTTTCCTGAGTGCAAGCGGGCCTTACTCTTGGAAATTCATAAGTAAGTCCTAATTATGCTTGGATCAAGATATACCTACTCATAGATGATGCTTTGTGAATCAGGTCTGGATATTCAGTTGCAATTCAGATTTAAGACAAGAGTAAAACACAACAACTCATAAAAAGCTTTGTGAATTAGGCTCTGAGAATCTCTGTCTGTCTGCACGCTTCCTTTCAGGGATGGCATCTTTTTCTGCAAATGTTTGACGCAGAGGCTCTCTGAAGTTAAATGTTTATTTTGATAATACTTTCCCTGGAGTTCGGGAATTTGTTTTGAAGCTTTTAAGGGTTTCCATTTTCTACAGCTGTAAATACAACTCCAACTCGGATTACATTCCTCTCTCTGCAGAACAGTTTGTTATTTTCAGTGGTAATCTTACTGCAGTGTGATAGCAAGGGACCGTAACCCATCGCAATAATGTATATAGATAGCTCCTAAGGCTTATCTCCACATAGTAATATGTATCTATATACCGCTATATATTACTCAGAAGCGGTAGACACTGTATAGTTATAGTTAGGTTAGAGTTTCCATAAGATCTTTTTTTGTTTTGCTACCAACTTTGGCACCATTTTGCGAATCTTCACAAATCTTCCAAAAAGTATTCATCTACCTCAGCTTCTCCATAGAAAGTTTCAGAGTAGTTCATCAAGAAAAGGCAGAGTAAATGGGTGAAGTGCAAAATGTTGTTTTTGAATAACAATTCCAGTAAGAAATTTTAGGAAGTGATAAAGGAGAAACAGCAGAACAGAATTACACTGCATTTGGCAGAAAGAGTGTTACTCAGAAAGCCTTCTCTTTTTTATAGATGGCATACAAAGTGCACACTCCCCCCAACACATTAAGGCCCCTACTCAACTTAAACACCCGAGCCTTGTTTGATTTTCTGCAGTGTGCATATTTTTATTAAGATAATTTAACAGGTCAATTACTTCATTGACCTCCATTTCTTTATTTAAAACTCAAAATTATTTTCACATCACAGTATTAAGATACTCACACTTATATACATATTTACTCTTTTACAGCCCGTTCTCCAATGGGCTTTTGGTTGACCTTCGGGTTGTGTCAGCAGGCCACAACCAAGTTAGCCTGCTCTCCTTAAGTTAACCACCTTCCGGTCAACAGAGCCGCAGGTAAATATTCTGCCACCACTTGTGGCAACCAGCGGCTTCCAGGGTAGGGCTAGAGAAGCCAGAGCCACCAGCAGGTCAACCCCAACTCTTTCGCCAGCCCGGAGCCCATGATGATTTAAAAATCTGTTCTGAGGTAAAACTGGCACTGCCCAAAGAAGTTCCCGTTATATTCTTGTCCAGGACCCCGCTACTGCCCCTGCCTAAAGCTTTACTTTTGGGATGGGTGGGTGGGTGACTTCCTTCTGCGACGTCCGACTCCTGGGCGGTCAGCAGACAAAGAGGGGGTCACACAGATGGTCGCTGGCTTTTAAGCCTCGCGCCCTCTGTCTGCTTCCGGGGCACTTACCACGTATTTCCGGTAGCCCTATTACTTTCACTTCCGGGTCGGGTGACCCGGAAGTGATTCCCTAATTTAGGCGGCCCTTTGGCTGCCACTAACGGTGCCACGCCCTTAAGGGGGGTGGCGCCCTGCATTTGCTGTAAATCCATTCAGCCGTTTTCGAGAAATTCGCAGTTAAATTTGTGCTTGGTGTGGACATGAAGAGGCTAAAATGTTTTTTCTTTTTTTCCATTATTTATATCGATGCTGCATAGTGCAATAAATATACAAATATTCAGAAATGGTATACAGAGTTAAAAAATAAATAAATAAATCAATAGACAAAGCATATTGTGTATATACAATACGGAATGTAATGTCCCCAGAATCCTTACATCTCCTGCCCACCCTCATATTCTACTCTTAACCCTCGTAAACTTATAATATTGATGTCTCCCAATTTTTGAGTCTTACTATCTTTCGTAGAGACCCTGTACGTTTTCCGTACAGCACTTCGTAGGAGTGTACTTTGGGCATCTTGTTCATCCACTGTGAAAAATCAGGGAACTTATCCGACTTCCAGTTAACTGAGACCAATGATCTAGCCACCAGCAATGAGATAAACATTTACTGTTGCTGTCTAATATATACATCTTGGTGGGATATTAATCCTGATTCTCGAACTAATTTCCATGAAAATATCTTGCCAATTTTCCCTTACATGGCTACAAGTGAATATAATATGGAGCCAGTCCCCATTCATGTTGTTGCATTTATAGCAATTAATCAAACAGCAAAACAGAATTTGAATAAATTTGGCTGAAAAAGTGTCACTCTGAAAGCCTGCTCTTTGTTATTTGCTGTATATCCATTCATCCGTTTTCGAGAAATTTGCATTTAAAGTGGTGCTTGGTGTGGACATGAAGAAGTTAAAATCTGGGAGGTTTGTAACATGGGGGTCCCACCGAAATTTTAAAAATTAGAGTGATATGATTGTTCAAGAGGGCTTTTTTCCCATCGGCAAGGGCGGCTCTTCCTCTAAGGCAGAGGAGCGTCGCCCAGCTGCTCGGCGAGCAGTAATTAAAGGAAAGCTAAAATGATAATAACCATCGTTATTATCATTTTAGTTCTCGGTTTCCAGGTGTGGGCGGGCTTTACTGCCAGAGCAGGGGCCAGGAGGAGGAGTGATTGCTCCACTCTTAAGTGTGCATACCTGTTTGGCCGGCCAGTCATGCACACTTTGTATGTTCTGCACCCAGGCTGCATTGCAGCCTGGGTGTAGATCATGCCCAAGCCCCCATTCCCCATCTGAGTCCCGAACCCCGGTGCTCAGACCAAACACAAAGCTGCTTTTCAGAGTTGTGATTGGCTAGGGGAGTCAGGAGCCTGGGTACTTCCTGTTTCCTGCTTCCAGCAAGAGGTGGGGGCAAGGGGAAAGAGAGGCGGCGGCTGGCCAGGTGGCTGGCCTGAAGGTGTTGTTTTTTAATTATGTATAATTTTAATTTAAACACCCTCCACCTCCTTCCCCCGCCCAGCCACCACCAGTAAATAGCTTTCGCCACTTCCCATCGGTCATTTCAATCTTATGTTACTGAGCAATCTGTTTCACTGGCTGCAACATGAAGAAACTTGGGGACTGGGTCCCTGTGTCCTATCCTATAAGTTTTGAAAACATATAAGGAGGCACAGTAGGGGTACCAGGGCTCCCTGGCTTCTTCTGGGAGGGTCCCTGAAGGACCTCCCCCGGGCAGGGCAACATTTTTTTAAATGTTTTCTTACTGTGGGTTTTGCTGTACTTCTGCAAGGCCAAAAGTGGTTCCAGAGTAGAAGACCAGGACTCCACTGAGATGCCATGAAACTAGTAAAGTGAAGCTGGTGCAGTTTTGTAGTACCATGGAAGGCGCTTCAGCTGTGGTACCATTGGAATACCACTATACCACACAAAATTGAGATACATTTATAAAGAAAAAGTGGGGTGGGAGTCCATGGATGGTTTCCTTCACTTGGGAGCGGGAGTTTGGCCGCAAAGGGATATGGGGGGCTTGGACCGCCTGCAGGTGGTGGGGGTTGGGTGCAGGGCCTAGGCTGCTGCCCACCCCTTGCCACATACACAATAAAAAGCTATGCTTAGTGGGGGAGTTGGGTAAATATGATAAAAAAAACTCGAAAAATTCACTGAGAAATACAAAGGTTAAAATGAATACTTTATTTTAAAAAACAATTAGGAATTCCCTAAAAACCCCATTAAAATAACATTATAGTTAGATATGGTAATAATCTTAATGTACATTAAAAAAACGCTGAAAAAAACAATGGCTAAAGTGACATAATAGTTGGGAAAGGTACTAGTATTTTAGCCTAGGTTAAAAACTAATATGAAAACTAAGGGCCAGATGTACGACCATTGGAAATTGCGACTTGCAATTTGCGCTCGATTGCGAGTTGCAAATTGCGAGTCCTAATTTCTAATGTATAACAGTGTCTGAGACACTGTTTGCTATTCTCAATGGGGACGCAAATTGCATATTCCACAAAAAATACAATGTAATTCCACCAGGACTGAATACCTGGTGATGTGTAATCTGCAACGTTGAACAGGAATACACCTTGAGTAGTGGCAAAGAATATAAGGTTAGCCACAAGTAGGGCCATGCTAATCATGTCCGTGTGTTAGGAGGAAAAAACACTATTTCTTTTTAATAACCCTCACACACCCTAGTGGTGTCATGCTTCATCATCGGGTCACCCCGACCCCTAAAAGTCGGGATGGGCTCAACCACAGTGTTGGGTAGCTCTTATAATAGATGAAGGAAGTGGGGCTTAAGATTAAAAAAACCTCAGTCAGACTCCTGGTTTCCCTTTATTCTTGGGTCTGGCTGGGTCAATAAAATTCTAAAAAAACAGGTCTTTATTGGATTTTAATGGTCCTAAGACCCTGGTGCCGACATGTTTCAGTCCACTATGGCTGTAATTTTTTAAGGGCAGGTAGTGGTCCCTAGGACCCCTACCTACCCCTAAAAAATATTTTCTCCTGCATTTGCAAAAGAGAAGGGGTCCCTTGGGGCCCCCTTCCCATTTGCGACTGCATTCTTACACTATTTTGGCAGTCGCAAATTAGTTTTAGTACATGGTTTACAGGGATTTTTTCATGCTCAAACGGATCGTATACCCATTTGCGCATGCAAAATCCCATCGTACATCTGGCCTAAAGATTCAAAAAAACAAATAAACACTGTAATTCATCAGTTATTATTGCCTAGACTAACTATAACTTGCCCTTAGGCCATGCACTGCTTAAAACCTCCCATATTACGTCACTGATGACATGTTAAATGACATCATTGATAACATCACTGATGACACCACAAATGACATCGTTGTAATTTTTTCGATCCCTCTAACCGTAGAGCAGTGTTTCCTAAACTTTTTAGAACCACAACCCAATTTTCCATACAACAAACTTTTGAGACCCCCTAGCTTTAATGGACATGAGGCAGAGACAATTTTTATTGTAATTCTTTTCTGAGCACTATTTTTTACATTTAATATTCAAGAAAGGAATCTGCTGACTTCAGTAATGACACCTACAGATTCGCACATGGGTTAGCTGTGTGCATTACTGAGGGAGTTGCGCTATGGTACGATCACAAACAGTCTGGTAGAACATAATCAGAATTTTGAAGCCTAGTGACTTTCTTTAGCTTGTGTCACAGACAAACAAATCTGGTTATAGTTTGCTGCCGACCCCTATTTTGCAGAAGCTGAATTTGAGCTCCTTCAAGAGATGATACATGAATATTCCTGACCCTGACAAACATGGAGCATCTAGCTTGCTGTTGTTTTTTGCAGATCAATAGCCTCAACCTGAGTTTTTTGCACACACCTTTTCTTCAAGGGCAGAGGTGGAGTAGGATACATGGACAATTTAATGTCATCACTTGCAGGCCAGTTCTATTGGAAGGCCATTGTTGAACCAGGCCATTTCTGCAGGGTTAGCCCCAAACATTTTGCCTTACTCCTATTTTTCTGAACTTTATTTGTTGGCTATAGTATTCTGGGCACTTTACCACTGCCAATCAGTGCTAAAGTGCATGTTCTCAGTACTTTAAACATGGGAACATTGACTTATCTACAATTGGCCTATTTCATTTACTTGTAAATCCCTAGTAAAGTACACTTTAGGTGTCCAGGGCCTGTAAACTAAATGCTACTAGTTGGGATGCAGCACTGATTGTGCCACCCACTCAGTAGCCCTTTAAACATGGCTCAGGCCTGCCATTGCAGAGCCTGCATGTGCAGTTTTGAACTGTCATTTCCACCTGGCAAGTTACACTACTTTATAGGCCCAAAACTTCACTTTTATTTCATATAAGTCGCTCTTAAGGAAGCCCTATGGGCAGGGTGAAGTGTATTTAAAAGGTTGGTCATGTAGCTTTGAGTTTTGCATGTCCTAATAGTAAAAAACTGCTAACATCGTTTTTACCACTGCAAGGACGATCTTTCCCATAAGTTAAAATAGGGATTGCCTTAAAACATCTCCTAAGTGCAACTTCCTATTTGGAGCAGAGGGAACATTGGAGTTTGGTGTATCTGGGCTCCCAATTTAAAAACACATCTTTTGGTAAAGTTGGTTTTTAAATTGCAGGTCTGAAAATGCCACTTTTAGAAAGTTGCAATTTTCATATTTTAACAAATCTGTGACTCAGCCTGTCCTCCTAGACAGTCACACAAAGGGGGCTGTGGTGCATTGTTTGCATCCTGATGGCTCTTCACCAGGCTGATGGGCCTTCCTGAAGTAGATTGGGAGGGAATGGCTGACACCTGCACCTAAATAGGGCTGTGCCTACCCCACACAAAGAGCTGCATACTCCCCTATATTGCATGTGGAGCCAGGGAAAGGAGGGCAAGGACCTTGTCAGTTTCAAAGGCTGCTTTTGTTGTCTCCCCCACTTCAAAGACAAATTTTGGTATAAGTACTGTACCTCTGACACCCCCAAACTGGTTCACTGTGGGGTCCTGAGGAGACTCTGCAACTAAGAGGAGCTGCGCTGCTAGGAGGGACTGCCACTCTGCCACTGCTCTGCTGTGTTGGACTGCTACAATCTGATTGCTATGTTGTCAGGAGGGACTTCCACTTTGCACTGTGCTCTGCTGTGTTGGCAAGCTTCCTCTGCAGTGAGGGAGGAATAATCCTACCCTCTGCATCCACTTGCACTCCAAGGGCTTGTTAAGCTTGCCTCCATTTTTAAGTCTCGCATACGTAGCGCGCAAGCGCTGCTTCGGAGTGACCTCTTAAAATCACTCCGGGCTTTTGTGGAAACCCGTGCATGTTCCTCACTGTTTCCAATGAGCCCTCGTGCATGTATGGCGTTTACCTTGCCGGAGCGAGCAGCGGCGCTATCTGTTTGCAATTGTCGCGCCTGCCGCTGTTCGCTCCCGCAAGGTAAACGCTGTGGCTGCTACCAAGGGCCTTAGGTTTTTAAGAATTAACCTTCCATTGCTGAACTTTTGTTTACACGCAATTTAAAGGAGCGTGTCCATCTCTTACATTTACCTCTGGCTTTTCAAGGGGACCAAAGTAGCTGCTACAGAGGACTTTGGGGATTAAGAATTAACCTATCATTGCTGAACTTTTGTTTACACTCAATTTAAAGGCGCGTGTCCATCTCTTACATTTAACTCGGGCTTTTCAATGGGACCAAAGGGGCTGCTACCGAGGACTTTAGGGTTTTAAGAATTAACCTTCCATTGCTGAACTTTTGTTAACACGATAATCCCGGTTAGCACTATGACTTGTAGGACTGCCTGGCTCTCCTCGAAGTCCGTTCTTGGCACACTGGCTTGTACTGACCATCAACTACTATCTTAACACAGCCAGAGAAAGATTTAGATTTTTGCCAAAGGAGGAGAAATAGAAATAAAAAGCTGAAAGGATGCGCCGAAATCAGAAAAGAGAGTGAAAGAACATTTTAAGCCCCAGAGAAAGCAGAGGCCTAACCCGGTTTTTGAAGAGATTTAAACCAGAGAGCGCGGGACTTGAGTTTAATTCCTGCTTCTCTTCCAGGCTGCATCTGTAACCCCCACCCACTGCCCAGGATAAAGGCTTGTCGAAGCCTTGCGTCATGCAAGGACCAAAATGAGTTAATTTTGTTTTCCCCACCCACTCAGAAAACCAGCGTCTATTTATCCATGCTATATCCTATTGAAGTCAGGTGAAGTGTTACGGGCCAAAAGGGGTGATGCCCTTTCTAATTTGCCCAACTTGGGCCCTCGAAATATAATATGATTACTGGTCATCTGGTGACATTTACACTATTTTAAAGGGTGTATGTGGGTATTTATTGAGGCAAAGAGAGCCTGCTGGTCAGTGGCATAGGAAATCTACTGTGAGCTTTAACACAAGCAAAGAAATGCCCCCTCCCCTCCGGTTTGGGTAGCAAAAAAGGCACTAGAAATTGGGGTTCAGTGTGCCCCTCAAACCCGTGGGCCCGGTACCACCACATCTGGTGTACTAATGATAGCTACGTCCCATCCCTTTGTTGAAATTCCAGATGACCAGTTGTAAATGGTTTCTACAGAATCTGATTGCAAACGTGTGTTTTTTTCTAATAAGCTAACTTCTATTGAGAATAAACCAGTTGTACTTTGGTGTCTATTAAATTTCAGTGGCTTCAGCTGATAATCAGCTTGTCTTTGCTCACTGGACGCATTCAGTCCAATGTTCAGAAACCATTTATTGTACGACTACATTGAGTAGGGTCCATTTATACCTAGTCAGTTGAGGTTTTCCACAAGGGTACTCATAACATCAAATTACCTGCAATCGATACATTAGCAATATTAAAATAGTCAATTTAAATACATGCATTATCTGTCTTGGAAAGACTTCTTCCAAAAGGTGACAGGGTGAGATAAGAGTGCACATATTAGGTTCTACAGTGCAGGGCCACCATCATCCATATTATACAACGGAAGTGCCCCAGCGTGGCCATATCAGGAGGGTGCTGGGACATTTGGACTTCTCAGCCTGGCTTTTCTACCATACTGAGACTACAAGCAAGTGTATTTGTTAGCATGAAGTGCAATGGTGATTTTGAGTGGAAGTCTGAGCATCTACCTTATTTAAAACTCTAGGGTTGTGAAATCGTATGACCTCGCTGCCGCACACTTTGTGAAGTTGTTTGAGAATATTGGCAAATTTTCGTGAAGTTTCAGAATGTTATTGCAAATGCTAGAGAAAGGTTCTGCAAGATTTTAATGTTAATGTTATATGACTTTTATATAGCGCAAATCACCTACAGGTCTCCAAGCACTTAATGAGAAGAGTGAGCGAGTCACTAAACAGAGATCTAATAGTAGGCCCGATAGCAGAGATTATGCGGAGGTTAGCACCTCTCTAAACAGGAAAGTTTTTAAAAGCTTTTGTAAAGGTGGCAGAGCCGGTTCCCTATGTAAGTACTCCGGCAGATCATTCTATATCTGCGGGGGACACACCGAGAACCACTCTACCCCCTAAAGATTAAGAGGTGTACCTGGGGGGGGCTAACCTACAGGCCTCAGATGATCGCAGAATCCGGCCAGGGACATATGTCACCAGGCGATCTTTTATATACTTGGATGCCTGACCGTAGATTGCCTTATGAGCAATACAGAGACCCTTGAACTGCGCTCTCTGTTTAATGGGGAGCCACTGAAGTCTGTGTAACAGAGGAGTAGCGCATGTCTTTCTAAGAACTCTAAAAAATAGCCTGGCAGCATCGTTCTGCACCACCTGCAATCTCCTAATGAGCTTCTGGGGGAGGCCAATATAAAGGGCATTCCCATAATCCAGCCTGGAGATGACAGTGGCAGAGACAAGATGTGGACAAAAGAGGAGCAAGCTTCCGCAGCTGCCTAAGCAAGCCAATACACGTTTCTACAAAAGTGGTAAACTTGGAAGACATAGATAGTTCAGAGTCGATTTTCAGCCCTAGGCTTTTTACAACCGGGACTGGTCCTGGAGCAACACCTAGTTCTGAAGGCCAGAAAAGATCACACCATGGGCTATTCCTTGTTGGGATGACAAGCGCTTCGGTCTTATCCAGATTTATTTTCAGTGAATTCGATGTCATCCAGTTCACCGTGAGCCTGAGCAGCTTTTTGGCCGACTCCTGGGCCTGGTGGGAGTTAATTAGCCGGAGAAGAAGTTGAGTATCATCGGCGTAATTAAACACCTGACAATCCATACGAGGTAGGGTCTCTAACAGGGGTTGCAGATAGATATTCAAAAGGAGTTGGGATAATGCAGACCCCTGAGGAACCCCACAGGCCAGGGAGCCCCGGTCCGATATCTGCTCCCCCAGCTGAACTCTCTGAGTGCGGTCAGACAGGAATGATTTTAGCCATTGGTGTACTTGGCCACAGATACCCAGATTGGTGAGACGATTCAACAAGATATTATGGCTGACCGTATCGAATACCGCTGACAGATCTAATAAAATCAGGGCACTCGGCTGTTAGTTGTCGGCCATAACTCTAAGCTCATCCAGAATGGACATCATCACTAACTCAGTGCTGTGATTCGCTCTGATGCCCGCCTGTCAAGCTTGGAGTAGCTGGTGGTCCTCCAGATACTTTGAAAGTATCTTTAATACATGCTGTTCCAGCACCTTTGCTAGAAAGGGGAGCTGAGAGATGGGTCTATAGTTCTTTAAAGTCTGAGTATTCGCACCTGTCTTTTTCAACAGGGGAGGGACCCTGGCTTCTTTGAAATTTATCAGCAGGTAGCCCATGTCTAAAGAATTATTTAATAATTCCAGGACCTGCTTCTCCAGCCCAGGCAGGGCCATTTGAAAGATCCTCGGAGGACAGGGGTCTGCTCGGGATCAAGATTTAGTATGATTTACTAATGATACTAAGGTAGTAGTGTCAATTTTAGGGAAATTAGAGAGCTGACTGCTAGGGCAGAAGAGGGGGGTAATCTGGTGGAGGGAACTGAGGTCAATGGAGGTTCTAGCAATTTCCTAGGTGATATCCTTCGCTTTCCGAAGGAAAAAGTCCTGAAATGCGTCACTGTCCAAAGGGACCTCTGCAGATTTCATCTCCGCTTTTTGACTCAGTTCCTTTAAAATAGCAAAAATGTATTTTTGTTTATTCTCTGCCCAAACAATCCTCCCCTCATAATATTCGGCTTTTCTAGCTAAAATGGCTGCTTTATAGGCGGAGAGAAGAGCTTTATAGGCAGTTAGCTCTACTGGCTCATAGGTTTGTCGCCACCGCCTATCGGCTTTGCGAAGGAGTTTTTTTACCCTCAGTGGTTCATTAAACAATGGGGCCCCCTTTCCTTTATCTTTAACTTTTTCTTTCCGCTCTGGTGCCACTATATCTATAGCCTGCCGTAGGTGAAACAGTAAGGCTTCGCTTTCTTGGTTCAGGTTGGCTATTTCAATGCTAGAGGGCAGAATTGAGTGCAAGGTATCTATTAGGTGATCAGTCTCAATATTTTCCAACTTCTTACCCTTCTCCACAGAGGTAGGGGCTGCACTAATTGGCTGTCGCCTTAGGAGTGTTTTTTGATTCAAAACTCATGTTCTCTGACCAGACGAATCAACTCACTTCCTCTTGTTTTAACCTACTAAAGATATTGAAAAAATGTCCTACAGGTTACAAGATATTCAGTCAACAGTTGTTGTCTCTGTAGCTTTGTCTAGGTTGGACTAGTACAATGCCCTATATTTGGGCATGCAGCAGGGCCTCTTTAAGAAACTTCAAAGGCTGCAGTTTGTCTTCTTAAAAACCCCCCAAAAAATCAAAGCAGCCGCTAAGGGGTTGAAGGAGCTAAGAGTGGCTGTTAAAGCGCGCAGTATTGCACAGAAAGCTCTCAACTAGACCGGTCCAGAACACCTGAAGAAACATTTGTTTTGGTATTCGTGGAGAAGTGTGGCTCACCGATTAGAGCGGCAGACCCTGCGGCAGAGGTCTGGTCTGGGACCAGGGTTCAATTCCTGATGCGGCAGGGTCTTGGGCTCAATGTCCATGGACTCGATAATTCTCGCCTAGGTGCCTAATCTAATCATGGGTCCCACTCTGCAAGTCTGGGCAATAGCTTGCTTAATCTCCACAATGGCCCCGAAAGCGCTAGGATGCCTGGCCTCACCTTGGAGGTGCCCAGAAAGGGGCATCTCACAGGGAAAGCCAGGAAGGGTTCCTCAGCGGTATACAGCGCCAAGATACCTTCTAGGTGATAGTGCGCTTTACAAGTATACACACATTACATTTACATTCGCCCAGAAGAGGCATCTGGTCAGCCAGATCTAAAACGCTGTTGTTCGTAAAATCACTATAACTTCTTGGGGCGCCAGAAGTTTTGTTCATGTTACTTCTTTGATATGGAATCAAATGTCTATGCATCTAAAATGCCAACCTAACCTGTGGATTTTTAGAAAACATCTAAAAACATGGCTCTTTTCTCTACCTTTGGAAATTACTGTGCTTTAGGTCCCTTTCAGCAGTGTTGTCCTTGTAGATGTTAGCGCCAAGATGCCCAGGGGCATTCGTCGCGCTTTACAAAATTTAAATCAAATCAAATCTTAAGGATGTGTTGTAATGTTAGATTAATAAGGATGTTTGCTAAGGACTGTATGCTTTAGATCATATTCTACTAATAGCAGCTTTATAAAGTCACTGGCCCCCACACCTTAGAAAACAAAATTAAAGTTCAAGACAATATATAACAAATGTATACCTTTAGGAAATAATATATGTGCCATTTGCCCTAGTTTTGCCACAGCCTTTGGTTCAATGAGTTCAATGAGTGTTGCTCATTAGATATCAGCTACTACTTCTGCAATTATGTTAAACTTAACAAACCCACCACCCAACAATGAACAGGGAATCCCAACCCAAGAGAATCTGACATTTTGCTGTGGATATTGGATATGAAGCAATGCCTTATTAAGGGAGTCTGATTTACATGAGGTACAGCATCTGGTTATGGTAACAAGGAGGTTACACCATATTGTTAGGGGATCATTGAAAGCTCTCTAACGGTCTTAGTTGGCATTGATCGACATCCCAATACCTAACTGTTGGCACAACATTTGTAGTGGTATGAACTGGTTATGGTCTGAATATTTTATTGAGGAGGTTACCCAAAGGCCTGGCTGACAAGTGGGCACCTTGTTTTGGGGTCATTATTGCAGTCTTTTATATTTATATTTACATTAGAGTGCTCTACATGAGCACTAGGTTACATTACACATTATTATGTTTTTCTAGGCACAGGGAGATTGGGTGATATGCCTAGAAGCCCAGGATGTTCAGTCGAGGCTAGGACTCAAACATAGATCCCCAGATCCAAAAATGGCAGGTCTTGCTGTTAGAAATAAAGAGGAGTTCTCCCAGTTAGTTTAAGGTCCAATCAAAACCCAAAAAAAGAAAATAAAACTATGTTTTTGAAATATCTATATGTCTTGGCTTCTGTCTATAGCATCCTTTACATGTAAATGTTTTTTGGATATATTCCTTTGACAAAAGCAATATAGGTCTTTTAAGAGGTACCTTTTATGCCTAGGTCTTGCTGTTAGGTCACATCTGCTCCCACAGTAGGTTTAGGTTGGAATGGTACCTTTATATCATTAAATCACCATCCCTGTACTTCATACTGCAATGGTTCAATTGGTTCCGGTCTAGGAGTAATCTGTCGAGCAAATAGAAGTGCCTATGGAGAAAAGGAAGTGGGTGATAGGGGCTGCCACAAAGCCAGGGCAGGTCGAGCAGCAGTGCTGAATGACCATCAGACTCAATCTTTCAATCACAATGAGTCATAAGACCACCAAAGCAAACATCAACGGACCGACACTACCGAACGAAGTGAGCTTGATGACTAAAACGTTCTTCAAAGGTATACTTCACATCTGGATATCTGTAGTCAAACACAGCACAGAGATAGCGGAAATGATCCTAGGATACAAAATTTACATCACATTTCCAATGGAAACATGATTAAATGACCTTGCTACTCCAATGATTGACTTAACCGTCCTGCCAGACTTCTCAATTAAACGTCTAGACAGACAAACAAGCAATGCAAATCAACACCCTCAAAACTGAGCCCTGCTCATCTTTTGAAAATAGAGGTGTGACTCTCTCTACAATAGGCTAAAAACAAACCAAATTAAATATTCCCGCCAGGGGACCAACAACTCTTGTATGAACACAACACAACAATCACTACTCAATACCGATAACATATTTCCCAGAGACTTCAACATACACTGGGACAACACCAACAGCAGCACCATGATAAAAACCCTTAAAGCCTTCCTATGAAATTACGACCTAAAACCAGTGCTTAATTTGAGCTGGAGGTTTCGGTGCTTGGCACCAAAACTTATTTGTCAACACCCGCATTTACGGCAGCAGCCACGTGGTGGCGCTGTTTATGTGATTTAGAGATAAGCAGAACAACAGTTGTTTTACAAATTCAATATACATTAAAGACAATTTGTACCTGCTGCCCAAGCCATTCTGATAGCTTAGGAGGCCTCCATCAGTCTGAATTGTCACACTTGTAGCAGTGTGATGATCAGTAGTTGTGTAGATACTGTGATGGCAGCGCTGACAGGGCAATAGGTGGTGCAAGCTGCGGTGGACTCCTGGCGAGGGCCCTGGCACATATGTTTTTTACAAATTTAAGCACTGCCCAAAAATGTACTGCAACAAACAGACTCACTCAAAAGCTCTAGACCTACTCATAGCCAAGGGGGACTAGTCGGACCTTCACATAATTCTCTTCCACTTAAAAAAAAACCCCAATGTCAGATCTGCAAACCTAAACATTGAGTAAGAAACTCTAAAAAAATTGACATCAACAAACGAGTGAACATGATCAGCACTGATATACAACCATGAAATGACCCTTCATATAATTGACGATGTAATGGCACTCTACAACGAAACAATGTCTGACATACTCAACCAAACAGCCCCTCTAAAACTCAAAAGAGTGAGGAACAACGCATCATGCTATTGGTTCAACAAAGAGATAAATGCAGATGGAAGACAGCTCAGGTTGGCTGACAAAAAATTGAGGCAAAGCCTGTCACCCGCACATTTGACCTTCTTATGCTGTTAAAGAAACATATATACAAAACATATCTTCGGTGCAAAAGCCTTCTTCTTCTGAACACAGATAAACAAGGCAAAACATGTCCTAAAGAACTCTACAAAACTATCAAACAACAAACATCCCCCTCCATGGTTCCGATTGCAACTGCCACAATGGAGAGCTGTGAAGACTTCTCAAAGTTTTTTGCAGACAAAATTCTGAAGATTGAACTCACTCTAAGCAATTCCCCCCACCACAACAGCAGCACACTCACACACTCAATCAAAGACAACACAACCAGTGAGACCAAAATATATCTAAGCCTCCAGCCCGCAAAGAACAGCTTACCTCTCAGACTTCAACCTGTGCAGAACAATGCAGCATGGCAGGTATTTAAAACGTTCACAGAGGCCGATCTCATTAATATCGAACCTAAACTTGAGGTCCCACACTGTTTACCTCCTACCGTCAACTCTAGTCAACAAATTCAGCCGTGTCCTCAAGCTCCTTATTTTTAAGATAAAATAAGCAACACCCAAGGAATAATACAGACTGCCTAAAACCAGGGCAAATCACTTTTATCCTAAAAAATCATGGAACTGATCATGAAGAACTGAACAACTATTGTGCACTAACCAGTGGTGGCTACTCCGCAATGGCGGAGGAGCATCGTCCCACTGCCTGGTGCAGAGCCAGCAAACTAAAAATAAAACGATGTTTTAGCATCACTTTATTTTTTGCTTGCCGGCTCTGAGCCAGCTTGTGCAGGCAGGGTCGGGGCATGGGAGGGGGGGAGGAGGAATGCTAGTGCACTCTTTAAGTATGCATATGTGTTTTGGCCGGCAGTCTGAGGCCTACCAAAACACAGGCCCACTTAGGTTTCTCCAGCCGGGCTGCATTCAGCAGCCGGGCTGGAGAAACCCCGCAGACTCCATGACCTGAGTGGAGCGTCTTTCCTGCCCACTCAGGCCAATCCCTGCGCTGCTCAGCAGCACGGGAATTGGATGGGAGTCTGTCCAAGTAACTTCTGGTACAAGGAAGAGGACAGCAGGAGCGATGCGACACGGAAGTAGGCCGGCGGCTTCAGGTACGTTTAAAGAAAATTATTAACACGCGATCCCCACAGCCTTCCCCCCCCCCCCCCAGCACGCCTCCCACCTGCCCACCACCTTTTATGAGGGGCGACCGCCACTGACCCACATACCCTTCCTATCAAAAACTCTTGAGTAAAGTGTACCGTCCAAACTCACCAAGGATATAGAAGACCATGAACTTCTCAACACCTTTGCCTGGGTTTAGGGTGGGATGCAGTGCCGAAACAGCTATCCTTAACGTCACAAATTACATATTTTTGATGGTAGATATAGGCAACTCATGCCTCTTAATACTTCTTGACCGCTCCTCAGTGTTTGACACAGTCAACCACCAAACACTCACAGACACCCTAAAACTTGGCCTGGGCATAGGAGACACCGTTTTTACCTGCTTACATAGATTGCATCTAGTCAAACTGAAGACTCGCAATCTAACCAATAATACATAGTCGCTCTCTAACCCATCACACATATATCCCTGAAGGATCAATTCTCTCTCCCACACTCTTCACTCTTTTCGTGGATCTCCTGACTACGATCCTACAACCAGCTAACCTCGCATATCACCTGGGCGCAGACAAGACACAACTCTACTTAACAATCTCTTCGCTCAGTGACATCTTTCAACTCAGCAAAATCCTTAATGAGGTTCAAAACTGGCTTGCTTTAAATTACCTCAAACGAAACAATCTAAAGACAGAATTCCTCCTAATATCCAGACAAGGTTGCTCCCCCACCAATCCAAGAATGAATAACTCGCCTAGATGCCCTCAACTGCAGTCCCACAATCATCAATTGCACTCAATTACTCAGGATCATGATAGACAAAGGTTCGAGAATGACAACTCACATAAACTCCACACCACTAACAGCAGGAATAACTTTAAGCTCCATTTAAATGTTGAGCCTGTCCTTCCGGAGGAGGTCCTCAAAAAGCTGTGCAACGCTTAGTGATTTCCAGACTAGACAATCACAATGCAACTCTATCTGGGAGAGAAAATCCCACTTTGCCCACATTAGGGGCACGCTGGGCACTGCATTCAGGATCATAATAGGGGAATGTCAAGCCAAACAAATCACCCCTATATTAACTAAGCTTGAGTGGCTCCCGACTGAAGCAAGAAGCAACTTATAGACAGCCTGCATCCCACACAAAGCTCTAAAAAGGTGGACACTGAAATACCTATCAAAAAAACGTTCACGATAAAGGAGAAATTGCTCCCTGAGATGATAGGACACATTGCTACCGGAGCCACCGAGATTTAAAGAAAGTAAAGGTCCCAGACAGGATCCTTCTCGGGTAAGGCAGTCAGAATCTGGAACTCATTGCCACCAAAGACAAAGACAACCCCATCTAAAAAAAAAAGTCAAGAAAAATGTCAAACCGCAACAGCTAAAAAGACATCTTGGCTGCAAAGGGAAAAGGTGTCTGCCTCTAGATTCTCATGCAAACCCCAACATAACTGTAGCATACCAACAGTCAACTAGACAAATACACAACCACGCCAGATAACAGTGCAAACACCATACCAGATGCGTATCCTTGCCCGGTCTCATACAGGCTACAGAATTACTTAACTACCATGGACTAGTGTCGCTCTCATATACACATGAGTCGACCTTCAACTGATGGAATGTATACATGGAACCTTGCAGTTCCCGATTACCAAATAGGAAAAGTAGGCACCAGCCTACGGGCCCCACTCCTTTTCAGGGCCCACAATAACAGATCAAAGTACAACTTAAAGTACATAAACCAGAGACATCAGATTCCCATAACAATTTGTCTCTTGAAAGCTAATTTTCTGGCAGCTGTCAGTTGTATAAAAAGTCTGGTGCATTGGGTATTAGGAGATAATTTGTGAGGGGGTCCCCAAAATTTCGACTGCCTAGGGGCCTCCACAGGGTTTAATCCGGCACTAAAACTGTAACATGCCTATTATAAGGTTTGTAACCTTTCAGACTATGTATTCGACCAATATAGGTGGAAACTATTGTTGTATATTTAAATCACTCCAATATCCTCAGGTCATGTTTGGGTTATTTAAAGCTCTCGAAATTAATAAATAAATTAGCAGATCCACACTTTCTCCCCTCTTTTTAGTGATGCAGGGTGTGTTCACCTCACTCCTGAAGCGAAAAGCCGGGAGTTAGCATTTCACTTTTTAAAACTTGCATATTCTGATTTTAGACAAAGCTAATTTCCCAGGCAATTACCTACCGCCACGCAGACCCGCCCAGCCGATTCAGGGCTGACGCGGTCGACTGCTGCCAGGGCAACGCCGCCTTCCTCGAACAGCGGACACGCCCACCCGCGCTGACCACGCCCCTTTCACTGTATATGTACGCGCGCTGACCAAGAGCGAGCGTTCTTCGAACTCACTCCTGAGGCGAAAAGCCGGGAGTTAGCATTTCACTTTTTAAAACTTGCATATTCTGATTTTAGACAAAGCTAATTTCCCAGGCCATTACCTACCGCCACGCAGACCCGCCCAGCCGATTCAGGGCTGACGCGGTCGACTGCTGCCAGGGCAACGCCGCCTTCCTCGAACAGCGGACACGCCCACCCACGCTGACCACGCCCCTTTCACTGTATATGTACGCGCGCTGACCAAGAGCGAGCGTTCTTCGAACTCACTCCCGAGGCGAAAAGCCGGGAGTTAGCATTTCACCTTTTAAAACTTGCATATTCTGATTTTAGACAAAGCTAATTTCCCAGGCCATTACCTACCGCCACGCAGACCCGCCCAGCCGATTCAGGGCTGACGCGGTCGACTGCTGCCAGGGCAACGCCGCCTTCCTCGAACAGCGGACACGCGCACCCGCGCTGACCACGACCCTTTCACTGTATATGTACGCGCGCTGACCAAGAGCGAGCGTTCTTCGAACTCACTCCTGAGGCGAAAAGCCGGGAGTTAGCATTTCACTTTTTAAAACTTGCATATTCTGATTTTAGACAAAGCTAATTTCCCAGGCCATTACCTACCGCCACGCAGACCCGCCCAGCCGATTCAGGGCTGACGCGGTTGACTGCTGCCAGGGCAACGCCGCCTTCCTCGAACAGCGGACACTCCCACCCGCGCTGACCACGCCCTTTTCCACGTCACTTTTCTGCACGATAAATCATGTGCAGTAACCGGAAGCGCAGCGGACGAGCGCAGCGGGCGTGACGAAAGCGCGCCGAAGGCGCGCATAAGGCAAGCTCGTCTGCGCTCGTCCGCACCGAGGACGGGCTAAGGGCTACCCCCCCTGCCGCTCTGGTCCTACGACCAGCTACTAATACGGTGAGACTCACCTATACCTCTGCCGATTTACTTAACCTCAGGCATGTTGCAGATTTACCTCATGCTCTACCACATTTCGGGTATACCAATCCCATCCTAGGCCCACACCAATGTCCTACTTGCATAAAGGAAACTCCTAAACCCTCTAAAATTGTCCCACAACTGGTTCAAGCAGCGCTAATAAATGCCAGATCACTCCCCAAACACAAGCTAGAAATTACCGACTTGATTGACACGTATAAACTGGATCTCCTATTCATCACAGGGACATGGGGGGATGAAGCCTCCGGCCCAGACTTCAGAGCTGCCACCCCAATCAACTACAGTGTATTCAGACTAGACAGGCCTAAAAAAAAGGGTGGAGGCATAGCAATAATTTAAAAAGACCAGTTTAAACTTACAACGACACAATCTAATTGTCCTGAGTATGAGGCTTTCCTCTTCACATTAGGCCTCTCGGCCAAAACATCGTTTAAGGGCATGCTAATTTATCGCCCTCCTGGGTCAAGATCTAAGTTTTTAGCCAACTTAGGCAATATGATTGAAGCAGCTGCAGGCTCCCCATACTTCACCATACTAGGTGATTTTAATTTTCACCTAGAAGCCTTCAACGGCCATGATACAACGCAGTTAACTACAGACTTAGCAGCTGCCGGCTTGCTGCAATTGATAAAATCACCCACGCACCAAGCAGGCCACACACTAGATGGTCTATTTACCAACAATCCCCATATAGCCGTTACCCAAGTAATCCCTCTGATCTGGACAACCACGCAGCGATCTGTTTCTCTGTTGAAATCAACCCCACCAAACCTCCTCTTACATCCTCCTCTCAATTTTCCTACAGAGACTGGAAACATATTAATCTAGCTCATTTAACAGAGATGATGCAAGAAAGTCATATCCCCAACGAACAGGACCCCACTCTAGCGTCTTCTAATTACTTGACGAATTTAAACACGGCTTGCAACAAACTAGCCCCGATCAAAACCTCCCACTGCAACAGGAAAATACCATTAGCTCAGTGGTTTACGGAGCCCCTTCGGATTCAGAGACAGTATTGCAGGAACCTTGAAAGCCCTGCAGACAAAACGACCTATAAAAACGCCCTTTCCATCTACAAAAGACTTATAATTTCTGAAAAAAGTCGCTATTATACTTCACAAATTAACCAGGCGAAAAACTCGGTAGGAGAACTATTTCAGGTGGTTACAAATTTGTCCAATCCCCCCGCCCCGTGCCTAGAAGGCTCACAGTCTCTATCGGACGCTCTGGCCAGCTTTTTTGAGGATAAGGTTAGCTCCATTTTCCTTACCTTCTCTCATTTCTCCTCTCCCCCCTCCCCTGCGGCACTTCCCATCAGTAATTCTCCCATCTTTTCATCTTTCGACACCACCAACCGGGAACATATTCAACACCTGGTAGCCAGCACCAAATCTGGATCCCCCCTTGACCCATGTCCCCCAGCTATTTTGAATCTCATCCCAGAAGCTGTCTCTCCCGCGTTGTCCACTATCTGCAACGCCATGTTTTTAACAGGCATTTATCCATCGGTTTGGAAGGAGGCTATTATTAAGCCACTTCTAAAAAAGCCAACTTTAGACCCTCTTCTCCCCGCCAGTTATAGACCTATTGCCTGTCTCCCCTTCCCAGCCAAGATTTTCGAAAGAATAATGAACATCCAACTTTCGAAATTCATTAATGACAATGACCTACTCGATGACACCCAGTTTGGCTTCAGACAGGGGCACGGTACGGAGACAACACTGCTTAAAGCCGCAGATGAAATTAGAGCATCGATGGACAAGGGAGGAGCGGCGGTCTTAATACTTCTGGACCTTTCGGCTGCATTTGACACGGTCGATCATGTCACTCTGATCGACCGTGTCTCGGCTTTAGGAATAAGAGGCAAGGCCAAAGATCTTATTGCTTCATTCCTGGCCAACCGCCCTCAGACAGTCAAGATGGGTAATTTCACCTCCCAGACCTTCTCCCTCCCCTGCGGAGTTCCACAGGGCTCCTCGCTAAGTCTGACGCTTTTTAATATCTATGTATCGGACTTAGCGGGGGTGATAAAATCACAAGGAATTGCCCTCACAACGTACGCCGACGATACCCAATTAGTATTATCGGTGCACAACAATGGAACATCTGTCGCAGCCAATTTCCAAGAGGGAATGAAGGCGATAAGCTCCTGGATGTCATCAAACTGCCTCAAACTAAACTCCGATAAAACGGAGGTGATGACATTCGGGAACTTGCAGCCGGCATGGTCCCCACAGTGGTGGCCATCTCAGTTGGGTCCCCCCCCCCAACCGGTAGTCAAGGTCCGCAATTTGGTAGTCACATTCGACAACAAGTTGACTTTCCTCCATCACGCCAACGCTGTGGTATCATCTGCCTTCTATACCCTAAAAAGAATAAAAAAACTACTTCCTTACTTACCGCAGTCTGCGGGCAAAACATTGATCAGCACCTTAGTGTTCTCAAGAACCGATTATTGTAACTCCCTTCTTCTGAACGCTCAGGAAAAGGTACTCAATAAACTCCAGACGGTGCAAAACGCCGCGGCCAGAATCCTATTATCCATCCCCAAATTCACCCCTACTTCCCCATACATCAAAGAGCTACATTGGCTCCCTATCAGGAGCCGAATTAAATGTAAGGCTCTTTGTATAGCCTATAAAACTTTGAACAATTCCGGACCACAGTTCCTAAAAAAAGCCCTCTGTCCAGTGGAACAACTTAGGACCTTACGATCGTCCTCAGCCTACTTGCTGAAAGTTCCACGGACAAGAAAGGCCAACTGGGGAGATAGATGCTTTAACATCGCTACTGCCAAACTGTGGAATACACTACCACTCCACAATAAAACTGCCCCTACGCTACTAAAATTCAGAAAGAGCCTCAAAACATGGTTGTTTTCTTCCTAATTCCCCCTCATCGCAAGAAGTGAGTTCTGTAACGATAGCGCCGAGACACCCGTACGGGTAGTTGCGCGCTTTAAAAATTGCATAAAATAAATGGAATCCATCCAAGGCAACTGCATTGCAGTTCTACCTGTCCCTTGGACAGGCTCTCTTTCTAGATTCATCATCCATACAAGACCTAGTTGTCTGGGCTTCTCAGGGGTTCCCCTCTCTCAAGGCAGAACAGCAGCTTGTCCTCCAAGCAGAACACAGAATCAGGACTTCTCTGATTTCCTATGCATGGTCCTAGCACTGAGTGAAACAGTAATAAGAAGTTGTACTCAGACTCCATCTCTGGAAAGGTGCTGCAGAGGTCCTTCTGAATTCCAAAGTGAATATAAGGACACAGATCTGAATAGCTACCTCTTATCTTGTTCGAAGGGTATTTTCAGAAAACCATGAAAATACAAAAGTTATGTCATCTTTCTTAGTCTTATCTGAAGCCAGGTAAATTGCAGGAAAGGAGTAGGCAGAAGTGTGTCAAAGGGATATGTATCTGAGAGATACAGGCCAAACACCCCAAGCAGAATCTTCCCATTACTGGGCAACCAAAAAAGATAAAGGTAACACATTTTCAAAAGAATGTGTACTAAGGCAGCCAAAGGCCAGCTATCCAGAATGGAGCAGAGTAGATGATGAGCAGACAGTTGAGGGGACCACACAGGCTGCTAAATCAGATTGGGAGGGAACGTACATTATTCCAGGACAGGTCTCTGAAGCTAACATTGATTGCTGCATAGAAACCAGACAAGGCTGAAACAACTGTATCATCTCTGAGGTGTAGCCTCAAGGGGCTGTCCCCAAGCAGAGAAGCTGGAATGGGGTTAGTGTGAGCTAATAATAAATGGGTTGACTCGCTTCGAAATATTTGAGAGCCTTGCAGTTAAATAGCTATATTTTTTTGAACATCTGGAGAGTGCTTGAGTTCTATTTGTGTTCTGGTGTCTATGATTTTAAAAGATTGTACACTGAGAGGTCACTCACGCCACTAGAGGACTCCTACGGAAGCCTGCTATTACTGTAAGGGTAGGCGGCTTGTCTTGGGCTTTGTGGTGGGTCTGTACCCTGTGATGGGTTGTGCCCTAGCGTGAGCTTTTGGTGTCACTGGTAGAAAGTTACAGTTCTCACCTTGACGAAGGGGAAGGCAGCACCTGGTTTGAATGGCTCATTCTCGTGTTCCAGCTGGTACTTGACATATTCCTCCAGTCCCTGCTCCCGATAAATCTTCTGCTCTTCCTCCATCCGAAAGAGGGCTCGTGAAGACACAGCGATGGTGATGGCATTCTGTGGCTTTGGCTGCAAGAGAAAAAGTCAGTTAGAGACAGTGATGGTGGGAGAGTGTGGAAGTCAAATGACCATGGTAGGGTGAGGGTGAAGGTCAGAGGCTCTAGAAGGGGTAAAGGTGACGCATGTGGTCTATCAGGGTTACAGTGGAGGATGAGTAAGGTCGATAGCCATAGAATGAGTGAGTGACAGCAGAGGTCATCAGTTCAAGGATGGATGAGGCAGAGGTCAAATGTTCTAGGAGGGAAAGATGGGTGTCAGCTACCCTAAGGTGGAATGGGTGCAATGGATGCTGCCTGTCCCAGGAGTAGAGGACAACAACCATAAAAGCTTTGAGGGTAACCGTTAAATGCCTAAGAAGTGATGCTGTGGGCACCAGCACTCTACCTATCCATACTGGAACACATCAGAGACCTCAGTGAATCCCAGTAGCTCATCCCATGCTGCTTATAGTTTTGTTGTAGAGAAGCTTATAGCCTCATGTGCAAAAAGTACATTTTCGATTCCTAAATAGGGAATAATAAAGATCCTCTATTTAGAAATGGCTAAAGGTTATGTGCTATGAGTCAAGTAACTTAAAAACACTTTCTTTGGATTCTCCATTTAAGAATACCACGCCTCATGTATAAAGAATGCATTTAGTAAAAGGGGTTGAAACTTGTGCACCGACATTTAACAAATGCATTTATATTTTGTTAACCAACCTATGTACTGATAGGTTGCAAATTTTGACTCACTACGGTTTGCTACAATCACAGTGATGATGGGTTGCTGTAGTCTGCAGACCACCATGTCTGTGATTGTTTTTTTTTTTAATACAGCCTGTTTTCCTGGGAGGAAAGTTTTCAAAATTTTTAACTAGTAAGCAGTGGTCCTGCCTACTCTTGAAAAATGTTTTTGTAAATATCATTTGTGAATGGGTTACCAGCACCTTTTGAGTTGTGCTGGAAAGTGCCAACCCTTTGCACATGAGGCCCCATTGCACAATGGGGGGGAATTGGCATTGCTGGAAGAACTTCAGAGAGCAAGGCTTGGTGAAAGCTAATGAGCAGCTGAACAGGGGATTCAATGGATTTTAAAGACTCATTTTAAACTTACATCCTCCAAATCCGGAATACTCACCTGGTAGTCTAGGCAGAAGCCTTACGCTATATCGCATCTGGGGCAGCTGCCAACCAACTCAAATGAGGTGAATTACCTCAGAGGAATCATGGACTTCTACCTTTCACTTTAGGTTTCAATAACATGTCATTAATTTATACATGCATACATAGATTTGAGTAACTAAACCCCAACCTTTGGCTTTCATTCCATGTCTCCAAAGTGACAAGAGATTAACTCTACATGATTACAATACTATGGTTAATCTTCTCATACCTTGGTCTCTATCAAAGCATACAGGCATCACTCACACTACACAGGCTGGCAACAATGCAGGCTGGTTTACAGCGACAACTAAGCAAATTGCATGCTTACAATGTTGAAAACAATCTGCAGTTCCAACTACAACAAGACAAAACTGATATCTTTCGGACAACAGAGGACAATATTCACCTGGACAACATGCCTCACCAACACGGGCTATGTGTAGTACTATACATAATTTGGAGTAAAGATGGATAAAGACTTAAATTAGAACCTTAATATTGAAAATCTGCATTCTAGAGCTTAAATTTCACCAGTGCAATAAAAGGTTTGCAATAAAATATGGGGGCCGGGGGGTGGGGGGGAGAGGGGGATATAGCGGGCAATCATGCCGACCCTTAGTATTCAAAACAAAGATAGTCCAGGTCCTGTGGTATGACTTGTCAAATTGGAAACCTAATAAAATAGGAAAACTAGAGAGTATTTTAATGAACTGCGTCAAGAAGCTGTTTAACTTGAGAAGTTTGTCGCTGCAATATTGCAGAAGACTTGAGTTAGGTGTCAGCCCCCCTGAACACATTGGTTCACATCAATCAAATCAATTATTATATTGATTGTACGTCGATGGGTGTAAATATACTAAAATCTATGATCAAAACTGAACTCCTTACACAAGAATTTGAGGTTCAGTTGTCTGAACCTTGCACTTCTAAGATCTAAGGGGCACATGCATCAAGGTAGGCAATTGCGATTCCTTAATTGCGATCATTAAGACATCGCAATTATGGAATCGTAATTGCCTATGTATGTAGGTTTCACTAAAATATTAGCGATTCCTACATATTCCGTAATTGTGAATAGCAAATTGCAATTCTAAATTAAGGAATAGCTTCTCATTCATTCCTAGGGCCCAGAGGCCCATAGGAATGAATAGGAATTGTATGCACAATTTGCGAGTACCAAATAGGTACTTGCAAATTGAGGATGCAATTTCAAGGATGCAAGGGGGCCAAAAGGCCACTCTGATGCACCCCCGAAATTGGCATGTGTGCACATGTGGCGCACACATCGCGGTAGGGCCGTAGTGGAGAGTAAGCAAGCTATTGCCCAGAGTTGCAGAGTGTGAACCCATGATTCGAGTAGGCACCGAGGCGAGAATTATCAAGTCCGTGGACATTTTGAGCTCAAGACCCTGCCGTGTCGGGAATTGAACCCTGGTCCCAGGTCTGACCTCTGCATCAGGGTCTGCCTCCTCTAACCAGTGAGCCACACTTCTCCACTATCTTATTGAGTTAACCGTGGAATGCTGTGCAAGGGATATGTTCGAAAGGCGAGAATCCACAGTCAGATGTATCCATCAGAAAATATGAATTAATGACGCCTGAACTGTAACAGCTTAAACCCTGCCGTTACAAAGACAATGATGAAGAAACCTATTATTGTTATTATGAACAGTGCAGCATTTTATTCCACACTTGGACTTTTGAGCCTCCTCTAATAGAAATTATGTTTTCTCTGGCTGCCTTTGGACATTCCTTGCTGTGCCCATTATCCCTTTGCAGCAGTTGCCAGGGCTATTATTTCTAATTTATATAGTGCTCAATATGACATTGCAGCGCGTTCCGTGGCCTGAGGACAGTTCTCTAATTGGTCCTGCGGTTCCTCTCATAGTTCGGTGTCCAAAGAGGTTTGTGAGAAGTTGCCAGCGCGTGCATACTGAGCCTCTGTTAGGGAGTGCTTCACATTTTAGTGCCTTGTTCATCTGAAGGGTAGGTGAGAGGGCTGTACCTGGGAAGTTCGCGTAGCTTTTCACTCAGTGCACATGCCCGTTGCCTGGCAGAGAGTGTATATGTGTCACATTTTATTGCCTTGTTCATCTGAAGGGTAGGTGAGAGGGCTGTATCAGGGCAGTTCGCGTAGCTTTTCACCCAGTACACATGCCTGTTGCCTGGCAGAGAGTGTATATGTGTCACATTTTATTGCCTTGTTCATCTGAAGGGTAGGTGAGAGGGCTGTATCAGGGCAGTTTGCGTAGCTTTTCACCCAGTACACATGCCTGTTGCCTGGCAGAGAGTGTATATGTGTCACATTTTAGTGCCTTGTTCATCTGAAGGGTAGGTGAGAGGGCTGTATCAGGGCAGTTCGCGTAGCTTTTCACTCAGTACACATGCCCGTTGCCTGGCAGAGAGTGTATATGTGTCACATTTTATTGCCTTGTTCATCTGAAGGGTAGGTGAGAGGGCTGTATCAGGGCAGTTCGCGTAGCTTTTCACCCAGTACACATGCCTGTTGCCTGGCAGAGAGTGTATATGTGTCACATTTTAGTGCCTTGTTCATCTGAAGGGTAGGTGAGAGGGCTGTATCAGGGCAGTTCGCGTAGCTTTTCACTGAGTACACATGCCCATTGCCTGGCAGAGAGTGTATATGTGTCACATTTTATTGCCTTGTTCATCTGAAGGGTAGGTGAGAGGGCTGTATCAGGGCAGTTCGCGTAGCTTTTCACCCAGTACACATGCCTGTTGCCTGGCAGAGAGTGTATATGTGTCACATTTTAGTGCCTTGTTCATCTGAAGGGTAGGTGAGAGGGCTGTATCAGGGCAGTTCGCGTAGCTTTTCACTGAGTACACATGCCCGTTGCCTGGCAGAGAGTGTATATGTGTCACATTTTATTGCCTTGTTCATCTGAAGGGTAGGTGAGAGGGCTGTATCAGGGCAGTTCGCGTAGCTTTTCACCCAGTACACATGCCTGTTGCCTGGCAGAGAGTGTATATGTGTCACATTTTAGTGCCTTGTTCATCTGAAGGGTAGGTGAGAGGGCTGTATCAGGGCAGTTCGCGTAGCTTTTCACCCAGTACACATGCCCGTTGCCTGGCAGAGAGTGTATATGTGTCACATTTTAGTGCCTTGTTCATCTGAAGGGTAGGTGAGTGAGAGGGCTGTACCAGTGCAGTTCGCGTAGCTGTGCACTCAGTACACATGCCCGTTGCCTGGCAGAGTGTGTGTATGTGAGGTGGCTTGTTCTGGCATGCACTGTTTGGTTCCTAGAGCCCCTTTAGTTACATATCTGTGCAGAGATTTATGAATCCTGTTAGTTCTCTGTTGTCACCTTCCCATTGAACCTTATACCACAGAAGCAACTACAATAACCGGACACAATATATTCCTGATGAATCGCAGTATTTCACATAGGTCCTTCAGAGATGGCCTTGATCAGTAAATTCAATACGTAGACTAAGGCCCTCATCACGAGTTGAGGTATTGCACCCGGAGCCATAACTCTAGGTGAAATTCTGCAAAAAACTATGAGTTTCTGGAAGTCTGGAATTATTCAGTCTGCAAACTTATGCTATCTTTCGAAGCCCTGAGATGCCAGAGCTTTTCAGATGCTGCAGGGACAGAGGCTGTAAGCAGCAGCATTGCCCTGACACCCATCCGACCCTTCAGTAGTTTGGGAGGAGCAAACTGTGCTCTCACTACACCGCTCCACCCCCACCCCACACTCTACAGGCTCTGCCTGCTTTCTCCCTGGAATCAGGGAAAACACACGGCAAAGGAAGCAACATCTCAGGTCTCTGTGCTCAATTTCCTTCAGTGGAAAAACTCAAATTAGCCAGGATTAGGTGGCGGAATACTATATGGGATTGGGGATTCTGACTGGTATCCCTAACCTAAATTCTGGCCAATTCACGATGAGGACCAGAAAGGTGGACACAATGTCTCAGATGTGGCCTTCCCTTACGAGTGCTACACATTCAGAGCTTACTATGACACTGCGGGTGCGTCCTCTACAACTGGACACAATACTCAAGACATGGCCTCCATAAGTGGACATAATACACCAGATGAGCCCGCCAGCACAAACCACAATAGTACTGAGGTGACCTCGACAAGTGAACACAATAATCCATATATCGCCTCCGGAAGTAAACAGAATGCTCCAGCTGTGGCCTTGACCAGTGAATACGATGCGCACCCCAGCATTTCCTCTGTCTTTTCCAAGACCTCGCTCCTGCTTCGAGGACAAAGAAGAGGACCCACAGACGGTTCTTCTTTTTAGAGGTCTTTAACACCACACTCATATTTCCAGCTACTGCCTCTCCTTTCATCAGAGCACAGAACCAGCCAGCGTGCATTTTGGGAAGTACAATTTTTGTGAAGTTACCTGGGCTTCAACAAAGCTTTGCTGCCTCAATAATTATACCCTTTATTTTTGCAAGGGAAGTAACTAAACAAGCATTGGTTATACCAATCTTTGTATGAGGGATGCAACAGTGTTGTCAGAGGTATCACATTGCTACTCGGTGAGGCACAGGAGAACTGTCAGTAGTCTTGAGTCTGAGAGGGCTGTCGGTAGACTGAGACCGCTGGGCTATAATGAGTTTATAAATGCCTCTGGTATGTGTGACTGATACTCTGTGATGCGCCAGGGAGTGCTTCTGGTACTATGTGAAGACTAGTCGTAATAGGAACTGTTTGTCATTGGCAAAAAGCTTATTACGTTCTTTTAAAAGTGCTGTAAATATATGTGAGATCTTGGGCTGTGGATTATATTGAGTCATGGTAGGGAGAAATTTTAATGTTCATATGTTTGTAACTCTATAAATTTTAACTATATGGGGTTGAAATATATGAATTGTTGTTTTAGGCTATTTAGCAAAAAGTTGTCTATTTTTTGTGAACTGTGTGTATATTTCTATAAGAATTCATTTCTTGGAAATAAAGTATTTTGACTTGAATATGTGAAGACTAGTCGAGGAGGGGCGTGAGAATGTTGGCACTATTTAGCATATTCTCCTTGGCTTTTCTTTGAGGCCATTGCTGAAGACAAGCTAACTACTGATTTAGTGATGGACAAGTCTTAGGACCTTACTGGGAGTTTTGTTAAGAAAGGACATCTACACTGTCTGCAGCGCTTAGGGTGTACAGAGACCCTGTGCGGGGCATCAGCCACTTTCTAGTCCATGCCCTGCATCCGCCAAACTCTGCATGAGCTCCTTCATCTTGAAACAACGCCACTGCGAGACATCAATCCTAATTGGAGTCAGTTTGCTCCACTTTTGAGCAATGGCGATCCTTCCCCAATGAGGCTGCTCAAGGACTGGGTGGGAATTAAAGACCAGGCTGTCCATTTTGTTTGACTTTTATGAATACTTTGACCCTGACCACTGGCATGCACCCCCACCTAGAACTAATACTACTGCCAGTTGTCACCCAGCACCAGTTATGCCAGTAAACAAAATCTCCGCCGCTGGACTTTATGATGCTCTCAGACACTGACTCTCTCCTCTGGGACTCTGCCTCAGCCTTCTGATGTACAGCACTGCAACGACTGCAGCGGGGGCTCTCACCTGCTCCAAAGCCAATCCAGCTCCTCTGTGTGCACACATACTGAGCATGTGCAGAACGGTACGGTACCCACAATGCGCAGGGCACAGGTGTGCTTACATCACTAACTCTCTGAATACTGGAAACTCAGACTGACATTCCCCCAGGTTGTAAAATGCTGTGCAACAATAGAGTATGGGAGCAGGGTGGAGGAACTGTGACCATATCCAGATCCACTCGTCTCTCAATATATTCATACTGTCCAGCCTCAAATGCACTCCCCCTGAAAGGCTTGTATGGCTCTGTTTACTCACTGTGCGACTGGAACTACTTTCTTCACCTGCTTCACCTACAGAAGTAGAATGGCTAAAAGAATTGCTGGACCTGGTTTAGGAAGTGGCCACACTGTCATCAAACTTCAAGGTCTTAGGACAAAAAGTGTCACTGGAAGATAAAGGAGCTGTCTGAAATTAATTCAGGACTTGGGAATTGGAAAGAAAGGGCAAAGAATAATGCTTGTTCCTCCCCTTCCTACCCCCAACTCCTGGTTTGTTTCTTCCTTTGGTAAGGTGGAAGGTAGTAGGAGAGAGGGTGGAAGGAGCTGGGCAGGGGGGCACAGGGTGGAGGGCCTGTCATTGATAATGCTATACAAATGTAGCCTGGTTTTAAAGGCCACTGTCACACACCACGTGTGTGTGTGTATGTATATAGGGCTAAGCGGGCGGTTTTTACAACTGCCAGCTCGCATGTCTGTATTCTGAGTCAAGAAAGGCCTTACCCAAGATACCGTGGCACTTTGGTGACTGGGCACCGTGGATACTGACTGCTAAGCGGTGAGGTTGGTGTGGCGTACTGAAGTTTATTCGTATCGGTCTTCTCCGACCCCTCGTGTGTGCCCTTGACTTTAACACAGCAGCGTGTTTCTTGCACAGGAGGTTTGGAAAACTTTTGTCCTTATTATTTTCAGACATCAAGGTTGCGGCCCTTCAATGGAACATCATTTGGGGTTTAAGCAGGTTACGGATTTATTGTATTCACATTTGAAACTGATGTAATAATTTGTGCACGGATTTTGGTTGACAATTCCGTCGAAGGGGATTCTGGACCTTGAAGTTCTACTAGCTAGTAGAGACTGTTCGGAGGCTGACATTCAGGTCGCAAGTGCACTAAATTGGTGCAATCTGAGCCCCATGAACTTGTTTCAAGACCGTTATCTCCCGAATGTGTTCCAGATGGCTTATCTCAACAGTAATTATAACAGTATCCTGCCATATTCGCCGTTTCTGTTTTCTAGGGAAATGTGTTCCTTTTAATAATGTGGCAAGATGTGTGTTTCCGACTTTTATGAAAGCAACAATGAGCACGTCTTTTAAAGTTTGTTTAATTTGAAAGATACATTGGGTGGGCTGCATATTTTTGAGAGCTTTGGTGTCGTATTTGCATTAATTACTAATTCACTTAGGATTGTTATTTGTATATGCTCTTTTCCCAGTCTGAAAATGCACTGACAACATTTATTTACAAAATAGGGTGGCTTTGCATTATGCTGCTTTCATATTTATTGACTTGTTGCACTATGCACTCTACCTATTCAACATGCTAAGAATGTTTTTCCCAGTCAGGAATTTACCCATGTAGTCTGTTCTTCATGCTTATCAGTGCCTGCACTAGGGGGGAGGGTCATATATAGTTTTGAAATCAAGGCGCCCAATGAGGTTGATAAAGCCTGCTGCGCAGGCGAAACGCGTCTCTCTGTCTTTGCGGGGTCTTGGGAGACCTGAACAAGTAAGTTAGCCCTATTCATACCCATCATGAGTGTGTGCCACTTACTCTCTGGAGTTGGATGGATGTTTGGGATATTTGCGAGGCAAATTTGAGGAAATTTTCAGGCAGATTCCTCAACCGGCGCCAAAGTTATTCCCAATAGAATGTTGAGATTTTGCATTGAAAAAAATCTTAACTATAACTTCCTACTGGCAACCGCCAGTAGGTAATATGTATATATATATATATATATATATATATATATATATATACATATTACCTACTGGCGGTCGCCAGTAGGTAGTTATAGTTAGGATTTTTTTCAATGCAAAATCTCAACATTCTATTGGGAATAACTTTGGCGCCGGTTGAGGAATCTGCCTGAAAATTTCCTCAAATTTGCCTCGCAGCTCTCCGGTCCTTCCCTATAAGTTTGGGGGGGATTCGTCAAGCAGGGGCCGAGATAAAAGGGGGGTCCCAAAACGTGTTTTCCCCATGTTAATTTCCATAGGGCGGTCGACCTCACTTTTAGCCCGAACGGCTGAATGGATTTCCACCAAACTTGGCAAAATTGTAGGGACTGGTAGCCCGATGTGCCTTTGCTATGTCTCAAGATATATGCTCCAGTGGTTTTTACGAAAATTAACTTTGAAAAAAAATATTTTGGGGTACATTGGGCTATATATATATGTTAGAGCCCAAATGTAGCCCAATGTAGCCCAAAGATGGCCACCAGAGACAAAAAAAACAAATGTAGCCCAAATATCAGCCAGATGTAGCCCAACTATAGCCCAATGACAGAATGTCCCAGAGTGTTCTAAAGAACAACTAGAGCGCTAACAGTCTTACTTATGACAAAAGTATGGCACACCTGAAGTCATCTTGATTGAAATA
This sequence comes from Lissotriton vulgaris, assembly GCF_964263255.1. Lineage (NCBI taxonomy): Eukaryota > Metazoa > Chordata > Amphibia > Caudata > Salamandridae > Lissotriton > Lissotriton vulgaris. Next base: position 627,061,677 of record NC_141687.1, read on the forward strand.
AAGTGTTAACACTTAAAACATTTAATTTGAAAAGGAACAAAATGAGGGGGTTCATTTTGCCATAGAAATTATGATTAGTGCTGAAGAAAGAAAAATTAGGGCACATTTTGAGTGACTTCTCAAATCCTCTTATATTTCATTAAAAAAATTCTGATATGAAGTCTCCCAAGATGGCCACCAGAGACAAAAGAGCCCAAATGTAGCCCAAATATCAGCCAGATGTAGCCCAACTATAGCCCAATGACAGAATGTCCCAGAGTGTTCTAAAGAACAACTAGAACGCTAACAGTCTTACTTATGACAAAAGTATGGCACACCTGAAGTCATCTTGATTGGAATAAAGTGGTAACACTTAATACATTTAATTTGAAAAGGAACAAAATGAGGGGTTTCATTTTGCCATAGAAATTTTATATATTGCCCGATTTGTTACTCCCACTCCCCCTGTGCTGCGCTGAACACTTCAAGTCTCCTACCTGGCTGTCGAGACCCTGCTATTCCCGCCTGCCTCCCGCCGCCCTGCTGCTCTCTTACAACCAAGAGCGGGGCCGCCGAGTGGAGTGTGGCGAGGGGCTGCCTACAACTCCCGGCAGCCCTCGAGGTCTCCAGCGTTACAACCCAGCGCCAGGAGGCGCATAAAGGTCTCTCCAGTTTCAGCGAGCGGGGCTTCGCTGTTTTGCCCATTTTGTTACTCCCACTCCCGCTGTGCTGCGCTGAACATTTCAAGTCTCCTACCTGGCTGTCGAGACCCTGCTATTCCCGCCTGCCTCTCGCCGCCCTGCTGCTCTCTTACAAACAAAAGCGGGGCCGCCGAGTGGAGTGTGGCGAAGGGCTGCCTACAACTCCAGCAGCCCTCGAGGTCTCCAGCGTCACAACCCAGCGCCAGGAGGCGCATAAAGGTCTCTCCAGTTTCAGCGAGCGGGGCTTCGCTGTTTTGCCCGTTTGTTACTCCCACTCCCCCTGTGCTGCGCTGAACACTTCAAGTCTCCTACCTGGCTGTCGAGACCCTGTTATTCCCGCCTGCCTCCCGCCGCCCTGCTGCTCTCTTACAACCAAGAGCGGGGCCGCCGAGTGGAGTGTGGCGAGGGGCTGCCTACAACTCCCGGCAGCCCTCGAGGTCTCCAGCGTCACAACCCAGCGCCAGGAGGCACATAAAGGTCTCTCCAGCTCCGTCTCGCGGGACGCCGGGCGAAGCCCGAGCCAAGGGCGGGCCCCTTTTAGCCCGTTCTAGACTGTTCCAGGCTGGGCTGGGCCATTCCCCGTGGTTCTTGTATCAGGCGTTATACTTCTCGACCACAAGGTACATTTATTTGTCATCTGTTGTCTCAGCTAGTAGATTCAACATAACCTATTAAGAAGAGTCCTAGGGCTATACGCCATGACTCGGGGGAGCAGAAGCAAGACGGCCATGACCAATGATCTGGCCACCGGCCCTATCGACCGTTTTATTTCAAGAACTAATGAAGTCATCAATCAGAGCATATCCCTGCTTGAGCGAAGGGTGTCACAAGACCTTGCAATTGCCAGAAGGTCGTCACTGGGCCACTTAGCCTTAGCCCAATCTCCGCCAAAATCGCCTTCAGATATACCAGTACTAATACAACCATTGCAACTACAGTCAAATGTTCTAGCAGAGATTCACTCAATCCCGAAATCTATTGATCTTTCTGTCTCGAATCTTTCACTAGACTCAGACTCTACAGGTAACCTAGAAAATACACCAGACCTCCAGCTACTACAGTCTCAAGACCCGGGCACAGGCTCTCAGCATACGGGGTGAAGGAGGGAGCAGTCCCTAAGCAGAAAAAAGACAAGAAAAAAGATAATTCCAGAAATACCAAAGTTGCCACAACTAACAAAAATAGACCAAATGTTCAAACATCGCAGGGTGTTTTAAACGACCCGTCCATCCAAACAATCAACCCAACAGATCTCTCTGTTAATTTAATTATCCCAGCTAATGCGGGGGAGACCTGCAGCCTATGTAGTAAAAATACCCAGCTCTTGGCAAGTTTTAGGGAAATCCTAAAGCACCATCTTCAACCCCTAGAACGCAGTATAATGACCATCGAAAAACAACTCGCAAAACTGACCCAAAAACCATCTAGCCATCACAGTGTGGGTCAATTGAATATAGAGGCTAGTAAGGAAACTTCCCTAAGCTCTAGCGCTCAAGGTGGCCAAAAAGTCTGTGAACCTAAACCATCAAAGACGACAATACCTCAAATCATTCAATCAAACCCTAAGAGGCCACTAACCCCTGTTCCCCTAATTCCCGGAAGTGGGACTACGGACAAGACTTCGAGCACCATTCTTACTCAGTCAGCACCCCCGCAACCCGTCCCAACTCAGCTTATTTCCGGTAAGGGTCCCGCTCAGTCACTAACCCAGAGACCAATTCCACCCTTAGTACCTCGGTACCCCACGTTAAACGTACTAGGTGACGGGAAAAAGGGGTTTAAGTCTAGACGCCCGATTAATCTTCCACTAGAAGCGTCTCCCTATACCGTCTTTCTCACGGGGGTCCCGGAGCTTCCGGAAACTACAAAGGAACCATCTTGGTCCCTTCAAAATAAGGTCCTACAGTGGCTTAATATTAATAGGCCAACACAATCTGCATATACCAGCAGAATTTCCACTGTACGTAGAGTTTCGTGATTAGGCCCAGAACCCAAAAGCATACAGGGAGATTGTATCATAGTTAATTGCGAAGACCCAGCCATTGTTGATTATATCTGTTCATGGTCAGCCCTAGCCAAGAATGGGGGGATTGACGCTTATCGTCTTTCCTTCTTTTACCCCCCGATACATAACAACCAGTATCCAATGGCTCCAAATTGGGAGCATCCACTAGAGAGGCCCTGGGACTATGAGGGTTCTTGGCTTACCCAGAGAAATAGCAGCAGAGAGTGGCAACCCCGGCCTTGGTACCCTAGTAGAGAACAGGCTCCTTTGGTGGGATGGCAAGGATTTCCAACTAGAAACAGATTCGACTGCCTGGAAATGGTCGATTGACCGTTAGCTACTGCATACCGCAGTAACCAGCTCCAGAGGACACCTAGCCCTCCACCGACACCAGAGAGAGCTTTGGTGATTCCATCTATAAATACCAACTTTTTACTCTCGCCATCCACCTGTGCTCAATCTCCCCTACCCTCCCCACCTCCCTATGTCCCCACAGGTCACGATGTGGAGGATTTTGTAATTTCTCCCGACCTGCTGTGCCCACTGACCGAGGGACCTAAATTTCCCTCCCCAACCGTGACCCGGATTAGCCCTCTCCAAACAACTACAATCGATAACGCTATCACAGCTACTCCGCATAGTCAAGCACGTGACTCCCTTCCATCTAACATGATGACTCTATCCATTTTATTTTGGAACATTGCTGGTCTTCGTTCTAAGATCAATCTACAATCATGGGCGGATATAATCAATGAGAACCACATCCTATGCCTCCAGGAGACCTGGCTAACTGTCCCTGTCCATCTGGTGGGTTATAAAACTTTTTCTATCCCAGCAACACAGGGTTTGTTCGGAAGACCCAAGGGTGGTCTAGCAGTCTATGTAACAAACATCCTTCCCTTTACAACAATTACCAGCTTAAAAGAAGAGGCTTGTTACCAAATTCTAAGAATCCATGTCGACAACAGTTTCGTTTACCTTTTGGTAAACTTATATAACAACCTTTCACCTCCTGATTGTGTGCGGATATTAAATGAAATCACCACTTTTTTAATGTCACAGTTGAACAAGTCATCGTCTCTCCCTGTTTATATTATCTGGGGAGGCGATTTCAATATCCCACTATGCTTTAACTACAGAAATGGGAATTGTGGACTGTCTGATGAGACCGACTGTCCTCTGACCCACTTTGTACACAGCACCAACGGGAACTCCTTGAATGAGAGTCTTTTTACGCTAGAGTTAGACTATGCAAACCAGTTGGTCTATCCACAAGTTGACATCTCCCCAACATTTCACGGTAGGGGTTTGTCAAGCACAATTGACTTCACTCTTTGCTCACAGAGCTTAAGGGGCCAATTGGCAAAATTTTCCACAGGATCAGATAGTTGTAGTGATCATTTCCCTAATAGAATCTTAATACAATTAAAATCTGTATTGCTATATACAAATGTTAGAAACCTGCTAACGCAAGAATCGCTAAAAATTGACAAAGTGAATGGGTTCTCAGTGAAGTGGGCCAAAATAGATCCTGACGCAGTAACGGAGAAAGTTCTTAAAAAAGCCAAGCTTTTTGTTAACGATTGTTTAGACCCCAGTTCATCACCCCAAACAGTGCTGGACAGCTTCGGCAGGATTCTGGGAATAATAAAAGAGGAATTAACTCGTACTACTGCACGTAAACCATCGGCCGAGGGCTGGTTTAATTCTGGGTGTCGGAAAGCACTCTCAAACCTTAAGGCAGCTCTCTGGATTACCCCGAGGAACCCTCAAGAGATAGCAAAATTAAGAAAACTTTACAAGGCCGAAAGGGTAAAACAAACTAAAGATATTAAAGCGAACCTGTGGTTACAACTTCATGACAGCTGTCGAACAAGGGATAGTGGACATTTCTGGCGAGTTGTAAAATCTCCCTTCCTGTCATATTCGTCGTCAGTTCAGCATCTTGATGTCGCAGTAACAGCAGAAGAATGGGTCGCTCATTTTTCAAGAATCTTTGGTGGATCCCAAACAAACCCAACAGAGGGGGGCTCTACCACGGTCCCCGCAGTGGTCCCAAGGATTTTCCCATTAAACATCCGTTTTGAGCATGGAGAGGTGTCAGGGCCCTAAAAGCGTCAAAACCAGGCAAGGCCCCCGGTCCAGATGGGGTGCCGGTGGACATTTTTACACATAACATCGAGCTCTGGTCTCCACTTCTCACCCAGGTCCTGTCCGCGGTAACAACATCAGGCCTTATTGACTCATGGTCTTCATCCATTCTCCTTCCCATCTTCAAAAAGGGCGACCGGAACGATCCGGTTTGTTACAGACCCATCTCCCTCCTGGACTCCCTGGGCAAGGTAGTGGGACGTCTGCTGCTGGAACGTCTCCAGGAGTGGGCAGCAACTAATAACATCTTAACCGACCTCCAATATGGGTTCCAGGCGGGTCTTGGGACTGTGGAGCAGGCCCTGAATCTCGCTCTCCTGATTAGGAAATACGTGAGCGCCAAAAGGGGTCACCTATTTCTTGTATACGTTGACCTCAGCGCAGCGTTCGATTGTGTACAGCACCTTAAACTCTGGGCCTTGCTCGGGGAAATGGGCTTCGACCCTGCTCTTATAGCATTCTTGCGTGAACTCTATTCGGACGCAACAGCAAGAGTCAGGTACGGGATCAGTGAAGAACTCTCCCCCCCTTTCCAAATTACAAAAGGAGTTAGACAGGGCTGTGTACTGGCTCCCTTCCTGTTCAACTTGTACACCAACGGCCTGGAGGCAGCCATGCTAGAAGGGAGCCAGGACCTTCCACAAATTAAACATCGCCCCATACCAACGCTGTTATATGTGGATGACTCTGTCATCTTCTCCAGGACGCTGAACCAACTTCAAGTACAGCTCAACAAGTAATGTTCTTACATGGACTCTCTCGGCCTTAAGGTCAACATAAAAAAGACATTTGTAATGCACCTTGGCCCTAAAATAAAGAGCCCTAAACCCATTTTTGTCGAAAAGACTAAGCTTGAAAGAACCCGCGTCTATCCCTATCCGGGCATTTTGGTGGACAATTCTTTGAGCTGGCGACAGGCTGTGGCAAGCAAAAAGCTGCTCTTCCTGAGAGCCACGGCAGCCCTAGTTTCTTTTTCAAGGAAACTGGGGAAACCGGCTCCCCCGGAACTACTCACAATATATCACGCATGTCACAGTGTGGCAACGTACGGTGCAGGGGTCTCGGGCTATGGACCGATAAGCCCACTCCAAACGATTGAGAATGGGTTCGTTAAATATCTGTTGGCCTTACCACATAGTGCCCCAACCTATGCCTCGTTAGCTGAACTAGGTATGGATTTTATCACGGACACCATTCGTTGCCAACCTATGCTTTTGTGGCACTGTATATGGACCAAAGAGGAGTGCCACTTAACGCGTTCTTTAATTTTGGATTGCACAGCCCTCGACAACTGGGAAAAAATACCCTGGCTAGCATACATCAGGAACTTCATCCGGGATATGGACCGTAGCAACTTTTTCCATGACCCTCCCAGCATGAGTGTCATATCGAGGAAAGAACTTAAAAAGCTGTGTTTGTCCCACCTAAGAGCTCTACGATGCTCGGTAGAACTGGTGAAACCCACAAATTCTCAAATTATTGCTGTACAGACCCATCTGGGCATTCAACCATATCTGACCTTCCATTTGAACAACTATGAAAAGTATCTTCTCGTAAGGTTTCGTTTTAATTCCTTTTTCCGGCTTTTAACTTTTCCAAATGTCCAAGACTGTTCTCCCACTATTATTTCCTGTCCCTGTGACGATTTTTCCCCCCAATCAACAATACATATTCTTTTCTTTTGCAAACTTTATTCTTTTCCTAGGAAGGTTTGGATTTTGCCTTTACTAAGATTAATAGGCCTAAGATCCTGTCGCCCAGCATATCTATCTCTGCAATGTCTGGAGTCAAGTTTTATAGCGAAGTACGTAGCTAACTTTTTAAAAGCCTGTATTAAATATCGACGTAATTACGAGTAATTCATATTTTAGTTTATGTTTCTCGAGCTTCTGTGTTTTTCTTTTTTTATATCCTGTTTACAATATGAATGATTTGCTCCTTAAACGTCTTTTAACAATGCATAATTTTAATGCTTTTTGTACTTTTTATGGTTGCAATAACAAGTGGCAATCGAATAAAAGTTTATGAAACTGAAACTGATATATATATATTCACTGAAAAAACCATAGGTTTCACACCAGTTATAGTTAGGAATTAGCATTTAAAAAACCTATTAAATTCACTGAAAAAACCATAGGTTTCACACCAGTTATAGTTAGGTGGAAATTTTACTAGCATAAAACCATTAAAATTCCCACGTTATAGTTAGTTGGACTCACTATAACTTGCGCGTGCAATGCACTGCTGATGACGTCCCATATTACATCACTGATGACATGGTCTGTGACATCACTCATGACATCACTGATGACATCTCAAATGACATCACTGATGACATCATCCAGTGAATGTGTATCTTTCTGAAAAATAAATATTTTTTATATATGTATATCTAAAGGTTGATGGAAGAATAAATGGGTAAATAAATGTCTGATTGGATGTTTTTTTGTGTAAAATTGATTGGTTAACTGACTTATTAAATGTATCTTAGTGAATACATATATTAGCGAGTAATGTTTAAATATTTAAATATCTGTATCTGTGTCTCACTTTGTGTATAAGTGGCTGCATGGGTTGGTGAGTAGCTACATGAGTGTGTATATGGGTTATTAGTTGTTTTTTTGAGTATCAGTATCAGTGTCTGTATGGTTCGGTGGGGGATATTACTTAGAGCACAGATGCATGATTGAGTGACTCACTATTTGTATCTATTTTGAAGACAGCATGTGTGCAAGACTGTATGGGTGGATGATTGTGTGTATGGGTGGGTTAGTGAGTATGTGTTTTTATAATTGATTGTTTAAGAGAGTAAATATGTTTCTGTTTCTGTAGAAGTATGTGTAGTGGTGTGTATATAGCAGTATAATCAAGTAAATGGTTTTTTTGATTGTGTGTGTGAATTTGTGTGTGAGTAACTATATGGATGAGTATTAGTGTGTAACAGGATGTATAGGTGTATGAGTACATATGATGAGTAAGTACATGCATGAGTGACTATATAGAACTGTTGGTGAATGAGTGGATGACGTGTATGTAGCTGTTGGAATTTCCTAATAAGTTGTTGTAATTGGTATTGGTTTCTCCTTTTTTAAGAAAATGTTAGTTTCTATTTCTGAATGTGTGTGTCAAAGGTTATTTTATGCTGATAGGAGGTCTGCCACTTTGTCACAAGGATGTTGTCATCAGTGATGTCATTTGAGATGTCATCAGTGATGTCATGAGTGATGTCACTGACCATGTCATGAGTGATGTAATATGTGACGTCATCAGCAGTGCATTGCATGCGCAAGTTATAGTGAGTCAAACTAACTATAACGTGGGAATTTCAATGGTTTTATGCGAGTAAAATTTCCACCTAACTATAACTGGTGTGAAACCTATGGTTTTTTCAGTGAATATATATATTTATATATATATATATTGATCCAATCCTGGTTTGGTTTAGAAAGAACAGACACCGACTCCGTGGATGGAAATCAAAGGTTTTTAATCCAAAAAAACGACCAGAAGTGTTTCGGCAGACAAGTCCGCCTTGTTCACTTCATCTGTCATCACCATGATAATGAGCATTTTTATACTAGTGCAGAGTAACTCGTTAAGGATCAGGTGAGTAACTCAGGTAACACGTGACATACAATAGACATGGAAAAGTTGGTGTCAAGTGGAAAAGTGCAAGTCATGCTAAAGAATAATAAAGTCATGTAAATAAGTCTCTACATTTAGTATTGCAAAAAATAAGTAAAGTTGCTGCACTCGAGTTCACAATTGTCTTGGCTTAACCCTTAAAAATGGTATCTTTATACATGTTTATGTTGGCCCCTTGCAGCTAGGATGTAGGACATTCTTCTACGTGCAGTGACTGACATAGAAGAGTGATTTGGCTGTGTGATAATGCGCCTGCGCACGCGGTTTCTGTAAGGCTAAATGGACAGGTGAGTCATTGCGTGTGTGAATGACTTTCAGGTTTGCTCTGTCTACTTTGATTCATGTGATGTCTACCCCCTTGTACGTGTAACAATTTTATAGTTTAGTTACGGTATCCCCACAACCGGCGCAGCTTTATTAGGTAGGTCAGTCTGGGTGTTTATGATATGGAACATGCTAGGTAGCGAGTATATTTGATTCTATTGAGAGGGGAGAGGGCGCGCTGCACGGGTGCCACGCGGGAACCAAGGCCCGGGTTTACAGGCCCCGATTGACATTAATTAATATTGCGAGTCTCCCCCGGTTGATGGCCTGAGTTTTGCGTGTTGTGCGTTTTGCCAGAGCGATGGCCCCGGATTTGTAAATAGCCAGTATCTTGGCTATCGAGGTGTATCACAGCGTTTTCATTCTTATTGAATGTGTTAGCTCAGTTGGCAAAGAGGTTAAAATGAGGAGAACTGGGATTTTGCCCCTGTGGGGGACCTAGGTGTTTGTTGTGACGTTTGCTAACTGTAGTTTCAGATCTAAACCTCTGTGTATACATAGTGAGTTATATGTGGATAGGCGGTGCCGGTTGGTTGGCGCTGGTACTCTCAAGGCTTTGTGTTGCTTGGGGTGAAAGGCAGGAGCCACTTTTCACGGGTGTGTTGCTAAGACTGTGTGAATGGTCTAGTTATTTGACCTGGATCATGTGCTTGTGATTGTGTGCTAGTGTGCGAGTGGTTGCTATTTACAAAGTTACGTGCTCTAAGTGGATTTAAAAATAAGATGATAAAACAGGATGTCCTCAAGAAAATGGATTATTTGGTCTGAGTAGGGAAGCTAATGAGGGCGATTCGTTAGAGTGCGTATCCTAGATGTACACTGAGGGCTTCATCTGCGTTATGCCCATTAGGGATTTTGCAAGCTAGTTGGATGATGTATTTTGATTCCAGTCTTCTAAGTGATTGTTGCCTGTTTCTACCCCTGGGGTTCTGAGCTACACTGTCAATCACAAAAAATGTGAGATCTTCAGTTTTACCGTTGTGGTGGGCATTAATGTGTCTCGCCACTGGGTATGCGGGATAATCATTGGAAATGGCTCTGAGGTGTTGAAGGATTCTAAGGTGTACTGGATGTATGGTGCTGCCTACGTAGAGTTTTTTGCAGGTGCAACTGAGTACGTATACTGCAAAACCGGTTTTGCATGTGTAGTGCTGTTTGATCTCAAAGGGTGATTGTCTGAATGGGAACTCTACTGACCTGGTGTTGACTCCGTGCTTGCCGGCCTTACATTTGGAGCATTTGAAAAAGCCTAGTTGGGATTGCAGCCATGTTTTATTTTTGGACAGTGATGGTGCGTAGTTACCTAACTCCTGTCTCATGGAGGTTGTCCTCCTGAAAGTTAGCTGTGGTAGTTTCGCACAACTCGGACTTAGGATTGTGTCATTCCTAATCAAAGGCCAGTGCCTGTACAGTATTTTGCAAAGGTTGTTGTGATATTTGTTAAATCCTGTTATCAATCTGGGGGCCATGTTTGGTTTTGTGGTTGTGTTATCTGTGTTGGTTTTGTTTTTTTTGTGTAGCAAATCAGACCTGTTCAGCCTGTTGCTTTTTTTCTCTGGCCTTGTTGAGGGTTTTTTGTTGGTAACCTCTGTCCCTGAGTCTGTCAAAGAGGCTCTCTGTGCTGGCTAACAGATCACTTTGTAGGCTGCAATTTCTTTTCATCCTGAGGCACTCAGCGTATGATATGCTCTCTTTGAGGCTAGTGGGGTGGAATCTTGGTGCGTGTAAGATGGTATTTCCTGTGGTTTCTTTCCTGTGTGTGCGTGTCTGTACCTTGTCTCTTCCCTGAAAAACCTCTAAATCTAAGAATGTGATTTTCTCTGCGCTGGTGGTGCAGGTAAATTTCAGGTTGAGGCTATTGTTGTTAATGTCTAATGCAAAATCTAGAGCACTTTCTTCTGAGCCCTGCCATATGATGAAAATATAATCTACATAACGCTTGTACAGCACTAGGTTCTGGGTGACTATGTGATGGTATTGGACCATGAGTACTTGCTCCTCCCACCAGCCCATATGCAAATTTGCATAGCTGGGGGCGAAGCAAGAACCCATGGCCGTGCCCTGTGTATGTTTGTACAGTAGTTTATTGTAGGAAAATGTATTGTTGTCCAGGCACCACTCTGTCATCTGTAGAAGCATCATGGTATGTTGGTGTAGGGTGATGTCCCTATTGCCAAGATAGTGCCGCATTGCATTTAAGCCATCCCGGTGTCTAATACTGATATACAAACTCTGTACATCTAGTGTGACAAAAATATAGTCTTGGTGCCACACACAATCAGAAATGTGAGTCAAAAAGTCCCCAGTGTCTTGCAAGAAGGCAGGCAAAGTTCTCACTAGTGTTTGAATGAAGAAGTCAATATACTTGCTCGTATTTTCAATAAGGCTTCCAATGGCTGAAATGATCAGCCTACCAGGTGGGCAGTTGATGTTCTTATGGACCTTGGGTATCAGGTACAGCTGGGGGTGATGGGATAGTCCTTCTTGAGGAACTCCAGTTCTTGTCTAGTGATTAAGCCTTTCCCCCTCCAATTAAACAGGCATGTGTGATATCTTTCTTTGATGTTAATTATATTGGTGTTGCTGGTCCTGATGTAACATTGTTGTCCTGTAGTTGGGACATTGCTTCTCTGTCATACATTTCCAGCGGCCAAAGCACGATGTTACCTCCTTTGTCCGCGCAACGGATACTATGTCAGTGCGTTGTTTTATTTTTCCATCACTTTGCAATATTTTGTTTTGTAGTCATTTGAGTTTTTGTTGAAAGCCGAGCTGCTTGATAGAGCGAGTTCTTTGAGGTCTTTAGTTACTCTATCAGCGAACATATCAATATTATCCTTGGGCATGGGTGGATAGATGGTGGACTTCGGTTTGAAGGGGGTCTTTTCGGAAGCGTAGAGTGAAAGGTTGGCATAAGCTCCGGTTTGTGTATTGGTCAGACTTCCCTCATTTATGTTTAATTCCATTTCCGTCATGTCTTTTTGGAATTCCAGATCTGCTACACTCAAGGAGGTTGTGATTGGTGTAGAGTCTGATGCAGCTCTTTTATCAGGGGGTTTGTCTTTCAAAGTTGAGAAGTACTTTTTGAGTTTTAGCTTTCGAGTGAAGTGGTAGAGGTCTATCCTGGTCTCAGTACAGTTACAATTCGTCTCTTTACAGAAAGAAAGTCCCAGCGCCAAAGTTTTTTGTTCATCGGTTGTTAAATCCATATTAGTTAGATTTATGACTGTGTTTCTGATTGTTGTGGGTGTACTCATCTCCTTCTGTTTCTTCTGTAGGTGGGTTTGGTTCTTTGTGCCATGTCTGCCCCAGCGTCTGTTCTTCCTCCTTATGCTTTTCGATTGTTGGGTTTGGTCGCTGTTTGGTCTTGTCTTTGTGTTCTCGGTCTCAGGCTCATGAGCCGTTCCATCCGTAAAAAAAGCAAACTCATCTACTGGGGTAGGTACTGTCTTTCTTTGGTTGGGGTTTGTGCCTGCATCAGGGTCTGATTCTGCTCCTGAACTAATTTCTGACTCACTTAGCTCTTGTAGGCATGGAAGGGAGCCTCCGGCTGCTGAGAGCTGCTGTCTTCGGATATTTTCAAACTTTCTGGCAAATGTGTAGATCCTACCTTGTAGATAGCCGTTCCGATCCTGTTGGAATTTCTCAGCCTTCCTACTTTTTATGGTGTTTTCGTGTTTATGTACCCTTGTTTTTATGTCCGCTAGTCCTTTGTTCACCCCCTCTTGGTTTGGAAGTTTGTCCAACTCTTCCATGATGCAGTCAATCTTCAGGAGCAGTTTTTCCCTATCTGTGGTGGCATATTTTATTAGGATGCGTAGCATGTTACGAGACGATTCTGCAATGTTGTCGGCCCAGTCCTGTAGCATGGCAGTGTCAGGGTTTTCATAGGTCGGGCCATGAGGACTCTCAGCCCTCTGGGGATTCTCCCTACTTCCAGGTATCTTTTAAGGGAGGTGCATTCCCACTATTTTGCCACTTCATTTTTGCGCAGTTTCTCAAGTTCATTAAATAGTCTCTTAATGTCACTCCCTTCAGGTGTTTGTTGTGCACTTGTATATATATATATATATATACTAGCAGCCCGTCCCAACGTTGTCCGGGTACGAAAAATAATGTGTTAAATGGTTAGAATAGGCAAGGCAAAGTTTTTTTTAAAGTTCATGGTATAGTACATTTATTGTTTCATGCGACTTGCCTGTGCGGCTGCTCAGAACCCCTCTTTCTGTTGAGCGGAAGGTGAGCGTGTGCTCTGCGGTTTGTTGTCCTTTCCTCAGAATGCGAACGTGTGTGTCTGCTCCTGCCAATTCCCCTGATCAGTCCTGGCATGCACACTGTGGGCGTGTGCCATAGTAGGTTCACGCACTCCCCAAAGACTTGCTTGATGCACTTAGACGCCCTACATAGAGTCACTGCCAAACGCCACAACTCCAAGGACGCTATTCCCCCTCTCCGCAATGCTTCTGGCGTCTCTAAAGGCACACACCCACAACAATGCTAAACGACACGCCCACTTCAAGACGTGTCAGAACGCTATTTTCATACAGAATGCTTTTTGCAAGCATTGCTTTACAGCAGAACGCCCACGCCCGCAACGGACTACTTTGTCCCAAAACGGTCTTTTTCACTTGTAATGTATATATTGGGCTGGTGTATAGCCTATGTCCATCTGCTTATACTCACCTTTCCAATGCTGTATTGGGTGTTCTGATTGGCGCTGTAGTTCCTGAGCTTACCCACCTCAAAGTTTTGGGCTTTCTCTTTATAATATTAGTATAGATATGGATAGCCCCTTACCCTCAACTGCATCCTCTAGACACCCTTTCATGACTTGTGTATATATGTCAATAGGGTACTGAAAGGGTTAAAGTACTGTGCCTGGTGCAGCAACCCTGCTTTCAAACAAAGTTTCTGTCTAACCTGCTGTTGTATTACATTTCTTCCAGCTGAAGCCCCTATATTAAAAGAAGGCCTACTCTGTGGAAATAACATGTGGGATTTAGGATCCAAAGGTATGGAACACCCCCCAATGATTTTCTGCAGATCTCTAACTACATGCTTTTTCAAAACAACCTTAAAAAGCTCACTTGTTTTTCACATTTTTTGGTTTATCAATGTTGATAGTTCTAGTGTCTTGATGTTCTTGGGTGCCAGTTCACGCTATGGAGCTGAATAAAATAAATAAATACAATCTCTTTCTACTGCATTTGTTAGAGTTTACAATGTAAAAATGCTTCCTGTTGAATTTATCAAAGTTCACAATGTAAAACTCCTTACAGCTGTATTTACCATTGAATTGCACAATATAAAGTCTCTTTATTTGACAAAGGGTCTGCATTACCAGTACTTTTATCAGTTATAGGTAACAGAACTACTACTTACGAAGGCTATTTATTTTCTTGTTAGACTATGAGCTCTAAAGCTGTCTGTAGCCAGCCCTAAAATGGATCACGTTTACAGTGACTTCAGGAATGTTCTTAATTAACTGTTCAGCTAAATATTTGGAAAGGTGCCTTATATTGAGGAGGTGGCAGCTAATCCAGGATTCCAAGCCTGGAATGAAAGCGGGTCTTCAAGTGCCTGAATTCCTGACCTTTTGCAGGAAGGAGAGAATTCCTTTGGATTTCTGTGGCATGTTGTGCTTCTGCTAGCTCTTGTACCCTGGATGTATATTGTATATCCCTTCATAGCAGAGTCATGCAAATATTCAGATGCACTTAATACTGTATGCCCTTCACACAATTGTAAACTGAAGTCAAATAGCATAAATTAAAGAACACAAACACATGGTCACAACCAAAAAGACAAATAAATGATCATCCTGATAATTAAGCTAAGAATTGATTAACAAAGACAGCTAGCAATACATAGATACCACCAATCACTTAAAAAAGGCAAACACCTAAATAACTGGCATCCTGTGGTCGAAGGGCATTAAGTAGGGGAACTGCAGTGCTGTGCATAATGGGGGTGGAGTGAGTGAGCGCGGCGGCAGAGTCAAAGGCGTGGGCATAAAAATATTCTTTAATTTTTTTTTCTTTCTCCTTCAGGCACCTACATATAAAATAAGGCACAGCTTAAATTAAAAATAAATGCAAGTTAAGTTAGTCACTGGTAACTGCACTGTCGTACCTTATGAAACCTCTATTAGTTAATGCACTGCAGCGATCTGTGTCTGCAACCAGAGAGCCATAAAATTGAATTCTGGTTGATACAGTGGAGAATAGTGACTTGTGTATGTTTAATGCTACGAGTTCCCAGTCACAGTCAGAAAGCACTGTGGAAAAGGAAGTCATTATTTTAAATTTGCATTACACACAGTATAAGATAGGGTAATACAAAATGCGCAAAAATATTTTAGATTTAGAAAAAGAGCTTCCAAAATAAAGAATTTTAGTAATACCTAGACGGTACATAGTGCATTTTTTTTATAACCGTGCATTAAAAATACACATATCACAACTCACCTGGGAACTCTCTTGCAATACCGCTCAAAAAGAATATATCTGTTATCAGGAACATTCAAGTGATAGCATCATTTAAAGCCAGTACCCTTTATATTTGCAGATTGACCAGTTGTTTACATATGTGTTTCTTTCAGGCAGGCAGGCACCCTGGAAGGAAGGCTTGTTTAGCTGTCTGCCTCTTCCTCGGTTTCACAGCACAGGGGACTCCCTTTCAACTTTTGGAATTGACTGTCCCGGACAGTTGTCTTTTCACAAAAAGTAGGGGAACTGTTTTCCTTAAATTAAAAAAGTATGGGCATGTTGTGCCCCTCAGACGCCGACCATTTCGACCACTGCTGACACCTACATAAGCTGTTGACTAACTACCTAAACATTATAGTACACAGACACCCATGTAAATAGATTTGACAAACATACTATTAAAAACCGCATGAGAGAAAATATGTCCTGTGCCAGCCTTAGCATGGATACCTGGTTTGGTTGGCCTGAGAGTAATCAGGGCGTACTGGGTTCCAATTGTGATAGCAGGAGCCTTTTACCACTAGTGCCCTGGCCCCAGTCCTTCTGGAGCTCTGCAAAATGTTTTTGGTTAAATTCGACAACAGTGATATTCACAATCGCAAAGCATAATCTCTTCCTTGATCCGTAGATTCAAGCCTGCAGAAGCCATACAGACCTGCCGAGGCCCCTCACACTGCGAATGGACTGTGATGCTGGTGTGAGTGAAAACCAGGTCAGAGGGGTCTCATAGACGTAGTCTGGGATTGGCAGTGCTGAGCTTGCGGACTGGTGTGGTCCCGGTTCTGCACGACCTCTGCGGCCTCCCTCCACACCGTAAATGGAGTAGGGGCCGCACCTATGCCGCCGAAGAGGTTGACAACTAAAGTCACTAACTTCATTCCCCCCACCGAGAAAAAAGGCACCCATTGGAACAAGTGACTCCTCGGCCACTATGGCTCTCACCAAGACGGAACAGCTGGCATCTTCGCGCAAATTTAAGGAGGAATTACGAGCCAAATTGAATCAAGACATGAAGGCCTCCATTGATCAGTTGCGGGCAGATTTAACTACTCGCATGACCACACTCCAGCACGACGTTGACTCAGTGGGGACGAGAGCGGCCGATCTGAAAACCCAGACCCAGGAGCTCGACAAACATGCAATGGACACCCATGGGAAGCTGCAAGATCTTCAAAACCAATTGAATATGGTCCATTTGAAAGCTGAAGACCTAGAAAATAGGGCAAGGCGGAATAACCTATGGATCCGAGACCTGGAAGAGGGAGCAGAAGGGATAGACTTTGAAGCGTTTCTCGAAGGCCTCTTTGCTGGAATTTTCAGCCCGCGCCTACTGAAGATTAAACTGGAACGTGTGCGCCGAGTAGGGCCAGACAAAAGGAGAACGACGACGGACTTGTGGTATCTTAGCTAAATTCCACTCCTACATGGTTACTCCCCCCCCAAAATCTGACAATCTCTAAGTACTCGTGATCTCCATCCTGACAGCGGAGTCCGAACACTATGTCTGATGCCTGGTGGAGCTGCTCTGTTCAGCTATTGAGGAGATCGGATTTGGTTCATCCCCTGACCGCCACCTACCCAGCCTTTGTGAACAGTTTTTCTCTCCATCTCCCTGTCTCGCCCCCCCCATCGTATTTATTTAACTCTGCTTTTTTTCTTGTTGTGAGAAAGTGTAATCTTTCTTGCATTGGTATGCCCCCACTTTTTTCTGAACTGATGATGTGCTTTGACTGAGTATGCCCTGGGTTCCTACCATCCAGGTACCCAGGGCCTGTGTTTCTTCCCTAAAACTATGCTGAAACAAAAGACCCAATTGGCATCTCTGGCCACCTGTCAGCCCCTAGTAAATGGTACCCTGGGTACCCAGGGCATGGTGACCATAAAAGACCCCTGAGGGCTGCAGCACTTATTGTGCCACCCTCAGGGGCCCTGTACCCTGGCACCCACGCACTGCCTTTGCAGGCTGAGTGCCAAAGTACAGAACTAAAACAAGAGTCGACATGGCACACATCCCTGTGTGCCATGCCCACAGAACCCACTGCCGTAGCATACTTCAGTCACCCCTTTAGCTGGGTGCCCAATGCCAGAGGTGAGGGCACAGGTGCATGAGCCCTGTTCCCCTACAGTACCCAGGGCCATTCCTGGGCACTGTAAGTGCAGTGATGCCATTAAGAGTATATGGTGCTGGGAGGCTGTCATTACGAACTCCACAGCACCATAATGGCTACACTGAAAACTGACAAATTTGGTACCAAACTTCTCAGCACATTAAACCCGCACAGATGCCAGTGTGGGATTGGATGTAAAATGCACCAGAGGGCATCTTAGAGATGCCCTCCAAAACCCGAACCTACAATCCACGTCTGGGCTGAGTGGCTGCAGAGGCTGCCACACAGCAGACATGTTGCTGGACCCCTTGGTGGAGAGCCCCCCTCTCTCCTGGGCCTGCAACAATGCACATCCTGGGCGAGGTGCTATGTCCATTCCCCCAGGATGGACAGGGGGAAGCTTCAAAGGCATGCCACCTCTGAGAGCTTCTCCAGACCATTTGCTGTACCCAGCAACTGGCCCCCACCAGTTCTACCCCCACTCTGGCGGGAAGACTGGCGGGAAAGACTAAGTCAGGAAGAGGGTGTGCCAACCTATGCCAACTCCACCCCTCAGGTGGAGGAGGTGAGGTGAAGGACGACCCTGGGCTCCGGCCATCTTGTAGATGGTGAGCCCTGCTCAATCCCATCTAAGCTCCTGCCCCTTCCCACATGAAAGGAGCAGTCTAGGAGGTGTACTCACCCCAGGACAGGGACCCATTGGTCCCTGCCCTTGCCCTACTTGTAACACCCCTACATTTCGTATTTAAGGGCTCCATGAACCTTCATTTCCCAGAGCCCGATACCAAAAAGAAGAAAGAAGATCAAGAAGAAGAAGACCCGCCATGCAGCTGCTAACAACAGGACAACAACAACTGACTTGGCCCCAGCCCTACCAGCCTGTGGATCTTGGAACCTGCTCCTGCCTAAACCCGGCAACCCCCGTGGACAGCAACCTTGGGACACCCAGAGGACCAGCCTGCCTTTACCCTCTTGAAGATTGGGACTTCCATCAGCAGAGGCTCTGCTGCAACAACCCACCTGGTGCCCACCAGGAAGCTCCGGACCAGCCCACTTTGCACCAGCCGAGCCCGGGCTGGGCCAACCCGAACGAAGACCACGAGGACGTCCCACCGGTGACTGGGACCCAAAGTCCAGTGCCCAAA
This sequence comes from Lissotriton vulgaris, assembly GCF_964263255.1. NCBI lineage: Eukaryota > Metazoa > Chordata > Amphibia > Caudata > Salamandridae > Lissotriton > Lissotriton vulgaris. The sequence continues at coordinate 627,080,223 of NC_141687.1, forward strand.
GACCCTCCTCGACGAACCAGCCAACACCTGCAGACTCAGAACCAAGGGCCACTCCAACCACGACCAGCAGAGGGTAAGCTTTTCCGACACCCAAAGACACCCCTGGACCCGGCGCCTCCCTCTGGGGTACCTACCTGTGCTTCAAGATCCCAACTTACCTCTCGAAGTGCTGGTCGCACCTGGAGAGTCTCCATCCCCGAGCCTGCAGCCTTTGTTCCCTTTTCATGATCCTCATTGGATAACATTGAGCGCCCAACGGCTCAAACGCAGCCTACACCCAGCCGCCCGAGTGCCACTGGCTGTGACCCCTTTGTCCTATCCTATTTCCCCCTTGCCCTGAGCAAGTGACCAGGAGCCCAGCTCCCAGAGCCGCGTGACCTGCTAGCCAGCAGCCACCAACCGAAGGCCCCCTTTCCCTCTTTGGATATCATTAGGCCTACCTACCTCTGCACCCGGCCGTCCCTGTGCCGCTGGGATTGAACTAACTGTAGTTACCTGACCCTGGGGGACCCCTGAGTCTATACCCAGAACCTTAACTTCACCAACCAAGTACTCACCTGAAAACCGGTAATTCACTTACCTGCCTTTGGATAACATTGACCCATTTTGACTCGAAAATTTTCTAAGTGTGAAGTTTTGAAAACTGGAAATATTCACATGAAATAAGCGAAATCTGTATTTTCTCCATAGGAACCCCTTGTCTGCTTTTCTATGAAATTTCTTCTAAGTGTGTACTTTTGAAAACTGGAAATATTCTTTAAAAATCATAAGAAATACTGAAACGCAATTACCTACCTGTTTTGAGTTAAAACCCCAGTGCTGGCCCTAGGAGACCAGTGCTGGATTACAAAAGTAACACAATCGTACTTTACCTGCAACCTGAATTTTCTCCCATTGAATAACATTGTCAGATTTACATTGAAAAGTTTCAAAGTGTGAACTTTTAAAACAGCTTTATATTCATGAAAATTCACTAAAGTAACTAAAACGTTTTTGCTAATCTGGTTTCAGCTTAGACCCCAGGACTGAATCCAAGATCTAGTCCTGGAACTACCAAAGTAATCCATATAGTAATCAACTGTACTTATATGTAGAAACCCTATTGAGCTCAATGCTGGAGTGTGTTTTAGGATTGTGTTGCTTACTACCAAAACTGTAATCATTGTGTGCACAAACTTTATTGCTCCTTTGCAAAGTATTTACATGAGAGTACTCATAACCAGGAAAGTATATTTTTATAACTGTTGGTTCTAAAAATAAAACAACTATATCTATGGATGTAAAAACAATTGGCCTGGAGTTCAGTGCTTGAGTGTGTGAAACCTTTTGCTGACTGAGTGTGTACAACAAATGCTTTACACTGTCCTCTGGTACTGCCTTACTGCTCGACCAAGCTACCACTTTGGAGAGTAAGGTCAGTTCTGACTTTAACCTCTGTTATACCTCTGGGGTTGTTGGACTCTATACACACGGTACTTCATTCTTGTCCAATATATATAGAGCCACTTGCCTCTTATCTATCTATCTGTTCCCATTTAGCACTCTTTCTTTGTCCTACTTCCTTTACTCCTATCACCTCTCACCTGAATCTTTCCCCTTGCCCGCTACAACGCCTAGCACCCTGTCCTGTTGTGCCCTTTGACTAAGCACTCTTTCTCCCCTTGTTGGGGAAAGATCCAATATTTATACTCTGGAGTCTCAGCGAACCCGCTGAGAGAGTCCACAGCGCCTAGAGAGCCACTCACAGTTGAGGTATGGTATGGCACCCCTTGCCAAAGCACTCCCTCTCCCCTTTTTGGGGAAGGATCCAGTATGTAGGTCTTGGAGTCTCAGAGATCCCTCTGAGAGAGTCCACTGCGCGTAGGGAGCCTCTCGCAACAGAGATGGGGAAATGATACCATTTCCCCTGGGATCACAGCTTACTGGACTTTGAACGCAGCTCTGACTCGTCTACCGGTTTGTGTCCCAGTCACCCTCCCACCTCTTTCCCTGCTGTGTCTCTCACCCTGCCCTCCTCTTCCCTCCTCCATTCTCTGTCTACCTCCCCTGCTCTTACCTCCTCCTCACCTGAATCTCTCCCCTTGCCTGCTTTTACCCTTACTTTTTTTGTCCTTTTTGTTTGTCTCAACCTTACTTGTCACTATGTTGCCAGGCTCTAATAACTGTGTAACCTCTGTAACAGTGTAACCTGCAATTATGGTCTGATACTCATGTAAAGCGCTCTGATACCTCCGGGTCTAGCCAGAACCATATACAACCTTTAAATAAATAAATTATATTGACTCTCAGGATAGTGAGGAAGAGCAGTTTCAAGGATCTCAAGGAGGTGATGAGCATTAAACACTCGGAAAAAACGAATATCACTCAAAAACGCTACTACTTCGGTCCGCTTTACTTTGTATACAGAAAAATACTTTAATACACATATAAAAATACTACATATAAAATTAGAACAAAAAGAACGTCTCTAGCACCTTCCTTAAGAGATCTGAGCTAAACAATAATATGTTTCCTACGCCTCACAAGCTAGATTTTCCTTTCATTTTGATGTCTACGGCTAATGTTACTCTCTAGAGACGTTTGCAATCAGTTACTGACTTTGCAATGATGGAACCAACTCACTTAAATTCTGGACTAGTTTAACCATGTGCATAAGTGTGGACAATTCTTACCATGTCCTCACTAGCATACTCCGCGGCAGTCAAAGCACAGTGCACAGTCTCGGCTGCCATCTAACTGCAGTTCAATGTGTCCTCCAGTCAGCAACTGGTCAGGTTGCTACACCTCAAATGGACATGTCCCTTTGTGCTTACTTTTCTGAGATTTATGCTACTTGCCACACTTGCAATATGTTTACAAGGTTTCAATGGAATTCTCGTGAGTTCCACAAACCTATCCAAAATGGCCAGAAGATCCCTCACCACGCCTGATACACTGAGCAGGGGCAAAGGGGGCTGAAAGACCAACATCCAGTGCATAGTGCCTAGACACTGTCAAAGGGACTCCACAAGCCCAAAGGCTCTGGTTGGCAGCTGCATCTGGATCCGGTACTCTTACACCAGAATCTCAGTCATGATGACCGATACTTATAGTAAGAGCTGACCAAAAACCCTCTTGCAATATTGACATTCTGGGGTTTTCGACAATTAATGACTGCATTGCTACTGCATGATTATCTCACTTCAAACATGTAAACAACAAGAATGTCTTTGATGAGCTACTTCCAACCAGCCCGGGTACAGTGCTTCTTGGGACCAGACAGTAGGCCACAATTCTTGAGGTTAAAATCAGACAGGAGGAGGAGGAAGAGGAGTTGGGAGTGCTCTGCAGAAGAACTATGCCATGCTTCCAACAGAAGAGGCAAATAGCCTTAGGGAAGCCCCCTCACTTAAGCACATACAGTGGGGGCTGCCTGCCACTGGGCCTGATCTCCAGCAGACTTGGTCACAGAGAAAGTAGAATTATTGCCTTCCGTCTGTTATTTAAGAGAAAGCTAATACCTACAACTTAGCCAGAATGCAATGATACAGCGAAGAGGTGCTGGGGTCGATGGATGGTAATGGCGCTACAGCGATAATGACAATTTGGGACAAAGGAGTGGAAGAGGGTTAAAAGGGGGAGGTAGAACTAAGAAGAGACAGAAAGGAAGCAGGTACAGAAAAGGATGATGAAAGAAGTAAGAAAACATAGAAAAGGGGTATGAAGGAAGCCTCTTAACACCTTGGGTGTAAGTGAACCTCAGCTCATTGTAGTACTTTTTTAAAAATATACATCATTAGATTAGGGCCCCGTCAGAAACACCTAATAGACCTTTTAGTTATTAGGCAAATTCTTTTTTTTAAAAAACAATGCTGCAAAATGTACTATTTGGTCCTTTAAAAAAAGGTTCTTAGAAGGGGAACTCCTCCTCAGCACCAACACCCACCTCAAAAATGATACTTATGGTTGGCCTCACTTCCTTGGATTGCTTGGAGCCTTATAGGTTTCGTCAGCGTGTAATGGTTCGGACGGGTAATTTTACATTTCATCCATTGGAAGAGGTACTGAAACCGTCACCCCAGGACACTATATCCATGTCCAGCCTAATCTGTGGATGAGGGAAACACAAAGGGCATCCTCGCACAAACCCCAACACATACAATTCATGGATTCGGCATTTCTCTGCTTTTCTTGGCTCTGTTAAACCTGATTTAATGGCCTGCGTGATATCATCATGGGAAGGGAAGCCAAGGAGCGTAAGGCTGTAGGGATGAGATTGACGAAGAAAGAGTCCAAACTAAGGCTTCTTTCAAGGGGGTCAAGGGAAGACCTCTCTAAAATGAGATTAAGGAGGATCTGATGAATTAGCAGCTCTCTTTAAGGAAACTGAAGTAGGAACTGTCCAATCAATTGCTCTCTTACTCGCTCCAAAAAAGGAAAATAAAACGATTTGCTTTCTTTGCTGAAGCCAGCGTGACTTTCACTGGAAGCAGACAATTAAATGTGCACTTCCTTTTGTAGTCACTTTGTTCAACCGGAAATGACTTAGACCAATCACAATAAAGGCGCCCTCTAAGCATGTAAATGATTTTAAAAAAAGACAGCCAACTTCATTCAAGTTTTGTAAATAAACCAAAAACCATAATAATAATAATGCATAAACATACATACATAGGGAGACCGTGAAGTCTGCCCTTTTCATCCATTGGTCTGCACACGTGTCACTCACATTCAGCCCGCCAGGGCGTACAGCATGGGGTCTGGGTCAGCCAAAATCAAGCCATTACCTCTCTTTGCTCACGTATGCAATTGGCTCTCTTCACAGATAGTGATGGCATTTTGCTCTTGTACATATGCTTATTTGCTTAGATAGTAGTCCACTAATCAGACTAGGTCCAGACCCTGCTTTCACTTCAGCTTCCATTTCATGTTTTAATGAGCTTCTCCTTTTGCGAAGGGTCATTATTTACATACTTTTTTTTGCACCCATATGAACATCACGTTCACACAGCTTCTTTTGACTATATACTGCGTTTACACTTTTAATGTCGATTACAAACATTTTCAAATAACATTTGCAAAATATTGAGGACTTGTATGGGCTATGCCAAGGCTTGATTTAACTTGGTCAGGTACAAAAAGGGAAGATGTTTTCTCTCTAGGTATGTTCCCGAGAATCAGGATGAAGGGAGAAATCAAGATGAGAACACAACATTAAATTTCAAATCCACTACCTTGTGGTGGTATATTATAGATGGCCCGTGTTCTCCTAGGGACTCTTGGCGCTATAAAAATAGGCGTTTTATGCCGCAGTGATTCACATAGATAAAACAATTAGTATCTGTCTGCGTCGCTGTGGGTGAAATGTTTCTTTCCTAGAACAGGCGAGGGGAATCTGTGGCAATACTGATCTTATTGCAATTAAGAGGGCACAGTGTACAGGCTCACAGAGGGCAGACCAGTGCGTGTCATCACAGAGAACACAGGGGGGAGTGCTGCAGAGGAACCAGTTCTATGCAAGGACTTCACTCCAGAGAGTTTATGGGGGAAATGAAGGGGATTTTATTGGAAACTGCACCTTTGGACTCTTGCTCCCTTACAAAAAAACATTTCTTTTCTATGTTCACAACCGAAATCCCACAGTATGCTTATTATCTTCCCACATAAAATCATAGCCTGCAAACACATCTTTTACAAAAACATATACTCCAAAACATAGACTACCAGACTCCGTCCACTATAAATATCTCAGTACAACAAGCATTGGAAATGCAATAGGTCTCGCATTAGGAAAGTTTGAGCTATTGGTATTGTAAATGACACTTTTTATTTATGTGTTGGTTTTGAAAATAGCAAAATTAATAGCTTTGTCAGTTACAATGTCAATAGTGTTAACTTTTGCAAATGTGACACCTATAGCATTTGTAATGCAATGTGTGTTGTATTCACGTGACTTGGATGTCTTGATATTACACATAACAATGGCTTTTAATTTTGTAAATAATTAATACTTAAATAAAAGTTATTGTAATTTATAATGGCAATAGCTTAAACGTTTGTAAATAACTTTTGTGAAGATTATGTTCAGTGTATTTTATTGTGACAAAAATCCAAGAACATTGCATTTGCACCTACACACACACAGAGCCACACACACACACACATATAGATGTGGTAGTGGTGGATCTGGGGGATATGGTGGTGGTGGGTGTGGTGGTGGTGGTGATGGTGGATGTGGTGGTGGTGGATGAGGGGGTGGATGTGGTGTTGGTGGATGTGGTGTTGGTGGATGTGGTGGTGGTGGATGTGGTGGTGGTGGATGTGGTGGTTGTGGATGTGGTGAAAGTGGTGGTGGAAGTGATGGTGGTGGGCGTGGTGGATGCGGTGGTGGATGAGGTGGTGGATGTGGTGGTGGTGGATGAGGTGGTGGTGGATGAGGTGGTGGTGGATGAGGTGGTGGATGAGGTGGCGGATGATGTGGTGGATGTGCGTGGTGTATGTGCGTGGTGTATGTGCGTGGTGTATGTGCGTGGTGTATGTGCGTGGTGTATGTGCGTGTGGTATGTGCGTGGTGTATGTGTGTGGTGTATGTGTGTGGTGTATGTGCGTGTGGTATGTGCGTGGTGTATGTGTGCGTGGTTTATGTGTGTGGTGTGTGGTCTTATGTGTGTGGTGTTATGTATGTGTGTGGTATTCATAAGTTAAGGGTGGTCTAAAAATTGCAGACTAGCATTCTCAGCCCTATTGTGTGCATTCGCAAAGCGCTAGTTCTGTGCATATTGGGAGATATGTGTCGTGGGTTGGGAGCTTCTACATTAAAAATCATTCTATGAATATGTAAGGGTGTGTGATGACAGACGTGTGAAGCTGTATGTGGAAGAGAGGTGTGAAAGTAAAGGGTGTGTTTGTAAGGGAGAGTGAAGGAATGAGGGTGAGTTCATGTATTGCGAGAGTATGAGCTGTTACTGTTGGGATTGTGTAAGGTACGGTGACACTTTTTTTACAGAGGTGAGAATGTGACAGGGGTGAGGGTAGAAAGATGTGATAGTGATTGAATATATGAAGAGGATGCACAAATGACTACAACTTATAATGCTTTAAATCAGCATTGTCATAAAAAAGACATTTTTTGAGCGAATATATGAAGAGGATGCACAAGCTACTAATACTTGTAATGCTTTAAAACAGCATGGTCATTAAAAAGTCAATTTTATCTAACCTCTGTATAGATGGTTAGTCTGTTTATGTGACATTTTGTCATTATTCAATGAAAGTGTGGTAGGTAAAAGCTTAATGTTGAAATACATATGCATGCTTATAAATGTAAAAAGCACAAAATAGTAGTTGCAGTGACACTTTGGCAAACACTAAATGAGTAAGGCTGCTGTAAAAGTGTTGAAAGCTGAATAAGTGTTTGTGATATAAACTCATACTGTGGAGTCTGCATAATTAACCGTTCTACATGTTTTTTCATCAACTAAAGAAGCATGATGAATATATGCTGGTAATTAGGCTGGCAATTAAAACAAGTTTGTTTTGTTTGGTTACCGTTACATCCAGCACGAAAGCTGCGGTCTAAAGGCTGTTCACGATTATTACTGGCATTTGTATAGTTAATTAACATACTGGCAGAACTATCGCTACTGAAGTTATGCCAGCAGACAAGTTTTATAGATGATTAGTTTATGTATAACATCTCATCATTATTCAATGCAAATGTGGCAGGCAGGAGCATAGATGTGCAAGGAGCGTTTATGAAAGCTTTTTCTTCAAACGCGTTTGCCTGGTCATGAATGTTAGAGGCATACTGTATAAGCTGCACTGATGCTGTGCCAAACACTTGATGAGTAATGCTGCTGTAAAAGTGTTTTGGGAATTGCAAGTCTCGAAAAAAAGCATAGAAACCAGTTTTATATCAAGACGTGCGCGTGCTTTTGCCGGAAACTAGTAGGGCGGGACTTCCATTCTCTAATGGAAGCAAGCGCCCACGTAGTGCCGGGCTAAAGGAGCAGCAATGGCGCGGCGTTTCTATGCTGAAGGGGGAGCCCTGCGGTGTCACCTGCAGTTTTAAGTTCCATTGATGAGGTTAGTATGGCTTGAAGGGAAGGCGGATGTTTGTATCTTTATGCGCTAGTATCTGAGACGTAGGAACTGGGTTATGTGCGTTCGTATGTGCGAAGGGGAGGGGCGCCTGTATGCCTGAATGCTTGAGGCGGTGTATATGCATGCGCACGTGAAGGCTAGCGCCTTCAGTTCTGTGGTAGTGTGTGCACCATAAGATGTGTGTTCAGTGTACTCGTATGTGCGGCGGGGAGGGGCGCGTGTATGCTTGTATGTGTGAGGGCTGTGTGTATGCATGCATGTGTAAAGGCTAGCACCTCGAGGGTGTCAGAGCGCTGCATAAGTTAAACATCATTCTGAATGTGATGTTCGCAATAACTGAAAATGCAGCCTTTCAGCGCGCCCAAAAGAAGTCAGAAATGCAGGCTCTAAGATTGTTTTAATAGTAAATTGCTGCTGTGATTTAATTTCAAAGTCTGATTGAAAAATCTGTTTGGTGTCTCTGGACTGTTCTGCAGGGGAGGGGGCGGAGCGGGGAGAGGTGCGACACGGCAGGCAGGGGAGGAGAGTAGGAGGAGGAGGGGGGAGGAGAGTAGGAGGAGGAGGGGGGAGGAGAGTAGGGGAGGCACGGAGTTAAACATCATTCTGAATGTGATGTTCGCAATAACTGAAAATGCAGCCTTTCAGCGCGCCCAAAAGAAGTCAGAAATGCAGGCTCTAAGATTGTTTTAATAGTAAATTGCTGCTGTGATTTAATTTCAAAGTCTGATTGAAAAATCTGTTTGGTGTCTCTGGACTGTTCTGCAGGGGAGGGGGCGGAGCGGGGAGAGGTGCGACACGGCAGGCAGAGGAGGAGAGTAGGAGGAGGAAGGGGGAGGAGAGTAGGAGGAGGAGGGGGGAGGAGAGTAGGGGAGGCACGGCCTAGCGGCCGTGCAACCAAGAAGTGAGGGGGCGGAGCTGGGGGAGGAAGTGAGAGAGAGAGTGGGCAAGGCAGGCGGCTGGGGGCATGTGCACGCGCTTTTAAGCTCGATGCGCATGCGCATTGAGCTTAAAAGTCACGGGCACTGCAAGGAATCGCCACGATTCCTTGCAAGTTAGTTAAAGAGTGGTTAAGCCCCCATAGTCTCGCAAGCTCGATGCGTATGCGCATCGACAGGCGAGACCTAAAAACGCCGTCCTGCTGCTAATCTCCCGATCAGGCACTTGCCCCCAAAAATGCAATGGTGCTGCTGGCTACGTAAAGTAACACAGTGTAGTCATAGTCAAACAAGCTTTATTGGCTAATAAAACATATAAGCATTAAAAAAAGACATTCAATGCCATATATCTCGATAAAAACAACATTCATGCAATAAGCCATGTTAAAAGATTTTCTTAAAACGTAATGATAAAAACTAAAACTTCCTGGAAACATCTTCAAAGTCTGTGCTAGCGTAACTGAATTGTGCAAATGTGGCCAATATCATAGAAAGTCAACATGCTTACAATATCACAGAATAAACCAACAATAACATTGCTTCCCGCCAATTTCCTCAATCTGACAGCAGCTGAGATGAAATTATAGACCATAATAGAAATATGTTCTGATTGCAATAAATGTAGTTGGAGCAAAGCAGGCCTACATCTTCTGATGTTCAAGGTCCTCAACAGTGGAAGTATTAAAATTGCCTGGTTATAGTATATAATTTACAGACAAAAATAGATGGAATGTGGACTGGGCAGAACTCGAATCACAAAGGCCAGATTCATGAAATACATTACTGGCGTATGAAACCAGAAAATGATCTATGTTGAATCTGGACAATATCAAATAAAATCTCTAGGAGAGCTGAAAAGGAAAGTGTAAATAGGGTTCCAGTTGATCCGTGGGCACTACACAGGCAGACACTGTTTTCTTCCCTGCCTCTTTCCCCCCCCTCCTTGCCGGCAGGCAGTCAAAAAATGTATCTGTAGTTTCAATTTGGAAACAGGTGTGGTGTCTTGTGGGCTATTGTATATATCAGATCTCTCTAGCACAGTAAATGTATCATTCCGGTATCTCAACCACAGGATGCTGTAAGCATTATCCAGGTGTAAGCAGTCGTTTACAATTTCCTGTTTTAAAACGGTTTCATCTTTGGCCCCACTGAATGCTACAACTTAAGAGGGGCTGGCTTAATATGATCTTCCATGTTTAATAAGCCTAGTTCCGTGTGGCATAGAAATGAAGGTAGAGAATTAGGGACAGGTAAAAGCCCAGAGGCGGCTCCTCCGCCTAAGCGGAGGAGCGTCGGCCCACTAGTTGAAATGCCCCTTGTGAAAAATAAAATGCTAATAAACATTATTACCATTTTATTTTTCATTGACTTTGCAAACCCCCCTCCTGAGCTGAGTCTCAGGACAGGGGCGTGCTGCTGCCAACTGGAAGCAGCACAGAGGAGTGATGGGTTGGGCACTTTAAAGTGCTCATGTGGGCATGTCTCTTTGGCCGGTCGTCTCATGTGCACTTTAAACCTCGCAACCCAGCTGTCTTGGACTGCTGGGTTGAGACCAAGCAAATTGCCTCCAGTGCTATTTAGACACTGAGAGAGCATAATCCATCCAATCCTGGCACTGCTCTCACAGCATGAAAGCAGCGCCAGCATTGTTGGGGGACTTGGCTGGGGCTCGCTGGAGGAAAGAAAAACACAGGGACCGGAACAAGGATGGTGGCAAATTACTTTTTTTTCCTTTTTTAAAAATGTTATGTCTTTATGTATCCTTAAATTGCTGACATGTATTACATTACCGTTTTAAAGTTAAGCATTTTAACTTCAAAACGATAATATAATGCACGTCATGCATCGTGATGGGAGCACCAATGCCTGTCATTGCAGGTGGAATGCCCGGTTACTCACCGGTAATACTCATTACTCCGAGTCCTGGTCTCCCCGTCCCATTCCTTCACAGTGAGCACCTAGTCTGCTCCACAGAAACCTATAACCTAGCTGAGCTTTTGCACTTCCCCCAATATGGCGTCACTATCGCGTGACAATAAAGGGGGAAGTGCCTGACAGAAACATCTGAGAATACCAAAGAAAACAAACCCAGAAAGCGAAACAATCACCCCAAAGCCACAAAGTAACCCAGGGAGGGAGGGAAGAGCTCAGGAATGGGTCGGGGAGACCAGGACTCGGAGTAATGAGTATTACCGGTGAGTAACCGGGCATTACCTCCTCGTCCAGTCTCCCCATCCCATTCCTTCACAGTGAGCCCATACCCAAGCACACAGTCATTGTAAGAAAACAGACCAAAATGTGCAAGAAAACAGGTCCATTTTAATCAACAAAAAAAGTACAGGTTACAAATCACGAACCGCAGACAGGACATGAGCACCAAAAGCAGCAGAGGCCGCCATCCCCAACTGAAGACGGTAATGCAAAACAAAAGTATGGGGAAAGACCCAGGTGGCAGCATTACAAATGTCCCGCAATGAGGCCCCCTTGAACATGGCCCAGGAGGAGGAAACGCCCCTGGTCGACCTGCCCTGAACAGAAGAAGGGAGAGGACAGTGGGCAGACTCGTGAGCAGAAGTCACAGCACCCTTGACTCAACGGGACAAGGTGGATAAAGAAGGACGAATACCTATCCCAGAGAGGCCAAAGGTGGCAAACAAGGAATCCACCTTACGGAAACCAGAGGTCCGATTCAAGTAGATGCGGAGAGCCCTCAGCACATCCAACAAATGGAGGACCACCTCCTCCGGAGAGGCAGGTTCCGGAAAAAAGACCGGAAGAACATAATCCTCCTGACAGTAAAAGAAAGACAACACTTTAGGTAGAAAAAATGAATTGGGACGGAGAATGACCTTGTCATCACAAAAGCGCAAAAAGGGGGGAGAAACCATCAAAGCCCAAACCTCACCACTCTACACCCAGACGTAATGGCCACCAGGAACAGGACTAGCAGAGAGGAACTTCAGGGCCACGGAGTCTGAAGGCTCGAAAGCAGGGCCCGTCAAATCCCGGAGAACCAAGGGAAGATCCCAGGGAGGCACAGGAGAGCGAGAAACATGACGCTGAAGCAAAAAACTCCTCAGAAGGCGAGCCACCAACGGGGAAACAGAGGACACAGAGGAACCTCGAAATGCAAGAATGGGAGCCCCTCTGCTTCCGCAGAGAAGAAACTGCAAGACCCAAGACGAAACCATCCGGCAAGAAGTCCAACACTCGGACAGACTCACAGGAGTCAGAAGAGAGACCCTTCCCAAGACACCAGGAGGAGAAGTGCTTCCAATGACGGGCATAGGTGGAAGGGTGCCGAGACAGCTGAAGGCAATGCGCAACCTCCACAGAGCAACCCTGACCCAGTAAACTCAACCTTTCAAGTGCCAAACCCCCAGCCGGAGGCGGCACAGGAAGGCAATCCCAAGAAGAGGAGCCCGCAGAGGGGAGGGACACAGGGGAAACCTCCAATGAGGGCAAACAGAAAAGGTCAGGAGAAGGGGAAACCAAGACTGACGAGACCACTCCGGCACCACCAGGAGAACCTCCGCCTGATCCAACCGAATCTTCCGGAGGACCCGCGGAATTAAGGCAAACGGTGGGAAGGCAAACAGCAGGCCTGACGACCATAGAATCGAGAAGGCATCGGTGGCCCACGCCAACCGTGAGGGAACTAAGCTGAAAAACAGAGGCAGGAGGGCAGAAGCCTCCGATACAAAAAGATCCAGCCAAGGACGGCGGAAACGGAGGACAATCCGATCGAACACAACTGGGGACAGACACAAGGACACCGATGAGGGGAACACCCTGCTCAAAAAATCCGCAGGCCCATTCTCCGTCCCCGGAAGATAGACCGCCGTCAGAGACAGGAGATGCAACTCGGCCCAAAGCCCGACCTTCCGGGAGAGGAGAAACAGAGATCGACACATGCCCCCTTGGTTATTTACATAAGCACGAACCACCTGGTTGTCCGTCCTCCCGACCCCGAAGGAGAGGAGTGAACCACTGCAAAGCCAACCAAACTGCCCTCAACTCTTTCCAGTTTGAGGACTGGAGGGACTCAAAACGGGACCACCGACCCTGAGCCCTGGAGGCACCCAGCACAGCACCCCAAACCAAGGCACTGGCATCCGTAGACATCACAACCATAGACCGAGGTAGCATGAGATCGAACCCCTGAGAAAGAGACTGAGGGGACAACCACCACTGGAGATCCGCCCGAATCCCCGGAGTGACAGGCATCAGAGTCTCGTAGTCCAGGGAGGCAGGATCCCAGTGCGACAGGACATGATGTAACAGGGGATACAGATGTAGCCTGGCCCAAGGAAGGATATGCAAAGTGGACGCCATTTCCCCCTGACTCCGCAACCAGAGACGGGCAGACACCCAGGACTGGGACAGAAGCCAAGAAAGGTGACGAAACAAAGTCAATTGGCGCTCCTGGGAGAGGAACACCATGCCCAGGTCCATGCGGAAGAGAGCCCCCAGGAACTTCAGGGACTGGGAGGGCACCAGGGAGGACTTCCGGTGGTTGATGAGGAACCCAAAGGAACCCAGGAGAAGACACATCTGGTCCACATCCGACAGAGACAAAGAAGGAGAGACAATCAACCAGTCATCCAGATAGGGAAACACCTGTAGCCCCCTGGAATGAAGAACCCACCAGAGGGGCCAAGAGCTTGGTGAAAACCTTGGGCGCCGAGGAAAGGCCGAACGGGAGCACCCGGAACTGGTAGTGAAGGTCCCCCACAGAAAACCGGAGAAAACGCTGGTCCGCCGGATGGACAGGGACGTGCAGATATGCCTCCATCAGGTCCAGGGACGCTGGAAGCCCCCTGGAAGCACCAGAGGCAGGATGGACTGCAGAGTCACCATCTTGAATGGCCGATGGGCAACGAAGCAATTGACCCGCTTTAGATTTAAAACAGGACGAAGATCCGAAGTATCCTTCTTGGAGACCAGAGAGAGGATCCAATAGCAACCCCTGCCCCTTTCCAGAGGAGGAACCTCCACAATAGCCTACTTCAGCAACAGGAGCCACACATCAGCCATCAACGCCTCCCTTCGCAGAGGAAGACGGGGCAGGGGAGTCAGAACGAAAACCACAGGAGGAGGAGAGGAAAACTATCCGGCAACCTCCCGATACAGTCTGAACTGCCCATGCATCTGGAACCGACAACCACTGGGAAAGGAAGGATTGGAGGCGACCACCAACCGGCAAAGGCAGACAGTCATTGGGAAGAGGAGGAAGCTGCAGCAGCAACACTGGCAGGGGCCGGGGACTTGGCAACACCAGGGGACCCCCGGCCACGACCCCTGCCACGAAAGGGCTGTGAAGCACCACGAGCAGGAGGCCCAAAAGCGCAATGGTAGCCAAAACCTCGCCCCCTAGAAGGAGGGCGGACCGGAGCCACAAGCTTGTGGTTCTCCGGCGACTGCATGACCATCCCCTCCAGCTGATGACCAAACACCTTGGAACCCCCAAAGGGCAGCTTAAGGAGGACAGACTTCTGGGAAGAATCAGCCTTCCAGGAGCGCATCCAGATATGACGTCGTGCAGCGATGGAAGCATCAGAAGCAGCCGCCGCCGCCCCCAAATTGTCAAAGGAAATATCCGACAAGTACTGCACCTGCAACTCCATCATAGACAAAAGAAGCGTGGAATCCTCGCTGTCCTGCAACAGATGGGATAGGGAGTGAAAATCCTTGAGGAGGGACTGGACCATGTAGATAGAATAGGCAGTCGCCCGGACAGAAAAATTAGAAGCAGCATAAAAACGCTTCGCCGCCCACTCAACACACTTATCCACAGCGTCCGCAGGAAGGGCGTCATCCGAGAGGACCAAACCCTGAGATGAAAGACCAGCCATCAAATTGTCGATCTTCACAGCCTGAGGAAACTCATCAGAAAATCCTTCCAGAGGGTAATGCCTGGACAAAAAACAAGGGAAGGCGGACTTATCCACCTCCTTCCACTCGTGAGCCAGCACATTGCGCACAGCCCCGTGCAAAGGAAAAGAGTCAGCAGCAGGCTGGACATACTGCGTAAAGAAATCATCCTCCAAAACATCAGCAACAGGAGGAGAAAATCCCAAATTGTCCCGGACATGCGAGAACAGTTCAGCGAGCTCAGCACCCTGAACAAAGCAACCACGAACACCCTCATCCTCATCAGGACCCAGCTCATCAGGAACAGCCTGTGGATCCACCGAACCACGAGGCACCTTGGGAGGAGGGCCAGCTGCATCCCTAGCTAGGAAAGCAGCAGCCACCGCCTCATGAAACATCAGGCGCAGGGCATCAAGAGGCGCAGCAGAGGAAGAGGACTCAGAATCCATGATCAGAAAATCAGCAATGTCCCAAGCACCAAACACAGGCAAAAACTAAGGACAAAAACCAGAACACAAGGACCCCATTTAAATTAGCCACGAAGTCCCGAGGACCCGAACTCCTGAGGGACCAGGGAAAGGGGGCCGGCCTAAAAGCACAGCCGGCCGCCAGAAATCACCCCCATGAAGCGCGTTGCAGCACCAATCCAGCAATCCTCGCCCGCTAAAGCAGGGCGCCGCGGGACCAGGAAGACAGATGAAAAACGGCTGCTGAAGCAGGCCGTGCATCTCAGGTGAGGGCGCGAGGCAGAAACGGACGCTGGCGCGAACCGCCGACAAACCCAGGCACTGCGAGGCAGCGCGGGGGCAAGGAACATAAAGAACAAAGGCGGCCGCTAAGGCAGGCCGCCCGACAATACAGCATAAATAAATATACAAAAACAGGGAACTTACCCCGAGCTCAGCTAGGCAGCAAGTCGACCGCCAGCAGAAAAAAAAGAACAGGATGTTTCTGTCAGGCACTTCCCCCTTTATTGTCACGTGATAGTGACGCCATATTGGGGGAAGTGCAAAAGCTCAGCTAGGTTATAGGTTTCTGTGGAGCAGACTAGCTGCTCACTGTGAAGGAATAGGACGGGGAGACTGGACGAGGAGGTAATGCCCTCCACCACCATCAAGATACCCATTCAGAGAGTGTGAGATTACGCAGCCACTGGGGCATTCAGCCAAATTATAACGTGAAATCAAAAGGCGTACCAAGGCCAACAGAAGTTACTGATACTTTTATTTGTTTATGACTCTGGATAGAAGGGTCTATCTTTTTTTTGTCTTCTTTAAAAAGGACGTGAAACACACACACTCTAGGCGACACGCTTCATCATGGGGGCCATTCTACAAGCTCTTTTTTTTGTTTCTTTGGGATTGAGGCTAAAGAGTAACTTAAATGTTTTACATTCAGTATTGAGTCTCTGTGGATCTTCATGCTGTTAATATTGTGTGTAGTCTGGATCAATAATAAATGTATTTCGTTTTGGTTCCTTTAGTACAGCGAGATGAGATCAAAATAAATGTATAGACTTGAGTTGTTATGACCTTTTCAGCTGATACTGAGTTGTCAATATTATATACATTTCATTCACGGAAAGCCCCTACCACATGGGGACAGTGGTAATATGGTCCTAAAATAGAGGTGCATCCATAGTGCAAACATATCTGGTCTCTCTACTGTGATGGAGAATTTTCCCATGTATTTTTGACACACCCCTCTCACTTTTCTGTGAAAATCCAACATTATTTCCGGGGCAGTTTTTCTAAGAATTAAAGTTTACCTGCATGGTGGCAGATAAGTGACTTACATTGGGTGGCAGACTCGCCACCATGTCGGGCAGAGTTAACTCAGATCTTTGACAGAGCTCAAGGTGGAGCTGAACCCGCCACCTCCTGGCAGCATGCCCACCACCTGCAGTACCGTGGGAGGGAATCTGCCGATTTGTATTCGATTCTCCCCCTCTAGACAAGGCCCTTTCGGATAACCATCTTTTTTTCCACACTGACTCACTAAATTTGCTCTTGCCTATTCCGGCGACATTTGCCACAGAACCACGACTTGTTATATGACCCGAAGTACCCCGACCAGAAAGCACTTCCGTATCTGTATCTAGCTGGGTTTGGCCCTACACTAACCTTGCCTTCGGCTCCTAGTCCATTTTTTTGTTATGATAATTAACTTCTTAGAGTTCAAGGAATCCGCCTAGTTCGCCTATACGAACCTGTCCATGAGGCGAGTTAGAAGTTAAGTTTGGCAGACGCCAGGCAGCGGGAGGGTCTGGTGTGAGTGATGGCCGCATGACTGTCGCAGTCATAAATTATTGCTGCGTCACTGCCGGAGCTCTCCAGCACACGGAGCCAGGGATCGGGTGGAAGCGAGGCTGTCAAAGCCTCCCTTCACGAGTTTATTCACGAGTTTATAACAAGCATTAGAAATGCAATAGGTCTCGCAGCATTAGAGTTAGTGCTTTTAGAATTGTTTATGGGTTTTTTTGTAAATCTTTAGCATGAGGTTGAGGGTGAGTGAGGGTGAGGGGTTGAGGGTGAGTGAGGGTGAGGCTGAGGGGTTGAGGGTGAGGGTGAGTGAGGGTGAGTGAGGGGTTGAGGGTGAGGGGTTGAGGGTGAGTGAGGGTGAGGGGTTGAGGGTGGGTGAGGGGTTGAGGGTGGGTGAGGGTGAGGGTGAGTGAGGGTGAGTGAGGGTGAGGGTGAGTGAGGGTGAGTGAGGGTGTGTGAGTGAGGGTGAGTGGGGGTGAGTGAGGGTGAGTGTGGGTGAGTGAGGGTGAGTGTGGGTGAGGGATTGTGGGTGAGGGATTGAGGGTGAGGGGTTGAGGGTGAGTGAGGGTGAGTGAGGGGTTGAGGGTGAGGGGTTGAGGGAGGGTGAGGGGTTGAGGGTGGGTGAGGGGTTGAGGGTGGGTGAGGTGTTGAGGGTGAGTGAGGGTGAGTGAGGGTGAGGGTGAGTGAGGGTGAGTGAGGGTGAGTGAGGGTGAGTGAGGGTGAGTGGGGGTGAGTGGGGGTGAGTGGGGGTGAGTGAGGGTGAGTGGGGGTGAGTGAGGGTGAGTGTGGGTGAGTGTGGGTGAGGGATTGAGGGTGAGGGGTTGAGGGTGAGTGAGGGTGAGGGGGTGAGGGAGGGTGAGGGGTTGAGGGTGAGGGTTTGAGGGTGAGTGGGGGTGAGGGTGAGTGAGAGTGAGGGTGAGTGAGGGTGAGTGAGGGTGAGTGAGAGTGAGGGTGAGTGAGGGTGAGTGAGAGTGAGTGAGAGTGAGTGAGAGTGAGTGAGAGTGAGGGTGAGGGTGAGTGAGAGTGAGAGTGAGAGTGAGTGAGGGTGAGTGAGGGTGAGTGAGGGTGAGTGAGGGTGAGTGAGGGTGAGTGAGGGTGAGTGAGGGTGAGTGAGGGTGAGTGAGAGTGAGTGAGAGTGAGGGTGAGTGAGAGTGAGGGTGAGAGTGAGGGTGAGTGAGAGTGAGAGTGAGGGTGAGTGAGAGTGAGGGTTTTTGTGAAAGTATTCCTGTTAATCGCAGCAGTCATGCGCTGTGATTAACATAAATACTTTCACTAAGGCCCATAGTCAGTCCGCAGTTGAGAAAAGAAATGCATCAAGTCCAAAAGCACAGCGTGTGTTTTACATGTTGTGCTTTTGGACTTGATGCAGGTGGCATTTGGCTTCAGACGCGCATCCCCCAGTGGGCTCAAAGGGCTTCAAAGTTATCAAGGATTATTAAATTGATGTATCACCTCTGCCTGGCCACCGGGTAGTTCATTTCCAGTAGCTGGAAACCGAGCCCTCCACTTGCAGAGACAGACAGAGCTCAAGATCCCTGCAGCCAATAAAATGACATTTTAAGCCTACAATATTCATGAGCCTGAGCTGCTGTGCACCACAAGGTTGAATATTCGGGATTAGATCATGGCTAGTGACGTGATACATATTACAGGGCAGTCAGCCTAGTGTGAGGTCTGTGGCCCTCGTGAGAAATAACGATTCTAACTATCGGAGAAGTGCAGGTGCACGGAGGGAACCGGACACACATTCCGACCAAAGTAGGAAGATTTCTGAAAATAGGGCCTGCATAACTTTAGGGTGACGCTGAACCCTCCACCATAAGGCAGGTGGAAAGCTGCGAGCGGCAAGCATGAGCTCCAGGTTTATTATTTGCCCATGCCTGTTCTGTCCACTTTTGTCTCTCTGGCTCATTGAATGGAGCCAAAGTACCTCTGCGACCATGAAGCTATTCATCAGCCTCGGATGCACACAGTGTGCGACAGGCTGCTAGCGCTGAAAAGTGACCTAAGGGAAAGCACAATTCTCTCCTGTTTCACCTCACTGCGCGGCTGATTTCCTGCACATCTAGCCTCCGGATCACAAACATGCAGTCACAGTATGAGTTGAGGGTACGGGTCAGACAAAGATAACATTAAAAAAAATAGTATAAGAAATGAGAAAGAGGTGACGGAGTTGGAAAGAAATTAGAGGACAGAAATAAGACAAGCCATTACGAAAGGAGATATACATTTACAGGACGGCATGCCAAGGGAGGAGACGAGGGGGAGAAAGCGTTAGAGATAGGGAGAGGGAGAAGAGAAGGGCAAATGGAAGAGGATGGAAAGAATGCAGGGAACGAGATAGAAGTTTACAAAGAGAGGCGAAAGAGGGAAGAAGAGGGAGGCTGAAGACACTGATAAACAAGCCTTTCACCGTAACACGGCGGGCAGGGGAGGGGGCGGAGAGGGGAGAGGAGAAATGCGACACGGAGGGAAGGGGAGGGGGCGGAGCGGGGAGGGGGCGGAGAGGGGAGAGGTGCGACACGGCGTTAGACGGAAGGAAGAGAGGGGAGGGGGAGGAGAAAGAGAAATGCGACACGGCGGGAGGGGGCGGAGAAGGAGATATACATTTACAGGACGGCATGCCAAGGGAGGAGACGAGAGGGAGAAAGCGTTAGAGATAGGGAGAGGGAGAAGAGAAGGGCAAATGGAAGAGGATGGAAAGAATGCAGGGAACGAGATAGAAGTTTACAAAGAGAGGCGAAAGAGGGAAGGACTCTTAGGTCACAGAAGACGGGATCACAGCGGAGTACCTCTGATTAGACGGCCAGCATAGGGGGGCAGCGAGGCAGCAGCCAGAACTGGGCGAGCGAGTTGTCTCCAGGTCAGCAGACTGCATGCGGGAAAGCAGGAACATCGGAGAAAACAGCACCGTGGCACTCACCTTCGCCCCACGGGAACAGACGGGAGGAGAGTGGGAGGAGAGTAGGAGGAGTAGGGGAGGCGAAGCCTTCAACAACAGGAAAACAAAAGGGGAACAGCGATACGAGGCAGACATCAGCAGTACTCAAATTATCGGACGTCTGCTCAATCTATACCCCAGACCCCGGGTTTACATGGGTAAATCCACGCAAACTGTATAGTACCAACAAAAAAAAAGAAGCCGGAGGGAAGAGAGGGGAGGGGGGAGGAGAAATGCGACACGAAGGGGAGGGGGCGGAACGGGGGCGGAGAGGGGAGAGAGAGTAGGCAAGGCGACACGGCGGGAGGGGGCGGAACGGGGGAGGGGGCGGAGAGGGGAGAGGTGCGAGTAAAATAAACAAAAAAAAAGAAGCCGGAGGGAAGAGAGGGGAGGGGGGAGGAGAAATGCGACACGAAGGGGAGGGGGCGGAACGGGGGCGGAGAGGGGAGAGAGAGAGTAGGCAAGGCGACACGGCGGGAGGGGGCGGAGCGGGTAAACAAACACGGACGTGCACGCGCCCGTGACTTTTAAGGTCAATGCGCATGCGCATAAGCTTAATGCGCATGCGCATTGACCTTAAAAGTCACGGGCACTGCAAGGAATCGCCACGATTCCTTGCAGTTAGATAAAGAGTTGATGAGCCCCTATAGTCTCGCTTGCTCGATGCGCATGCGCATCGACAGGCGAGACCTAAAAAGGACATTAAAATAATATTGTGTCCGGGGATTCTTTTCCTGATATTGTTTCCTGACAGCAGCGATAGCGGTCTGGCCGAGTGCCCTGAGCAGCGGGTCTGAGGAGCCCTGTGACGTATCTAGAAATTATTTTTTATTATGTAGCAAAGAGGCCACAGATAAAACAAGTGGGGCTGCCTACGATGGGCAATCAATGTCAAAGAACGCATCTGAGTAAGCGTGAGATAATAAAAGAATACAAATGTTTATATACTTCCCTAACGTGTTTCTTTTTCTTAATAAAATATAAAGAAAACATGTATTTTTGTAAATAATTAATCATTTTCTTCTCTTGTTGCAGTGTATGATATTTTCTGTTACTGCTTGTATTTACTGCTGTGGTGGCTGGAGATAGTTTCCCACCCCATTAAAGTCTGAGTAACAGCAGACAACAGGCCAGTGGTAGTGGGCAGGTCACTGTGCACTGTCCTAAACTACAAATGTCCCACCCATGTGCTTTCTCAGTGAATTAAATTAAACAAGTCCTGCCAAAGCCAATAGCCATGCCGATAAGCAGCATGGCTAAAATAATAATGAAAACAAACTATAAAGTATGCAGCACTATTACACATTTAATTTAGAAAGAGCTTTAGCCCTAACTACTTTATTTTGCTTTTTAAAATTAGTTTTAGCCTCACTCCAAAGCATCCGTGCTGCTATACAGCATGGCTACAAAATATTGCCAAAGTCTAAGGACCTCCCATGCGAGACCGATTGGCAATCGCCTTTGTGAGATTTATTGGCTTTGTTGTCGTGGTGTGGCATTGTGTGGAGTGGAGTGACACTATGAGGAGTTCACAACTCTCCTAATGCATTGCTTGAGGGGTACAGGAGGTGGTGCATAGGGGAGTAGTTTTTTATGTTAATGTTAATGTTACCGCAACTTGTATAGCGCAACAGCTGCCCCAGCAAAGTGGCGTCCCGGCGCTGACGGCAGAGCAACTGGCACGATAGGGTGGAATAGGGCACAGGCTACATGGCGGGAAACAGGTGTGTTTTAATGGTCTTTCTGAATTCCAAGTAGTTGTTAAGGCTCCGAATGCGGATAGGCAGTGAGTTCCAGAGGTAGGCTGCCCTGCTGCGAAAGGAGCGGCCTCCCGCCCGCACTCTCCGAGACCTTGAAGGAGAATAATAAACACAGAAGAAATTTAAGTTAAAAAAAGACCTTTGGTCCAAGTGTGTTGAAACTCTGTGTCGGGGGCAGGATGCCTCGACTGTAAGAAATGGGATGAGGAGGACTGTGAATCGGGATAATAAAGATTACCGGCAAGTAACTGTCATTACTAAAACATGACGTGGTAGCGCACTGTCATTTACAAAAAGTACATTTTCCATTGAAATGGGCATAACATGTGTACTGACATGCAGTTTTACTTATATAAAGCACACAAAAGATAATGTGTCAAAATTGCGTTTCAGCAAAAATGTATCATTCACACATGATCTATAAAAGTGTCTTGATTGTTTTTGATCCTACACAACACTCAGCAAATACGACAAGATAAAAACATAATTTAACCCCTCCCACGCTGGTTATGGAACCGCTCCGTCACGCCTCTCGGGTCGGCTGTGCTGGTGACGGAACGGTTCTGTCACAGCCCGCTCACCGCGCCTGCACGGCGCTGATTTCGCGCCTGCGCGGCGCGTTCTATTGAGCGGGCGGGGCCGTGACAGAACCGTTCCGTCACAAGCACAGCTCACCCGAGGGGCGTGACGGAGCGGTTCCGTCACTAGTGTCGATGTGCCGCGCTGAGGAATAGCCGCCGCAGCGAAAGGGTTAAAGGCATCTTTATTGCTCATTTACTTTCTAAATACCAGTGCTGGAGCACCCCCGCACTCTACTTCCAGCGCCTTTGATGAGATTACCAGAATTTGGTGTAGGATTGGGGTCAGAGGGAAGGAGGGGCGCGCGTGGCATAATCTCTGTTTTCACTGGTATCCCAGACCACATTTAGCCACTCATAAGTTTTTCCTTCAGAATGAGGACTAACTACATGGACTGGCAAGCACCTGGCCCCTTTACTTGAACTCTCTCCCCATTCCAGGGGAAACCCGCTGACATTTTATGCCTGCCTAGAGCGTGATAGCGCCAGTGGGGCGATCAGTGACAGGTCGAGTTGGGGGTCTGGCAGGGCCGGACTGGCCGTAGCAGGCGCCATGCGTTTCCCTGGTGGGTGGCCAGGGTGGGGGCCAGTTTTGAAACCCTGAGGTGTCGTTTTGTAATCAAGGACTGGTTTTTCATAAAACCGCACTATCGGCCCCCTGTAACAAAAGCAGCTGCAGTGTTTGCCAAGCGCACCACTGACCCCCTCTCCTTGGCTGGCCGGACTCTAATGCCAGCACCGGTTTGCGTTCCCAGTTCGGCTGTGGGATGGGTGAGGAAGAGTTTAGGGCATCCTTCAGCCTGTCCAGAGGCAGCATTGCCTTCCCCCGCGCTGCTGCAGGTGTTGCTGGAGCCAACCTCTGTTGCTGTCCGCATTCCCAGCCCCTGCAGCAGTGAAGACTGGTCCAGTGTCTCTGGGCTGGAATTATGAGGTCGGAAGTTTGTGGACCCGGTAATTGGTAATTCCAGGCCCAGAGGCACTTGTGATCAGGGCCAGCTTTACGGCAGTGCGATTGGTGCCACTGCACTGGGCGCTGAGCTGTGGAGGGGCGTGCTGACCTCAGGTGGAGGAGCTGTGTTTAGTAATAACTTATGATTGGAGAGATGAGGGGCACTATTGCCCGGTGGTAGTGAGAGGATCTGAGGAGGCGGTCATATGGGGTGGGGGCGCCAAAAATGATTTGTCACACTGGGTGCCACCAGCGCTGAAGCCGGCCTTGTTCGTCATAGCGGATGACAGAATCCTACCCGGAGTTATCACTCCTGGTCCAATCCCTCATCTCGCAACGAGGTCTTAGCAATCAAATTTAAAAGCTCGGCAATAGCATGCAAGGACTCTGTTTACCAACAGTGTGGTGGTGCGGCAGGAAGAATGCAACTAGGCAGAACTTGATCCCTCTACTCTCCCCCCCCCCCCTCACCCCCCTCCCCCCGCACTGACCCGTGGTGACTTTGCAGAATATGCTGCTTCTTTCCAACTGCTGCAGGGCCAAAGCGGTGCCTGTCGGGATATATTTGCTGTTCTATGTAAAGGAGGGCGCTTTGAGATTAAACAAAAATAGATATTCCAGCACTGCAGCGTTTTGTAAGCAAGAAATCACAGAAGCGACGGGCCAAAGTGGGCTTAGATTTCTTTAACCCACTCAGCACTTTCACAAGGGGGGACGCACCCCTGTAGCACTTCTGCCATTTCTTGTGCACAGAACCCATCAGTGCTGGAATGCCTATTTGTGTTTAATCTCCCTTACATAGAACAGCGAGGGTATCCCGAGGGACCCGACTCTGACACTGCAGCCGGAAAGAAGACCTCATACTCTTCACAGCGGGCACCCCCACAGCACCCTGCGGTGCAGCGGGGGGGGGGGAGGGGGGGGGGGGGGGTGAGCGACGTGCGCTACCGAAGCATGCTGAGGAATGTGCAGACTCGGGGGTGCAGTTGATTGAGGTTCCCTGGGTCCGAGTGGGGCGCTGATGAAGCCTCCCTTTCGAGGACGGGTGGGGAGCCTTCTCAAGGCAGCCCAGAGGAAGATACTTTATCAAACCCCCTGAGTGGGGTGTGTAAGAGGGGCAGTACCACAGCACCCTGAGCTGAATCACCCAGAGACGTTTTAAGGCATGGGTGAAGTAGGCCCTGGCCCAGGGGCCCAACCCTTGGGGGGGGCACCGATAGAGCCAGCTCGGTTCTTAGAGAGCCTTGCCCTAATGACCTTGAGCAGTTCTTGAACATATTGTTTTAAATACTGTTTTCCTTTAATTTATTTTTAATGTGGGTGATACTACCATGCAATATCCATGAACAACGCTTGTTTTAGATCAAAACAGGACCTCGCGTAGGAAAAATAGAAAGAGGTCAAAGATTATTTGCAATAATATTAGTAAGCTGCTACTGCATTATAATAATGAAACAAAGACATCACTTTCCCTGAATATCAGATGCAAACAGATTTAGAATTTGGACCAGTGTGCATGTGCACTGGCCAAAGAGGGTATGGAAGAGCTGAAACTGGATCATAAATTCAAAGCTGTTCCAAACAGGGGCGCCCAAAATAGCTTTGGCCCATGGCCCCCCGAAATGCTTAAGATGTCCTTGACATCACCTGCATTCCCAAGGGCCTGTGGGGTGGTGGGACTCCATGTCATCTTACATCTTGTATGAAGGGATGCACGAGGAGTATCTCTTTATATGCTGAGGACTATTTTTTGTTCCTAGTATCTCCAGTCAACAAACCTTTACTGGATTTAGTACATACATATAGAACGCTCTCCAACATTTCTCCTACCCATCAACAAAACACAGATTAAGACTTAAAGAAGGCCCTCACCATAAGAGCATTCCCATATTTAATAGAATACACATCGTTTTTGGAAGTAATATTCGGTAGTAATCTTTTCCAACTGAACTGTATAAGTTATTAAAAGTTTTTTACGATGTACTTCATAATTTCTTTAGGTACGAAATCTTCCTGATTGCAAAAATCGAGATCTTGAAGCTAAACATTCTCCAGAAATAGTTGCCTAATTATAGGGTGTAGGAAAACACCAAGGTTGGTTATCTAGACTCTACAGTTTCAAATGTTTATTGTTCGCCCACAAAATATATGCCAAGTGTAGTATGTCTTTATGGACATGAAATCGAATATGAGAGTAGAAGATGGGATGAACATTAAAGAGATGTGATTTACCCAGAGATAGAACAAGCCCGCCTTCGTAACTATGATTGGGTAGTAAGAAAGATAACAAAAGTACAATCCATAATGCATATGGTGTCCATGCCCATCTCTCTCAGGAATCAGCAAAGATGTTACCAAATCAACAAATATTTTAACAAACAGGCCAACAGCCAAAGAATCACACATGAAAATACTCATGATAAGCATATTATGGACGAAAGCAATTTGTACTTAATTAAAAGCATTACAAACAAAAGTGAAAAGAACTTAAATAGATATACTACTGATAAGCATTGGTGATAAATTTGGTATATTCCCAAAAGAAACAGACTGTCAAATTACGTACATTTGTCATGTAAACTTCAACATGCCATTGCCACTATACACAAGGGAGATTATATCAGTTCTAGCCAGCATGGTCTGAGTGGTATGTTAAATATAAGCAAGCCTCAGGAATTTATGTGCATCTAACATAAAGATGTCAGAAAGAGAAGCAATATTGCCATGGGAAGGCAATTCCGGTAAAACACTTTCACATAAAGAAATTCATTTCGAACTAATGATGTTTAATTGCACAAAATAAAAGATGAAGAAACAAAAGGTATGCTGTTCCTAATTTTGAAACAAGAGGAAACTGGTTTTGTGTGGTCATGAAATGTAGGTGGATGAGGATTCCTCCTCTTGGAACATAGAGCCCTCACACACCCGGCAAGCTGTCATGCTTCATCATATGGACTGCTCCTCGTCAGGTCGGTGCTGCTATACCCGACGTGCTCCCTATGAGGGGCTCTTTACTGGAGATCTTTTATTCCAAATGCCCTTTGGCGAAGTGGGGGTGAGGGGCCTAATCAGTGTAGATGAAGGTGTGAATCTGTATAACCTGAAAAAGTATTAAAACAGGTCAAGGAGTACCAGAGAGAACTATTTGAATCAATGGGTCCCCCACCCTGATTAAAATAAACAAAGACGCATGTCTGAGATTATGTCTCAGGTAGGGCGCTCTATTGTGCGGTCAACATGTTTCTCGCTTGGTAGTTAACCAATCTGATGGCAATTCGTCAGGACCTAATAAAATTAAATCTATCTACACATGGGTGGTTGTAAGGTGTGATCTACCCTTTTAACCCCTTGCGTGCTCCCGTCGGCCGATGGGAGCACTACCTCCCTAGTGCTGCCGTCAGCCAATGGCCGACGGAGCCCCGCCCACCCTTTAGAATGCCTGCACCGCAGCGGAAAAACCGCTGCTGTTAAGGCGTTAAACCAACCTCACACATGCTATGTGTAGTTCCTGATAGCATATGACCAACCTGGTAAAGGAATAAAAACAATATTAGGATTAGGTGTACCAGTATAAAAAAAACTCTTGTGTTCCCTGTGTGACAAGTTCACAGCACACAGTGGTGATGACTAAAACATACATAACATGAGCGCCATATGGGTGACTCACAAAAATGTTATCGTGCTGTGGTGGATGAGACTTTGTTTTTTGAAGTTTTGTGAAGATTCATTGTCAAATGGCGCCAAAGTTATAAGCAAACCAAAAAAATTAACTACCCAGTGGCAACCACATATCTATTTTTAGTTTTTTATACATTTGTACATATAGAATTTCTGTTTTGTGGATTAACCTCTCATACTTCCCTTTTCTTCTGGTTTTTCCTTATTCTGTTTTTGGGGTGTAACCCCTAAACCACCCACTTTTTTTAGACACCTTACATCAGTTTACCTCTATTTTTCCATCAACCCTAAACCTCCTTGCCTCTCTTTACCTCTACCCACCACTAAACGCAAACAACCCATTAACTACCTTTACCTCCACCCTTACCCTTTTCTTAACCAATTAAATCCCACCTTTTAAACTTACATAATAATTATGTGCCCCAAAAAAATACTTACCCTCATGGCAAAGTACTGTTATGCAAAGTACCACAAAGAGGACTAACCGGCGGTGGGTCCTCCGCTAAGGCGGAGGAGCGTCGCCCCACTGCTCTGCGAGCAGTTCAAAAAGGAAAACTAAATGATAATAACATTGCATTATTATTTTATATTTCCTACTGCAGTGACTCAGGTGCTTATGTGCAGTGGGGTAGGGCTCCTTGATGTCACAGCACTGCAGGTGGAGGATTGGTGGGACTCTGTAAGTGCGCATGATGGTTTGGCCGGCCGTCTCGAGCCTGCCAATCTGTCATGGACACTTTGCATGTTCTCCACCCAGGCTGCATTACAACATGGGTGGAGAAAATGCCCAGGCTCTCACTTCCTGTCTGAGTGCCGAACCACGCCACTCAGACCAATGACAAGACTGTATTGCAGTGTTGTGATTGGCTATGAGAGCCTGGGTACTCCCTTATGGCAGACTCGAGAAAGATGAAGAGGACGGAGGAGAGGCAGCAGCCGTAGCCAGGTAAGTGTGTTTTTAAAAATCATTCTCATTCTCCCCTCCTCCCCGCCCACCATTCCACCACCCCCGTCCGGTAGCAGCCGCTACTGGGACTAATTGAAATTTACCTGTGTGGAACTTAGCTGCATGGTAAGGCCCTGCATGGTAAAGAATGTGGGGCAAAGATTGCTTACCAATTCTGACTTGTGCCAAGAGATTCTTGTTGTATTCTTTGACATCTGAAGAGCAGTTTGAGGGGCACTAATTGCTGGATTACAAAATTGTCACAAATAAGTAGACTGTGCAAGCTGTACCTATGACTCTTGGAGACTGAGGTTAATATGAATTAAATGTGTGAGGTTAGCTTGTCAAGATTATTTAACTTTTTACTCTAAAGTTATTATAATGTTGTGACCATCATCACGCTTGTGTAGATTCACTATCAGTCTCGTTGGAGGTTTCCCCCAGCCTTGGAGTCAGTAGGATGATTAAGGACTTATGTCCATAGGACAATATGGTCACCCTGTTAGCGGCTGCAATGGCTACAATGGAATGGAAGTTTAGTTGGACATTACTCACCTTTGTCAAATATGAACACATTCTGCATGGATCTGAACCGTAATGGTAGGAAAACAGATACATATTGATCTTGTAATTTATGAACATCCTAAAATATTTTTTATTGACGCATTGTATTTTGTTTTACCAATTGTGTGTGGATGACTTTCTTTATTATTATTTTTTCCAGAAAGGTTGCTGGCTCATAAACATACCATGCAGGTTTTAGGATATATCAGTACACCATGCTCTAACCTACTAAAGGACTTTAAGACTTTGTTTGCGAGAGGCAGAGTAGTGTTCTACATAGAACTTTGAAACAAACAAACTACAGTTACCACAATGCAGTTTTGCCCCGCACACTACGGGATGAGTTAAATGTCAGCGCAGGAAGTACGGCGCAGAAGCCTTGCAATTCTGCCTCCAGCTATTACCAGTGAACAAGGGCCACATGGGGCCTGAAACGCGTTTGGTGAATATTTTGCTGCTGTTGGGAAACCTTTGTCCCGGCTATCTGCGCAATTAAAAGGTGAAAGAAACGCTTGTGTGTGGCGCCTCAATTTCAGGGCATCAGCATATGGATATATATATATATATATATATATATATATATATATATATATATATATATATATATATATATATGCCACAAATTTGCATGTACCAAGGAAATCGGAGAGGCCCCCCCCCCCAAGCCGACATCACAGGACAGCTAACATGGATTGACAGCACGAATGCGAGTTTCCTGATCCTCGTGGCTGCCGGAGAGCATCCGAGTTCCAGGTAAGCCTGCAAGTGTTGGTATACGAGTGCTTTGTTGGGTCCTTCAAACTGCCTGCTGGGAGAGGTAGTCAGTAAGTTTTCTGTGAAACCATAAAGCAGTGGGTATCAAAGACAAACACTTTTTCCTGAAGCGATGGCAGAGGAGTGGGTCCGGGAACGCGAGGAGGCATTGTTGGATATTTTCAGCGACACGAATAAAAGCACGGGTGCAGAAATATCAAGCAACGCGGGGCTACAGCAATCACAAGGGAGTGACGTAATAAAGCAACTGAAGGAATTTGAAAAACTAAGACAACAAGAAATATTCAAATGGTGGGAATGCACATCATTGCGAAGATACCTGGAAGTAGGCCGAGTGCCGAGAGGCCTTAGAATACTAGTTACACCGACGTACGAGAACCCAGATCCAGCTATGCTGCAAGATTGGGCTGACAACAATACTCAGTCATCAAGGAATATTTTACAAATCCTAATCAAATATGGCACGTCTGACCGTGAAAAAATATTGACCAAACTGGAAGAAATCCGCAAAGAACTTGACAAATCTGAGAGCCAAGATGAGATCAACAAAGGTATGGCGGAAATAAAGAACAGGATCTTTAAATATGAGCAAACCATAACAGAACGAAAGGCACACAAATTCCAATGGGATAGAAATGACTATCTTAAGGGCAGAATTTACACGTTTGCACGCAAGCTCGATAGTATCCGACGACAGCAGCTGCCAGCAGCAGGCAGCGGTATGCAAGAAGAATCAGGGTCAAGCGAATCTGACCCCGGGAATGCTGGAAACATAGGTCAAGCGTGCAAAGTGCCGTCACCCTTAGAAGAATTCGCTTTTTTACGGGAGGACCACCTGATGAGTCTCAGACATCCATGCCAAGAACTAAATGCAGACAAACAACCAAATCAAAGATCAGAAGGCGGAAAGACAGGAGATGGAGCAAACACAAGCTAGCAAACGAGAAAACAAACATACAAAAGGAACAAACGACGATGAAAGAGACAAATGAAAAGAAAAACACAGTGATCAACCTCTCAGATATGGCACTCACAACCAGTGAAGAAGAAATACTCACACTCAGCTTATCTTTCTGTAAAAGGACTAACTTTGATTACACCCAGACACGCATAGACCTACACCGATTTATACGGAAATTAAAATTACGCAAGTATTTTTTTAACACACAAGAAAAAAACAATAACTCAAGCAATGGTGAAACAATGGGCAATCCACCTAGCAATTGGAATGTAGCTGACATGGAATTCATTAGGGAAATGGCAGAACTGGACAATTGTGAGGAAACAGAAATCATGGGCACTGGAGAAGTGGCTATCCATGCTGGCATTAACATTCAAATGACTTCTCGAACTCCCTTTAAACCAAGATCAGTATTTTGCCCACTCATGCCTAAAGACATCATTGATATTTTCTCAGATAAAGTGATTAAAGACTTGAAAAATTTAGCTGTGGAAAGTAGCAACAACTTTACCAAAATGAGGCACAACCAAAGAACTGACTATGAAACTGTGATGAGAAAAATCAAAGACAGGAATGACATTATGATATGTTGGTCAGACAAGGGGGGCAATGTAGTCCTCTGGCCCCTGGAGATGTACAACAAAGAGGCAACTAACTGACCCAACTAACTGACAGAAACTGCTATGTAAGAATCAGTGAGACCAATATCATCAACATACAAGAGCGTTATCACAAAAGCCTCTATGAGTGGAAAATAGCAGGACTCATTGGAAAACAAGAATTTGATTTTCTGAAAAACAATTATCCAGTAACTCCACAACTTTATCTAATCCCAAAGATACATAAGAATGAACAATACCCTCCGGGAAGACTGATAATATCAGCGATTGGCGGACTGTTTTAAAATATAAGCAAGTTCATAGACTTCTTTCTCCAACCACACGTGCAAAGTCTACCACCATACACCAAAGACAGGGGGGATTTTCTGACAAAAATCTATGATTTAAGTTGGCACAGTGATTATGTGTTTGTCACGCTTGATGTACAGAGCTTGTACACGAGCATCAGACATAGGGATGGTTTGAATGCTATCAAACATTACCAAGAAACCAGAGATATTGGACTGTACCAACACACACTGATGCTGCTACAAATGGCTGATTGGTGTCTGGAAAATAATACATTCATGTTCGACAAACTTTAATACAAACAGACACAGGGTACAGCCATGTGTACTTGCTTCGCCCCCAGCTATGCTAATTTGCATATGGGCTGGTGGGAGGAGCAAGTACTCATGTCGACACACCACACACAAATGTCAGAAAATGTGGCACTATATTGTCGCTACATCGATGTTATTTTGGTGCTATGGAAAGGCAGTGAGGACAGAACAAAAAAGTTTGCAGCAGAGCTCAACCAAAACACACTTAGCCTCCAGTTCACATGTACGACCAGCAAAGAATCCCTTGTCTTCCTAGACCTGGAACTATTTGTCAGCAACAATATGATACAATCCAAAACATACAGGAAACCAATGTCAGGCAATACAATTTTACACGCCAACAGTTTTCACTCCACTAACCTCATCACAAGCATCCCCTATGCAGAATGCCACAGGATGAAGTGCAATTGTAGCACCCAGGAAAGTTTTGAAACATCGAAACATGAGTTGTTTGACAGACTACGAGTCAGAGGTTACAATAACAAAACCCTGACTAAAGCTGAGCACAAATGCACCACCAAGAGTAGAGAAGGGCTTATCTTGAAACAGCCTGTGCAACCAATGTCAACCAAATCAGCTGAAACACCACGGCTGATCACAGGCTACAATGCATACCACAGACAGCTATGAAAAATCTTGTACAGACACTGACCACTGGTACGTAGCGACCCCACCATAGGACCCTCTTGTGCCAAGTTGCCCCAACTAACGTTCAGAAGGGCAAAGTCCATGAAGCAAGAATTAGTGTCCAATACACCACGCAAAGAGAAGAACACCCTGTGGCTCAAGAGCACAAAAGGCTTTCACAAATGCACAAAGTGAAAAACCTGCAGGCATGGCATCAACACAAACAAAGTGCAGCTACCGCTCAGAAAAACCCCTCTAGACATAAGAGACTTTGCAATTTATGTCTTACAGTGCACATGCAACAAAAGATACATAGGGAGCACTATACACCCTGTCCATGTGATGATATTGCAACATTTACGCGCAATCAATAATGAGATCCCGCATGTCCTGTGGCACGCCACATAAATGCACATCATGGCGGTAGGACAGAAGACTTAAAGTACTTTGTAATAGAAAGTGTGAAGAAAAATGCCAGGGGCGGCAACAGACAGCTAGCGCTCAGGAGATTGGAGTCCAGATACATCATTCTACTAGTCTCCAAGACACCCAATGGCCTCAATGCTGACAAAGCAATGAGTGTGCACCTCTAAAACTACAAGGGGCAGATTTACAAGCCCATTGCGCCACTTTTGCGTCACTTTTTCTATGTTAAAAGTGACGCAAAAGTGGCGCAAGGGGCTTGTAAATGTGCACCCAAGTATCTAACATGACATCGAATCGATGCGAAGGTATCAACTGACTCTCTCTTTCCTAGACCCACTCCTCTAAACATTCAACACTTGTGCCTCTAACAATTTACTATTAGTAACCTTTTTTGCTCGGTGGCAAAGGAAAACTTATAACAACATTTAATTTCTTAATTTTTAATTTTATTTTATTTTTTACTTTTATTATTTTTTTGTCCCTTCACTGCGCAGTGTGCATCCATGTAAAAGAAACTCAACCCTACATCAACCCAGTAAGTACTCGTAACCCATATGCCTTCAACCCGTGGTATGTCTATGTCCCGCATGCCCACTTGGGCACCACAAGACAGACGCGCTAACCGGTTTTGTTTCTAATAGCCATTGCACTAGCATGACATATATGCCAAGTTAGCACGTAGGATAACTGGCAGTTTAATGCCTAAATACAAAAACACATATATAATGCACGTCATTGACAGGTTCATATTGTGAATCCAGATTTTGCATTAACAGGCATAAGCTAAACAAGCGGTAGAGACACAGATAATACGACACTGTAGTCAGAAACAACAGGAACTTGGAGCATCCCAATCGGCATAAACATTCAGGGAATCTCAAACCAACGTAGTATTGGCACCAATACTTCGTTGCTGGTCATTATAAACCATGGTAAATGCACAGTCAAAATTCACTTATAATTTAAGGAGCACAATGTATATATTGCACGTATTTTACACAAGTGTCGTGTAATGCCGTTATTTAAACGTATACCTTTATTTAAATGAAAAATAAAAAAAATGTGTACATAACATTTATGATTTGCAGCTTACTTTTTGCCTAATTGTTTGTTTATTTACATTTTAAACAGTATCAAAACGTATTTCTCAGTATTTAACTTTAATGATGCTAAATGAAACACTGCGAGTAGAACGATGACTAATCACCTGTCACGGAGCGCACCTCTTCTATGCCTTTCGTGCGAGGAAAGTTTCCATGACAACCCACGTAGGCTGCTGCCAAGCCAATTACATGTATGTATATAATGCACTTTATTTTTTGTGGAGAGATGTTGTGAACAAGGCGGTTTTGCCGCCGAAATGCGTCAAGTCTATCGCATGGAATAAACTTTCTCTTTGATACATTGATCCCACGGTGTCAGCGCCTGATTATATACGGAAGGATTCAGGATTGGAATGTATATATATATATATAATATATATATATATATATATATATATATATATATATATATATATATATATATATATATATATATATATATATATATATATATATTGTTTACCAATCCAAATTCCCAAACCATGAAAGGAAGGCACTGACTCCATGAATTTGACTCAAGGAAAAGTATTTAATCCAACATGCTGCACAGACGCGTTTCGGCGGAAGCCTCCGCCTTGCTCCAATATATATATATATATCCATTCAAATGCAGGCACTCTAATTGAAGGAGACCACAAGGAGAAACTTCATTCAGGGATTTAATGGCAGCCTGCAAGCACACGGTGAGGCAGCAGAACCATTTCCCAAATGTGAACACCGGACGCGTTTCGGGACCTTCTCCCTTCATCTGCGGCGTGTGATATATATATATATATCTATACTACTAATATAAACAGAGAACACAAACCTTTGAGCTAGGTAAACTACAAAAGTAATGCACCAATCACTACACCCAATACACCATTTAAAAGGGGAGATGTGGCAGAAGGACATAGGCTATAGATATGTACGCCATATACATTAAAAAAGCAAAAACGCCAAAAGTGGTAAAGTAGTCCCTTGGGGGCGTGGTCGTGGCCGTGGGCGTCTCAAACAACAAATGTGGGCGTTTACAGGGCCGTGCCAAGTGCAAATTACAAACATAGGCCAAGCGACTTCACAACACACTAACATATGCACACATAGAGCGGAAATGCGCTTTCACTGAATTTAGAACGCACAATATGCAGACATAGAACGGAAATGCGCTTTCAATGAATTTCTAACAAGTTTCAAGTTTCAAGTTTATTTATTTATGATAACGGAACTCAATTGAGGTGCACATAATAATTCAAACAAACAATAAAAGACAATACCATAAAAGAATACATGATATCAGTCTATCAATATAACGGCAGAAAACATTTAAAATAATGAAACAATTTAAAACAAAACATTTCATTTGGAGGGTTAAACATTGCTTCAATAAAATCAGAGGCTGTAAGGATTCCCATTTGGAAACACATAGGTCTTAACCATTTACGTCTAAATACCGTAAGTGCCGGACAGACAAAAATGACATGATACACGTCCTGGGGAGTGGAAT
The DNA here is from genome assembly GCF_964263255.1 of Lissotriton vulgaris. Classification (NCBI taxonomy): domain Eukaryota; kingdom Metazoa; phylum Chordata; class Amphibia; order Caudata; family Salamandridae; genus Lissotriton; species Lissotriton vulgaris. The sequence goes on from NC_141687.1 coordinate 627,115,390, forward strand.
TACAAAAATCACAAATATCGGAACGACCGTCCCATTTAGAGAAAAGACAGTTCAAAGGGAGTAAATTATGCCTTAGCAAAAGGGTAAATCGCCGAACTCCATGAGGGAGATTCCAGAATATGTATGGCTGAGGTTTTTTCATTGGACAAAAACTACTGATAGGGAACATTCCTCTCTTCAATTTACATGCCCCTCTATCTACTCTATAACCCAACTCCCAAGAAGCCGACTTTAAAACCGACTTTAGTTGGGCCGCTGATAGTGAAAAAAGACCCAATTCATCCAACTGTAATAGTGTAACTGCCTGTCGAAAATTTCTTCCAATTAAAGAATAAGCATTAAAAGAACCCAATAGCTCATTTTTTATGAGATACCTCAGCGTACAAACATTTGCAAATCCCAACACATACAGCTGAAATGCGCTTTCAATGAATTTAAATTCACACATACAGCGCGGTAACACCAATATACAAAAACAGCAGAGGTGCGCGCTATAAGAAATATACACACATTCGTTGCAGTTACCCAGACAACATTGACGCCTTCGCATTAAAAACCGGGTGGGCCTTCCATCGACAAGGAGTGTCAAATGACGCCACACAGGGGGCAGGATTAATCGCATACTACACCAATCACAACGCACTAAAGAAAATACACACACGACTTCGGCTTACCAAAAAAAAAAGTCTTTAACCATTGGCCATTGACCGATGTCACAGGGGGGTAAACACGAAAAAAAAAGAGCCGACATTTCTTTACGGAGAAACGCAATCGACTGCGCATTCACGAGACTTTCCTCACATCTTGCGCACAAGATAAAACGCTTACAATAAGACATACGAATAACTAAAATAACACAACTGCCCATATTCACTCGCGCACTGCCAGGACTTCACCACACAATTGACAAAACGAAAGGGAAACTTCTTTGAAGGGATACAAAAACGAACACACGGAAAGAGCCTTCGAAAGAAAAAAAACATTAAACAGGTGACACAACACTTTCCTCACATCTTGCAGACAACATAAAACGCGGAAAACAATACATACGAATTAAAAAAAATAACACAAGTGGGCCAAATCAGTTGAACAGGGCCAGGACTTGCACAGACAACTCTTCTGCGTGGCGGGCGGGGGCCCTGAAGCAGCCTTTAGCTCCCGGACAACGTTGGGACGGGCTGCTAGTATATATATATATATATATATATATATATGCAAAAAAGAAGAAGAGAACTCTGGGTAGTTCCCAGTTTAGGTGGAAAGCAGCTCCTGTTAGAGCACTCTCTACACCAGGGACATCTGCTCACCTCAAATGTCTGCTTTTCAATCAAAGTTTTTAAGCATAGGATTAGTACAGTGCTATCCACGCTGAGATAGAAATGGACAAAGTCTTTTGCCATTCCTACAGCAACGTTTTTAAGCATAGGACTAGCTCAGTTGTGTTCTTGCCGAGCTGTAAAATGACAAAAGCCATTTATCACTCCAGGCACAGTATTACAGCATTGATTTGGTAAAATACCAACCAAGCCAACCTGAAATGAATAAAAGCAACCCCAGACACTGTGTTTCGCTCTAATTAGAGCTCTTCAGAGAGGTATAGCTTTGTCCAGACACAAAGGAGCACCCAGTATAAGGCAAAATAAAACCCTTTCAGGCAGAGAGTGACACATAAATTATGCAAAAAAGAAGAAGAGAACTCTGGTTAGTTCTCAGTTTAGGTGGAAAACAGCTCCTGTTAGAGCACTCTCTACACCAGTGACACTCTAGATCTGCTCACCTCAAATGTCTGCTTTTCTATCAAAGTTTTTAAGCATAGGATTAGTACAGTGCTATCCACGCCGAGATAGAAATGGACAAAGTCTTTTGCTATTCCTACAGCAAAGTTTTTAAGCATAGGACTAGCTCAGTGCTGTCCTTGCCGAGCTGTAAAATGAAAAAAAACATTTATCACTCCAGGCACAGTATTACAGCATTGATTTATATGTGTGTGTGTGTGTATATATACATACATATATATATATATATATATATATATATATATATATATATATATATATATATATATATATATATATATATATATATAGATATATATATATATATAGATATATATATAGATGTATATATATATCTATATATCTATATATATATATATATCTATATATATATATCTATATATACATATATATATATATATATATATATATATATATATATATATATATATATATATATATATATAGATATATATATATAGATATATATATATATCCAAAGAAGAATCCTGAGCCTCTGAATTCCCAGCGGCACCAAGCAGGTAACGGCCTCTTCCCCAAGAATAGAGACGCTTAGTAACGGGCCATCCAACACACTGAAGTGCAAGCAGTCAAATTTTATTTAGTGCAATTACGGGCAGCTGCCCTCCCTGACGCGTTTCGCTCTGACAAGCAGATCTTGATCACATGACGCGCCACTGTAGGTTGTGCCTTAGATGTGAACTTAAAGCCTATCAGCTTAAAAAACAAGACTGAAAGGTCAAATTCAAAAGTGCAAATAATACAGAAACCATGATCAAATGATTAGATAGTTACAAAAGTGACACATAGAAACTCAAGGTGGCGTGTAACCTACAAACATATAGAATGAATAATAAGAGAACCTAAATGTTCATATTGCAGCAGAAGATTATGGCAAGTGCCTGAAATCTATATATGAACAAAGAGTTCAAATTGAAATACGTCACAGTTCCAATGTTGACAGGTAAATTACCACAACCACAGAGCGAAAGTTAATACGTTCTACATATTTTAAATGTGTTCACAAAATTCATTTTCTGAATTATAAAACCAGTTTCTCCAAGTGGAAGAAATCATCATTATAACCGCCTTTGACATTATGACAAATCAATTGCATCATTCATTATGTATTCTAGACAGTCATCCGAACATGGCAATATAAAGTGAAAAAATAAACAGAAATTATTATAAAAGGTTATTAAAACAGGGCACTGAAACAGTTAAGCAGTGGCCCTCACTAGATAACCTGATGAAACAATTAATCTGATGTAGACAATAAACATGTCTGACCATTGATCTCAAAAACAGCAGCCGCTGAATTTCATATGTTCAACTTTTAGAAAAACTTTTTTAGTTCATTTAAATTCAACTTGCACAACAAAAGTGAAACTTGATAACAGACGCCTCCAATCAATTCTAAACACATTATAAGAATTTACTAAGCCCTTCGTTAATATTTAATCCATTAGGGGCTCTGGTATCTAATAGTAATATCAAATGTGTCTCCTTCTGCCTTAATAATTTCTCACGATCTCCACCCCTGATAGGGTTTGGGACAGAACCTAGGACAGTATATTCCAGATCTTTAAGTTGGTTATTATGGATCGCTTTAAAATGACGTGCCACAGGGTAATTATTGTCTGAATTGACAATGGCACGTATGTGCTGTAGAATACGTTTTTTAACTGGGAGTTTCGTACTCCCAATGTACTGTAAATTGCATGTGCACCTGAGTTTGTAAATCACGAATTCAGAGTGGCAGGTTAAATACTCGCGGATTGGAATTCTTTTTTCTCTGAAGGCAGACTGATAATAAGTGCCATTTTTCGCGAAAGTGCACGCACGGCACGAAGTACATTTAAAGAAGCCCAACTTCAACAGCCAAGAAGGTTTCAAAATGTTCTCTGGCATAGATCTATCTAATGCATCTTCCATAGATGGAGCACGCCTAAAGGTGATATTAGGCAGCCTCGGTAAAATAGGTCCTAAGATATTATCTGTGAGAATGATCGGCCATTCAGAATAGAGGATACGTCTGATTTTTCTTTCTTGATTGCAGAAAGTTGTGATCAAACGTATAGGGCCAATTGTATTAGGTTCTATTGTAGTTGGCAACTTAGGTTGTAATAATTCAATTCTTGATTTGCCAATACACATATACACATATTCCTTTCCATTCCATTTCTCTAAAGCCGGCTGTGTTGTTCTCTGATCTCTCGCTGTGATATCATGTACAAATGTGATACATTTCCTTTGTGAACTGGTAGTGAGGAGTGAGGGCCTGTAAGGCATTCAATGTTAGAGGTGCAGTTGGCGTACAGGTCTTTTTTCATGGTGGACCTCAATCTATGATAAGTAAAATCCAGTAGGGGAGGCCTGCCTGTGAGTCTGCGTCAGCTCCACCAGTTCCACAAATTGCTTCCCTGGGTACAGATCCCCAAATGTTGTCAGCTTATGTTCTCTTAAGGTTGCCAGTGCTCTTTTCTCATGCATGACAAATATTTTTGGATGATATCCCAGTTGAAGCGCTGGGGCATACAGAGGAAGCTTCCCTGCTCAGACTCCCAGGGCCCTGCTGGCCTCTGTAGTGCAATCGACTGTGTTGATCAAATCCCAAGGTCTCATCTTTCCGTTCAGTAGTTTTTGAACAATTAATACTCAAACAATTTGTATATGTCCCGCCATGGCGGATCTGCGAACCAAAATATCTCTTGATGAGATCTGATTGGCTGCCACCACATCAGCAACGATGTAGCAGTAGCCATCTTAAAACCTGGGACTCAATACCTAGGCCTGGTGGGGGACAAAAAAATGCCCTAAGGTAACTATAACTTGAGCCCTCGCCATGCGCTTCTAATTACCCCACATATTAGATCACTCACAACATCATTGATAACAGCATGCAACATCTGAAATAACATCATTGATGGCAACACTGCATGGAGAGGGCATGAGTTTCAGTTACTTGGGGTGGTGAATCACAGTTGTTTTCTTTCTTTAAAGCCGTATCTTTTCAGTGACATTTTCACCAAACTATAAAATCTCTTTAACCTTTAGTTATTTCAGTGGATATATACGTGAGCTTTTGACAGAGAGTGAAAATACCTGGCATTATGCTTAAAAATGTAATTTCCGTGACTAAGCACCATTTGGTTTTTATTGACATCAAATGCACAGGCACAATGCAAAAAACAAATTAACTGCCAGAACTATGCAAACTGTTCCTTTGATTACCAGCATTCATTCGTGTGTCCTGGATGCATTGTGGGAGCTGTATTTTTCAAACAGTCACGTGATGTAAGACACTTGTAAAAATGCATGAACACATGCACTTGGTGTTCCGCTTCCTGTCCGTGACCAAGCCTAATCGCCGAAACATGTTGGAGTAATGGAAGCCTTTCTGTACAGCATATCTCTGAATAAAGCTGCTGTCCCCAGAAACGGGCCTCTGTGTTGTTTTCATTGGTGTGATGAAGTGACGGGCTGCTCCGTGCCCGCCTGAAGAGGCCTCCCTGAAGGGTTGGAGGCTCCTTCCTAGGAGGTTTGTTTGTTTGGAGATATATATAATATATATTTAATATGATTATAATAGGAAGCCATCTTGATCTGGATTGTCACACCTTGGTCCTTGGCCTTACACTTTCTTTAGCGTCAGAGATACTGCAACTACTACTGGCTTGCGTGGGTGTCTCACGCACTTTCATGGCTAGAACCCAGGCTTAATTTGCCTTCAAATAGTTAACCGATTCGATCAGGCAAGAGCCTTGAGTATTTGTGAAATATATATTATCATGGTATTAGGAAATAATGATTAGTTTTACTGTGTCCTCAGTTTTAGGGAAGATGGGATTATACTAATCCACCACATGAGATGTTTTCTCTTTAAAACAAATGAACAGCTGCTGATGCCTCTGGGATTACCTCGGAGCTGTAAGCACAGTCGTGCAAACCCTTCGATGGACAGCGATGTGTATTGCGATTCAGAAGCCCTTCTAGAGACAGAAGGAGCTTACTGAGCTGCTACCGACCCATGACCTAGTAGTAGTGACAGCAATGCTTGGGGAGTAAGTGAAGCCCCTAGGCCCAATTAATCACCGTTGCATGTTTGAACTCTCAGGAAACCCAAGCTGGACTGGTCCTAAACACCACAATAGAAGCTCTGATGTCGAAACATCTGTGAAGGATGCTGCTAAGAGCTACTACAGCGGCTACTCTCCCAAGCAGCGCTCCCAATGCCGGCTGCAAGGGTGTGAGCACATTGGCCAACAACTGCTGAGGATCAGCCCCGTGTGCCTCAATAGGGCTTTCCTTTTGCACTGATCAGAGACCCAGACGTTCATTAAGGTAGACAAGTAGTTGAACAACTGTGGACCCATACTTCGAACTTTTACCTTAATTAAATTATTTCATGGAACGCAATACTTAGTGTGCGCCCGCTAGCATACTCGCTTGACTTACCTGCAGTAAGCAGGCAGGCTGTTAGATTCTGTGCACAAAAATGAAAAATTAAACACCTTCGCCCTCGCCTGTAAAACTGACTGTTCACCTAATCAAGATTTCTACCTCAGAAGAAGACGGAACATTTACTAATTGATGACTTCAAATTAAATGTTTTAGTTACATCTATTATGATATTCTTCCTCAATTGCAGAATTTTTTTGTGTGTTTATTTCGTTAGGTCTCTATGACAGTTGCATTATGTCTCTCCAGCAACCCTTTGCTTCTCCACGCTCCAACACCCCGGGGGACGCAATGTTGGTGCAGCTTTTTTAGGATTACACTATTCTTTGACTGACTGACTGAAATATTTGTAGAGCGCTCTATTGCCGAGGCGTCTTGGCGCTATAGAACAGATGCAGGCAGCAACTCTGAGTTATGGCATAGAAAAAAGCCAGGTTTTTAGTGCCTTTCTGAAGCTCATTTTGGATTTGTCAGACCGGAGCACGGAGGGCAGAGAGTTCCATAGTTTGGAGGCCTGGTGGGTAAAGGATTTCCCACCCAAGCGGGCTCTACGTATTCTGGGCAGGTACACCAGGTCTTGACTAGATGATCTTAATGTGCGCTGCGGGGCGTAGCGCGGGAACAGATTGGTGAAGTCTGCCGGCCCATTCCCATATTGGGATTTATGGACTAGGCAGAGGGCCTTGAACTGGATTCTACACCTAACCGGGAGCCAGTGAAGTTCACGAATGGTTTTGGAGGTAGGGTGACGTTTAGGCAGATTCATTAGAACTCTAGCTGCCGCATTTTGAATTGCCTGTAATTTAGCCATCTGTTTTTCCCCCATGCCCAAGTAGAGAGAGTTGCAATAATCTACCATAGACATTACAAGGGCTCCCATCACCGTCTTTCTTAGGGTGGGTGGGATATGCGGTAGGATTTTTCTGAGCACCTTAATGGTGTAGAAACAGGCCGATGTCACCTGGTTTATTTGTGCAGTACAGGAGAGTTCTTTGTCGAACATAAAGCCGAGGTTCCTAACCTTATCTGCTGGGACAGGGCAGGTGCCGGCCTCCGGAGGCCACCAGAGGTGGTTCCAGATAGATGGTTTCTGGCCGAACTCTATCACCTCCGTCTTTTCTATGTTAAGTTTTAAGAAATTGTGGCTCATCCAATTTTTTACATCTAAGAGGCAGTTCCTGAAGCGTTTATCAACAAACCCCAAAAACAGAGGGGTTCATTTTTGAAAAGCAAAATGACATTGGCTTTGACGTGCTGGGCGCTTTCTCCTTGTTTTGCTCCGCAGTGTCCACAATGCCTTGCATGTGGAACCCATGCAGAAAAATTTGCACTGATGACAACCCTAAGTTGGACAGACCTCCCAGCACATAAAAGGTGTCAGCCCAGTGTTTGACCAACAACCTTCTTTTGTTGACAGCAGCCGGGGGTTTCAATCAACTTGTGGTTCCTCCACATCTACAGGAGGTGGTGGTGAACAGCAAATTTGTCTTGTTGCCTTATGCGCACATTATAGTAAACTATAATTTAAGAAGATATGCCTGACTCTCTGTGCAACATTTGTAAGCATGTGCCCAGAAATGCATTTATGAGATGTAGACGCATTCCAACCTTGGATATAGCGGGATCATGACCTCATAGCCACAAGCCCAGAAGAATAGTAGTTTTACATGAAACTTTGCTGAACCTCGATCAATATCTTGTTCTTTGGGATAGACTGACAGGCGAGCTGGAGATGTTCCTTTGATAAACGGTCCACATACGCAAATCAGAATCATTCAAATATCCCTGTTTTTAGACAGAATTTGAAGAAAAATCATTTTTAAGCCCTCATTTCTTAGGCATTTATTCAGTGAGTGTTTTGTATAGTGCTGATCGTGTTACCCATAGGGCACTTTAAACTGCTCCTGAAGCGCTTCGATGCCTGGCATGTTGTAGGTTTCCTGTCTGGTGCTTCTCAGTTATTGAAAGATGAGTAGGAGTTTCCTGGACCATCATAAATTGGAGCTCTATCTGTGAAAAGAGCGCTTTGAGGTGAACAATTTCTGATGAATGCTGCGAGTGGTCAGAGGGGCAGCTGGGGGTTGGTCTACCTTGCCTTCTGTGCCTAGGCATCCCCTGAGGATGCACAAAGGCGGTGGTTCACCATTAGAATTCTTGAACCATTTCCTGAAGTTGCTACACTTCAGTTTGTTCCGGAATCTCAAATAGTTGACTTAGAAGTTGAGTCGCTGGCTAGGTTCCGGATCTGCGCAGCATATATTTCCAGTGTCCCTCTGCAGAGTTTCTTCCATCTCATCATCCCCTGGGGAAACAAGGTGGATTGGCTGGATCTGTGGGCACTAAGCACGATTTAGAGGGACATCAGTTTCAGAAAGTACTTACAGCATTTCTCCCTGAATGCCTTGTACATGGTTTACAGGACGGTTTGGGCAGAAATTACTAGAGCAGTAGGCATGTTCCACCCTACTCCTCATTTCAAAATTCAGATTTACTGAATATCATCATCAAAATACTTTATTAGGGCTGTCCGCACATAAAAGTACAAAAACGGACACAATAAATATAAATATATAAATACACAATTCAAAGAGTAAAAACACATCTTAAAACACATCAATAAACGTTTTGTGAGACCTCCATAACAGTTGAGATCGAATGTGGTAATAACTTGATCTAATTACTCCCCTGTTAATAAATTGTAGTTCGTCTTATTAAAACAAAGTATTAGTTAAAAAAAAAATTAAAGTGCAAATTTCCAAGGGATCACTTAAAACAGTTTACAGCACCGGTGACCTGTGTCACAAGATCCCTGCTAGGTCACTAAGAAATTCCCTTTTCTTTTTGCTCCGAGCAGATTTCTCGACTATACTGGACTTTAGAGGTCCACATTAAAAAAAATGAGTATGCCCCGTATCTAGGCCATGCCACAGCTAATTGTAATATTCGGTATTACCACATTTCAAGGTGCAAAGATAACCTGGTAAATATGTTCAGTGGCCACCGCTGGACCCCTCATCCTCCCTGAATTTGAGTTTGAGGTGTGTGCGTGTGAGCAGTGCTTGTGTGCATGGGGCAGGGAAACTCCAGTATGGGGTTGCTCCAGGATGTATGTAATTTGTGTCTTGTGAGGTGTTGCTTAGTAATAGCTTAAGTCATAAGGTTTGCTTCTACACTTTTTCATACCCCTCTGCACTACCCTCTCATTTCCCTACAACCATCATTGTAAGCCAGGTGTGCTGAATCTGGTTTTCATTTAACATCCACCTCAATGAAGCAATGTGTTTAACTTCGCTAGATAAATCATGTGCAGCAGGCCAGTCTGTGGCCTTAGATAAGGAAAAAGAAAGTCATATGGTCGAATAAATAGCTACTACCTTACATCTCAATATATAGGCTAAGGGCTGTCTGTTCATCTCCCTCATTCTTTGTTCAGTTTAGGCGAGGGAGCCAAGCCCAGCAATGAGAACTGAGGGTTGCAAGAGTGCTTTTGAGACAGTTACACATAATGAGTGGACATTACGTGACGTTAGCCATCATGGAAATGCTTTTGTGCATTTAAATAAGAGTTGATGCATTTGCGTTTTACTATTTTTGTATTGTACTTTTTGAATTTTGTAATAAGCCTTCACTGTTTTCCAAAAATTCTGCTCTAGAACTCACTTTATGATTTAGTCCTTTTTTATTGGAATTTGAAGTGCAGTTTGAACCTCGTCTCTGGGATACATTGCCACATGATTCGAGGTTAACACTGTCCCGAATACACCCAGCGTCTATGCGTGCCACTGAACTGTAAAGTTTTAGGTTCAGTGCGCTCAAAGTTTTTGGGTAGCAGAGGATGGTTTCAGGGATAAGGGGTGGATTCTGAGATTATTTTTGTCCCTATCCATAGAGTGGATTTATGTCTGCATTCCTGAGTTCATTTTGGGATTAATTACTGAGTCAGGACTGTTCCATTGTGGTTCCTGAGCAAAAGGATTATGAGTATTAATAGGGCAGAACGATTCTTGAGATTGAGCGTGTTATTGAGGCATTTTGGGAAGTGTAGCTGGAGTGAAGCATGCATTGAGTCATGAATCAGTACACTGTTTGTGAGATACTGTGATTTTGATATATTTGTGAAGAAGTGTGTCAAAAAATGTTTTGGTTTTATTTGTTAGTTAAGGTAATTAGATTAGATTAGTAGTAATTGAGATACTGTTGAACTTGCCTGCAAAGTGGTATTGTCATTGTGATTTGCGAGGGACGCATTCATTCAAGCCAGGGATTTTTCCGAATGAATCATTTTTCTTTCAGGTTCTGCGTGCTTAATCTGGGCTGGCATAACCTAATTAGAAGTGGATTTCCACTAGATGGGAGTCTGCTTTAGTGAGAATTTGTTATTTAAAAGTGCTGCAAGGTAAATAACCGACCAAGGGCATAGGCCATAGCTTCCACTCCTGTAGAAGGAAGATACTCCAGGATTTAGGAAGAAAGCCCTTCTTTTGCACCCTTATGAGGAAAATGAGGTGAGGTAACATGTGAGCTTAGAATCTGTTTATCATGTTGACACTCAATAGAAGAAAAATAGGAAAAAATACCCTTGTCCCAGTTGCCACAACCTGCTGTCACATGGACACAATTTTCAACGAGGGAACCTGCCCAAAACTGGAGAGACGCTCGTGCTGCGCAGCCAAACCTTGAAGGCTGCATTGTGATGGAGACAGTCAAGATTTCCAAGCCTCCCTGTGAGCACCAAGCAGCCTGTATCCACTCATGGGCTTTTCTTTACCAAATCACTGTTGTCTAAGATAGGTTGAGTGGTTCAGTTGAAGAAAATAATGACTATGACCATCATTTAGTTCAAGGCAGGTGGCCTCCCAAGCTGCTGAAGTTGCAGTGGCCAAACCAAACCTTCACAGGCCTAGCAAAGGGCTAGCAACAATATTTTCAACTGCCCGTTCTGTTGTTGGGGAATTTCTGTAGAAAGTGTTCCCTCGATACAGCGGGAGAACTTTAGTGTAAATATAATGCCTGGTAATGGTGGCAGAGTTCTCAAAATGGAGAAAAACATTTTCCTAGCCTCGTCTCATGCACTCGGGCAAGAAAAACGAGCATTACTAGAGTCCGAAGCGGGCAGTCCCATTGCACATGGGCCATCGGCAGGTTGTTTTGACTACCACTGCCACAAATATCTTTAACCAAACTTAAACACAGTTTCTATATTATTTTACTGTGTGCAAAGTTGTTGATGGTTACCTAAGCAACGAACTAAAGCTGCTCAACTCAGATTAGAGCTATAGAAAATCCCTGCCTGTAATAGCCATATGAAGAATGTCACGTAGAGAAACATATGGAGATGCAAAGTGAAATGTGAAATGGTGGGAAATATTGAGATGCAGAGACTTGGAGAAATGTAAATGTAAATGTAAATTGATACTTGTATAGCGCACTACTCACCCGCAAGGGTCTCAAGGCGCTTGTACGAATACCGCTGTGGAACCCATCCTGGCTTTCCCTGTGAGGCGTCCACTCCTGGGCACCCCCAAGGTGGAGGCCAGGCATCCTTAGCGTTGTAGGGGCCGCTGTGGAGATTAAGCAAGCTATTGCCCAGAGTTGCAGAGTGGGACTCCATGATTGGAATAGGCACCGAGGCGAGAATTATCAGGCCCGTGGAATTTTGAGCCCAAGACCCACCGAGGCGGGGAATTGAACCCTAGTCTTCTGCATCAGGGTCTGCCGCTCGAGTTAGCCAGAGAGAAATGGAGAGAGAGAGAGGGGGGGGGGGAGTGATGAGAAGACAAGAGATAGCAGAGAAGGGGGAAGAGCAGGGTCATAAAGATGAGAGAGAACGAGAGAGAGGGAGCGAGAAACAGAGTGAGAGGGCAGAGGGATGGGAGGCACTGAGAAAGAGACAGAGATTGATGGGGCAGAGTGATGAGAGAGATAGAGGTGAAAGTGTAGCAGTACCACAGCCCAGTGCCCTGTGCCCCCAGCCCGTGCCAATGCACCTCATCAGAAGTTTTTACAATCATAGCACTCAGTGCCACAGGTACAGTTTCAATGACACAGCTTTACACTTTTCAAAAGGCCTCGGTCGGGAAAATATGGTCTTCCTCGGTCATGGCCCCCAAAGGATAACTTTTATGTGGATATATGTAAAATGTGGGTAAAATCTTGAAATCCGAGTCAACTATAATGTGTGCTGAGAATGGTAGAGCGTTCGTGTGTTCTGTTTTGTTGTTGTTGGTATGATATGCTCCACGTGTTGCTGCTGCTGGCCTTTAGCATGTTCTTGTCTTCAGTCTGGCTTAGCCGGCACCCGCACCCCTGAAGGCGGGGCAGGCAAACAGTTGATGCTCGAACAACAACATCTCAGCCAGGCACACTCCCTCTGTTGTCTTCTGGCCCATGGTGATGGAAGCCTCCCAGCCCCACCCATGTATGCAGGGACTGCACCCAGCCAGGCCCACGGAAAGGGTGCACGAATTTTGGGACCTCCAAGCAAATGCCATTTTTAAGGTCTTTTATTGTAATTTGGATCCGCCTAGTGGTGGCATACTAAGGTTGCTGCCTTATCTTGCTTTATGGAAGCGCTGGCCCTGCTACCTGGAATTACCTCACTGTGCCTTACATGTATTAACAGTTTTGGTGAACATTGCCAAGTCCACGTTCAAAGGTGGCCACTTCCCCGTTGATCAGTGGCCCCGGCCTTGGTCGAGAGCTGTCTATGAGTTGTGCTGTTGTCTGGGCGTGTTGATGATGTGTTTGAGTGTTCTTGGGGTCCGATCTGTGATAGTTCTTCAGTAATCTGGTGCTCCCAGATGTTACGTCAGCAACTACTGAGAACCACAGCCTTCTGCTGTACACGGAAAAGACTCACGGATTTCCTGGCATTCCAAGGGCAACATCTAGTCTGGAATACTCCTAGTTTTCCAAAAGGCAAGTTTCTCTAAACACCTGAAAGCAGTGGCAGCTGGCATGTACTGAGGGTGGTGGGGTGGGTGACAACTAAGATTCGGAGGCCAGATTAATCTGTTAACATCGTCCTCCTTTTTTCAACTAAAAATCCTATATGAAATGTTCCCTTTTATTCCCCTGCACCACCGAAAATAGGTTGTAGTTGCTTAGCTCCTTTCACAGTTTGACTATTGCAATGCCCTTTATCTGTGCATCAACGACCACCAACTGTCCAAACTACAATCTCTGCAAAATGCTGCAGCTAGATTGCGGCTAAACATTCCAAAGTACCATCACATTTCTAGCAGCATGAAAGCACTTCATCGGCTGCAGGTGCAACAGCGAATTGAATTCAAGGGTCTGTGCCCGGTACATAAAGCCTGGTTTGGTGGTGGAGCAGCGGATCTACAGAAATTATTCAGTGAGTAGATTCCACAGCGTAGTCTCAGTTCTGCTAACAAAGGTCTAGTCCAAATACCTAGAATACAAAGGGCTGGATGGGGAGGTAGAAGCCTGACATATTGTGCGTCTAAGTTATGGAATGAATTACCAGACAATATCAGACTACAACCTTCCAGACCTCTGTTCAGGAAATTGCTGAAGACATGGCTATTCACCCGGCAGAAATAAAGCACGCCTCCTTTGCTAACCCGTTCCTGCTATAGCGCTAAGGCGCTTTGGCATTCATGCGCTCTATAAGCTTGTTACTTACTTACTTACACACCCCCCCAAAAAATACACTTACCTTCCTGCGTGACACAACGTCCTCCTCCTTCGGTCTCCTCTCAAGGCAGGCTCCAGAGTGGGACCCAGCCAATTCCCATAACCAATCCTGCCGCTGCTCTCATCAGCATGAGAGCAGCATTAGGATTGGACAAAGTGGCCTCACTTAGCACTCTCAAGACCTAGATAAGTTTAAAATGTGCATGTCGGGATGGCTGTCGTAAGACGGCCGGCCAAAGAGACATGCACATTTTAAACTTTAGCTCACTGCTCCCTGCTGCCACTCTGCAGCTGGCCCGCCCCGTCCTGTCACTCAATTCGGGATGGATTTGTTGCTGAAAAATAAAAAGGTAATAAAGTTTATTACCATTATATTTCTCAGCTCTGGCCTTTGTGGTGCGGTGCTCCTCCGCTCAAACGGGGAGGAGCTGCCCTTATCCAAAAGGGCTGGAGCAGCCAGACACATTTCAGGCACCTCCTGACACGATTTGAACTCGGCCCAGCCTTCCCAGTGGCGTAAATCAAGATGGCGTCTCTCTACCCACCACTGCCTCTTAGAATCTTGTGAAAAGATCCTGCGACTCACAGATGTTGTTAGGGTTTTGTTTTAGGGGGTTGCAGGGGCCTGCACTACGCTCCTGAGTCTTCCACGGCTTCCAGAGACAATCCCGACCTGTGAATGGCTCTGCCCAGACATGACGCTTATAGGGACATATCCCTGAATGAACCTTGAGCAGTACTCACTCATGCCAAGAAATGACCTCAAGGAGTCTGTGTCTTTAGTTACATCCTATATTACACTACACTGACGTATTACTGACTCTTAGACAGCTGTGCCTGCCTTTCAGAGATGAGCACTATATGGGACGTACTCTACCCATTCACAAAGTGGCCTCTCAGAAGTGAGCCTGACGTGACTCGCTCTGCTCCATCCCTATCATGCTCTCAAGGGTGAGCCTGACACGACTGATCCTCCCAGATAGAGGGGTTTCTACCTGGCTTACTGCACTCTGCCCATACAGGCCTTGTAGATGCAGTCTTGACAAATGACTCTTCTCCAGCCCTGCTGGCCTCTCGGGTTCTGTACCAGACATGTGACCAACCCCGTGCCAATGCTACTAGTCTTTCAGGGTCAACACAGGCCTGTTAATTTCGTCTATAAACATAGCAGCTCTTTTGGTGGTTGAAAAGTGACAAATACATTGTATCTACAAGTTATGTAGTAGCGTGTATACGTAGTAGAGTGTACTATCAGAGCTCGAGGGCAGCTGCTCACAGAAAGTCCCGTGAGCCCATAAATATCCCGAGGACATGACCAGGCAGAGGGTAGCTTAGGACAGCTGCAAGTGATGGATGCGCCTTTAAGGGCACAGGCACGCTTCAAATATATGCACCGAATCCGTAGTACTTGCAGAGGTCGACAAATGAATATAGCTGGAGAAAGGCCAACTTACAGAGCGCATGGACAATCACAACCGCTCAGCAAAGATGCACACAGCTGTTTTTCACCTTCCAAAGCAGATCTATGCTTGACTACTTATTCTTTTAACACTTGGAAAATTGGACACAATGGCACAGGGCTCTCAAGTCCTTAAAAAAAAGAAGAGAAGGAGACTCACCGAGTTAGGCAGGATGGGTGTGATATCATTGTATGTGACATCACATACATTGTGTATCACAGGAAGTAACATCACGGCATGTGACACCGCATATATCATCACAGGAAGTGGCATCACAACCCATGACCTCACAGGAAATGACATCAGATCTTAAGACCTCACATATGTTTAGAAGGTCAATCATGAGTACACTTGAGCGCATCACAATGTTTAAAAAAATAGATTTTGCATTGTGGCTGAGCCAAAATGTTGACACAACCCAGACTCAAAATCTGGGCCTCAACTAATACATTTGTTTTTTGAAACCTTGCCACAAAGAAATTGGCAATAAGGAGAAATGTGGCAGTTAATCTGTTGTGCCTAATTGGTTGCAATGTTTGTATTTTAAAATAGGGTTAAGGCACCTGCTGCAGAGATCTTTGCGTGCCAGCTAAAGCTCAGGGAATAATAAGAATGTTAAAATAAATCTAGAGGATAACCTGTTTGCTGGAGAGATCTGTGTTTTGCCGAGTCATAGTTTGAATCAAAGAGGCATAGATGTTATTGGGTCTCCTGCAAAGCACATCGTGTAACATACAGATGACAGATTTTTAATTTGTGTAGGTAAGTTAAGATCTGGAAAAGGGGCTTCAGATCAATAAACCCAGGTGAATTAGCTGCCCATTGTAAAACTGCCCTCTTTCCAAGCTGAATTGAGCGAGGTTCAGCTACTCACCGACGCCTACAACTTGGCCATCTCTAACATCTTGGACGACATTTCTCCACTTTACCCAAAAAATACCTCAACAAAAAAATCCAAACCATGGTACAACGACAATTGAAACACGGAACAATGCAACCTTAGGGCAGCTGAACGAGCCTGGAGGTCAAATCCCTCCCTGGAACAACTAAAATTCCTTAGAGAGGCCAGGAGTATTTACAACAAGCAAATCAAGAGCGCTAAGGCCGATTACTTCAGACATCAACTTGATCAAGCCGCAAATCGCCCCAAGAAACTCTTCGAATTGGTTAAACAACAATCAATTGTTTGTTCAAATAACTCTGTCTCCGATGTCAGCCCACCGTCTGGCAATGAATTTTCAGCATTTTCCATTGAGAAATCAAGACTCATCTCCAGTGAACTTGCCTCCAAGAAGGCTCTACTGACAGTTTCAGAATCCCCAGCACCTCTTGTCCTCTTAGAAAACCCCAATCTCACAAGCCTGATCATTAAGAACAATGTCTCATGAGCACCTTTACCCCTTTCAGTGAAAAAGATATCAACAGGATTCTTCTGAACATGTTTGTTTATGTTTATATTTATGTTTATTGGTTTATATAGCACTGAATCACCCATGAGGGTATTTATATAGCGCTGAATCACCCATGAGGGTATCTCGGCGCTTGGACTGAACATTGTAACAGGACCTGAATATGATTAAAAGAGATACGTTTTTAGCATTTTTCTAAAATGGGTCAGATTTGGGCAGGCCCTTAAATGTATTGGCAGGTTATTCCAAAACATCGGGCCTGGAAAGAGAAGGCCTTAGCTCCACTGCGCGCTTTTTTGATCCTGGGAGTTGTGATCAGCAGATCAGAACTAGATCTGAGTAAGCACGTGGGACAATAGGGGGTCAATTTGCGGGTCAGGTACATAGGCCCTTGCCCTCTAAGAGCTTTGTGAATGATGCACTCTTTTTTGAACTTATTTCTTTTGATAATAGGGAGCCAATGTAGTTTATTTAGGATAGGAGCAGAGGGTGTTCTGGCCGGAGCGTCGACGGTGAGGCGGGCGGCGGTATTCTGGACAACCACTAATTTCTTTATGGCTGCCGTATTAGCTGAAAACAAAAGGGCATTACAATAGTCAATCCTACTAAGTACCAAGGCCTGCATCAGTGTTTTCTTAGTAGAAATAGGCAAGAGGGGGAATATTCTGTGCAGGAGGCCTAGAATGTAATAGCAGGACCCCGCCATGGTGTTGGCGTGTGTCTCCAAAGTCAGTTTACGATCTATTCTGACTCCCAGATTTTTGACCGCCTCCTTGGGAGTGGGAGGAGTGCCCAGATCCTCTGGCCACCAGGAAGGAGTCCAGCAGATGTCAGCTCCTCCGAACAACATAATCTCCGACGTACCTGCATTTAGTTGCAGGAAGTTGGACTGCATCCAAACGGCGATTGCTTTCATGCCTTCCGAAAAATCTGTTGGATGTGCGGATTGTTTTTGTCAAAGGTCAGGAGGAGCTGAGTATCATCTGCATACAAGATTGGGGTAAAACCGAGTTCTCTAATCAGTCTGGCTAGGGGGGAAACATAAATATTAAAAAGGGTCGGGCTGAGGCAGGAGCCCTGGGGGACCCCCTTGTTAACCTTAGTCGTGGTTGACTTAAATGTGCCCATAGTGACAGTCTGTGTCCTGTCTGTCAAGAAGCTAGTGAGACATTGTAAGGCCAGACCTCTGACACCTATATCGTCCAGTCTCTCCAATAAGATCTGATGGGAGACCGTATCGAACGCCACTTCAGTGACCCACTGCACCTGACCATCTTCAAAGAGATCAAGAACGTTCTCATCCCCACCTGGAGAAGGATTTCCAACTCCTTAACCAGCATCAATCAGGCTTTCGGAAGGGGCACAGCACAGAATCAGCACTCACGCACGTTTTGGACAACATCTTAAAAATGCTTGACCAAAATGACTCCTGCCTCCTGATCCTCCTTGATATTTCCTCTGCATTTGACACGGTTAATCATGACAACCTCCTTTCCGCTCTGAAGAACAGGTTGGGATTCATGGGACTGGTGTTACATTGGTTCACCTCCTTCCTCCACCAAAGAACACAAAGATTTAAGGCAAACCACTCCCTCTCCCAGTCCTCTCCAGTACTCATGGGTGTCCCTCGAGGGTCCGCGCTCTCTCCTATCCTCTTCAACCTGTTTTTGGAACCTCTTGCTAATTGTCTAAATGACATGAACATTCCCTTCCATATGTACGGGGACGACACACAACTTTACCTGAAAATCTGATCCCTGGTTAACATCATCTCACTCAACTGTACCCTAACATCAACTCAAAATTGGTTAACTGAGAACCACCTCCTTCTCAACACCTCCAAAACTGAATTCCTCCTCATCTCTCCTCCGAACCACACCCTCAAGCTTGACCTTTGGTTGACTCACCTCACGGCTTTCAATTGCACTCCTCTCATCCTAGACTCGGCCAAATCTCTCAGAATCACCTTGGACACGCACCTGAATATGAAAAGTCATATCAGCAACATATGTAAGGGAGCTAATCACTTGCTGAGGACTCTTAGAAATATCAAGCCCTTTCTTCCTCAAAATGACTTCAAACAGGCGGTCCAAGCACTGATGTTGCCAAGGCTAGATTCTGGCAGTGCTACCCTCTGTGGCCTTTCCAAATACACCCTGGCTCCACTAAGGTCAGCTCTGAACGTTGCAGCCAGCCTACTGGTACCAAACGTAATGAGCACATTTCCCCAGTCCTAAAATCTCTTAAATGGTTGCACTACGAAGCTCGAATTCAGTTAAAGATTGTCGTCCTAGTTCAGTGAGTGAGTACTTTTCCCCTCAAGTTGTGTCGCAAAGCATACCCAGACAAAGTCGGGACGGTCAGCTAGTATAAAATAAAAAGACAGTTTTGTAGTGAAACATTTTCTAAAAGTGTTTTTTCTTAAACAACGTTCAACTAAATAGTGTTTTTTGGCAAACGGTTTCAATCAATTTGACTTTCTAGCACTAGTTTCCTATAAAAAGACTTAGGTTATGATTGAATGTTGAATGACAATAGAAATCCCCTTGGTTTCTGGAGAAAAAATTAAAATCAGAGAAAATCTATTGGAACAATGTTCCTTCACCATATTGTGTCTGCCAATACAGAGTCCCTTATTATTCCCTATGCACATATGCAATGAGCCAGAGTCTAATTTATAAATAGGAAATCAAGAAAGAGGAAAATATCCAGTGAGAAAGCACCAATCAGTTTCTTATCTCTTAGGAGAGCCATTATAAGCCAGTACTAAGAGAGACTAGCTGATCAAGGACTATGGTAGCCAACAAAAAGAAAGATGTGAGAAAAGTTCTTCGCAGAAAATGGAGAGAAAGTATGTACAATCTATGCCACCTGTACAAATAAGACAAGGAACAAGAAGATGTACTGATCAGTTGGTATATGGGGAATGTGTTGCTACACAGATAGACTGCTAAAGACAATGTATAGTCTCATGAAGATCTAATTAGTATAGTACTGCCAACAATGCCAGTCTCTGTAATGTTGTAGCTAGTTTGTCGATGGGCCTAAATAACAGAACAGAGGTCCATTATCTATTCTGCAGGTCCTCCATTGGTTTCTGGAGGGAAAGAGAATAAAATGTGGGCATAGTTAAATTTTCCATAATGATTTATAACAGACAGGACTTTAATTTTTGTGCTTTTATTTCCTACTACATTCCGCCTTGAGGTCCTTGACATAATTGACCGTCCCAGAAACTTCTGAGGAAAGGTAGCTGCAACCTCTTTTATCAAGCTGCCTTGCTCTGCTTTACACCTTAGAGAACTAGTTCTTCACTGTGCCTTCCACAATCCTCTGAATATAGGGCTAGTCAGTAACTAAGACCTTCCTGTGGACAGTGAAACATTCTGACTAAGAAACCAGATGTTCCTTAGGGTATGGAATCTCTCATTGGTGGGTGCTGTATACAACATTCACGTTTAAAAACAAGTGTTCTATTAGTCCCAGCAGGAGAGTTCTAATCTTTAATGTTTAGCTTGTTCCTGTGTTGTTGACAATACCTTTGAAATCTATTGCACCAAATCAGCAATGACAGAATTAATGCACTTTATTATCAGCATTTGTGTTTGTCTAATTACCCATGGCATAATTTGGATGGAGGTACTTTTATTGTTATTTCTCTAACAATAAATTGCAATCTCCTAGCTCCTAAAGTAAAAGATACTTACCTACGGTAACGTAATATCTGGTAGAGACTCAGTCTAGCTGCAGGTGACTTAACTTTGAATTCTCACCAGGCGCAAGAGTGGATCTGGAAATTTTTCAGCAGTACCTCTGCAAGCCATGGGGGTGGCATCGTACAGCTCCGTAATGACGTAGACTCCTGTCATGAGGTCAGTGGAGCCATATAAGTCCCCTCTGGCACAAGCAGTCAGTTTCTACTGTGAAACCTTCCGTGCCAGAACCCGGAGCTACTATAGAATCTGGTTGTGGAAACAGTGTGCCAGAAAGATCAAAATCTTTGAAACCTTAATAAAGAAGAAACATCAAATGGCATCTTAATATCAGCCATGGATTTTAAAGAAAACCCAAAAGAATCAACGAAGCACAGGGCTACGTGAAGCCTTGCATCCTGATGAATAACCACTGTGTAAGAGAATAAAACCTTACACTCTATAGACCATTCATCAATGGTAATGAATGGCATGGTAATAGCAAAACAAAACCTATAAAAAAAACAACACCAAACTGTTTGTTGAATCACACTAATACATGACATAGTGATAGTACCAATACAAGGTATGATGATACCATACAAAGACTTTCCAAGGAAGAACAAATAAATCAATACTGCTCGCTGGAGACTAATTCAGTGTGAAAGAGAAAACACCCCCACCACACTGACCACCCACATTTGGAAATGGATGGTTTGGCAACATCTAAACAAAACCCATGTGGCAAGGCCAAGTGGTCTGTTGAGCCCCAACCTCAGTTGAGACAGCGAACACCGGTATATAAAACCAGTACTGAAAAAGGTTATAACCCTTACCTCATAGGTCGTTCGCAGAGTGGGAAGGATGGGAAGGGCGTTAAGGTATCTGCGGCTAGACTGTGTCTCTACCAGATATTATGTTACCGAAGTAAAGTAACTTTACATCTATCTGCAGATCCCATAACTTTTAATTAAATACCATAGCCAAACCCCCTGGAGGAGGGTCTGCAAACTAATCCTTCAAAGTCCTCAAAGAAAACTAGTTGGCCATGACTAACATCCAGGCAAACATGCGTAGGATTATCAGAAAAAGAACTTAGCTCTTAACAAAACTTGTGGTCTGTACCACCGATCATATGAATAAAACACAGTCATGTAGGCACGAGAGAATCGAGCCTGAATAGGCAAGGATAAAATCCCAAACCAACATCTAACAGCAGTTTGACAGTATTCTTTAACTCCAAACAGGGTAAAGAATTCCCTGCCCAAAAGAGCCAAGGACAAAACAAATGATATGTACCCCCATTCTTCAAAACAGGAAAGAAATAGAAGAAAGAACAGTCCTGAAAAAAATCAGAAAGAAGGAGTTACAGATCTCACTACAATAGAACCAAGATGAAAAGAAGATGAGTAATAGTCCATCACCAATACAAGAACCTTGATTGGTCAAAATCATTATCCAAAGGATACCCACAGCATTGCAAAAGAAGACAAGACAAAGCTAATACTGATTTGAACCCAGTCATAGGCAATGATTCTGCAATCCAGAACTATATAAACTCCTATATAAATCCCACTCAATAATACAAACACATACAACCCCTTGTATGTAAGGAGATATGCGTATAACACATCAGAGGCTTCAAGTGGGCAGGAAAGCACACCCTCGCAACGTTTTCAGTGCTGTGGCCCTACAGTTGAAACACAAGTTTGAGCCATAGACATGCACAAAGCACCAAAAGCAAGCAAGAAAAAAGAAGTAACCATACTTCAGAATACTTAGAAAGTATTGGCAGGATTCAAACTCTTGGTCTTTGAAACCCTGTGCCAACAGAGCCAAAGACTTATTATCGAGCTATAGCCCCTTCCATAAATAAGTATGTGAAACACAGCAGCACATTTTGTTATGTTTACTCGGTATACAAAAAACCATTCTGCATACCATATATACCCTGCAAGAAACAACAATCATGATTCGTCACAAACTGAGAAATGTAGAAAATATTAGGTACATCCTCTCCAGAAGACGGCTAATGTTGATCAGAAAGAAACACGTATACCGAAAACATCATAGTAACATAATGAGAAAAGCTTTCTGTAAAGCAAAAAAATCCTCCCATTTTCTCACAGGGTAGTAAAACCAGTTATTAATATTCATACTTTTATGGATGTCTGGCGGCCTTGTCGGAGACGCAAATGGACCGACGCCTAGGACATATTGTCTGAGGCCAAGGAAAACAAGCTTTCAACTTTATTTTGGCCTTGGGACAAGTTGGCCAGACCCGTGCAGCACAAACCCTTTGGCTGCCAATTTACAGACCCACAATATGGAGCAGGGATGGGAATTACCTGCAGTTGAGGTAATATTTGTGCCTTTACAAGACACTGTTTCTTTGCCATAAAGAAAGAACTCACTAGAGTATGCATTTAAGAGAATGTAAAGCATATACTTTGATGCTACAAGCGCAACGCCTCAACTTGCTGAAGCACCCACTGATTACTCCAAAAGTAGACACCGAAAAGTCCCTATACACTAGCCTTACAACTGGCATAACAATATGTCTCTTAAAGAAACAATGAAGAATATGTCATGTAACTTGCATACTGAACTACTTCAAAGAAGCATGCGACAGATCCGCTTCAATACCGGAAGTCACTTCTCTTAATGCTAGCATTTTGAGCAGAAAACTCATCCTCAGAGGCAAGGGAACAAACGGAACTTCCCTCAGTCATCTGAATCAATACCAAAATAAAAAAGAAAATGGAGCGAAGGCAATAACCACCGTTCCTCACAGGAGCACACTTGGTAGAACTGAAACCAAAACTGGACGTATACCATGTCCTAACAAGGCTACTCCTTGACCCATAAAATCAGCTTTCCCAGGCTTAGGGTCAAACTTAGGGACAAGCTAAGCAACACAGTAACAGAAAATGTAGAACTACGGCTCTGTAGTTCTCTGCCTAACATGGAAGCGTCTTAACACTGCATCAGCTTGACTCCCAAAAAGATGGGCACCATCAAATGGCATGTCGGCCAAAGTCAACTGGACAGCCTCTGAAAATCCCGAAGTTGCCAACCAAGTTTGACACCTTAGCAACACTACAGATGCCATGGACTGACCTACAGAATCCGTTGTATCCATGCGCCTTCCATGGTAAGCCTAGCATCTAGTTGACCATCTCTAATCAAGTTACTAACCGCAGCACAGAGGTTATCCGGAAGAGACGGGAGCATGATTTGTAAAGAATCACATAAAGCATGGAAAAAGCGTCCCAGCACACAAGATGTGTTGGTGACTCTCAATACTGAGCTGGGTGAAGCAAATATGTTCTGACCACAAACATCATGACCCTTAGAATCCTTACCCACCAGAGTTTTAGGAGTAGAACCTACATCCTATGAAGAATTTGCAGCCCACGAGTGGAAGGATGTCTATCTAAGCAAACTGGGTCCCCGGGAGCCGTCAGAAGTCTGCGTGCAATATCACAGTCCACTGAGTCCCCTGACTCGGGCTTGGCCCAAACACCTAACAAAATGTCAAATAGGACCTCACTATACAGGAGTACGGGATCTTCTCCTGTCTGTCCCTGGTAAAGAATCTCAATCAGAGGGTCTGTAGACCTCTGCACCTTGGACAATGACAAGTGTAATACTGCAGCCACTTTCCTCTGCATATCCACAAAGGAGGAACTTGCCTCCTTAGCAAGACTAGGGGGAGAAAGAAACCCTGAGGCTGGTGAGGAATCCACTTAACTAGATTCACCAAGAGCTTTCAACCAGCTCTCCTCCACCTGAAACACATTGGTGTTGGAAATGGGCTGCAGAAGCCCTGACGCTGTCGACACAGGTGGACCTCTTAAACTCTCTTCCTGAAAAGGGACCACAAACTATACAATCCTCTCAGGTTGCATAGTCTACTCCGCATCCAATTCCGTACAATGCAGAAATGGTGCTGTCACAATATCTACTTGGGAAGGAGAGGCACCTTCAACTGGTGCCGCCGACGTCAATGTCGGAGTCGGTTGGTCAAAGACCGACGTCATAGTCAAAGATCCCAAATGACTGTGAACCTGTGCCAAAGTGGAGCCGGTCGGCGTCGACCGGCGCTGACCCGACGACTCCAATGGCACAACCGTCACTGAGGACAGACCCTCCGACAGCGCCCCACTCACCTCCTTGGGGCCTGAAGGCGCTCCAGAGAGAGATGGGTCCTAAAGAGTAGGTGCACAGAACCATAATATTTCCTCATCTGGCCATTGATGCCCCAGCTCCCGAAAACACAGGGAGACGCGGTGCAGAGTCAAGTACGTTTTCCATAACCGTTGAGTGTGAGGAGTCATGGGAGACAGAGCTTCCACACAGTGAAGTCCGAGAATGCTGCAACTTCATCCGCCTGTTACCTTTAGACTTCACCAGAGAAGGACTTCCCCCAGAGCAGATCCAGCTCCTAGATCGACCCAGCAAATGATCTTCCAGAGACGACGAAGTGTGAGGACGGTAATCCTCAGAGGACCGTGACACCCGCGCTGTCATCAACTTCAAGCCTTGGGCTTCAGATTTTGGCAGGAGCCGCAATCCACGGTGTTGTGGTGTTCGTCGAAACACCACATACAAATTGTATGCAGGTCCATCACCGACATCTGTCGGCTACAAGACTCACAAGGTTTGAAACATGAAGACATAGACGGAGGGCACACTGTTTCACTGAAAAGTGTCGAAGCAGATTAAAAAAGTGACCAGAGAAACCACTTCGCCGTATCCGCGTTACAGCGCGTAAAAGAAGAAACTGATGTTTGCGCGCTGGAGGGAACTTATATGGCTCCACTGATGTCATGACCGGAGTCGACTTCAAGACAGAGCCACACTCCGCCGTCGCCCCGACTGGCGCCTGAGGAGAATTCAAAATGAAGGAATCTGCAGCTAGATGTCTCTATTAGATTACATAGCACTATGAAGTTTCAAAGATGTCCATCACTACTCAATAAGGCAACAGATAGTCACATCTACTGATCCAGAAACAAGAGACATGCCTGTGGATTTTGTGCTTGCAACCCTAAGGGACCCTAAACAACTGCTAGTCATGCATGTCTCTAGTTGGTGATATGCTAGGTGTTCTTTTTACTCAACTCAATGGTACTATTTGCATTCATTTTGGAAGACAGACCACAACTTTAGCTCTTCCTGGATTCATATCCGCAATCTGAGAATGATAGAGACAGGTCTTTGCAGCAAGCATTGAACCCTGTGAGCTACCTTACTTTCTGGACATTGTGGCACATACAGACTCAAGCTGAATTCAAATATAACTCCTAAGCTAGATCTGATCACCAGGTAAATTTGGGCACTACAGGCGCTAATGAATGAGACAAGACTCTGTGTGGTGTGAAGAGGAAGTAAAATCATGTACCTCAGACATCAACTATGGGTTGTTACTATATCGATGGTGTAGGAAAGTGCCCCTTTTTGCATGTTTACCCCCTGCTTTTTGCCTTATTTCTGATGCACTTTGACTTAGTGTGCACTGGGTCCCTGCCAATCAGGTTTCAAGTGCCTGTGTTCTTTCCCAAAACGGTACCTTTGTTTCCAGAATTGGCACACCTCTGGCTCACATGTCAGTCCATGGAAAAAGGTACCAGTGGTACCAAGAGCCTTGTAACCAGAGAGGGTTGCAAGGGCTGCAGCATCTATTGTGCCACCCTCACAGGCCCCTCACTAAACACATACACACTGCCATTGAAGACAGTGTGTTTTGACTAAGCATGGGCGGAAAATCCGTTTCGCTCGCGGATTTTGCGGATTTTCGGTAAATTCGCAATCCGCGAGATCCGCGAATCTCCCGCAAAATCCGCAAATCCGCGAGCAGCGGATTTTATGGCTTGCTCGCACTGTTAGCGTGAGTTCGCGGCTTGCCAGTACAACTTCGCACCCCGCGAGTAAGTGCTAAATTGCAGAAATACGATCTTAGCAAAACTGAAACTACTTACCAGGTTCAAAAGTTCAGGCTCATCATTAGTAGCCATTTCCTGTAGTGCTTCCTGAGGGGCCCCTCCAGAGTTCAGTTGCCAGTTGCAACTATTATGTGACCCTGCTCTGAACCTCAGAATAGTTACACATATGCCACAAAGGTCCTGAATTACAGCTAAGGGAGACAAGCAGGAGCCAGGCTGGAAGTTAAAATCCATTAATCAGCCCCTAATTCATTATTGTCAGTTGGGGCAGGGCAGGTGTTGTAACTAATTTTGCAACAATGAAAGCACTTAGCAAGTGCAAAAGATCACTAATCAGGAAGCACTAAGGAAGCAGGTGCCAGCTAAAAAAATATTCTGTGACACATTAATCAGCCCCAAATTAATTCAGGTCACTTGAGGCAGGGAAGGTGTGCTTTGCTTTGCCGAAAATAATGTACACTGGACAACCAGAGGGTGTGGTGATGAAACAGAGGGTGGCATGGGTGGGCCAGAGGGTGGCATGAGTAGTCAGAGAGTGGCAGTGGTGACAGAGAGTGGCAGTGATGAAGAAGAGTGTCCCAAACAGGCTGGACACGTAGAAACAACAAGTTCGCAAAACTTGCGACCCGACAGGTAAGTTCGCAAATTACGAAATTGTAAAAACCCTCGCGAACTGGCAGAAACACACGCGAACACAAAAAAAAAAATCTGCAAATTCGCGGGAATTCGCGGATTTTGCGGATTGCGAGTTCGCAAATCCGCAAAATTCGCGAACGCGAGATTCGCAAAATTCGCCCATGCTTAGTTTTGACAGATATTTTGGGTAAAAGGTTTACACTATAGAAACCTCTTATAGTTAGGCCCTCTTAACAAGTGTTATAGTCTTATGTGCAAAATGTCATTTTGTACATATTTTCCATTGTATGTCTATATACCTAAAAGTTGCTTTGTGCAGAGCTGATTACAGCGACGAACCATTGGCAAAGGCTGTAGGCCTGATTTGATCATTGATAAACGTTATGTAAGATGCCAGAGGTGTAACCATTCATTGTCAAATGTTGGAACAAAAAGGAGGCCTTGCACATTTATTGTGAAAAGGGTATGCTAAACCATAGACCTTTAAGGAAGGCTTGCCAGTCAGTCTTTTAAAACCTGCAGACAGATGTTCTGTTGCGTGGACTCTCAGAGAGTTCCTTACTAGGCAAGGGCTTCGGGGTTGGTTATCCTCAGGGCCCGACTGGGAAACCAAAGCAGCCCTGGCAGTGTTGTCAGACCAGCACACAAACGTTGCATGAAGTCAAAGCAGAAACAAGCTTTATGTTACAGAGCTCTTTGTGCACAGTTATTCAAAGTATTCTAGCATTCACATGCTAGAATTAAAATGGGAGCAAGAGGCTAGAAATGCAATAGTTTTTTGTTTTTTTTTATAAAAGAATATAATCAACTATGCTGTACAGAATGAAATATGCAGAGTATATACACGGAGCGCAGATGACATGTGCTGCATTGTATTTTATTTTTTTTACCGTTTTTTATAGCGCGAACTCGATCCAAATAAATTGGGAGTGCTTTACAAAAGCACCAGGTACGTTACACAAGATTATATTTATTTGTGTTAGGCACGGGGAGATTAAGTGATTTGTCCAGAATCACGGGATGTTGAGCCGACGCCGGGACTCGAACCTGGTTCCCCATTCAGCAGCTTTGACAGTTACAGGCTCATGAAAGATGACAGGTTGGAGGCACTAATAGAGACAGTTTGTAAGTGTTGTTAGCTACAGCGTTTTGTCGTTTGAACAGCACGGAGTGAGGCGTCAATTTAAGAGTATGCGGTTGGGGTGCAGCCAAGGAAAAGAATAACAGCCAATGTCCTCCGTTGCTTCCCAGGGCGGCTCGTGCTGAACGGAGCCCGGAAGCTGCTCCCACAGTTACTTTGTATTAAGAAATGTCTTCCCAAATCAAACAATGAGAGGAGACTGGCCCTGCCCTTCCCTGGACCTACCCTCACTCCCCCTCTGAACAAACTCAGTCCTGCCCTGACATTGCACTGCCCTGAAGCACCTCGGCGCACTCCTTAAATAACCCTGCTGCTTAAGTGTCTCTGTCCTACCCTTGACCTTTCTCTGAACTGTCCCAGAGCTGTCCCGAGCTACTCCTGAAATAGGCCTGCCCTGACTTTGCCCCTGACCTATCCTTCAAAATGCCCCCAACCTACGATTCAATCAAACCCAGACCCTCAACCACACTAGCCCCGCCTCTGAAATACCTGCCCCGACCAACCACTGCCCTTGCCTCTGACACCATCTTTCCCTGCCTTTAAATTATCTCTGCCCTGCCCTGGACCAACCTTCGAACTACGCGAATTCTGTCCCATAATTACTCCTGTACTGCCCTTGCCCTGGTAATACCCATACCTTGCCGCTGCCCCACCGCAGCACTGCCCAGACCTGCCGCTGCCATGCTCCTGAACTGACATCACTTGCATTTAACTTACCATTAGCCCTGACCAATCCCTGCCCAAAACTGCCCCTGCACGCCTTAGCCCCCCTATTGCCCAATGCTAATCTTCCCTGCTCTCCCATGCCCGAGTACTTCCCAACCATCATTACTGCCCTGCCACTTCTGCTCTATTACTGCCCTGCCCCTTTACAACCCCTGTATTATATTTGTAATTGCATTTGTAGTTGAACTGCATCAACATCTCCTTCTCAGGATCTCCATGCCAGTGGGGGTGCCGGCAGGGTGAGCGGTGCCCATGGGGTCCTCTGTGTCAGGCCCAGGAAGGATTAGCAGGCGTGCAGTACCAGGTCTACCAAGGATCGAGAAAGGCGGGCCGGCATATGGCAGGAGCACTGGCCCCCACCCGTTCTCTGTGGTGGGGCACGCCCCGTCTCATCACAATGATGCGGAGGGCGCGCCTGAGCATGGATTGGACCCTGTGTCTCTTAGTGACCCAGAAGTGATTGAATCACTTCCGGGTCACTGGGAGGCAAAGGCTACGCCGGTTAGAACCGGCCAGGCTATTGAGGGGTTAAAAAGACAAGGAGCGCGGGAGTCTGCCTCTTTGACTCCGCGCTCCACCGCCTGCCCCTCCCAGCCTCCAGAAGGCTGTAACTCTTTTTCCCCACTCACCATCCCCTAAAGCAGATGATTGGTATTGTGTTTTATACAGGTTGTTTCACAGGTTTGTTCCAAATGTATATGGATGACAGGTGTGTCGTACTAATATGTATTGTTCCTTAGAACTTTATCCCGTTTACAGGCCATCAATCGTCGTATTTATTGCTATTCCTTGGTCAGGCGGTAAGGTCATGATTGGTGAGCAGTACATTTAAGGTCCTTAGAGGGGGCAGCGCCATTCTTGAATGGGGTCGCCCAAGGGGAGGGACAAGTGGTGTCTCCTAGAACTCCAGAGGCAGTACAGTCGGTCAGCTGGATGGGTGCGGGGGAGGAGGGAGTCATGCTTTCTCTAGGCTGGTTGGCCAACCCGCACGTGCACAATGACGTCAGTAAACGGCGCAGAGATGCAAGGGCTTCCTTTAATGGAGTTAATAGAGCGTACGGGGGTAATCGGGGGGGGGGGGAGTACCCTCACGGTAAACGGGCCCTCTGCGCATGCGCACGCCTACTGGAAGGCGTGGTTAATTGATAAGGATCTGACATCAGTTAGTGACCTTGCCATAGGCCCAAATAGGATACGCAGAAAAGTTATTACTGTATG
Organism: Lissotriton vulgaris; assembly: GCF_964263255.1. Lineage (NCBI taxonomy): Eukaryota > Metazoa > Chordata > Amphibia > Caudata > Salamandridae > Lissotriton > Lissotriton vulgaris. Next base: position 627,145,536 of record NC_141687.1, read on the forward strand.
ATTATGGTTGATATGTTAGATTCGGATAAGAAATACCTTGTACTAGAATTATGTTAAGGTTAGCCATCTGATATCTGTATATATCAATTGTAATCAAATGTCATGGAATGTTTTCTGCATAATTGTGTAAATATTGTTTATTTCAATTTTCATTTTATTTCATGTTTTAATAAATACGGCCGGTGGTTACATGACCCCTGCCTTCCAAAGAAATCCTTCCCATGTTAAATTTTTTATGTTGGTTAACAAAAGGGGGGGGGGGGTATCCCTGGCCATAACAGTACAAAATTCACCAGGGGCACAATTCTAGGTCAGGCAGAGGTCGCGGTACAGGGCTTAGCATGGGTCACAGTTCGAGAAATGCGATGTCACTCAAGATGTCCGGTAACAGGCCTACAACACCTGACCCAGCGTGAAAGGCAGTACCGAGCCAGTGCTAAATTGGTGCCGGTGTTTTCCGGTGCTCAGCATCTGCACTTATTTGTAAACACCGAGAAGTATTTATGGGATTACACCACATGATGGCGCTGTGTCTATTTTCAGCTGAATCTATCAATGCAATGTTTATTTAAAAATGATTTAAAAAATGAGCACTTAAGTAATACTGCTACTGACATTCGGCAGCAGTGACAGAGAGTCTAGGAGCCTGTGCGGCAGGCTGGCCATTGGCACCAGGAAGCCAGAGCATGTAAAGGACCTCGTTCCAGGCCCAGCATATTGTCTAGGACCAAGCCAGATACAACCAACTCACACGCTCAGGCCAAGCTAGGACCAAGACTACCTCCCATCATCGCACGCTCTACGGACCAGACTCTGCTGAAATGCGGAGTCTCAGGCAAAGCACCCCGCGTTGTGAAGGCCAGCGAGAGCACCTTGAAACCTAGAGATAGGGCCAGGCTCCCTGACCTAGAAACCTGGGAATCCGTCCCAGCACCCTCAGCTCTGAGGACATGGTGAGCTCCCTGCAGTCTGAGACCAGGCACGAACTTGCACCCTGCAATCTGTGGCCCCAGATCTGTATCCCTAACTCCGAGGCCCTAGATTAAGCACAGGGCACTCTCAGAATCGTTTCCATCACCCCACAGTATGAGGACAAAGCACAGCCCTCTCGGCTCAGACGTGAGGACAGGGCTGGCACCCTGAGGCCCAGGGACCAGGAACAGTATTCAGAGCTGAGGACAGGGGCTGGCACCCTGAGACCCAGGAACAGCATTCAGAGCTGAGGACAGTGGTTGACACCCTGAGACCCAGGGACCAGGAACAGCATTCAGAGCTGAGGACAGGGCTGGCACCCCGAGATCCAGGGACCAGGAACAGCATTCAGAGCTCAGGACAGGGGTTGGCACCCGGAGGCCCGGGGACCAGGAACAGCATTCAGAGCTGAGGACAGGGGCTGGCACCCAGAGAACCAGGGACCAGGAACAGCATTCAGAGCTGAGGACAGGGGCTGGCACCCTGAGGCCCGGGGACCAGGAACAGCATTCAGAGCTGAGGACAGTGGCTGGCACCCTAAGGCCCAGGGACCAGGAACAGCATTCAGAGCTGAGGACAGGTCTGGCACCCTGAGATCCAGCGATCCAGGAACAGCATTCAGAGCTGAGGACAGTGGCTGGCACCCTGAGGTCCAGGGATCAGGAACAGCATTCAGAGCTGAGGACAGTGGCTGGCACCCTGAGGTCCAGGGATCAGGAACAGCATTCAGAGCTGAGGACAGTGGCTGGCACCCTAAGGCCCAGGGACCAGGAACAGCATTCAGAGCTGAGGACAGGTCTGGCACCCTTTGGTCCAGGGATCAGGAACAGTATTCAGAGCTGAGGACAGGGCTGGCACCCTGAGATCCAGGGATCAGGAACAGCATTAAGAGCTGAGGACAGGGGCTGGCACCCTGAGACCCAGGGACCAGGAACAACATTCAGAGCTGAAGACAGGGGCTGGCACCCTGAGGTCCAGGGATCAGGAACAGCATTCAGAGCTGAGGACAGGGGCTGGCACCCTGAGACCCAGGGACCAGGAACAGCATTCAGAGCTGAAGACAGGGGCTGGCACCCTGAGGCCCGGGGACCAGGAACAGTATTCAGAGCTGAGGACAGTCAAGTCAAGTCAAGTCAAGTCAAGTCAAGTCAAGTCAAGAGATTTATATAGCGCGCTACATACCCAGAGGGTCTCAAGGCGCTTGAAGGAGGGTGGGGAATTACTTCTCGAATATCCACGTTTTAAGTTGCTTTCTGAATGCTAGGTGGTTCTGAGTGATGCGAAGGTGAGTGGGAAGTGAGTTCCAGGTTTTAGCTGCCAAGTAGGAGAAGGATCTCCCTCCCATGGTGGTTTTGTTGATGCGAGGTACAGTGGCAAGGGCTTGGTTTGAGGATCGTAGCTGGCGGGAGGGGGTGTAGAAGGACAGTCGTGTGTTGAGGCATTCGGGTCCAATTTCGTAAAGTGCTTTGTGTGCGTGGGTTAGGAGACGGAAAGTAATCCTCTTATTGACGGCTGGCACCCTAAGGCCCAGGGACCAGGAACAGCATTCAGAGCTGAGGACAGGTCTGGCACCCTGAGATCCAGCGATCCAGGAACAGCATTCAGAGCTGAGGACAGTGGCTGGCACCCTGAGGTCCAGGGATCAGGAACAGCATTCAGAGCTGAGGACAGTGGCTGGCACCCTGAGGTCCAGGGATCAGGAACAGCATTAAGAGCTGAGGACAGGGGCTGGCACCCTGAGGCCCGGGGACCAGGAACAGCATTCAGAGCTGAGGACAGTGGCTGGCACCCTAAGGCCCAGGGACCAGGAACAGCATTCAGAGCTGAGGACAGGTCTGGCACCCTGAGATCCAGCGATCCAGGAACAGCATTCAGAGCTGAGGACAGTGGCTGGCACCCTGAGGACCAGGGATCAGGAACAGCATTCAGAGCTGAGGACAGTGGCTGGCACCCTGAGGTCCAGGGATCAGGAACAGCATTCAGAGCTGAGGACAGTGGCTGGCACCCTAAGGCCCAGGGACCAGGAACAGCATTCAGAGCTGAGGACAGGTCTGGCACCCTGAGGTCCAGGGATCAGAACAGCATTCAGAGCTGAGGACAGTGGCTGGCACCCTGAGGTCCAGGGATCAGGAACAGCATTCAGAGCTGAGGACAGTGGCTGGCACCCTGAGGTCCAGGGATCAGGAACAGCATTAAGAGCTGAGGACAGGGGCTGGCACCCTGAGGTCCAGGGATCAGGAACAGCATTCAGAGCTGAGGACAGGGGCTGGCACCCTGAGACCCAGGGACCAGGAACAACATTCAGAGCTGAAGACAGGGGCTGGCACCCTGAGGTCCAGGGACCAGGAACATCATTCAGAGCTGAGGACAGGGGCTGGCACCCTGAGACCCAGGGACCAGGAACAACATTCAGAGCTGAAGACAGGGGCTGGCACCCTGAGACCCAGGGACCAGGAACAGCATTCAGAGCTGAAGACAGGGGCTGGCACCCTGAGGTCCAGGGACCAGGAACAGCATTCAGAGCTGAGGACAGGGGCTGGCACCCTGAGGTCCAGGGATCAGGAACAGCATTAAGAGCTGAGGACAGGGGCTGGCACCCTGAGGTCCAGGGATCAGGAACAGTATTCAGAGCTGAGGACAGGGGCTGGCACCCGGAGACCCAGGGACCAGGAACAACATTCAGAGCTGAAGACAGGGGCTGGCACCCTGAGGTCCAGGGACCAGGAACATCATTCAGAGCTGAGGACAGGGGCTGGCACCCTGAGACCCAGAGACCAGGAACAGCATTCAGAGCTGAAGACAGGGGCTGGCACCCTGAGGTCCAGGGACCAGGAACAGCATTCAGAGCTGAGGACAGGGGCTGGCACCCTGAGACCCAGGGACCAGGAACAACATTCAGAGCTGAAGACAGGGGCTGGCACCCTGAGACCCAGGGACCAGGAACAACATTCAGAGCTGAAGACAGGGGCTGGCACCCTGAGACCCAGGGACCAGGAACAACATTCAGAGCTGAAGACAGGGGCTGGCACCCTGAGGTCCAGGGACCAGGAACAGCATTCAGAGCTGAAGACAGGGGCTGGCACCTTTAAACCCAGGGACCAGAAACAGCATTCAGAGCCGAGGACAGTGTCTGGCACCCTGAGACCAGGACCACGCTAAGTACTTTTGGCTCAGAGCTGAGAAAAGGGTCTGGCACCCCGAGTGAGACCCTAGGACAAGTGCAGCACTGCAGATGTCTAGACCTGGCTCCAGCACTCAGTCTCCTGAGGACCGTAGAGCGCCCTAAACGTTAAGAAGTCAGAACCAGTGCCAGAGGCCTGGGCTAGGAGGATAAGAGGACTCTGAGATCGTGGCCAGTCCTAGCATCGGCCCTTGACCATAGGACTAGGCACAGTGTGCTCAGGCGTCCCAGCCATTAAAACATCCTCGGCTCCAGGGACCAAGACAAGCATCCCGGGCACAGACCAAGCCCTCTGATTGTAGGACATGGCCCAACGCCCTGGGGTAAGAGGAGAAGGCCCAGCAACCTAAGGTATAGGGAGCCAACCTAGCACCCCCAACTCGGAACAACCAGGCACAGAAGTCTCTGCTGGGACCCCTTGACCAGAAGTGTGGGGCTGAGGAGGGACAGGAATAATAATTAAGAGATACCTGTGGAACTTCAATAGGTTGGACCGTACGTCAGCTGCCTCCTGTGCTATGTTCTATCGGGTTAGTCTTGACGTCAGAAGGGCTCTGAAACAAGGATAGTTTTGACGTCAGTAATAGTCTGCACTAAGGTATTGTTAGATTTGAAATGTTATTTCCGTAATGCGCAGATTCTAAATGCCCTTTTCGCTATGCTTAAACTCTATTTTGTGTTAAGTTAGCATTCATGGCACCATCTTTATTGGCGCCATTTTGTTTTGTAACCAAGATTGAGTTTCTGTCTCATAATGCTCGCCTCAGCAGAAGGCTGCCCAGCTTGTACTACTCAAGGTTGAAGCTTTGCTGAACTAATGAATGTACCATTTAATTTGTGCATACCTTTGCTGTTAGAAAGACCCGTTCCCACATCTTAGAATGGTAGGCAATGGCCGAGCGACCTTAGGGTCGAGATAGCATGTTCCCAGCCCTGTGCTATACTCATCTTTGTGTGTCTTCTTTGTTCATCATGGCATGAGCTGGAAAATTCCAGTTCGGGCAGGTCTTTAGAGGTGTTTGAAATGTATATTTTGTGTTACCGTGTAGAAGGGGGCAGTCCTTCAGCAGTCATCTCAGGAGACTAGTCCGCCTGGGCTGTGCTGCAGGGTTTTAGCAATAAGCTAACTGGTTTGTATTCTCTACTGTCTTTTCAGCTCTTAATTTATTAGGAAGGCAGAGAGGTGGTTGTGAGTGACCCGGGTGACCCTAATTGGGCCACTTCCTTCATTTGGCGCCCGAACAGAAACTCCACCAGGTGACCCATCCCGACTGTAGTCGGGTTGTGGAGGTCAGGGTTGCATCTGGTCGGATGGGCGGATCGGGGATCCCCACACGACCGAGCTTGGTTCTCGGGGCTGCCCCGCCTGTCTGATCGGGAAGCTCCTCATCTAGAGGTCATCCCGGCTGGGGTCCTGAAAGGCGAAACCCTTGGAATCGGCCGTTTGGTCCGAAGAGTCAGCAGTGGAGAATAACTTTTTTGACTTGTGTGCACCAGGTGAGTTTTTCTTGATTCCTGGTGAAAATGGAGCCATTTTGAATAATTTGTTCATGTACGGCCTGGAGATCATTTCTTTTTTTGCTTTAAAATAGATAGGTCTGTGGATCATGTTGGAGAAAGAGGGTGTTTGTGGAATCTCTGCCAAGCGACTTGGTAATTTGGCCTCTCTTGAAAATGCCTGAGGTTTGGCTAGTGTTTGAGATTCACGATGGGGAGTCTGATTTGAAGAATTGGTGCGGTCTGCTGTTGGGTGCTAGTAGCGAATTTTCTGTGTATGTTTTTGGTAAAATGCTTTGTTTTAGCAAGTTTTGCTGTTTTGGGTGCCGTTGTTCCTCTGCTGATGCTCGCTTGGGGGTGAAGCAGCCTGAGCCTTCGGAAGGCACCCCGAATTTTTGATATGTACGTCAAGCAAGGCCTTGGTCACATTATGTTTAGTACACTATGGCACAAGTATACTAGGGACAACGATGAGTTGCAGTGCCCTTTGACGGGTACTTTTGATGAACAAAACTTGAATTTCCTGCAGGATAAATTGTTTGCACAAAGGAGCAGGCAGTCTATGTTTGACAATCTTCAGATATGGCAAAAGGAAGCTAAGCAAAGGCGGATATGGGCAGAGAAGCAGTAATGAATGTAATATTTATTGTTGCATACCTTTGCTGTTAGAAAGACTGTGGTAGTAGATTAGATTGTTAATAGAGTTTAGAATGTATTAGTGAATTCTACCCACACAAAGCTTTGCACACAGGGAAACCGGAATACTTAGCCTCCAAGCTCAAGAAAGCGGGTCAATCCAGAAACCTCAGAAGCTCAAACTCCCTACTACTTATCCCCCTGAAAACCCGGAAACAAAAAACCGCAACTCGCTCTTTTGCGGGCAACGCCACAAAAATCTGGAACTCCATCCCAGTGGACATCAGAACTACCCCTTCCTTTCCAGATTTCAAGAGCCGTCTCAAAATCCTCTACCACAAACGCGCATTCCCGAACTCTACCTCAGCTGCTCACTCTGTAACTCTAACTACCTCAAAGACACTACCTCAAACACGCCCCTCAGGCGCCAAATAACTTTGTTAATCTCCTGAACTTGTATGAATCTTTTTTGCTGTACTGTTCCACACTTGTTCCCTCCAGATCGATTGTAAAGCACTCCGATACCCTCGGGTCTGGCCAGCACTATAGAAAACTCCAAAAATAAAAATAAAATAAATAAAAATGTATTATTTTGTATGTCTTTAAATGTTGTTACCTGTTCCAAGTTCTGAAGATCAGCTGGGTTTCAGTTACACTGCTGATCTTCAGAGGGTGGATGCTTCAACAAACCACTCTTCAACTACAACTGGATTTTCTGGATTTATTTGAAGAACTCACTACAACATATTGGCGACAAGGATGGGATTTATTTGTGTCTTGAAGGTATAGCATTTTTTTAAATAATTCTGTGAGAAAATCCTTTAACTTTTCCCAACTCCTTTTTAAAACATTCTTGTGCCTATAAAGAAGTTTTTGCGTAAAGTTTTCGTAATTTTTTTAATCATTTTTAATAGTTTGTAAATCCTCTACAAAACAAACTTGTGATTTTGCATTGGGACGCAAGGTAATATCAAATTTCCCTTGATGTTTCCATCCTAATACCTGCAACCCATCAACAGCAACATAAACCTTACCACATATGTTTTTTTGTTTGAACGTAATATCAGAAATGAAATACCCTAACATTTCAATTTCTTTGCCTCCAAAACCATACACACGAACATCATTTGGATTCTAGTTTCTTATTTGTCCATGACTTGTAAAAGAAAGAATCAGCGATAATTGTATGGAGAGAGCCAGAATCTGCTATAACTTCTATATCTTTGCCTTCAACAGTAATGATAAACATGGGAGAAACATAAGGTTCGGAGTCAGTCATCATCGGTGTGAGAAACTTGACCAAATTTATGAGTTTCAGTTATAGACAGAATTTTGTTTTCAAAATCAGGCTCAGAAATCATGTCTTCTTCAAAATCCACATCAGATAAAATAGCCACTCTCTTGCTAGATTGGCAATATGTCCCAAAATGGCCTATTTTTTTACATTTGAAACATTCTTTGCCTCTTGCTGGACGATGTCTAAATTGAAATGAATGTGACTTTGAACCACACGATTACAAAACAATTTTCCAGAATTAGAATATTGTTTAACTTGAGTTTGATTTTGTGGAGTGGATGTATTTTTAACAAATTTGTTTTTAACATAAGTAGATTTAACATTCAAGTCTTTTAAATTGACAGCTGCCACTTCAGTAGAAACGTTGTCAACATTAATGGTATTAAAAGAAATAATAGAACGTTCTACACTTTTCGCAATCTGAATAGTTTCTTGTAATGAGGGATTGCGTTGTCTTAAAAGTTGCTCTTGAATCTTCTTATTAGAGCAACGAATAATCAATTGATCACGAATATATTTATCTACTTGATCTCCAAAATCACATTCAGCTGCTAGGACTCTTAGACATTCAACACACGTATCAACAGATTCATTTAGTAACTGATGTCTGGTATACAAGTTATATCTCTCCATAACAATATGAGGTTGTTCAGAGAACCCCTTCAATTGCTTCTGAAAAGCAATCATAATCACCACTCTCCATCCCAACTGGAGTAGGAGATGGTGGTAAATGCACAAAAACATCTTCAGCATGGCCTCCTAAAGTATTTAAAAGAATTCCTGTTTTTCTTTTAGCGCTAAAGCTTTCACCATTAATGGCAATTAAATCATTTTCAAATTGCCTGTACCACTTTTCCCATTTCATGCTGGGTTGATTTGGACCTGAATAAAAAGGGGGTGGAGGGGTGCCATCTTCAGAAGGTGGATGCTTCAATAATGTATTATTTTGTATGTCTTTACATGTTGTTACCTGTTCCAAGTTTTGAAGATCAGCTGGGTTTCAGTTACACTGCTGATCTTCAGAAGGTGGGTGCGTCAATAAACCACTCTTCAACTACACCTACAACTGGATTTTCTGGATTTATTTGAAATACTCTCTACAACAAAGACCCGTTCCCAAATCTTAGAATGGTAGGCACTGGCCGAGTGGCATTGGGGTCGAGATAGCATGTTCCCAGCAATACTCATCTTTGTGTGTGTTCTTTGTTCATCATGACCTGAGCTGGAAAATTCCAGTTTAGGTGAGTCTTTAGAGGTGTTGGAAATGTATATTTTGTGTTACCGTGTAGAGGGGGGGTGGGGGGTGGGGGGGCAGTCCCTCTGCAGTCGTCTCAGGAGACTGTTCAGACTGGACTCTGACACAGCGTATTAGCAATAAAGTAACTGGTTTGTATTGTCTACTGTCTGACCGACTCTTCATTTATCGGCAAGGCAGGAGGTGGCCGTGCGTGACCCGGATGACCCTAATTTAGCCACTTCCTTTCCTTCAGTATATTGGGCCAGACTAGGTATTGTTAGAAGTACCCTGGGAGACTTATATCAGGCTCCTTCTTTTTCCAGAATCCGTCCATAGTAACTTATTCCAGGAAGCCATGTGTCCAACCTGCATCCGGTGCCCCACTGACAGCCCACAGGAAGCCTCCCCCATCCAGAGCTGAAAGCAGGTCTTTCACAGTGACACGCACTGAGCATGCGCAGTAAGTTTAGCTGTGTTTATATTTACCTTGTGCTGTTTAAATCACGACACTTGGATGTCGTTCTCTTACACCCTGTGGGGATGCACTACGCAGCACTTTCTTAGCACAAATAAAACTAAGTAATCTATTTCCAACATCTGCTTGTCACATATGGCAGGCTCACTCTAGTTTGCGTGGCGCACGGATTTGATTTCACATTTTTAACGATCGGGGTGTTTTCTTCTATATTTTACTAGCAAGCCTAGTTGGACGCTGGTCCAGGACCCAAGAGTCGTAGGGGTCATCTTAACGTACAGCTTCACCCAACATTTCCAGAATCGATGGCATTGGCTACCTGTCGCTCAGCATGGTTTGGTCTCTCTTCTCTTCAACCTGCGCTCTCACACGTCAATAAAATACCATCCCTCTCCCACTGCTTGTACTAGCGCCTGGATATCCATTCGGCCCCTGGTGGCACTATACGGAACTTGAAGATACTACATAGATACATGACGTGTGTGTGAGAGAGAGAGAGAGAGAGAGAGAGAGAGACCTGCACGCGCGCGCGCTGATCTTATTTCTTACCGATTTCGGCTTCTTGGTGGGGGTCAGGTTATCATAGAAGTGTTTGGCTTCTTCCCAGGCCGCTGCGCCCCCGGGCCGTGCCCCTCCAGGCTTCGTTTCCTCAGTCTGTATCCCCCCAGGCTGGGCCCTGCCTTGCTGTGTCCCTCCAGGCTGGAGCCTGCCAGGCTGAGGCCCGCCAGGCTGTGTCCCTTTAGCACCACCGTCTTTGGAGTCTCTCGTCCCGGCTTGAATCATTTCCCTGGATCTCTCGAGGTCCTCAGTGCATTGGTGGAGGGGCAGCAGCAATTCGGGTTCACAGCAGCAGTCACTGTATCAGTGGGATCAGGTCCAGTCGTGCTGAAGCTGGCGCAGTGGGAGCAGGTTTAGTGGTGCTGAAGCTGTATCAGTGGGGGCAGGTCCAGTGGTCCAGTGGTGCACAGGATGATGCACTGGGAATAAATTTAGTGATGAAGAGGCAGTGTACTGGGAGCAGAGCTTCACCGGTGGGCGCAGTGGGCGCAGGTCCAGTGGTGCACAGGCGGTTGCACTGAGATCAGGCCCAGTGGTGCACAGGCGGTTGCACTGAGATCAGGCCCAGTGGTGCACAGGCGGTTGCACTGAGATCAGCACTGAGATCAGGCCCAGTGGTGCACAGGCGGTTGCACTGAGATCAGGCCCAGTGGTGCACAGGCGGTTGCACTGAGATCAGCACTGAGATCAGGCCCAGTGGTGCACAGGCGGTTGCACTGAGATCAGGCCCAGTGGTGCACAGGCGGTTGCACAGGTCCAGTGGTGCACAGGCGGTTGCACTGAGATCAGGCCCAGTGGTGCACAGGCGGTTGCACTGAGATCAGGCCCAGTGGTGCACAGGCGGTTGCACTGAGATCAGCACTGAGATCAGGCCCAGTGGTGCACAGGCGGTTGCACTGAGATCAGGCCCAGTGGTGCACAGGCGGTTGCACAGGCCCAGTGGTGCACAGGCGGTTGCACTGAGATCAGGCCCAGTGGTGCACAGGTGGTTGCACTGAGATCAGGCCCAGTGGTGCACAGGCGGTTGCACTGAGATCAGGCCCAGTGGTGCACAGGCGGTTGCACAGGCCCAGTGGTGCACAGGCGGTTGCACTGAGATCAGGCCCAGTGGTGCACAGGTGGTTGCACTGAGATCAGGCCCAGTGGTGCACAGGCGGTTGCACTGGGATCAGGTCCAGTGGTGCACAGGCGGTTGCACTGAGATCAGGCCCAGTGGTGCACAGGCGGTTGCACTGAGATCAGGCCCAGTGGTGCACAGGCGGTTGCACTGGGAGCAGCTTCTCTTGTAGTCTGTGTGTTAGCGCAGCGGTTGCTGGTTCTTAGAGGGGAGGGAGGTGCAGTTGGAGCAGGTAAGGCGGTGTTAAGAACAGGTTCTTTGATGCAGTGGTTGTTAGTGCAGGAAGGACCGGTTCACTGTGCACCAGGAGTGCAAAAGATGCTTCACTTAACGAGTAAGGAGAGCTCACTTGATAAGTCGCTAGTGCAGGGGGGACCGGTGGGTCTCTTGTGTTGTTGCAGCAGGTTCCCCGATTCTGGTGGATTCACAGCAGGATCCCTGGTGCACAGGCGGGTGCAGTGGGAACAGATTCACTGACACAGAGGCCGGTGCGATGGGATCTGGTTCACTGGTGCCGTAGGAGTTAATGTAGTAGGTGGGGGTTTGCAGTAGGAGCAGGCGCATAGAAACACATTCACTGGCACCGTGAGTGTCGGTGTTGCAGGGGTAGGTTCACCGGTGCAGTGGGTGCACTGGCAGCGTGATAATGGTTCACGCGCAGGTGCCCTGATGCACGGGGGTAGGTGCCCTGATGTACGGGGGCAGGTGCACTGGTGCAGCAGAGGCTGGCAGAGTGATAATGGTTCACGAGCAGGTGCCCTCAAGCACGGGAGCAGGTGCACTGGTAGAGAGATGATGGTTCACGAGCAGGTGCCCTGATGCACGGGGGCAGGTGCACTGGTGCACGGTGGCTGGTGCACTGGTGCAGCAGAGGCTGGCCCGGTGGTAGAAGCTGTTTAGTAGGTGCTCTAGGTGCAGTGGATGCTGTAAGCGCGGATCGGTGCAGTGGGAGTTGCAGTTGATGATGCACACGTCTTGTAAACAGACACACTGAGCCCCAGTCTCGGTGCATTAGGCGTTGGCAGTGCCTGTCCAGTGCAGTAGGCGCTGTGCGCTGCCGGTGCAACAGGCGCTGTCGGTGCAGCGGAAGTTGCAGCAGTCATCGCTGTATATGGGCAGAGGGGCTGACGGTGGCATCTCTTTATATGGTGTCTCGGGCCCAGGGCTCCCGGTTACTGGATCTGCCAGGACTGGAAGGGGGGGGGGGGGGGTTGAGCAGGGAGCGCAGAGAGTTTAACTCTTTCCACGCTAAGATCGTGAGTGGAAGCCAATATGCTGCAGGAAGCGGAGGGTGTGTGTGGGGGAGGGGCGTGGTTTCTGGTCTCTGGGAGAGATGTCTGTCTCTTCCTCCCAAGGTCAAGTGCAGCCGCCAGAGGCTGTGGCATTAATCGGAGCTTTTTGCCCAGAACCGATGGGAAGTGAAGGGACGGGTCTACGCGGAATACGGCACCCCTGGTTCTATATTTAACGGTGCAGCGAGAAATAGCGCGAGGTGGGGGACTGGGGGGGGGGGGGAGGGGGGAGGAGGGTCGTCGCATGGTGGTGGCGGGTCACAACAGCGGACTAAGGTGGTGTATGTGGCAGGTTCACGGGTTTCCCCCCTATAGCCCACCCCTAGGGATTAGGGTGACCAACTGGCATTGGTGCAAATTCAGGACGGTAAGTGTAAAAATTCAGGACAAAGGGTCAAAATTCAGGACACAAATTCAGGACAGGAGGTCAAAATTCAGGACAAAACTTCTGGACAGTTGGTACGTTTTACAGGCACATCAGAGGTCGCGCAATAGTATATAAGTAAGCCCAGCCATTTCCAAACATATTCAACCATTTGCAAACCTATCCATCATGTATCCTTCCATCTATAATTTCACTCATCCATTCCCTTCATCCATCCCCTCATCCATCCTTTCACTCATCCTCCATTATCCATCCATCCATCCACCCTTTCACCCTATCCATCTGTACACTTATCCATCCACTCTTCATCCCATCCATCCATTCACTCACCCATTTACCCTTTCACCAATCCAGCCATCCTTTCACTTACTAATCCTTCCACCCATCCAGTCTTTTAGTCATCCTTCCATCCTCCCTTTCTCTCTCCATCGACCCTTTCACTTAGCCTTCCTTCCATCCATCCACCCACCCATCCATCCATCTACTCATCCACTCATGAATCCATCCATTGCCCCTATCACTCATCCATCTATCTATCATTTCACTCCTTCACACATCTATTCATCCATTTGTCCATCTACCCTCCCTTTCACTCACTCATCCATCCTTACACCCACCCTTTCACTCATATGTCCATTCATTCACCCTTGCACTTATCAATCCATCAATCTATCCATCATTTCACTCCTCCACCTACCCCCCATCATCCAGCCACCCACCATTCACCCACCCACTCATCCTTTCACCCACCCACCATCCAATCCACTGATCCATCCTTTCACCCACCCACCATCCACCCACCCACTCATCCATCCATCCTTTCGCCCACCCACTTATCATCCATCCATCCATCCTTTCACCCACCCACTCATCATCCATCCATCCTTTCACCCACCCACTTATCCATCCATCCTTTCACCCACTCTCCATCCATCCATCCTTTCACCCACCCATCATCCATCCATCCATCCATCTGTCCTTCCCCTCATCATCCATCCATTCATCCCCTCATCATCCATCCGTCCTTTTCCCTCATTATCCATCCATCCTTTTCCCTCATCATCCACCCATCCTTTTCCCTCATCATCCATCCATCCTTTTCCCTCATCATCCATCCATCCTTTTCCCTCATCATCCATCAATCCATCCATCTGTCCTTCCCCTCATCATCCATCCATCCCTCCTTTTCCCTCATCATCCATCCATCCTTCCCCTCATCATCCATCCATCCCCTCATCATCCATCCTTTCCCGTCATCCATCCTTCCCCTCATCCATCCTTCCTTTCATCCATCCTTCCCCTCACCCATCCATCCATCCCATCCATTTATCCTGCCCCTCATCCATTTATCCTTCCCCTCCATCCATCATCCTTCCCCTCATCCATCCTTCCTTTCATCCATCCTTCCCCTCACCCATCCATCCCATCCATTTATCCTGCCCCTCATCCATCCATCCATCCTTCCCCTCCATTCATCATCCTTCCCCTCATCCATCTTTCCCCTCATCAATCATCCAGCTACCCTTCCACCCATACATCCAGCTATTTACATTTTCTCTCCATCCTTCCCCTCGCTCATCAATCCATCTATCCTCTCTCATTATCCATGTATTCAATCTTTCATTCATCCATTCACCCTTTCACTAATTCATCCAGCCATTCACACATCCATTCACTTACTTACTCGCCCACCTTTCCATATTAATTTTGAGCTGAGCCCTTTTGCAGAAGAGGCCCATCAAGAACTTCACCCTCGCTGCAGGAGACATTCCAGGACTGGGACAGAAGCCACCCAGGGCGGAGACAGGATCCACCACAGGGGGGACAAGAGCCATCACAGGCGGGGGTGGACTGGAGCCACAACATGGGGGACAGGAGCCATCACAATCGGGGGGGGGGGACTGAAGCCACCACATGGGGGACAGGAGCAGGAGTCATCACAGGAGAGGGAACGTGATCCACCAGGGTGGGCACAGGGGTGGGCATGCACTATTCTAGTATCATCTTGGGCTTCTCGCCCCCTCCTGCACAAGACCACGAGAAGACAGGCTCTCTGTCCAAAATGCCATCCCCCACTGTGATATACAGTACTTACAGGAGATACTCGAAGAGAACTGATTGAACTGATTGTCCTCCATACTTTGTTAATCAGTGTGGGTGCGATTGGGCCATTTCTTTATTGTATTACATTATGCATGTTTGAAGAACCGAGGTTTGCTTACAAATTAGTGACAGTAATTAAGCTCGGTGAAGAGAAGCAGGTGCTGCCTCGGTGTAATCAGGGGTGTAATCTGGCAGAGTCTAGGATGTTTGGGGCCCTGGGTAGAAATGGAATGTGTGAGCCCCCCTCTAAACAGCAGATACAACTACAAGACGCATTCAAGGCTGTTTGCATGTGAATGGATGCCCCCTGCTCCTGAACCTGCAGCCCCTCCCTCTGTCACCTTCGAGCACCTCTTAACAGCTCATCAAGGGCTGGAGGTGTGAGGGTTGCCATCCCGCTGTGCCTCTACAGTGCTGCTGGGGGTCGGAGCTTTCATACAGCATCGGAGTCAAGAAGGGAGGTGGGGGCAAGCTGTGCCCGGTTAAAATTACGGACAAATGGCGTCCGTTAAAGAATCCTTCACGGACAACGGACAGACAGCCAAAATTACGGACTGTCCGTGAAATTTACGGACGGTTGGTCACCCTACTAGGGATACCTGCCAGGGACGAGAACGCGGAGGAGGAGGGGTAGGGGTTGTGGGGAGGGAGCGCTGAACGTCTTGGCGCTATGCCACAGGCGCGGATAGCTGTACAGAGAGGGTGGGAGTCAGGGGCCACTATGGGAAACATCAGGAGATGGACTGCGGGATCCATCAACACAAATAAACACCCGAAGGGGGACAGGCAAACAGCGGGGCCAAATAAACTTCGTCCTGAGAAATGCGATAAAGGAATTGGGAAAGGGGGAAATCACAAACCAAACATGAGTGTCATGAAACACAAGGGTGGGAGTATCAACAGTGAGTAAGGGGGCGAGTATAAAACAGTAAAGAGAAACGCAGAAGAGAGGCAGTCACCAGCTATGGAACTTGGAGCCAAAACAGCCACAACCACCCGACTATGAGAACCGCACATAAAACAGGGAGTGTGGGTGTCACAACCATGAGAAATACAGGAGAGAGGCAATCAATCACCAGCGACGGCAAGTACATGGTGCCACATGCCATGCATCACCACACCAACTATGCGAAGCGCACAGGTCAGGAGCATAAGGACAGGGAAAAAACTCACACATCATCGCACAAACATGGTGCCAAAAACCAACCATGGCCAAGTCAGGAGGAAGGGTTGGTCAACTAATTACGAGCAGCACAGGGGGATAGACCAGCCGTGGTGGAAGGTAATGTAGTGGTGACACTAGAACAATCATCCTCCCTACAGCCCCCAATTCCAATTGATTTGCACCTATTTTGGAAACTCACCCACTCAAATTTACAAACTGGGGGTTTCATGGTTTCCGTGTGGTACCTTTCCAAGCTCTACTCACTTTAACTTATCACTTTTATTTTCGGGAGATATTCTTTGGCTTTTCCAACTGTATCATTCATTTCCTGGTGACGTGCTTTTATCTTGGGACAATCCTCGGAGAGGACTACGTGCCGCGCGTACACCTGAAGCAAGCAGCTTAAGAGCACAGTGCTGGACAGCAATGTACATAAAATGTTGGAAGAACAACCTCAGTTTGAACTGGTTCTAAATAATAAGTCATAAGGACTATCGATTTTTAGAAACTGCCTTTAAATATTTAAATATGATTGGAAGATAAAGGTAAACAATGATAGAATTATAGAATAAAAATGTATTTGGGAAAACTTGCAGACATTTGTTTTGTGTAGTATTCTCATGTTCTACACCTCGTTAGGGTCCTGCTTAATGTAGTTAATCGTCCTCTTCCAGGATCCCACTACATTGTCCCTATATATCATAGCTTAGTCCACCCGTCCTCAGCATCCGCCATCATCACACCAACATAATAAATACCCCGCCCTTTATTGGTATCCCAGTGAGGAATCCACATGTCGGATAACTCACGTGGCGCCATCCAACACCTGCAAGTTTGAGTACCACCTCAAAGGATCCCAAATGAATTCCAGCTGGGATGGCGCGACATCAAGGAAGCCTACGCATCCATCATGTCCTTGCAAGATGCCAAGTCGGCCAGCTACTGCCTGGTCCTCTCTCTCGTCCACGCCACTACTATTCTCCATTTACCCAACAGCAATGATAGTGCTGCATACCTTTTTTTGCGGGTATCTCCTGTACACACCTCAATAATGCCTGCAGCGGTGTGGGTGCCAAGGTGACCCCCGCCATGTTACCCAATATCTCAAATATTTATTCCCACAATTCAAAAACTCCCACAAACACCACGCAATGTGTATTAAGTCAGCCACCATGGCTCGACCACATTATTATTATTTATTATTTAAAACAGTTGTAGAGCGCAGCTGTCACCTGACAGGTATCCTGGCGCTGAAGCTCACTCCTTAGGATGGAAAGAGACGGGAGGCTAATAAGAGAGTTAGCAGTGAACGGTATTGGGGAAGAGCCAGGTTTTGATTCGCTTTCTGAAAGGCAGGAGTTGTGGAATTTGGCGAATGTCAACCGGCAAACTGTTCCAAAGTTTGGCGGCGGCCACTTTGAAGGATCTTCCCCTGGTCCTTACCTTGTTAAATCTGGGTACCGACACAAGGCAGGCTGAGGTGGATCGGAGAGTTCTGGTGGGGGTGTACCAGGAAAACATTTTTTGTAGGGATTTGGGGCCCGTTCCGTGTAGTGCCTTGAAGACAAGGCAGAGTGCTTTAAAAGCTATTCGCTGCTTCAAGGGGAGCCAATGTAGCTCGGCTATGGCTGCTGTGGCCGAGGATCTCCTGGTCCAACCCAGGGCCAGTTTGGCTGCAGCCGACTGGACTCTTTGGAGTCTGTCCAGTAGAACAGCTGGGGACTCGAGCAAAAGAGCATTACAATAGTCAAGGCGACTAAGGATAGTGCACCTGACTATTAGTGCTCGGGCCTGGGCGGGGAGTAATGGCATGATTTTACGTAAGGAACGCAGTAGGGCCGAGCAAGTAGAGACTGTTTTAGTTACCTGTGTTTCCATGCTGAGGTTGTTGTTTAGCATAACACCCAGATTGCGGACACTAGTGACCGGCTGTGGTTTTTCTGGGTTTTCCGGGGGCCAGAATTCTGTAGGAAATAGGCGAGGAATCCGGCTCCCCGAGCAGAACAGGACCTCGGTCTTGGAGGAATTGAATTGCAGGGAATTCATGTGCAGCCAGCCGGCTGTGTCTCTTAAGCAGTCATGGAACGATTCCATGGGGATTGAATCCTCCCCTCCCAGGAGAGGATGAGCTGGGTGTCGTCCGCGTAGTTTACAGTTTTCAATCTGTGGGATTTGATTAAAGTGATCAGTGGTTTTAGATATACATTAAAAAGGATCGGGCTGATGGACGAGCCCTGGGGTACTCCGTGAGGTACTGGGGAAAAAGCGGATTGAAAAGGGGGGAGGGACACAGCCTGTTTCCTATCTCTCAGGTATGAATGGAACCAGAGCAGGGCGGTGCCGTCGACCCCTGCCTCTCTGAGCCTCTCCAGCAGAATCACATGGTTAACCGTATCGAATGCGGCAGACAGGTCCAATAAGATCAAGGCTACTGCGTGGCCCCTGTCTGCACGCATCCGAAGTTCTTCCATGGCTGTAAGCACCGCCGTTTCGGTGCCATGGGCTGGGCGAAAACCAAATTGGAGGTCATCCAGGATGTGGTTCTGCTCAAGATGTGTCGAAAGAAAGGAGCTAACCCAGCGTTCCACCACTTTCGCTGGAAAGGGTAGAAGCGATATAGGTCGAAAATTGGATAGACACTCGGGGTTCAAGGAGGGTTTTTTTAGCAGCGGGGTGATGAGTGCTTGCTTCCAGGGGGTGGGGACAAATCCACAGCACAGGGATTGGTTGCAGATCCTGCGGAGGGTGTGGAATAGTTCAGTTCCGCACGCTTTCCAGGTTTTAGGGGGCAATGGGTCGAGGGGGGACCCAGAGGTGATTCCGTGTGCCAGTCTCTCGAAATCTGCTTCGGGGATAGGGGGGAGAGCCTGTAGGCATTCTCTTGGTAGGTGTCCTGGGCTCGGCGGCTCAAAGTTGGTAATAGCGGCTCCGGGGGAATTTAGGTTGTCTTGAAAAGGGGGAATTGCAAGATTCTCCACTATGCCCTTCTTTCCAGGTGGTCACCCTAATAAAGGCTCAGGTGTCCAGTTGAAACAGGATGGCGGGGGATGAAGGGCACAGTAGATCCAACATGTGAGCAGAGCATTTGCCCCTTCACTTCTCAACACGGTAGCTGCAGGGATGCCACATGTCGTGTTCCACCTACAGTTATCTCGAGTTTTTCAGCTCCACCATGCTCGGGTAACTCACCCAAACAATGAATTTTCTTTGAATGTTGTACATTTTAGCCCAGCTTTATAATCATGAGTACAAATCCCAGCATCCAGCTTAAAAACCTGGAATGGATGAGCTACTCACACGATGTTGGTAAACTTGAGAGTTTTTTGAAAGACTTCTATCGCCGCAGTCACTCACCACCAGTTCCTTCAGCTGCTGCTTCATATCTCATGACCCACCCATTTTCTTATCCGGTTTGCCTTCTTTAAAACATGAACATTTACTACACCTACTCCTATATTTTACTATGCCCTTTGCAGCATCTTAAAAAGTAGATTACAATTCTCCCAAAGTAACAAGAAAAGGTCTGTGGCACGCTCACTTCTCATGTTGTATACATGCTTCATTTTCATTTGCAGCCATTTCACATCATGAGATCAGGGTTCAGATGTGTTTATATTTCGGTTGCTTTCCCATCACATCTCCGAGTACATGTCAGCCCTCAGTTTCTCAGTGCTATGCTTAGTGCTTTCAGACGCAGTCGTGGTCATGTTACCGCTCCTAATTCCACAGCTGCCAAGTGGCCCAATAACATTTGAGACAATTCCAACCAGTTCTGCCCTTTATAGCAGCATGTCACATTCCAGGAAATTAAGTTTCACTTTTAACGTTGATACTATGTTTTAAAAGCTTATGGTATGCAAAGGACAAGTACAGCAGGCATAATTGCCTGCTTGTGTCTCACATTAGCAGCCATGGATCAGCTGACTGCTAGTATCCCTGTGTGTGTTTGTGTGTGCATATACTCGATTGTGTTGTAAAACTTAGGGGCATATTTACAAGCCCCTATCGCCACAGGAACGTCACTTTTTCCAATGTTCCTGTGGCGATAGGGGCTTCGCCTATTTACGAGGCAGAGTTAAGCCACTTAACGTGACTTAACGCTGCCTTGTAAATAAGGCCCCCTTTCACGCTATGCTAGCACCGCAACACTCATTGATTTTGATGCTGCCACCCTATTTACAAGGGTGGCGTAAATAGGAAGCAGCGTCAAAATTAAGACCAGGGAAAACCTGGTCTTAACTTGGCTAAACAATGAGAAATGCTTTATTTCTCCTCGTTTTTGCTTTTTCCATGAGTGCTGCCCAGCGCAGCACACATGGAAAAAGCAAAACGCCTTGGATTGTTTATGTGTAGGAAGGTGTCTCTTCCTGCACATAACCAATCTTAAAATAAAAAGAAATTTTTTAACTTCCATGTGTGCTGCATTAAGCAGCACACATAGAAGTGATAAAACGGCATTTAAAGATTGTTTATGTGCAGGAAGGTGATACAGCAGGATAACAATCTGCAGACAACTAATACCAAGCAATTATCAGGGCCTATCTAACACACTGAAATACACCCTACACCCAGAACCATTTATTGATACTCACCGCTGAGAATCAATTTTATAGGGCTATGATCAATTTTATATCTTTTACCTCATTAGCCTTATTTAGGACTCATGGATCAATTTTAGTTAGATAGTAGTAGCAATTATATGACAGTTTTTCTCTCTATCTAATAATTTATTATGAATAACCACAGACTCAGTTATCGTTTAAATGTTTATAAAATTATTTGTTTAGAGCAAGCAAATTACAGTGTTAAATCTGTTCCCGCAAAGAAAGATTTAATTAAAGCATTTCCGTTTCATTAAAGTCTTTAGAAATAACGGATACCTCAGGCAAGGAGAGGATAGAGAGAAAAGGTACATAGGCAAATTCACATTTATATTTACCTAATAAGATGTGGACAAGAGTTTATGGGTCCTTGGAAAAGATTCAGGTATCGGAAATTTTAAAGTGGATTCGGACAGTTTTCAGTGCCGTTCAAGACAGGACAGATGATCTCCTCCGGATTAGATGCCTGCGTCTTACCCCTCTCTGACACTTGAAAATAAAAACCCCTCCTCATGGACTTTACGCAAAATCTATTCCCTAATTCTCCTGCCTCAAGACCTAAGTCTTCTCTCCTCATAGATTTTCTTCAGAGCAACACTACTACTACACTACCAATAGACTCACTAATACCTAACTTCTAACTTGCCATTCGCTAAAGTCGGGCAGCATTCGGACAGCATCTCTGCTCCTCAGCATTCCATCTGCGGCATATGGCACTCGGTCAGCAGTTTCCTCGTCTGTATGAGTCTGGGTCTATGGAAGTCAACCAGCGTGCATCGATCAGCTACAGACTGTGTAGGAATTGGGATAGTTAAACTAATCAGTCAAACAAATGATATCTTCTTTTTGGTCATGTACCACCTCCAATTGTTTCAATTGTATGGCATTTCTCTATTCTGATTGGTCGGGGCAAAGGGAATGATCATCACACCACATTATAATTGCAATATTTTCTTTAAGTCTATTGTTTTAGGTTCCCGTCCATCAATATGGTTTCCCATGCTTTAATTCCCTCCCGAAGTTCATAGCAACGAAATACATTGTATGCAAATTTGCATGATTTGTTAAATTGAGTCTTCAGGATGTTCCTGTATTCCCAGGCCACTGTAAGGTCTCAGCCTTGGCGGATCCCAATACTTGACGTCATCTTGTTCAGAGTTCCTCCTAATTGGTCATGTGACTGGGTCACATGTGCAAGACTCCATATTGAATTCTAGGCCCATTTACGAACTATTTAGAAAAGTCAAAGAAAACAAGTATTAATTTTGAAATAAAATAGTTTCACTGTATACCACTTATTTCTATACTATTCCCATTTATTTATGTTAACTATATCTGCATTAGCGTTTAGTATATAACTCATGTTAGTTCTAGCAAAGCAGATGCTTAGCACGTGAGTTTCTAAGCTGCCATTTTTATTACTACTGCGCAGAAGCAGACTTTTCCCTTCAAAGCATTATGTCATCATGCAGCGTGCGCATGCGCAGTCTAATTCCAGCGTTTTTAAGCAGCCATCTTAGTTTATCGAGTTATTCGTTAGTAATGCACATAGGCAAGCTTCCCTCTAATTATTGATATGTCTGTTTTCGATGTAAGACTAATATGACAAACGAATATTAGTACTTAATATTAACGATTTGTTAACATTCATTACGACTCCTTTCTCCATCAATCCCCTCTCTGATGGCATTTATGACATCAAAAACTACTTATACCTAATCAGATACCAGCTTTAGCACATCTCAATTCCATTCTCTGTTTTTTCGTTATCAACATCCTTTTTGCCTTTCATGTTTTTCACTTTCTTGTACAGTTCTCCTTTTATTTCTTCTTGTTGAATCTCTTCATATTTTCTTTTCTTTCCCTGCTTATTTACCACATACTTTCCGTTTCCTTTTCTACATTTACACCAGATCATTACTATCATTATTATCATTGTTATTCCAAGTATTGGTAAGATCATTTGTGCTACCACTCCTTCACCTACATTAGCAATCCATGTACCTATTGAAGTAAGATTATTTGTTAATTTATTCCATACACTATCAACTTCCAGTGGTTTCAAGTGTTCTTCCAATTTTGTAATATTACTTATATATTTTCCAACTTCAACACTTTTGTCAGGAATATATGTTCAACAATGTTGCTCTTTCAACATTTTACAGACTCCACCCTCTTTTGCTAATATAATATAAAGAGCAAGTCGATTTTGCATAATCATTGATCTGATCGCAACCATTTCGGTATTGATCATGAGAAAATCTCCAGCAGAATCTGTTGATAAATGATCAACTACTGTGGATAATTGACAAATTCTATGTGAATTTAGAACTACAGCCACTGAAGGTATCAATGCACTGAATATGTCACCTACAATTTCTGCGAAACTACGTATTCTATTTCGTATTAGTTCACTACTGTTTTCATTGTTTCCAGTGATTCCTTTAACAAGACAGATTTTGGGAAACACTATTTCAAAATAGCAACTCCAATACCACCGTGCAGGAAGCATAAAGTAAGCCTTATTCCCACACACAAAATAGATTTCAGGAAATACTGGATCTGTTCCTCCTTTTAATCCCCATACTCCAAGAATAAAAAATGTTTGTTCACATTCACTTGAGCCAATAAATACATTGTTATAGTTAGTCTTTAACCTATGGAGACACATGTTTTCCTTCTTTTCAAAGTCAAGGGCCATTGTAGCATGAGTCTTCCCAGATGTGTAAATACTTTCTTTTTCAGCCCTTTGTGGAATATGACTTTTCTGCTCTTTTGCTTTCTACTGAAAATCTTGTCTCCTTTCTTCTACCAAGTTCAAGAATATCTTTTCTTCTTCTTTCAATGAACATGTTCAATTCTTTTCATGAGCTTCATCTATATCTATTGTCTTTTGTGTTAAGAAAAACTCACCCGTAAACTGTGCAACCTTATTAATAAGTATTGGATCGATATTCTTTCGAATAGGAACTTCTGGAAAAAATCACATCTAAGTTAGAATAATAATATTGTAATTTTCCTGTTCTGTAAAATAGACTTGTGAATACGCTACAGGATATACCATATGTTAATGGTAAATGGTGATAGGTAAGAATCAATGGGAGAGGAAGGGAGAAATAACCAAGGATCACTCCTACTCCCATCGGATACTGTAGTCAAATCAACAAAGGAGTGTGCCAAAAAAGAAGACGAATAGCAAGCATGTTGAAAAAACTGTTAGGTTTTTAAGAATATAGAGAAATCCATTAGGTTTCTAAGAAAGCCCTCACTCACCAAACTGGTTGGTGACATGCTTCATCATCGGGCCCCACCAGGAGTGGCCGAGTACCACCCTAGTTTGCTGCAACGCCAGTTTTATTGCAGAGCTGGTAATGAGTGATTGGTGAAAAGTGGATAGTGAATTAAAAATGTCTGGACTGTGTCCAAACATTTTTTTATTCGTTTTGCCAATCAGACAAGGATAAAAATATAGTGTGGGATAAAGAACTAAATTTAATTGTTCAGTTTTATCCCTGAAAGTGTGGTCAACATGTTTCTGCCTATGTGTGATTGTTAATCAGGCTTTCATCAGGACAAAGTGTAGTGAACCCCGGCAATATGGGTGCGCTCAGGCCCACCCTAACCAGGGGTTGCTAGTGTAAAAAATCTTAAAAAACACTAGGGGGCCCATTAGGATGGTGTGGCAGATTGCCCCCCCCCAGGCCGGCGGTAGCATGGCTGGGGGGTCCGCGGCAGACGGAAAGACCATCCGCCGTGTTTCTGCCCCGGTCGCCTTGCGACCGGGCTGGAAAAGGGTTTATATGCCGCCACGGAAAGGCATGCGGAGTCTACCTGCGGGGGCCCGTTGCGGGCCCCCAGGGACTCCGGGGGGGTGGGGGGAGGTGCACATGGGGGTACCATAGCAGTTCCATGCACAACTTGGCAGGCACCGCGCGGTCCCTTAGATCCCTTAGCTGTACAACCTTATACACTCTCAACTTCTTGAATCGGTTGAGCAGGAGTTGGAACTTTCTTGGTATGGCTGGCGTGCACCCAAGTAGGTAAATCTGCACATTTCACTGCTGCAGTAGTGACCAATATCACCTGTTTTGGTTCACTCCACCTTAGTGCAAGGCACGTCTCACAAGTGTGATTCTTCACCACCACCCAATCTCCAGGGTTTAGATCATGGGCTTGGTCCGGCTGTCTGGCAACTGCGTCTCATCCAACCTGATGAGAGACAGAAGGCACCAGGTCAGCCAATCTTTTACTATAGTCCAATACTTGATCATCAGCAATACTTAACAATCAATGTACCGGAATAAATGCTAATATCATTGTTCTTCCCATGATTTTTTCATGGGGACTCAAACCTGTGTTCTTGTCAGGATTGTTTCTGAGTCCCATCAGAACAAGAGGTAATGCATCTGGCCACAACAGTGAAGTGGAGGAGCACACCTTTGCCAATCTTGTCTTTATTGTGCCATTCATTTGTTCTGCCACTCCAGAAGCCTCGGGCGGTATGCACAGTGCAGTTTTTGTTCAATTTTGAATGCTTCACAGATCAGTCAAATCACTTCATTATTAAAGTGTGATCCTCTATCTGATTCCAAAGTTACTGGAAAACCAAAACTTGGGATCAACTCTCTCAGTAATAATTTGGCAACTGTCATGCTGTCATTTCTTCTAGTTGGATATGCCTCCACCCACCATGAAAACAAACAAACAATGACAAGGATGTATTTTAACCCCTTGCATGGTGGTAACTGAATGAAATCTAGCTGCAACCTTATCAAAGGTCCTTCTTCCTTTCCAATTCTGCCCCAACTAACCACTGTTTTTCTTTCTGGATTTGTTCTGTTGACAAATTAAACACCTCTGGCAAAGACTCTCTGCAACTGTCCTGAACTTTTGGTTAAACCAATCTTGTCTGAAGAGTCTGATCATAGCATCTCTACCTATGTGTGTGTCTCCATGATACATTCTGGCAAACTGTGAAAGTAAACAGTCTGGCATAATCGGTCAGCTATCAGGATACATCCAGACACCATCTTCCTCTCTTCTTTTGCATCCTACTTTCAACCAACCTTCTTTTTCACTTACAGCTGCTTCATCTTGTAATTGCCTCACTTCATCCCATGTTTCTATGGATGAGATAAGCATAAGCTGGCATCTAAGTCCTGTTGTTTCAATTTTCTTGTTTACTGCCAATTTTGTCTTAGCACAATATTTAGCAATTTGGTCAGCATATCGATTACCAGCAGTCACATAGTCATCTCCGGACTGATGTGCAGCACATTTTACCACTGCTATTTCTTTTGGCAACTGTATAGCTTCTAAAAGCTCTTTTACATATTTTCCATTTTTAATAGTGGTTCCTGAAGAAGTAATGAAATCCCTCTGCATCCATAGTTGGCCAAAATCATGCACAACCCTGTAACCATACTGACTATCAGTAAAAATGGTTACTCTCCAATTTTACTCAATTTTGCAAGCTTTAATTAAAGCTATCAATTCGGCTACTTGTGTAGATTTGACTCCTGGTAAATAGGGTGCTTCGACGATTCCAGCCAATGTACAGACAGCATAAGCAGCACTCAACCCTCCTTCTTCATGTCTCAAACAAGAGCCATCTACAAACAGCTCATTTTCACAATCTTTTAAGGGTTATTCTCGTACGTCTGGGCGTGGTTTGGTACAGTCCTCTATTACATCTAGACAATCATGTTCATTGTCACGCCTGACCCTATAACCCATAACTCCAACTGGCCTTCAGGTTTCACCACTATCCTTTGTTCCCCCCCCCTATGGTTCTACACTTTAACACTGTACTTTGAATCGAACTGTGATTACTGAGCCTAGCCGACTCCTAGATTGGGCCCCACTGCACACTGGTTTCATTGCCTTCTTTCTTGCGCTAGTTCCGGCGCCTCTTTTCTGTACTTGTTCCTCTTTCTCTCATAAAACAAAATGAAAATTACAACCTTCGACACGTGCTGGTACCTTGCTTCTTGCACTTTGACCCATTGTTTACTGACTTGCTGCCTAGCTTCCGGGATGTAAGGCTAAATAGCTGTGTGCACTGATTTGAAAATAAAGGTTTTAAAAATTAAAAAAAAAAATCATGTTCATTGTCATCCCTCACTACCTCATCATTCCTGTCAGGTAATAATGTAGCAGGATTCAAAACAGTGCATCTGATTACTGTTACATTTTCAGCTCCCGATATTATTCTTTCATATTTTGTCATTCGACTTGGGGTAAGATACTGTGTTCGAGTCCTGGTCAATAATATCTCGACAGAGTGAGGAACATAGACTTTTAAAGGATTTTCCAGCACAATAGGCTCACTCTGTTCAATACTCATACAGGTTGCTGCCACTGCTTTTAAACAACCTGGCAATGCTGAAGCTACTGGGTCAAGAGTTGCTGAAAAATACACTACTGGTCTTCGCATTAATCCATGTCGTTGAGTCAATACTGATAAAGCACAATTATCTCGTTCACAACAGAACAAAGCAAATTCTTTTGTGTAATCTGGCATTCCAAGTGCAGAGGCTTCACATAGACAATTTCTTAATTTTACAATAACTGTCTTGTTTTCATCATCCATTTCTATGGGATCTTTTGCTCTTTTCCTGGTCATTTGTATTAGTGGCTTGCCTAGCAGTGAAAACCCTGCAATCCACTGTCTACAGTAGCCTACCACACCAAGGAACATTCTGATTTCTTTCTGAGACTGGGGTGTCTGCATTTGTCTTATTATCTTCACTCTTTCAGGAGTAACTCTCCTCACTAATCGTTTCAATTGATGTCCAAAGTACTTAACTTTTGTTTGACAAAATTGTAATTTTTCTGGTGATACCTTGTGTCCTCCATCAGCCAAAAGATTTAAGAAGGCAATGGAATCTTTAATACAATCATCTCAAGTCTTTGATGCGACCATCAAGTCATCAATGTATAGAACTAGGACTGAATTTCTGGGAATCACTAATGTCTCCAAACATTTCTTTAGAATTTGATTAAATATTGAAGGACTTTCTGTATACCTTTGAGGGACTCGATTCCACACATAAATGCAATTTTCAAATTTAAATGAAAATATATATTGACTGTCTGGATGTAGTGGGATAGAAAAAAAGGCACCACACAAATCTATTACTGTAAACCATCCTGCATTCCATGGTATCTGATACAATATTACAGCTGAATTGGGTACCACAGGGCAACAATGCACCAGTATTTTGTTAATTTTCTTCAAATCTTGCACTATCTGGTATTTCCCGCTAGGTTTCCTAATGCCAATTATATTGGAATTACAAGGACTGCTCATTATTTCTTTCAGAATGCCTTGTTGGACCATTAGTTCAAATTCTGAAAGGACACCTGCTTTAATTTCAGGGCTCATTTTGCATTGCTTTGTGTTTGAATAAACTGCATTTTCCTTCACTGTCACTTTTATTGGGTCTACATCTGCCAATAATCTACTTATTTTCCAGTAAAATCCCATACTTTTGGATTACCTGTCAATTTTAATTCATCCGGTAAATCATCTTTTGTTATCATGGAATACATATTGTCTACTTCAGTGCCTTGCTTTGCTAGCATAATTTTAAAGACACCATTCCCATCTGGAGTCTGTATTGTAACACCATCCGGTAAACAATAAAGGGTGCAATTCACTTTGCACAGTAGGTCTCGTCCCAAAAGATTTACAGGACTAGAGTCACACACCACAAACTTGTGCATCTCTCTGAAATTTCTTATTTGAACTTCCATGGGTTCTTTTACTGGAGTTCTAATTTGCTTATTTGATACACCTACTACTTGGATTGCCTCTCCTGAGAGGGGAAGGTTTGGGATGTCTGTTGGTCTCACAGTAGAACGGGTAGCACCAGTAGCCAATAAAAAGGTAATGTCATTTCCTTCTACCTTTCCTTCAATATATGGACCTGACTGATCTACCGGCAAGGATGCGCCAAGTACGCATTCCTCTTCCTCCCCCCCCCGTGCACCGTCACTGCTCCTCGTCTAAAGATGAGCAACTACTCTGTAAAAGAAATTGTGATGTTACCTATTTCAGCTTACCACTTTCTCCTGGAAATCCGGCGCCCACAGTGTACTTTGCTCTGTTCACAAAATTTAGCATAAGGGCTTGTGGTAACTCATTCTGCGTCTGTGGATTTAAATTTTGATTTGGGTTAATATTAATAGTCTTGATTAACTTTCACTTGTTTTTCCAATGCCTCAATTTTCCGCACCCATGACAAGGAAATTTCTTTTTCGCTTCATCTCAACTCATTTTCCCTCTGGGTTTCCCCCCACTAATTTCATTCTGTCCTGATTTTTTTTGATCGCTGTTTTGACTAGTAATTTCTAAACCGGGCAGTTCTGCTTGTTTTACTTGAGCCCATATTACTTTTTATTCTAACTTTTTTCTTCGATTATCTATTTCATCTTTACAGTATTTTGCATATTTCAAGACCTCATCTATGGGTTTTACTTGCCAGCACAGAATATGATTCATCTGACAAACCTCAGGTTTTAAACCAGATACAAATCGATACACAAAGGGGTCGATTCCGATTCGGGAAACAAATCTGTACGACGATTCAAATACGTAGCCGTTTCCATACGAATCGTACAAAGCCATCCGAATCGCGTAGTACGATCCGTAGTAAAAAAATACGTCCGAATCGTTGTGAACCGTACGAAAAGCAAGGGAAAGTCTGTACGATACGGTCCCTGAAAGTGAACCGTACGAATCGTAAACATGCCGTACGACCCGAAAAGTACGATCCGGACCGGGGAATGAGTACGCGATTTGTACGGTAAACGTCGCATATGAGCAATTCGTACAGAGAGCCACACAATCACATATTGTACTGTTCGTACACCCCATGATTGTAGGGGTACGGTTCGTACACCCCATGATCGTAGGGGTATGGTTTGTACACCCCATGATCGTACTCGTACTTGTACACCCCATGATCTTAGGTGTACGGTTCGTACACCCCATGATCATTGGTGTACGGTTTGTACACCCCATGATCGTAGGGGTACGGTTCGTACACTCTATGATCATAGGGGTATGGTTCGTACACCCCATGATCGTAGGGATCCGGTTTGTACACCTACGATCATAGGGTGTATGAACCGTACCCCTATGATCATGGGGTGTACGAACTGTACACCTACGATCATGGGATGTACGAACTGTACCCCTATGACCATGGGGTGTATGAACTGTATACCTACGATCATGGGGTGTATGAACTGTACCCCTACGATCATGGGGTGTATGAACCATACACCTAAGATCATGGGGTGTATTAACCATACACCTACGATCATGGGGTATACGAACCGTACATCTACGATCATAGGGTGTACAAACTGTACCGGGGGTCCGTTTTTCACGAATTTCGAGTGGAATTCTGCTTTTCCGGACGTTTTTAGCTCTCGTAAAAAAAGAGTCGTACAGAGTGTTGACTGAACGAATCGTACTTGCTGGGTTGGAAAATGATGCTTCGATCCGTACGGACATCGTGTACTGCGCGTTCGGATTGCGATTCGTACGGATTATTGAGTCGTACGGGCTTTTGTACGATTCAGACGGAGAACTGCTTTGGGTACGCATCGTACTACATCGTACGTACGGGGACGTTCAAGGATACGATTCGTACGGGAAAAATGCTCTGTATGGCTATTCGTACGGGATTTTACTGAATCGGAATCGGCCCTAAAATGTCCCATTCCTTTGTCACTCTATCTAACTCTCCCATTTGTGCAAAATTGTCATTAATTCTTTTACCTGTAGTTTTCTCCCTAACACATACATGTTCTCTAAATCTTTGTCAGTAAATTCTGCTCTGTGGGGCTTCTGTAATACTTTTGATTTCCCCAGCTCGATTCCCATTTCTGATGCAAGTTCTGTTAATTTTTCATGGAATATTTTTACATTTCTAGTTATACTCTTGCATAGGAACAGCAGTTCCTCTTCATTGTATGTGTTTAACCTGTCATTTCCCACATTTCCTGATATTATTTCATCTAATTCAATTTTCAATTTATAAATATCAAGAACCTTTGGCTGCTGGTCTGGTTTTTCCATTACCTGTGGCCACCGCTCTAATTCTTCTGGGGACACTAAGGTAGCACTCCTAGTTCCTGTGGATGTTTCTAATCTTATTTCTTTTGAACAACCAGGAGTAACTCTTCTTGGGGGTTTCCTTTATCGGTTCTCTTATTGACAAATCCATTAAACATACCACTGACTCACATACACTTGCTTGATCTTTAATTATCATATTTTCTTTTCTTGGTTCTATTATGAAAGTAGTCACAACAGGTGGCTTTGAATAACTTCCCTTATCTTTGTATTTTGGAACAACATGCCCAATAGTCACTGGCATAGTTAATGCTTCAGGATGTACACGTAATTGGGTTATTTTCTGTATTATTTCTTCTCTATTTTTGTTTATTGCTTCTCTCTTTTTCTTGTAGTATTCTGTTTCATTCAGTGAATCATGTAACACCTTTGGGACTAATGGTGTTTCAAAAATTGGAGCACTTGGAGTATTTCTACTTAGTCCTTCTTGGTATGGTGGAGGATTATTAGTCAACATGTCTGGTAACAATTCATCATCTGATTCCCACCAACCTGTCAAATGTTTTGTTTTCCTTGTGCTTTTTCTTCTAGACTGTTCCTCTGACATTAATACAGGGGACAGTCCTTCTGTGAACATTGCCTGTCTCCACTGTTTCATTTGGTCTTCTCAGTGTCATTTTTTCTTTTAGGGTAAAAACCTTGGTACCCCCTAGAACTTCTAGATCTGTCCCTATCAAATTACTCCATTTCCCATTCTTCTAATGCTTCATATTGAGTTACCTTGGTCTGGTTTCTAATTCATTCATTCTAGCCCTTACATTTTGAAGAATCCGTCCATTAAAAGTACCATTTTCCTGGAAGGCTAGTATTCCATCATCTATTGTATACTCCATCCATTTTTCTAACCACACACAGGTATGATAACTAACCCCCGGCAGAGCACCTCGCTCCGCCCACGGAGTGCAAGTAGTGTTGCCTACTACGCGATTCGCAAAGTAGGAGTAGTAGGCAACACTACGCACACCCGTGGACGGAGCGAAGTTGCCCGCCGCCTGCCTCCCTCCCGCCCTTTCTACACCCCTAATTTGGATTTTTAATAGGTGAAAAGGTAAAGAAAA
The DNA here is from genome assembly GCF_964263255.1 of Lissotriton vulgaris. Lineage (NCBI taxonomy): Eukaryota > Metazoa > Chordata > Amphibia > Caudata > Salamandridae > Lissotriton > Lissotriton vulgaris. The sequence goes on from NC_141687.1 coordinate 627,177,260, forward strand.
GCAATTACCTTTTATGCGGCGTCCCTGGGATTCATCTTCTTCTTTGTGTCGACTTCATCCAACCAAATGCGCATGCGCGGGCGGCCGCGCATGCTTATTTCTTGCGAGAAATGCGCATGTGCGGGCGCCCGCGCATGCGCATTTGGTTTGGAAGAAGTCGGCGCAAAGAAGAAGATGAAGACCCTGGACGCCGCATAAAAGGTAGGTGTTTTTCTTTACTTTTTAACTTATTAAAAATCCAAATTAGGGGTGTAAAAGAGGGCGTGAGGGAGGCAGGTGGCACGTAGTGGGACTACGCGAAGCGCATGGGTGGGCATAGATTCATGCCCACTTCACGAAGCTTCGCGTAGCCCCACTACGCCCACTACGCCCAGGATTAATGATAATCTCTCTCCATCATCATAAATGAAGCAGGAGTTTTAGGTGGTGGTATTAAAATTCACTCTCTAGTTTTAATAGGTGTATCTGTCTTGAAATAATTTAACATTTTCTGAAAGAATGACATTATTCTCTTTTCTCGTACATGTTTGGACTTCGTCTCCTGATATATATTCTTGTCTGAAAAAAGCCGAAATATCTTCTGTCAGGGTCATTCCCTATTAAAGTTGGATCGTTTACCCACATAAAATCTCCTCTATACACTATCATTTCCACTTTTATTTTGACACCTAATTAATCTCTCTCTGTTTACACTTTAGTTCTTTAATCCTAAAACAGCTTGTAACCTTTTGTCCAATCAGCTGTGATTTTACAACACTCCGTGATCCAATACTAGTGCTGCTCTACTGTGACATCTGTATCACTCCATTACTACAGACCTCTCCTTTACAATTTCTCCGTAAATCACACGCCCACTGTCTCCTCCAATCCCAGCGCGGCACTCTGTGATGTCAGCACACTCCTGCAGCCGACCCTCCCTACACAAGGTAATACAGAAAACTTATTTTCTTTCAAAATTCATCAAAATCTTCTTTAATAAAAACAGAAAACATTTGTTATTCTGTCGGTTTCACAAAACTCATTCAATCAATCTCTTATTCTTCCAGTAAAACCTTCTGCTTACTCTTCATTCACTGCGAGTAAAACCCTTCCGCCTTACTTCTTCAGACAAATCAAAAGAACCTGCTATTCTTCCAGTGTTGCCCTTTTTAGGTGATATAACACTAACATTTTCACCAGCGAACTCTTTTTTTGCCACTCAATCACTCTCACTTATTCGAATTCCAGAAACCAGACGAATAACCTCACTACAGCATGGCTTCCATTTGACAACCCGCTATACTTTTCCCGGGAATTCCAAACAACATATAACAGTTTTAAGCATACAAGTTTGTTAGAACATAAGTAAATAACCAAAAATAACTTTAATCAATAACTAATAAACAAAAATCACTTAATCAATAGCCAATAATCGCTAAACTAAATAATAAAAACCATACCTCTGCTACCAACAAACTGATCCAGCCGGATACCAATCTGCGGACAACTAATACCAAGCAATCATCAGGGCCCATCTAACACAATCAAACACACCCTACACTCAGAACCGCTTATTGATACTCACTGCTGGGAATCAATTTGATAGGGCTATGATCAATTTTATAACTTCTACCTGAATAGCCCTATTTATGACTCATGGATCGATTTTAGTTAGATAGTAGTTGCAATTATATGACAGTTTTACTCTCTATCTAATCATTGATTTTGAATAACCACAGATACAATTATTGTTTAAATGTTTATTAAATTATTTGTTTAGAGCAAGCAAATTACAGTGTTAACTCTGTTCCCACAAAGAAAGATTTCATTAAAGCATTTCCGTTTCATTAAAGTCTTTAGCAATAACGGATACCTCAGGAAAAGAGAGGATAGATAGAAAAGGTACTTAGGCAAATTCACATTTATATTTACCTAATAAGGGGTGGTGATAAAACCCCTCTCTGGCCAAGAGTTTATGGGTCCTTGGAAAAGATTCAGGTATCGGAAATTTCAAAGTGGATTCGGACAGTTCAGGACAGGACAGATGATCTCCTCTGGACTAGACGCTTGTGTCTTACCCCTCTCTGACACTTAAAAATCAAAACCCCTCCTGGAGGACTTTACGCAAAATCTATTCCGTAATTCTCCTGCCTCCAGGTCTAAGTCTTCTCTCCTCATAGATTTTCTTCAGAGCAACACTACTACTACACTACCAATAGACTCACTAATACCTAACTTCTAACTTGCCTTTCTCTGTAGTCGATCAGCATTCGGACAGCATCTCTGCTTCCTGAGCATTCCATCTGCGGCATCTGGCACTCGGTCAGCAGTTCCCTTGTCTGTGTGAGTCTGGGTCTATGGAAGTCAGCCAGCGTGCATCGATCAGCTAGGGACTATGTAGGAATTGGAATAGTTAAACTAATCAGACAGAACGATTATACCTTCTTTTTGGTCATGTACAACCTCCAAATCTTTCAATTGTATGGCATTTCTCTATTCTGATTGGTCGGTGCAGAGGGGATGATCATCACACCACATTATACTTCCAAAATTTCTTTAAGTCTATTGTTTTAGGTTCCCAACAATCAATATGGTTTCACATTCTTTTATTCCCACCCGATGTTCTTAGCAATGAAATACATTGTATATAAATTTGCATGCTTTGTCCATTGAGTCTTCGGGATGTTACTGTATTCCCAGGCCACTGTAAGGTCTCGGCCTTGGACGGATCCCATTACTTGAGGTCATCTTGTTCAGAGTTCCTCCCGATTGGTCATGTGACTGGTTCACATGTGCAAGACTCCATACTGAAATCTAGGCCCATTTACGAACTATTTAGAAAAGTCAAAGAAAACAAGTATTAATTTCGAAATAAAATAGTTTCACTGTATACCACGTATTTCTATACTATTCCCATTTATTTATGTTAACTATATCTGCATTAGCGTTTAGTATATAACTCATGTTAGTTCTAGTAAAGCAGATGCTTAGCACGTGAGTTATTAAGCGGCCATTTTTATTACTACTGCGCAGATGCAGGCTTTTCCCTCCAAAACGTTATGTCGTCATGCGCATGCGCAGTCTAATTCCCGTGTTTTTAAGCAGCCATCTTAGTCTATCGAGTTATTCGTTAGTAATACACATAAGCAAGCTTCCCTATAATTATTGAAATATCTGTTTTTGATGTAAGATTAATATGATAAACGAATATTAGTACTTAATATTACCAGTTTATTTGAGGAGATTGCTTCCGAACATGTTTTATCACGAAACCTTTCTGCAGCAAAGGGACACCTTCCTACACATAAATAATCCTCCCCTGCACGTAGACACCTTTGCTGTATGGTGGAAGGGTGCATGTGTTGGCGCTAGGCAGCTAAGTGTAGCGCCGGGGGAAACGCAAGGCTGCACCATATTGTGGTAAATATAGTGCAGCCATGCGTTTCTGAAGTGACATAGTGAGGCGTTAAGCCATGATGGCTTACGCCTCACTGCGCCACTTCTTTGTACATATGCCCCTTACTCTTTTAAAAGGCACCTTACTTTTCCAATAAAAGTTCATCTTTGATTACAAGGCATGGAGCCCTACTCATAATATACTTTTCTCATTCTCTTGTTTGAGATTGCTTTTTTAAATGACTAATAAAAAGTGCGCTGTAAAAAACATTTTTTGGTCTTGTTTGTATTTATTTCGTAAAGTCTTGTTTCTTTTAACAGGTATGCATGTGTTTCTGGATGTATATATGGTGTGCGGACTAAGTGGTGCTAATCGTGCTGTTAACTGAGCTAAGCAAATAGAGTGAGTACTTGGTACAAATAGCAACTAACCTCCTTTTTGTGGAATAATGACGTAGTACATATCCATGAGAAGAACAGCATCTTGGACATTAGTGTCTCTTTTTCAGCGTTTCATAGAAGCAGAGATGTAAAAATAAAATAATTGAGCAATGTATACATTTCCTTTCTTTCAGTGCAGGTTATTGTGTTGAACTTGTACTATTCTTTTATTTTATTTTTTCTTTTATTTATTTATTTTTTTTTTATTTTTATTTTTTATTTTTTTTTTTATTCCTCATATACCAGAAGTGGGTATTCTAGAAAGGGTATCTCCTCCTCTCCTCAATGCGATGTTCCGTCCAACTGGACCAAAACTACCGTCTTGGCTCCAGATTGGGAGAGAAGGTCGGATACCCCTCCAGTCTCCACTGTGAGCTAGGTCCACTCCATACCCTATAGTCGATACGGCCCTCAGTTGGGTAGGATACCAAGCGTCCACAGGACCCAGGTGAAATCATAGGAATATATTTCATTGGTTCCGCCAGGCCACCAGGGCCGCCCAAGTTTTGTCAAGGCAAGAATTATCACATGCAAGATCAGCTTCACTGATATATATAATATAGCTTAAAAAATCTGTAAAGGTAGGAATGATCTCTGACTTCCAAAGTTTACAAATTTCTCGTCTAGCTATAATCATTGCATAAAATATAAATTTAGTCCTCATCTCGTTAAGCGGAGATCCAAACTCTAACCCAAAATAAATGGTCATCGGAGTAATTTTAAACCGTATATTACACACTTCTATTATAAATTCCTCTATTTTGGACCAAAAGAGAGATAATTTAGGGCACTCAGCGAACATATGTATGTCGTCTGCCTTGGAAAGTTTACAGCGCAAACAAGAGTAATCCATATTCGTAAACTTGGACAGCTTCTTGGGTGAAAAATACGCTCTATATAATGTAAACAGATGGTTTCGCTTTAAGGGGGCAGATTTAACAACCGTATGCAACAGTTTAAAAGAATCTCCCCAAAGACCTTGTAGTTCGCCATGTTGTAGAGCTATTTCTTCTCCCCATAATTTGTTAAGTTCAGATTCCGTGGCTTGATCTTTCTCATTTAGTGCGTCGTACCAAAAGGCAACTTCTTTTTTCCAGCTCCCTTTTCTCTTTACTAGATCAAATTTAGGATTAGTTGTGAGATTCCAAGTTATAGTACTACACCAGTTGGATAATTGATAAAATTTGAATCTAGTAAGGGTTCCATTTGTTAATCTGGATAATGAATCCCACTCCATTAGTCTAGAGTCTACGATGAGGTCTTGGCACTGTCCAATGCCCGCTGTTCTAAGAGGAATCGATAATTGATCTCTGAGGCATTCCGGTGTTCCCGGCGAATCCCATATGGGGGCAAGGGGAGTGTAGTAAGAAATGTCCAGTTTTTTCCTGATAAACACCCAATTTCGCAAAGCTGTTCCCAAGATTTTTAATCTGACCTTCTTGTAGAACTTCGGGTCTCCGAACTTAAATAAAAAAAATTCTTTACCTTGAGGAATATTATGTAACAAAGCTTGAAATAGTTGACCCAAACAGGATGAGTCAGCTTTATCGGCCATTGACCTAAAGTTTTTAAAGTGAAAAGCTTGACAGTAGTGGAGAATGTCTGGCAAAGCTAGCCCGCCTGTTTTAATCTTTCTTCTAAGTTTTTTCATAGAAATTCTGGGCGCTTTGGAATTCCAAATAAAGGACCCTATCCGTCCCTGTATTTTGGCAATATCTTTGGGGCTAAATGAAAGAGGTATTGAGTTAAAAAGGAAGGTGATCTTTGGTAAGATGATCATCTTCAACAGATTAACTCTACCAAAGATGTTTAACGCCAATCCCGACCATCGGTGTAAAAGTGTGTTGATATCTTTAAGTACCCTCTCCAAATTAACTTTAGGTATGTCTGTAATGTTTTGTACAAGCTGGATACCAAGATATCTCATACGGGTCTTTACACCAGGAAACCTAACCTCCTGGTTCCATTGCATGACCTCAGTTTTTTCTTTATTTACTTTGTACCCAGAAACTTCTCCAAATGCTTCTGCTTGTTGAAATAATTGAGGGATTGACGTTTCGGGGTTAGATGTGAACATTAGGAGATCATCAGCGTATAGGGCAAATTTCAAATTTAGCTCATTCAGGCGAAAAGGTTCGATTAGATCATCTGATCGTAATTTGATAACAAAGGGCTCCAAGTATAGATTAAATAATAAGGGGGATAGGGGACAACCCTGCCTAGTACCACGTGTAATTTTAACCCAATCTGTAAGCAAGTTATTTACTAAGAATTTAGCTCTGGGTTGGCAATATAACGCTTTTATCGATGTTATAAAGTTAGTCGGTATGCCAAACTTTGACAGAGCTTCCCATAGGTACATCCAACTTACTTGGTCAAAGGCCTTAGCGGCATCGATGGCTACTATACTTAATGGTATCTCCTCCACTGAAGCAAAATCAATTGCCGCAATAGCCTGAAAGGTCAATTCATTTAATTGTCTGCCCGGCATAAAGCCCCTCTGGTCCTCATGAACAATAGTCTTAATAACTTTGGCCAATCTCGCTGCCAAAACCCCTGCAAAGATTTTATAGTCCACGTTCAGCAGCGAGATTGGCCTAAACGACTCAACCAGTGAGGGGTCTTTATTAGGTTTCAAAACCAGGGTTACTGTGGCCTCTGACCATGTCGGGGGTATAGGATCTCCTTCTAAGTGTATTCGATTGAAAAGGGCTGTTAAAATGGGACATAACATTTCCGCCCCTATTTGGTATATTTCGGCTGGGAGCCCATCTGGGCCTGCAGCCTTACCACTGGCCATCCTCTTAATTTGATCATGTACCTCTCCCTCTTTAATTGGTGAGCTTAAAAAAGAGCTATCCGTCTCTGTTAGGCGTGGTACACTTACTCCCTCCAACCATTGAGCTACCTCTTCCAAACATATTTTGTTATTGCTCCCCATATATAGATTTTGCATGTAGGTTTGAACTTCACTCAAGATCTCACCGCTATCTGATGATATATCGCCAGAGCTCTGTATCCTCAAACCGGATATCTGATTCCTAACACGATCTGCTCTGGCCTTCCAAGCTAGTATTCACCCACATTTCTCCCCATAAGAAAAATTCTGGAGTCTACTCGTATCCCACCTTAATTTAATAATTTTATCTAGGTTGGCCCGGTATTTAATTTTTAAGTTCTCTAACTCTTTTTGAATGGATGTCACATCGATCCGTTGTTCTAAGCAAGCTTTCTGTAAATCTTGCTCTTTTTGCTTTATAAGAGATAAAGAGTCTTCATTTTCCTTTTTTCTAATTTTATTTCTTCTTATCATTTCGGATGTAAATATACCTCTTAAGAAAGGCTTGAAAGCATCCCATAATATTTGCTCCGATACAGTGCTCTTATTTAGTTGAAAATATTCTGTCATATGTTTCAATAGTTCAAGCTTTAGATTCTCTTGTGATAATAAGGATCTATCTAAGGTCCATCTCCTAACTTGTAAATTCTGTGGGAGCTTAAGCACTAGCTCCACTAAGGAATGATCTGATAATATTGCCGAAATATAAGCAGTGGAAAGGGTCTCAGAAAGAAGACTTTGATCGATAAGAAAAAAATCAATTCGTGAGTGGTGCTTATGTCTGTGGCTATAAAATGAATAATCTCTGTTATTCCGATTCTTAGTCCTCCAGACATCTATCAAATTGAAGTCCTTTATTATGTTTCCAAGCTCCCTTTTAGATCTAAGTAGTGGAGGTACAGGAGCCTTAGAAGTGCGATCCAATCTAGGATCGAATACCAAATTAAAATCGCCACCTAATATGATGGGGGCATTCAACTCGATAAGGCTAGTTTTCAGACTCACCAAGGCCTCTGGCGCATCTTGGTTTGGGCCATAATATACAGTACATGTTATCTTTATGTTTTTCACTACCAATGATGCGGTCAACCATCTGCCTGTATTATCTGTTTCATATTTCTCAACCCTTATTCCACTATTAATTCTGATAATTATCATCACTCCTCTAGTATTATTGCACTGCTGGGAGCATAGAATATCCTGTATCCATTTTTTATTTTTAAAAGCCAATCTACACTCCTGTGGATTAAGGTGGGTTTCTTCTAATAGAAGAATATGGGCGCCAGACTTATTTAGGAATTCACAAATTCTACCGATTTTTTTGCTTTCCCTCAGTCCATTGACATTCCAGCTAATTATTTTTAATTTATTCTCCATGTTCCTTGATTATCCCCTAAGGGGAAGTGGATCTTAGTTGCATATTGAATCTTAGTGCTCTCGGAGTTTCCAGCTATATGAGGAAATTTTTTTTTTTTAAGCGCTCCCTCCCTACCCTCCCCACCCTCCTCCCCCCATGAGGAACCTTCCCATATTACCTTTGGCGAAGATATCGTCATTCGAGGTCCCTCCCCCCAACTGGAAATCTGGTCCAATCTATGCATACTATAATATTGTATGTACCCTCACCCAACTAATCACAAAAAACATTTTTTTTTCTTTTTTTTTTTCCTTCCTTTCTCCCTTTTCCCTTCCCCTCTTTCCTTTTTCCCCTTCTTCCCCCTTCTTTATTGTGCTTTACATAAAGTTTTTTTTTTTTTTCTCTTCCTTTCTTTTTTCCCTTTTTTCCTTTTTTTTCCCTTTCTTTTTCCTTTTCTCTTCCTTCTCTCTCCCTTTTCTTTTTTTTTTTTAAAAGCCTCTCTTTATGGTTTATTTCTCCTTCATCTCCCCCTTATATTCCAAAACTACAACTCTAATGTAACTATTTGTAATGGTATTTCTACAAAGTGGTAGTTATTCTGTTAATATAATCCACTAAAGTCTCAAGTTTAAACATTCCGTTATTCTCATACTTTCTGAGCCTCTTTCAAACTTACTACAAAGTCATCTACTTTGTGGGGAAATGCGAAATTATAAGTCTTGTTATTCCATACCACTCGTAGGGAGGCAGGCAATCTCATCATCACCTGGACACCCAGACCTCTCAATTCCTGCATTCTGGATCCTAACTCCCACTGTCTTTGGGCCGTCACTCTACCCACATCAGAACGAATTAAATACTTTGAGGACCCTATCTGAAGTGAAGAGTCCCTCAGAGCCCTACTTAAAATTAATTCTTTAACAGAATAAGATAGGAAGTTAACCAAAATTTTTCTTGGGGCATTTCTATCAGAATGTCTACGAAAGGGATCTCTATGGGCTCTCTGAATTTCGCGTTCTAAGTCAATATCCGGTCTGTCTTTTAAGATACCTTCTCTCAGGAGCTTGCAAATCATGGTTTTAACATCACCATTCTCAGACTCCTCTGGTATTCTCAAAAATTTCAAATTATTGCGTCTTGCGTGGATTTCCAACCTTTCCATATCCTGTTGGAGGGTCTGATTCTTGGCTCTCAGGTCAGATATTGCGTTGGACTGCGCTTGTGAGGCCCTTGAAAGCACGGCGACCTCTCCCTCTAATGCTGCTGTTCTTGTGCATACATCATCTAATTTTCCTTCCAAGATAGAGCATTTCTGAGCGATTTCCTTTTGGTTACCTTCAGAAATTTCAAATTTAGGTTAAAGTTTTGCCAAAAGATCATCCTGTAGAGATCTAAACAAGTGCTCCATACTTTCACCTCCTGCTTTATGATGTTTATCCTCACATAAACCATTTCCAGTGGGAGAGCCAGCTACCTCAGGGCCTGTATTGTCAATTATGGAAACCACAGATTGTGAGTCATCCCTATGTAAATCACCACTTGGGACGTCCTCAGTTACCTCATCTGTTACCTCCATTTCTGGGTCTATCAGTAAGGGTGTATATCTATTTTGCAAGGCCACTTCATGCGAGTTTTGTGAAGCCACGGGGGTTGAAAGTTGCTCAGTGGTGGATGGTTCTAGACTGGATGCTGTTTTCTCCATGATTTTGAAATATGACGTTAAGGAGGGGGCTTGTTTTGAGGCTGCAAATGTCTTTTTTTTTTGCTTTTTCCCCTCTACGTTCTTATTCCTTTCTCTCTTCTCTTTTTACTGTAATGGGGTTAGAGGAACTGGCCCACGATCTCGTTTAAGGGAGGGATATGAGAGTTCTCTGTCCGGCAAAGAACGGAGGAGGTATCTACTTCTTACTATCGGAGGGGCAGCACCTTGCAAAAGATCGCTTGTACTTAAATCAAGATTAGGGCTTATTATCTTACAAGCCTGTTGCTGCAGACAAGCTCTCTCCGCTGTATCTAAAGGGACCTTGGACTTCGAGCCAGTAACTGAGTCCATTCCCTTAGGTTCTATAAGTATATAAGAGGCCAGTCTCCCCCTCCGTGTTCCAGAGTCATTCGCTCTTAATCTCTGCTGTGCCTTTGATGTAGATATGCCACACTCGCCACACTCGTTAACCAGCTTCTCCTCTGCCCCCCCAACCACAATACCCGCTCACCGCAAATGATCTGTGGCCTCTAGGATAAACTCTAGCAGCAGCCCCTCGTAATTTCCTCCACAAAAAGCCAAACCTGCTCGCCGCGTAGAGACCACCTCTCTTGCCTCGTCCGTGCAGAGCACAATCGCCCCTTCCGCCTCCGCCTCCAGCCTCCACGTCAACGCCCATCAGTCTCGAAGGTCTCCCGCCGGGTCCTAATGCCTCCGGCTCCGCAGCACCGTGTCCCCCGGAGAGGTCCTCCGTAAGAAAGAAAGTAGGACACCCCCCTTTTAGTTTACTACTCGAAAGAAGAAGGGAAGAGTGCAAACCCGTTCGCTTACCGCATGAACTTCTGTGACGGGCGACGATACATTAAACCGAGAGACCAGACATCCCCAGTCAGGAGGGAGCTCCCACGACCGCCGTCAGCCGGCCGCCATCTTCCTCCAAGAGGGACACCAGCCCATTTCCAATTCCATGAACTTGTACTATTCTATTGTAGTTAGCATATCTCACATATGTGGTTTTCTACAGTGCCGCCGGACTGGCTACCAGGCGTTTGGTTCTAAATAAACAACACAAAAACAATTATTTTTAAAATAGGCTATAAAACATTTGTTTTCCAATGCATATCAGAAGCATCAACAAGTTTCCAGCAACAAAACAGAGCTGGTTGTAGTGAAACCACCTCCACCTTGCCAGCCCACCGAAAAGCTGTGAAGCCAGTCAGACTCTGGGTTTCTGCCCTACTACTGCCCCAAACCTGAATATTTTGCTACATCTTACCAAGACAAGTATCAGGGTCTTGCAGTCCTTTTCATGCTGTCTCTTCTCTGCTCCCTAGCATTGCCTCCTGGGATTTTGAACTTAGAGTGTGACTTCTTTCCAGGATCATATCAAGCTAAGAAGCTGAACCAATTTTCCACACAGGGATTGACGCACAATCTTGTGCACAGCTAAACCTTCTGCTGTACTCCAAGCATAAGTTCAGCTACAAAATATTAATACAAGAGAGCTGCTGGTTGTCACACAATACCAATGCACTTTTCCCTTGACCTCTACTCCCTTCTAACCATATACTATTCAATACAGCTCCTCTAGATTTTTTTCTATGAAAACACACTTTAAAATGTGCTTCATGGCCTTCATTTTTAAAAATATTTCTCCGGGCTATAATTCATCCCACCACCACCCAGACCATCTTCTATGAGGCCATGGTTACTTGCTCATTCTGTCCTATTCATGGAAGGTATTTATGCCTCACCTTTTTAAAAGTTGAGCAGCCGCCACTGCTGGGTGGGTGACTTGAAGGATGGGGAATGGAGGGAGGCACTCATGGCCCGAGGAATCTGGCCATATCCCCTCGGCTGGTTCAAGTAAATAATATCCCACACACCTCATACCTGATGGCACTGAGGCCTTGTAGGGCGGGTAAACTCCCAACATGCGCATGCCACTGCTGTCGAGCTGACCAGGCAGACTTTTGTCATGTTGTGTGGTTGTGCCTCGTCATACTTAGGTATTGGCCCCATCTCTTGTGCTTTTTATTGGAGGTTCTGGACAGGCCGGTGGACTGCTCATGCCAGGTGGCGCTCCTAGGGTTACTGTAAGACCTTGGTGGAAAGCCCTCTGATTGGTACCTCGTGGGTTTGTGGACTTTGCTTGCAAAGCAAAGTGAAGCTTGGAACTGGTCATCGGCCACTGCTCTGATTTGCACGCAGGCCCTGGAGTGGTGTACCAATAATGGAAGAGCCTGTGTATGCAGCATGCGGTTACCCTCATAAACACCGTAGGAAACAAATCATTTGGTGGGACTATTTTGGGCTCCAGGGAGTAATCTGAATATCTTTTGCATAACATGTGGGCACGGGTCGTAGCTGGTTGTTTTAGATTAACCTGGTTTTCTCACAATAAAAATAGCACATTTCGAACCCACTTCCTCATGCCCCTAAAGAGAAATTAACTTTTTTTTTAGGTGGATATGAATAATATACACAGGATTTGTGCAGTAACTCAAAGTGAAGGGAGCCAGTGATTATAGTGGGCTGACCCTTTGCCCTATACAGTATGCTGTGGTTAGGGGAAGCAAAATATGAATGACATTTTTTTTAACAGACCAATAGATGAAGCCCGCTGACCAAAAGTTTCACTTTGTATGTATAGTATGTATTATTTATTTTTGAAAAACAGTAGTCTGACTCAAAGACCAGACTTAAAATAGTTAGATCCGAAGGTTTGGGTTTCAATAGCCAGACAGCCCAATAGTAAAGTGTAGATGGTGCACTAAATGTATTAAAAATTAAAACTAAAAACCACTACTTCAGCATGAACAGCAGATACAGAAATTAGAAGATAAATCAATACAGATCACAAAGCTGGCGTTACAACGAGGATCTTGTTCTCCAGCTCCTCTAGCTCCTTTAGAGTAGCTCTCCTGTGTGCAACCTACTGCAGTAGAATCTTTTACTAAGTTTGAATTATTATTTGTATGCCAAAATAAAAAAGCGTATATTCAAGATAAAAATGTGTGTATTTCCAGAACTCAAGCTGTTGCTTGGAAACAAATGTTAGAATTTTCCTAATGTGTTTAAAGCTATTTTTTGAGTCGGATAGATGTATTTTTTTTACAGAGTTTTACATAGTGCGAATTCCAGGGCCGGACCGACTACCGGGCGTTATGGAATGCTGATGAGCTGGGGGCTGATTTCGATGATGGAAACCTATGTGTACTGAACGAAATTAGTTTTGTTTTAATTATTTCGAAGTACACGCAGGTCTCCATGAAAGAAATCAGCCCCCACCGCAGTGAAATGAGCACCCTGCTCGGCAGAATTCCAAAACGCCCGGTAGTCAGTCCGGACCTGGCGAACTCGACCCGAAGGTATCGGGTATTAGATAGAGCGCTTTACACAAGCACCAGCTGTGTTACATGAGGACACATTCATTTTTGAAAAGGGGTGGCCAAGCACTCAACTTAATATATCATGGTAGTGGAACTTGTTGGTAATCCACAAATTTTAAAAACTCAACATCAAGTAAACAGTGTACCAAGATCTTCCCAAACAAAAATAAGAGAAATGCTGGTGAGTTTTGATTGTAGTTATAAAAAAGTATTTATTCTTTTTTCAATTTCTTAAAATTCATAATCGCCAACGCGTTTCGTCCTCATACGAACTTCTTCAGGACTCCGATGTATTTTAAGATCTTTGTTTGGTTTTGAGGATTCTTATATGAGATCCAATCGAATTTAAAACGCAAGACCGTATACAACGAAAACACAAATAAGTGTATTCGTGTTGCTCCTCTTGATCCTAGGGGATCTAGTTTCTACTCAGGTTCTTAGATTAAATCATTTGGGCAGATTAACCCAGACTGGACCCTTCCTTCCTTAAATCAGCACCAAAAGAGTGTTTTGCTTGCTCACACTGATTTGGAGCCTACGCGCCCTGTTTTCTCCTCAGGCCCATTGTTTCGGCTACTGATGGTAACTCGCCCCAGTCTCCCCTCCCCACACTCCTGCCCTGAGGAAGACCCCATCGTAAGGGACATACTTACCAACCACTTTCCAGGGTCAAAATGTCGACATCTACCACACTAGCCAGTCTGACTAACAGCGATTCATCACTATGGCTCTATCTCTAACGATGGCTATTTAAATATCTGGATATAATGTGATTTACTTGTCTCTTGTATAAGAGCCTTCCTGAGAAATAATTGAATTTGTGAATGGTACACTGTTCCATTCACTACCTTATCCTCACTTCATTCACTACATCCCTACCCTTCCCTTCTGTGGCACTGCTTTGAATATTGTGTTAACAAATGTTCGAAAATACAGGTTGTTCAGTGTGATTAAATAACACTGTTCATTAAGAATAATATGATTCTGTGTATAACTGTGTGTGGTCTTTTGGTTCTTTAAAGCACAGTAATTCATACACTGGGACCATTCTCCGTATGGACTGTGGGTGAACAGCAGCATGACATTTCTGCTTAATCCCCAAGCCCTCATCATCCAGTGTTCCCTCCATAGACCATTGATCTAGTTCATTAGCAGAGGCAGATTGTTGCTTGTCCAACACTTCCTGCCTCGCATCATGCCAACGTTCAGCTTGTGACTACACCAAATACATAGATGTGGTACTTCGCTGCATTGCGGTCTCACGGGCTGTGTGATCCGCAAAGGCATTACCTGCTTCATCAGTCACTTTCTTGTGTGCACTAGAATTAACAATTGCCACTTTCTTAGGATTGGTTGGGGCAGTAAGAAGATTATGCACTAATTCTCCATGCACTATCTGTGTCCCATGTGAGGTGAGGAAACCCCTTTCTTTCCATAAGTGGACAAAATTGTATGCCACCCCAAATGCGTACAGGCTGTCAGTGAAAATGTTGTCAAGTAAGTCTGTACTAAGCTCACATGCTCTCGTCAGTGCAATCAATGTAGCCGCTTTGGACGACTTCTGTGGGATGCAAGCTGTCTCAACTACTGTCTGAAGTGTCGTAATAGCATAGGAAGCCTTTGTAGTGCCATTAACCCATAACTCCCCATTTACCTTAGAGAGAGGCGTATCTTGTAGGTCAACACAAACCTTTGTTTGCTCTTCAGTGAGGAATATACAATCATGTAACTCTTGTGACTGAGGCTGTTTAGCTGGAAATGGTAGTAGTGTAGCAGAGTTTAATGTCAAACATATTTTCAATGTAATATGAGGGGCAAAAGTGTCAATTCATATCCTGTCAAGCGAGCACTAGTCAAATACTGTGTATTTGTTTGATTTAGGAAAGCATCAACTGAATGGGGTCCTAACACAAGCAGTTTGTGTGACTATTCCTTTACTCTGACGCATAGATACAGCCATTGCTGCCACTGCTTGGAAACATCCAGGCAGTGTGCGAGCGACATGGTCAAGGACAGCTGAGAAATATGCACAAGGACGTTGTTTATCACCGTACATCTGTGTTAAAACCGAGAGGGCACAACCTTCCCTCTCGTATACATAGAATGTAAAAGTCTTACAGGCACATGCATCATTGTTGCGTTTTGCGATTTCTTAATTGCGATTTTGAAGGAATCTTAATTAAGAAATCGCAAAAGCCTATGCAGGAAGAAATCGCTGAAAAATTAGCGATTTCTTAAAATTCCTTAATTGCGACTCGCAAATTGCGAATCACAATTAAGGAATACCTCCCCATTCATTCCTATGGGCCTAGAGGGTCATAGGAGTGAATGGGAAGAAATTCTCAATTTGCGATTAGCAATTAGCGAATTGCAAATTGAGAATATGATTTCAAGGGTGCAGGGGTGTCAAAAGGACACCCTGTTGCACCCCTGAAATCAATCTGTGCACATATGTTGTGTACACACATTCCCTTAGGGCATGTGTGTGCACAACATGAAACTTCGAAAAATGCACAAAAGTGCATTTTTCAAAGTTTTCGCAAATTACCATGAGGTTCAACCTTATGGTAATTTGCTCCCCCTAATTCCGAATTCGCAATTTTTTTAAGTTTCATGCATTGCATTTAAGGAATCGCAAAATGCGATTCCTTAAATGCAATTGCAATTTGAGAATTCGCAAATATTTGCGAATTCTCAAATTGCGAGGGCCTTCACCCTTCATGCATTCCAAAAGCAGATTTTGCGATCGCAAACGGCCGTTTTTTGCGATTCGCACCGTTTACGATCGCAAAATCCTTTGATGCATGTGTCTGTTAGTGTAGTCTGGAGTTCCTAATACTGGTGCAAAACAAAGAGCTTGGCATAACTGTTGGAAGGCATTCTGACATTCAGTAGTCAATGGGAGGGGCATCGGAGTGTCTTTAGTTAAAACGGCCAACAAAAGTTTAATAATGTGCGAAATACTGGGGATCCACTACCTACAAAAAGAAGTAAGGCCAATCAGTGCACAGACATTCTCCTGAGTACGGGGCACAGAAGTATCTAAAATTGTCTGAATGTGATCTAGTGTAAGTGCACGTCCCTCTTTAGACAGGGGGCGACCTAAATAGGTAACCTGCTGTCTACAAAATTGCAATTTCTTTCTAGAAACTTTGTGATTATGTGATGCAAGAAATGATAACAATAACAGTGTTCCTTCTTCACACTACTTAGGGGTATCTCCAGCTAACAAGATGTCATCGACATATTGGATAATGACCACCCCATTTGGTACAGGAAAGGAATCAAGTGTCTTTTTAATGCTTGACTGTAAATGCTTGGACTCTCTGTATAGCCCTGTGGAGCTCTACAGAACCGGAATGATCTATTTTTCAACGTAAATTCAAAAAGGTTACGGCTGTCTGGGTGAATGGGTATTGAGAAAAATGTGTTTTTTTAAGTCGATCACGGAAAATGTAGTGGCAGTGGGAGGGATCATAGTGAGAAGGGTTGTGATATCAGACTACCGGATATTGGGGCACTACAATTGTATTAACCTCCCGCAAATCAATAATGAATCTATACATTTTTGTGGCAGTGTCTTTTTTTCAAAAAAGGAAGGATAGGGCTATGGCAAATATTATAGGGGACTTCTTCCACTATCCTGAACAATGTGTGCTAATGCTTCTTCACCTTCTTGGGATATTTTGTATTGGGACAGACAAGGCAATGAAACACCTTCCTTTACTTGGATATGCACAGGTGGAATAACCATTTGACCCACATCAGTATCTGATCTAGCCCACAAAGTACAAGGTGGCAAAGTACAAGGTAGGGACGCCAGAGTGGCATCCTCATTGATAAGACAGGATCTCTCAACCATTAGATAATTGTCATTTAAAATAACACGCACACCTTCCGGAGGACAATGTATTGTAAGTAGCATGAAAATATTTAAGAATATGGATACCCACAATGTGTCCGGCATGTTAGGGGAAAACAAAAATGGACATGCTGCAGTGAATTTGTCCAGTCCGAATTCAAGTAGCTGAGAAAGCCGGGCTAGGTGTAGGTTTTCCATTGAATCCTATTGACGTTATCATTGTGCCGGACAAGGGAGCCCTAGGAACCAATTTTTTTGATACGGGTAGCCCCTGTGTCAACCAGAAACCAATCAGTAGAGCCCAAGACATTTGCGTCAACATAAGGACACATTTGATCTACTGGCTCCTCAACCGGTCCCTTACCCCATCCTAGGCATCCCTATGCGTAATCAGAATCTGCAGTGCATCAGCAGAATAATCAGACATTTGGTATTGATTTTGTCTATCAAAGGTATTACAGTATTTTTTTCCTTGTTCAACTGCCTCAAACCTAGACGAGCTCTGTACCTCCCCTGTTTCCTGAATTCCCTGGGCGTCCTGTCCTGCTACACCTTCCACGCTGGTACTGCTGACCTTGCAAACCAGGGCACTCAGAATGCCAATGCCCAGACTCTTTACAATAGGCACACTGATCAGGAGACAAATTTGCTTGAGGAAGAGGAAGCGCTCCAGGTGTATACATAGCATGTCCACCTCTTCCACCTCCCCTAAATGGTGGACCATATACTTGAGCCAACATAACTTTTGTCTTTAATTCTTTAACCTTCTTCTCCTCTCTGCCTTTTGCTTCCTGTTCCTGCCGCTCATTATATTGGAAAAAACACAGTTGATGGACAGAATGTAGAACAATGTCATACATTCACCCCAGTACAAGGATCTGGGCCTAAATCCATCGTTTTTTTGCACTCCACACTACCCTGGGTTAGACACTGGCTATATGCAAATCAGCTCTGACCATGTGCCTCATGGGAACAGTCCAGTCCGAACTACCAAGCCATGTCTTTCCCAGACCGGAATCAAGCATCCAAGGACCAGTTTCTGGCTATCAGCTACAACGCGCTCACCCAGCAAATTAAGACCACCTTGGATAGGCTGGCTCCGTTAAGAAAAACGCGAGACAGAACAAAAACTGCAATGCCATGGTTTTCGAGGGAACTTCTTCAACTTAAACAGCAGTGCAAACAGGCGGAGCGGAGATGGAGGAGACACTATCTGGCATCGGATAAGATTCTCTTCAAACAGGAACTGGCAGCCTACAAAGCACCGATTAAGTGTGCAAAAGCGAGGTTTCTGGAGGAGACTTTACTGTCAGCCTCAAACAAAGCACAAGCTTTGTTTAAAATTGTCAACGAGCTGTCACGACCGGCCTGTGCTACCACCCCTATCCCAGCCTCTCAGTTACTATGCGATTCATTGGCCAAGGCCTTTGAAGACAAGCTCGCGACCATCTTGAGTAACCTGAATCCCACGACATCTGGGGTGGCTCATCCTCCTATATCGGAGATGGAGGCTGGGAAAGCCAGGCTGGAAAGTTTCCCTCTCCCGTCTTTTGCAGAGTTTGGTGCCCTAGCGGATAGTGTATCCTCTGGGTCCCCCCTTGATGTACTCCCGCACAAACTCTGGAAAGTCTTTAGGGAAGAGTTGTTCCCTGCTCTCCACACAATTTGTTGCCAATCTCTTGGCTCCGCCCAGGTCCCGGATAGCTGGAAATTAGCAGTTGTTTCTCTATTACTGAAGAAAAAATCACTGGATCCCTTATGCCCCGCTAATTACAGACCCATATCATTACTTCCCTTTCCGATTAAGATCCTGGAAAAACTGGTCACAAGACACCTGTCCAGTTTTTTGGAAGTTAATGAATGTCTGGATGCGGCGCAGTTTGGTTTCAGACCAGCGCATGGAACCGAATCAGCCTTGGTGACTGTCTTGAGTGACCTTCGTTCGCGCGCCGACCATGGACGAGCAGCTTTCTTAGTGCTGCTCGACATGTCGGCAGCGTTCGATACGGTCAGTCATGCCATCCTGACCAGGAGACTGGAGGAGGTTGGTGTGACGGGCCTGGTCCGTCAGGTGGTTGCCCTGCCCCCCTTTAAGTCCACCATTAAAAGGGTTGGTCAGGGAGTACCCCAGGGCTCGGCCATCAGCCCTATTCTTTTTAATCTGTACCTCCACCCCCTGGTCAAGCTAATCAAATCATTCGGCATTTCAGTCACCAACTACGCTGACAACACCCAGCTTATTTTCTCCTTCGAAGGGGAGAATGCGGTGTCCCTGGAGACCTTTCACCATTGCATGGTCACCACGGCAACATGGCTGAGTAACAACTCGCTGCAATTTAACAGCTCAAAGACAGAGGTGTTACACTGCTCAGTGGACCGGGTCCCTCGATCTCTACCACAGGACTTCTGGCCCCCCTCTTTTCAGGGCACGGCGGCAGCAGCTACCTCGGTTCGAAATTTGGGAGTGACAATGGAACCGAGTCTTCAACTGGACGGTTTAATTGACAAAACAGTATCCACCTGTATGGGCCTGTTGCGTTCTCTCAGGAAGATTCTCCCTCTGCTCCCTGTCCATGCTAGACCAGAAGTAGTGCGAAGCATCATTCTAAGCAGACTGGATTACTGCAATGCACTACTTCTGGGGGCACCTGCTACGGCGATAGGTAAGCTACAAAGAGTGCAGAATTTCGTGGCTAAGCTAGCACTCTCCCGCCGTCGTTTTGACTCATCTTCCGCAGCTCTTAGAGACTTGCATTGACTCCCTGTCCCTCAACGGATCGAATTCAAGGCGCTATGTCTGGTTTTCCGGGCTTTGCATGGCTCGGGACCGCTGCCCTTACAGGAGATGTTCACTTGGTACACCCCCGCAAGAGCTCTCCGTTCTGCCTCTGCCTATTTGGCGGTTGTTCCTAAGTTTCAGAGAAAGCGAATGGGTGGCCGCTCGTTTAGTTTCACGGCATCTAAGCTGTGGAACGATCTGCCACTGTCGCTCATATGCTCAGGAGACCTCCCTTCTTTTAAAAAACTACTAAAAACTCATCTGTTTCCTAGGTCAGGATAATTCCTCTATGATCCTTCTTTGATCGTGTTTCAGGACCTGCTGGATCTCAGCGCCAGGATGCCCGTCGGGTGACAGAATGCGCTTTATAAGTGTGTTATACATACATACATACATACATCAGCCTGGATAGCTTGACTCCAGTGGTGTGGAGAGCCTGGGACTCACGTCTGAGTACACCCAGCACACTCGGGGTGAAAATTGCAAAAAACACAGTTGATGGACAGAATGTAGAACAATGTCATACATTCACCCCAGTACAAGGATCTGGGCCTAAATCCATTGTTTTTTTGCACTCCACACTACCCTGGGTAAGACACTGGCTATATGCAAATCAGCTCTGACCCTGTGCCTCATGGGAACAGTCCAGTCCGAACTACCAAGCCATGTCTTTCCCAGACCGGAATCAAGCATCCAAGGACCGGTTTCTGGCTATCAGCCTTCATCAGCCTGGATAGCTTGACTCCAGTGGTGTGGAGAGCCTGGGACTCACGTCTGAGTATACCCAGAACACTCGGGGTGAAAATTGCAAAAAACACAGTTGATGGACAGAATGTAGAACAATGTCATACATTCACCCCAGTACAAGGATCTGGGCCTAAATCCATCGTTTTTTTGCACTCCACACTACCCTGGGTTAGACACTGGCTATATGCAAATCAGCTCTGACCCTGTGCCTCATGGGAACAGTCCAGTCCGAACTACCAAGCCATGTCTTTCCCAGACCGGAATCAAGCATCCAAGGACCGGTTTCTGGCTATCAGCCTTCATCAGCCTGGATAGCTTGACTCCAGTGGTGTGGAGAGCCTGGGACTCACGTCTGAGTACACCCAGCACACTCGGGGTGAAAATTGCAAAAAACACAGTTGATGGACAGAATGTAGAACAATGTCATACATTCACCCCAGTACAAGGATCTGGGCCTAGCTCATTATATTGGGTCATAGTCAAAAGGGAATCTGGGGAAGACGTGGTTCAAGAACTGTCACTAGCCTTTAAGCGACTAGCTATTTCCGGTAACATATTAGCGACAAGTTTGTCGACAAACAAATATTTACCCGTATCAACGGCCAATGACTGGCCGCTAAAATCATGGAATGTCTCCTCAAATCTTGAAAAGACATCAGAAACTAACTCATCCTTTTTCTGTTTACAGGACGCTAACCTAGTCCAATCTATTTTCTTAGGGGGAATGAGAGTCTTTAACTTAGTCACAATAGCTTTAGGATGAAATAATATCTCATTCTGAGGTTTCCGCGCAGGCTCCCTTTCCGCATCCATTTCTTTTAAATGTTACCAGGAATCACCATATGCCACATTTCATCTATTTTACGTATTGTTCTTCACATATCAGGGGGCAAAATAAGCCCAAAGAACATATCAATATCTGACAAGGTCATAGTGCAGGAGCTGATGGCTCCTTCCACCTCCTCATAGAAGACGGCGGGATTTTACCGGGGTTCGGGCAAAGCAGCTTTAAGAGCCTTTACATCAGCTCTACTCCAAGGAGTGTAAACCCAATTATATATAAAACATCACTTTGCATCATCTGAAGTTTTATCATCATTTGTTCCCATACCCTTCGGAGGAAAACACAGGGGTGCAGCTTCATGCATTGGTTTCATAACAGCTTTACTACTACTGGGTTTGTTCGCATCCACCAAAGCATCTACTTTCCTTGTTTGAGATTTTTTGGTTTCTACAACTTTACCCTTCCTAGCTAATTCTTGCTCCTTTAGTAAACGCAAAGTTTCATCTCGTAATTAAAATATTCTTCTAATCATATCAGGTAGGTTCCAAAAAAGGAATGTCCCATCTACTGTTTATAATCAGTACTTATATCATCTGGCTCTGTTTCATTAGAAATATGCCGCCAACCATATATTACCTCCCAAGTGAATTTGTCTACAAAATAAAATTGCTCGATATCTTTCCACTGTTAAACCATAGCTACGAGGATCGATGCAGTGGTACTCCGACGAGCTTCCTCTCTAGCAGCATTTTTTTTGATAATCAATTTTATTGAAATTTTTAAGAACATTCAAATTGGTAGCAAATCAAGCATCACAGTTAAAACACATCTCCTCATAGACAATTGACAAAGGTAAAGGTGGCCCACCCTGAGTGGGTGTGTAATCCCCTGGCAATGCAACTGTACAATAAGACTTGGGTCTTCACACTGGTAATAAACCGAACCATTTGCCCCACACTTTACAGAATAGTTCCGGGCAACCCTGGGCCGCGAAGAGAGACTCCTCCTGTACACCACACCAATCCACCCCCCTCCTCCATTTCCCCACAGTAGGTGTCGCCGCCTGGGACCAGCGCGCAGCTCTGTCTCTTTTTGCCACCACCGCAGCTGTCCCCAGGAAACGCTTGTCTGCCCTGGAGCCATCCAGGCCATCGAACACCCCCAACAGTAAGCGCCTCAGATCATGGGGAACCTCCATCCCTAGGGCCTGCATGAGCTCGAGTTCCACCCCCTTCCAGAACGGCGCAAGGGCCGGGCATTGCCACACCATGTGGTAGAAATCTGCTGTAGTAGCAGCGCAGCGCGCACATGCCAGGAAGGATCTCATACCGGCTCGGAAGAGACGTGCCGGGGTAAGGTACGCCGCGTGGAGGTAGTAAAGTTGGACCAGGCGTAGCCTAAATGATGTAGTCAGGGTTTTGGGTACCATAAGGGCGTCCCGCCAGTCCGCCTCCAAGCACTCCCGAAGCCGGTCCAGGGAAGCAGGACCGTTGTTCACTAGTGACCGGTATATTCGGTACACCCCCTCCTCCTCAGGTTCCCCATCATCACCAGAGCCTCCAGGGGGCTGAATTCTGGGAGAGAGGTGGGGGTTGGAATGTGTGCGCGGGAAGCATGTCAGAGTTGTAGGTATTTATAGAATTAAGAATGAAGAAGGGCGTGACGTTGTTGTAGGTCAGCAAAGCATCGAATGTGATCTCCCACCCACACGTCTCCAAGCAGCGAGACCCCCACAAGATCCCAGCGGCGGAACCCCCCCAAGGAGGAGACTTCCCTCAGCCAATCTCCATTCCACAAAGGTGTCTGTCTAGTGAGCTTCCGGTCCCATTGCACATAACGGAGGACTGTACGCCAGGCCACGAGCACCGTCCTAGTGTCTGGGAGCAGGGCCTGCAGCACTGGGCAGCCATATAAGAATCCCTGAATCTGTGCGAAGTCTATTGTTCGGAGCTCCACCCGGTAAGTTGGGTCGGACCAGCCGCCCGCAAACCAATCGTGGATCATGATGAGGTTTGTGGCCAAGTAGTAGAGGTGGAGATTAGTAACCCCCATACCTCCGTCAAAGGGGGGAATGCGACAGTGTGCCAGGGACATTTGCGACCGGCCCCCCACAGAAACGTGGTGAGTGCGCCGTCCAGTTCCAGGAACCAGCTACCTGGGAGGTGGATAGTGATATTCTGCAAAATGTAAAGAAAGCGGGGGAGGATCATCATTTTAAAAAGCGCACTCCTACCCAATGGGTTGAGGGGGAGGGCCTGCCAGTTCTTGAGGTCTGCCTTCATCTGAGCAACCAGGGTGCGACATTCAGGGCCCATTCAAGCTCAGGCAAGAGGGTGCCAGACACGCCCAGGTATTTGAATGATTGCTTCCGGAGGGGTATCACCGCCTGCCAATCAAAACACACCCGAGAGGGGTGTAGAGGGACCACGGTTGATTTTGCCGGGTTAAGTCGAAGCCCCGAGACCTGCTCAAACGCAGAGAGAGCATCCAGGCATCTAGGGCCGTAGTGGTCCGGATCCGCCAGGTAAAGCAGAACGTCGTCCGCATAGAGAGCTGTCTTATCGACCTGGCTCAGGTCCCAGGCCCAACCCAGGATAAGAGGGTCCTGACGGATGAGCGCCGCCAGGGGCTCCATTATCAGTACAAATAAGAGCGGTGAGAGCGGCACTGATGGGTGCCTCTCCGGATCGGAACCTAGCAGCGTTTTTAATGTATCTTTTTCTGCTTTAGTCAGAGTGGAGCGGGTCTGTCTCCCACTTTGCTTGTCTTTATCTTTATCTTCTGAAGAAGAAAGCTCCTCGTCAGAAGCCTCATCCTCATGGACACTTGGAGTGGGACATTTATACAGGGGTGGGGGTAGATCTAATAAAATAGAATCATCATGAGGCTTATTAAGTATTGGATAAATAGGGCGTCTAATAGGGTACTGGCCATTAACCTCTAATCGATGTTCACTATCTTCCTTTTCTATTCTTGCTTTCATTTCTTTGCCTTTTAATTCCACTGCTTTTTGATATATCGTTTTTCGCGGCTCTTTCTCTGCTATAGCTTCCACTCTCTTTGCTCTCTCTCGCACTTCTTTATCCCACATACTTACACAATCAAACAAATCCTGTCTACTTTTTTTTAAAAATAAACTCCACTCTACATATTGAACCTTTTTAAAATCGAATGACCCATTCACTGGCCATTGTAAATCAGACTCTTTCTTTGTGTATTTGTTCCACAATGAACCATATATTATGAGAGAAATACCATATTTGATATACATCGCGCTATTTGGGGTCCCTTCCGGAGGAGCCGGCTGACTTTGCTCTAAAACTTTCTTGGTACCACAAGAGCGCAACACCACTTATGGAGTTTGCTAAGAACAGGCATGTTTTTACAAGTATATGTAAAATATTACTACTCCAAACAAATATTCCAAAAGGGGAAAAATCTCCACATTACCTGCCTTCAGTCATTGCAAAGAATGAATACTGAAACTAAACGTAAAAACCAAACCAAGCAAATCAAGAGTGCAGCTTCAGCGACCTTTCCAAACAGAAGTCTCCAACTCCCACCTGCCGATCTCTGGTCGACCTAATGGTCACTTCAAAAAGTACGTCAAAGAAAGCCCCAGTTGAGTCCGGCCACCATCCCGGAGGGTCAGATCAGGAAAACTGGAAAAGTCACGTCGACCCGCAAAGACAAGTGTCTTCTCATCTAGTGCGCATCCTCAGTAATATTTCAATCCTCCGTCGAGACCACTCATTCGGACAGCCCCACCTGTCGGGCGCCAACTGTGGAAATGTACCCAAAAGTGAGCACACTGAGCAGGGTCACCCTCTCGTCCACGGGTCCAAAGACCAACAAAATAGAGATCAGCACTGGATTTGAAGTAAAATAAATCAAGTTTATTAATCACTCATGAGTGGGACCACGTCCACACAACACTCTCAAGTGCTGCAGGAGGTATTACACTGACCTCACAAACCATTGTCTTTATATACTCTTTTTCTGCAATGTGAGCATGTGGACAGAAATGGGAGGAACAAGTTTAGAAATAGCTGTCAGCAAACAAAGGCAGACGGATAACCACTTGGTCAGCAAATAGGGAGTGGGAGCAGGAATGCTTATGGCAGCAGTAAATAGTCAACAGATAACACCTAAGACCAGTTGCATCAGCAGCTACAACCCCCTAGAACATACATGGCTTAGCCATCTCAGGAGGCAAAAAAAAATAGATGACAAAAGCAGAGTGAAAAGGCAAACAGCAGAGTAGGAAAGAATTACGAAGGAAACAAAATGGACACCACAGACAAAATGGCTGTAGCTTATGCTAAGTAAAATATTACACTTTTTCACAAAGTGAGGTGTTTACCTGTCAAAAAGGGTTATTTTGAGCAGTCTCTCTGAAGGATTACCATTGCAACTGTCCAACTACACAGGGTAGGCCTGAAGCTATGTTTGCTTTGCCATTGTAGTGGATGGCACAACAGGTGCCATAGAACACTAGCAGCACCTAATTTCTAGGCCATGGGTACACTGTGTACACCACATTCTAGGGCCTTATAGGTAAGATAAAAATACCAGTTATGAATACAATACACCAATTCAACTGTGTTTAAAGGGAGAGAAACCATGTTTAAAGGGAGAGCACAGGCACTTTACTACTGGTTAGCAGAATTAGAGTGTTCTAAAGCCAGTACAAGCACACACACACACACACAAACACATACAGCTATAATATATATTATGCATTTTTAATGGTTTTTATTGCAGGAACCTGACAGACAAGTAAGCCTGTCAGACCTTCCACAGAGATTCTAGCAAGAATTATTAAAGTGCAAATCTTCTACAACCTAGGGTTAGTCATATGTAATAATCAACTCCCAAATCCTTGCCTACAAAGGAAATCTGTGAGGTTTCATGTAATAAAATACATGTGGACTGTTAGGCGTTGTGCGACCTGCGCCTATGTGTTGTGCAGGTCATGAGCGAGCTGCTCTGCGGGAGAGTGGTACCGTTTTTAGTGACCTCCTAGGCCCCCACCGCTACCTGATTTGTATTCTACTAGGCATGAGGGTGCCATACCTCTTAGTTGCTCGTCCTCCCTGGCACTTCCTGTCATGATGTCGAGATCACGTGTGAGACATCGCAAGAGAATGTACTTGCGCGTGATTTGGAAGCCATCTTGGATGCTGCACTATTCAAATGCTGCGCCCTGATTAGAAGAACGGTGAAGGGAGGTCGGGTATTTTTTGTTGTTTATATTTTTGCAATTTTATATAGAGTCGACATGACCCAAATTCATCAACGCGCTTTTCAACAGTGGCAGGATACATGGGTTACAACAACTTCCAGTTACAGTAAGGAAACGTGGACGTTTACATCGATGGATGCATGCAAGAGACAATTGCAGCAGTTGGTCAGAGTTCACACACAGTTAAAGCATTTATTTAGATGGTCGGGTCACATAATGAAGGTAATTCAGATCCGGGTGAAGAGAGTACTTTTTTTTTCATTTTAAAACAGTTTATTCCGTGCTTCTCAGGGTACACTGCTGTTCGCCTACAACCTCGGGGATGGCGGCTCGTTACCGGACAACAATACACAGCTTCTTAGATCAACATCCCAAAGGGCAGGCAGCGAGATTCCATCAGCATGTTGCTCAGTATAGGAAGCAGTTCGCAATGTAAAAGAATACATTTCCACTACAAAATCCCAAAATAACCATTTAACCCCCCCCCTCCCAATTGCCATCCTGTTAACAGAACAGATAAACCTCATGAATCACATCTTTCAGTCCCCTGCGGCACAGCCATATGCCAATCTCGCATACACTCCACGCCCCCCATCCCATTCAGAACAGTGCATTGTGTCACTCCCGTGCCCTGCCTCATAAATGTCGCCGAGAGGCCCACCATGTAGAATCACAGTAAACCACCAACAAAGTTATTCCCTCTGGAGGTCAGCTCCTTCCGATCGCAACCAGGCAGCAAATGGCTCCCATATATCGGGCGGGGTTCCCAAAACATAGACAGTTGGTCTTTGCAATATGTTACTGCTCTGATCCACTCAGCCACCGTGGGTGGGCATTGCTTTTTCCAATGTATGGCCACTTGCCTTTTTGCTAATAGCAGCAGCATGGCCACAAGTTTGCGGTGCACTACGGGGATGTCCTGTACATAGCCCAACAATGCGACCATAGGCTTGTCCTGCAGCGGGCCCCCTATTGTGCGCTCCAAGTGCCTGAAGATATCCGCCCAGTATTGTGCCACAGGTCTACAACCCAAGCAAAGTGGGTAAACGTGGCATTACGATCGCCACATCGCCGACATCTCGCATCCGGGAGTAAGCCATACGAAACAGCTGCGCCGGCGTGCGGTACAGTCTATGAAAGAAGTTAAAATGAATCAACCTAAGTCTGTAATTCGGCGAGAGATATTGTAGCTGCGTACAACAGAACTGCCATTGCTTGTCTGTGATACTCAGCCCAGCCTCCTCTTCCCATTCCAATTTGGATTTAGTGTGCATGACCGGGGAGTCAACCTGGGTAATGCTGTAGATGCGGGTAATGAGCTTCTGCGGGGATGAATTTGATAACACGTTCTCCAGCGCAGGCAGGGTAGGTGGCTCATTTGGAAACTCTTTGTATCTGGACCTACATGCCTCCCTGAGTTCGTGGGCGTCTGCGAACTGCACATGTGCTGCAACGTTAAAAACTCTCCTGCTGGGAAGAGGTCACTGCCCTTCACTAGGCTATGTTACTTTGCCCGCCGTCCTATTGCCTTATCCAGTAAACGGCCCAGTAGCACCTCCTGTCTTGCTCTTTTCGCTATACCTTTCAACACCCATCTCACCGCTTCCACCGTGTCACTCTCCTGCTGTGGGCACCTATAGGGGTTGATATACGGCTGTGTTAAGCAGGAGCGGGTCAATCCTGTCAATTTCTATCGCCAAATGTGGTTGAAACAGCGTGGGGTGATGCCATAAGTGTAGGAACTGCGCCTGTGCGCTGTAGGCATATAGCTCAAAGTCTGAGGCTCCCAAGCCCTGTAAAGGGCAGCGTGAGGAGGACAGTCCAGGAGATCCGGGGTTGCCTGCCCGCCCACACCAACTCCAATATATTAGAACGTAGCCGCTTAAAGAAGTGTGCATTTAGTGGCATTGGAATATTTACGAAGAGGTACAGGAATTTTGGCAAGATCACCATTTTAGCAATTGCAATGCGTCCCGTGAAGGAAAGCGGCAAACTCTTCCATCTTGGGAGCTTACTTTCCAGCCAGTCCATTGCCCTACCATAATTGGCCGTCCATATTTCCTGCAAGGTTCTACTCACGTGTATTCCCATATACTTCGTCCCCCCCCGCCGCCCACTGAATCTGGAATTCCGACACAAAGGGAGCAATAGTGTCAGTTAACGGCAGCATCACTGATTTCTTCCAGTTTATCTGTACTCCTGTCAATCCTCCATATCGTATGAACTCTCTCATCAGTGTATCGAATGTGTCTCTAGGATTCATCATGTATATGGTCATGTCATCTGCGTACACCGATACTCTTCTGCGTATGAAATTGTCGGAGTTTGGCCACTAGGCCATGGCTATGGCGAACAGCAAGGGCGACAACGGACACCCCTGCCGTGTTCCCCTAGTTATACTAAAAGGCCCAGATTTCTGGCCGTTAATCTTTAACCTGGCTGTCGGGTTTTTATACATTATTTGAATCTGTCTGATGAACACCGGACTGAAGCCAAAACGAGTCAGTACAGTGAAAAGAAACTTCCATTCGAGGGAGTCAACCGCTTTTGTGGCGTTCAACAGCGCAGCCGTTGCTTGTACGTGGGGGGCTAGATAGTGGAGTACACCAAAGATCGTCCTCAGGTTATGTGCAGTGGAACGGCCCGGTATAAAACTCGACTGGTCCGACAGGGCTATTTGCGACAGCATAGGCTGTAGCCTATTCGCAAGCAATTTGGCGTATATTTTAGCGTCTAAGTTTATAAGAGACAGTGGCCGATACAAATCCGGCAAGGTTGGGTCCTTGTCCGGTTTTAATATCGTTATTCTGGTAGCTTCGCGAAGTGTTGGGGGGAGCACTCCGGCCTCCAGATTGACTTGGAGCAGCCTAGGGGCCAGAATATCCGCATATTCTTTATAGAATGCGGCAGTTAGGCTGTCTGCCCCTGGGGCTTTATCGCTGGGAATGCTACTAATAACTTGTTTAATATCGTCTAGAGTAATTGGGAGTTCCATGTATTTCCTAGCTCCGTCATTGAACCAGGCTAGACCTATGTCGTCCAAGTAGGCTGTTATGTCAGATTGCGATGGGTTCGTCTGTGACTTATACAGGTTTGAGTAGTATAGGGACATCTCACCCAGTATATCAGGCGGTGTTCTGACTAACTCACCACTATCTGTACGCAGCTCCGTGATGTAAGCAGCTCCCCTAGGGGTTCTCAGTAAGTTAGCTAATGTTTTACCTGCCTATCGCTTTCACCTTATCTTCTAGCTTGGGCATGTTTAGATAGGTACGCATTCTCCCTCTCTGCCTCATCCTGAAACTCTGTAAGTTTGGTCCTGATGGTCGCTATAGTGTCAGACGATGGGTCCTGCATTTGCATATGTTCCAGCTCCCCTATCTCCTGTTCTAGCCTTCGCAATGTGTTACGGTTATCACCCAGTACACCAGATTGCAGCATTATGCAGTCACCTCTGGTGACCACCATAAAGGCTTCCCAGAGTACTCCTGGGGAATCCACTGTACCCTTGTTAAATGTGAAATATTCTGTGATTTTAGTACGCAACTCCTCACAAAAAAACAAGTCTAGCAGTGCTGTGGATGGGAATTTCCAGGCAAATGGCTGAGCGTATGCAGGGGGGAGGCACAGCCTAATCTGGGCAAGAACGTTATCTGAGAATGTGCGGGATGATGTGCGGCGTCAGTGAGCCAAATGTGTAAGTCCCTGGATAGCAACCAGTAATCTAGACGCGACCATGCGTTACGATGATGTGTGATACATGTACCCTCTTTAGTCGTTGGGTGTAGGGCCATCCAAGAATCTATCAAGTGAAGGTCTTCGATGATATTATGCAGTGCTTCTGCAGCCCTCGTGTGGTGTGCCCGGGGTGAGCCCTGTCTATCCAACAGCATTGATAGGACCACGTTAAAGTCACCGCCCCACAGGATCGCAGTGTGCCCTAGGGTTTGGATTTTGTGCCATAAGTCCTGAAAAAATTCTGGGCTATCAATGTTCAGGCCATAGACGTTAATCAGTGCTATCGGTGTGTGACATAATTTTCTCTGCAATATGATGTATCGTCCTTTTCAATCCGCGATCGTGGTAAGGGTGCGCCAGTGTACACCCCGACGCATAAGGATTGAGACTCACCTAGAGTAAATAGAATATCCAGCCTCCACTACCACCTCCCAGTGCCTATTCCTCAATATCCCTGCTGATGTACTCGTCAGGTGCGTCTCCTGTAGTAAACATATATCTACCCCATGTCTCGTAAGATATGAGTGAATCAGTCTCACCTTCCTCCGGTCGTTCAGGCCTCGGACATTCCAGGTGAGGCACGTCAATGTGTTACCAGTGCGTGAGTGCGTCATTTCTAAGCCCTAATTTGGAGCATGTAATACGATCGCAGACAGGAGAGCGACGTGTATCTTCAGTGTGTGCGGATAGTTGCAAACAGTAAGCACTCCAACATAGCTCTAAGTTGAATAGCGGCCACAGAAGACCTACCACACGTGTTCCAATTTGAACTTTCCAAGGCAATTCAACAAACCCACAACTCACAACAGTCCTCCCCCCACCCACACCAACCCCCCAAACAGGTTGTGCAATCCCCCCACCCCTCTCCCATGATATCAACCAGGTCAAACATAGTGTCCAACCAAAGGGAATCATCCCATGGGGTACGTAGGGTCTCTGGCACCTACCCCTGTACTTGTGACAGGGTGGCCGAGCTGCAGATACCACGTACACACAACCAGAGCTCACCTTTAAACCACAGATCACAGCAGTTACTGAGAAAACCCGCGATTGTTAGACTACTGCAGCCCCTTCGATGGAAAGCAGAAAGTGTGCCTTACCGCCATTTGTAGACCCATCTTAACAGCATTCATCATGACCAAGTAGTGTTCGTGACAAGCAGCGCGGCCTACAGAGCTCTATTCG
Source organism: Lissotriton vulgaris (assembly GCF_964263255.1). NCBI lineage: Eukaryota > Metazoa > Chordata > Amphibia > Caudata > Salamandridae > Lissotriton > Lissotriton vulgaris. The sequence continues at coordinate 627,208,706 of NC_141687.1, forward strand.
TTGTCATTCAGTCTGCCCTCCCTCTGAAGTCTTCTGCTGCTTGTGTTCCTTTGCCATTTGCTTCGCATATGCTAATGCCGCCTTAGCGTCTGTAAAAAAGGTGGGCATGCCAGGGCCCTGGACACGCAACTTGACTGGGTATATTAATGCATCTTTAGTTCCTATTTGTTGGAATATTTTCTTCGCAGGGATAAATTCCCTGTGGGCAGCTTGCACCTGTAGGGTGAAATCTGGGTACATAGCCAAGTCATTTCCATGATATTGGATGGCACCCTTTTCTCTGGCTAGACGCAAGATCAGGTCTCGGTCCCTGTAGTTGAGCACTTGCGCCAGAATCGGCCTTGCCGGCGCGCCCGGCCGTGGCTTAGGTCCCAAGGACCTGTGCGCTCTTTCTATAAGGAACATTGGAGACCGGTGCGAACCAAACAGATCTTTCATCATAGTTTCAACGTACTGCTCCATATTTTGAATATCTGTTGATTCAGCAATTCCCGTGATCCGTATGTTGTTCCTTCTTGATCTCGCTTCCAAATCCTCATTTTTCTGTTGAATTAGAGCCAGCACTTTGTCCGTTCCTCTTAATTTCTTCTCCATGTCAGTCTGGCCTTCCTCCGTTTCCATCACTCTCGTCTCAAGAACACTCACCCGCCCTTCTTGCTTGTCCATTCTTTGAGTGATTCTGTCCATACGTTCTGCCAAAGTGTCCATTTTGGAATCAATGCCCTGAAGACTCGTTTTCAGTTCTTGATACATGGTTCGGACGTCCTCCGCCGGCAGTCGGTCAGACGCTCCATCTTGCACTGTCTCCTGCTCAACTGCATCAGTCTCAGGTGGTTTGTTCGATTTTTTATTGAAATTAATTTGCGGTTGCCTCGTGTCCAGCTTCCCAATGGTCACGTAAAGTCCGCTATTGTCGTAGGATCCGTACTTATATTAGATGTGGCCCATATCCACAACCACACTGGTGCGTCACAGGTGAACCTTTACAGACAGCGTGCAAGCAATGTAGCAATTAGCCTCGGACTTCAGACGTCAGGCAAGCCATATCCTCCAGCATTCCCTAAGCGCCACCAACCATGTGAGCTCTGCCGTCCACACTCCCCCGTCTCACCGGCTTTAGGGTCCTGCAGGGCGTACTTCAACTGTTTCTCTGCATTCAACATCACAGCGCAGTTATCCGCCTATGGGAAGGAGACACTGCGGTACAGCACATGCTGTCTCTTAGATCACCAGTCCTCTACCACAGTGAGTGGCCCCAACCACGCATACGTGCCAGCCATCAGCCAGAAGAAGGGGGGGGGGGATCCGGGTCTCCCGCAATGCCTTATGCGACTAGGCGCTCGGGTAACAGTTTTTGCTTACACAGGGAGCAACTGTCCGGGCTATGCTCTGCACACCCAAAGGGTCCTTCTCCCCAGCCTTGCGCCAAACAGTCAACCCCCAGTCATGCCATTTGGGCAGCGCGTGTGCTCCTCCTCACAAGCCTCCCGGTGCCTATTGACACCTCCAACGTTGGGGCCTATGATGTGCCTCGCTGATGCGCCATGCCGTCCGCTGCCCAAATATAAGGCCACTTGTCCCAAAGCTCTCATGGCGTACAGAATCGCCCACGATCTATGCGCTCCGCCAGGCCCGCCTGCCGCCTCTATAATGGTGGCCGGCAGTGTCCGGTCTCGAGCGCGAGGGGGGACCCAGGGAGAGCCGTGCGCGAGCCGGTCTCTCCCTGGGAAGGTTCGCGCAGACAGATTGGTCACAGGTGAGGTTAATTAGGGAGAGAGTCTATATATAGGGCCAGGGCAGGGTTTAGAGAGGGCTTTTCGGCGGGAGGCGGACAGCAGAGTTTGTTTTGCGGAGGTTGGATGGGCTCGCTTAACCCCCCCCCCCCTTGTGGCCAGAGCTTCTGGTGTCACTGGTTGGACGCGCGCGTCCTTTCAGGACGGCGGCTGGAGGCGTGGCTTCGGCGGTTGTCGCCTGCCTATCTACACCGTCGACCTGACGGACGGCGCTGCTGCCATGCCCCATGAGCCGGTAAGTGGGGGGGTCGGGTGTGAGTTGGTTGGTGCTGCCCCGCGCCGCCGGGCGCTCCTCCAGAGGTCTGTTCTGCCCCCCCCTCTGGGGCGGGGGGCCCGCTGGGGGGGCGGCTGGTGGTCGGCGGGGGGCGGTCCTTTGGGCGGGCTGCTCTTTGGGCGGTGTGGGTGGGGGTGGTGGGGGAGCGAGCGCTGTCGTGGTGAGCAGCTTTCACTTAGCTGTTTTCGCACCTCCCAATGCCCCTGCTTCACGGTCTGTCTTGGTCGTGGCTGGGGTTTTTTGCTCAGGCCATGCTGTGGCATTTCCGGACTTCTGTTGTGTCTCCTTTCCACCTTTGGTTTTTTGGTCATTGTCTGTGGGAGGGCCCCCTTTCGTGTGGAGGATTTCTAGTCTCCATGTTTAAGGAGGTGTCTTCGCAGTGTGTTCGTGTGGTTTGAGAGACTGCCATTTCTTGCAGTAACCCCCCCCCCTTTTTTGCCTGTTTTTTGCAGAATTAGTTATACAAATTTTGGCATGTTGAAAAATTTATTTTATCTTGCAAATATGGGATTCTTTATGTTATATCTGTGTTTGAAACCGTTGACATCTTTAATGGAATGCTTATCTCAGATGGCTTTCTACGGGTTGGGAACAAGCCTCAATACTTTAGCCTCATGTACTGTACCTTTTGCTTTTGTGATTTGTTCTTGTCCTGTTCTCCTTTTTCGGCTGTACCTATGGTGCGGCACTCTGACACCTTCGGGTAAGCATACATGCCAACATTTCAGGAGAGCAAAGTGGGAGATTTAAAAAAAAAAATCAGGAGAATGGGACTTTGAATCGGGTTACTGGCATGTATGGGCTTTGGAAGTGTACTGCTGTAGGATCGGACATTTGAAACGTAAATGCACGTTTTTTTCTTGCATGGAGCATAATGGCAGGCAGAGAGAGGGTGATGCAAGTGCTGGGCACTGGCCTGGCAGCTTGTTGGCAGTGCATGCACCCCCCACCCCCCTGTGGCAGCCAGTGCAGAAACAGCTCCCACCACCCCCTCCCAGTACTTTGCAGGTCTTTAAAAGACAATTCCCTTGTTAATGACTCTTTGTTGGTTTTTCACCCCTTCGAGAGCCCCTGCGTCGCCACTCGTTGTTGGAAGAATTAGCACTTTACACAATACCAAGCCCTGTCAGCTGAAACTCCTGAGGAATCGGGTTTTTGCTTGTAGGAATCGGGAGGCGGGAGACTAGCCTTCAAATCGGTAGTCTCACGCCTGAATCGGGAGGGTTGGCATGTCTGGGTAAGGTCCGCGCGCTCTATACCCACACATAAATAAATAAATGTACCCTCTGTTCCCCCAGCTGGCTGGGTTGTGGGGTGGGGGGGGGGTGGTGGGGGTGTTGCCGCTTCAGGGTGAGCCTCTTCCGTTGGGAGGGGTGGTAGGGGCTGCCTTTTTTACCGCCTGCAGTGACGTTGTCATTTTTCTTTGTGAAGACATTGCGGACTGCGCATGAGGCAGTTCGACCTGGGGAGGTGGCTCAGGAGAGGGATCTGGAGCGGATTCCTCTTCTGGGGTGTGAGGCGCAGTGCGCAATGATGATTTTCTGGCATTTTTTCGGACATTGCTGCAGTTGCCTACGGGTACGGGGGGTTGGTGGTGGGTGTGGCACTATGGGGAGAATCTCCCCGTCCGAGCTTTCGATCTATTGATTGGGGATGGGGCTGTTGGTGAGCAAGTTGCTCTTGCGACGCTGCCAGTGCGGCAAGCTGATGGGCATGCTGAGTCTGGAGGGGATGCTACCGCCGTCCAGGATGGGCGGACAGGGGATGCTACTACACCTATGGTTCATGACAAAGGGGACGAGACCATGTACTTAAAATTACCCTATACGGGCATTGGTTCAGTCTGGGGGGGGTGGGGAGCACGAGGGGGATCTGAAGCGGATTTCCCTTCTGGGGTGTGTGGCGCAGTGGGCCATGACAACATTTCTTATGGCACTTTCACGATGGTCAGTGATGGAAACTGGCCCAGTGGCAGGGGTTTACGCTGGGCATGCAGATGAACTGATTCTGGAAGTTTATGATGATGATCTGGAGGTGGGTGCATTACGAGATGTGGAAGTTCCACTTGTGACAGTCATGACTCAGAGGGGAGTTTTCGGGGCATTCTAGTTCACTTAGTTTTTTGCAGGAGTCTTGTGCGGACCATGCAATGGCACGTTTTTTGCAGGAGTCTCGTGCGGACCATGCAATGGCACGTTTTTGCAGGAGTCTCGTACGGACCATGCATCGGCACGTTTTTTGCAGGAGTCTCGTGCGGACCACGCAACAGCACGTTTTTTGCGGGAGTCTCGTGCGGACCACGCAAAGGCACGTGTTTCATCATTTTCTCTTCGTCCAGCAAGCCGCAACAAGGGGACCCTGTGGTGTTTCGACGGAAATTGGTTGACAAGGGGAGAGTCTCCCAGTTTCGTGTACCTGTTGGGATTGGGCATGAGCATGTTGGGGAACAAGTTGCTATTAAACCACTGCCTGTGCGGCACGCTGTTGTGAATGATAAGTCTCAAGGGGACGATGCCGCCATTTCACATGGGCGGACGGGGACTTTGCTCACCGCAAGGCCCAGGAGGAAGAGGGTATCCTCCACCGTATGCAATGGCCTTATTCAGGTATTGGTATGCCCCTGGTTTCCCACTTGTCAGGTAAAATGAAAATCCAGGATTTGGTATACTGCTATTGTTCATGTGTCACCTGACAGTACAGTAGGTATAAACATGTGTTCACGATGTGGGGGCAGGCACCCTTTCACATACTGCTTCCTGGGACAGCTTTTTGGATTTCAATGGGGGGGGGGACAAGGGGACTGAGGCCAGTTCTCTCGGTTGTCCCGAAGTGCTCCTACTCCTTTAAAGGTCCCGGTCTTGGAACAGTGGTTGCAGGATTCTCTGGGCTTTGATGCAGCAGTGCGCTTGCTCTGGGGCTTCGCGGTGGGTTTCACGATTGGTTACGGGGGGACCCGGCAGAGTAGGGGTCGGATGAATTGCAGTCAGCGAACTAGAGTTCCCAGGTTGTGGGGAATAACTTGGAAGTTGACCTTGCTGGGATTTGGCATCTTCTGGGTGGGGCGTTGGTGCGCTGCAAGCTGGTCCGTTCACTGCAGCGTCAAGGTCGCAGTGTTGCATTTTTAGAGTTGTTCCATTTGCTGGTGGCCCTGTACGTCTGATAAATGTAAAGAGAGGGTCCCCGCAAGGAGAACGTGTTTTGGATGAAAACACAATGACACAGTTATACAATAATTAAGGAAAGGTAAAGACAAAAATTCAAAATTATTCTTATGTGAATGTTGTCATTTATTTAACAACACTGCGCATGACTCAGTAAAGCATTTTACAATCACTTTGGAACAATTGAAAAGCCCCATGTGGGGAGAGGGAAAGGAAAGGAAGTCGTGCTCAAAAGCGGTGAAAAGGTTAAAGAAAATGCACAGATTCAAACAAAGAGTAAACAATTACAAACTTCAAGACAGGAATTGGAATTATTCCAAAGACCAAAAGCCTACACAAATTGTGGCAAATATTGAGAATACAGTTTAAGTGGGGACATTCTACGGTCACGTCTATGGTTTAGTGTAATCCAGGGGATGTGCCGGAAGTCCAATAGGGAAATTCGTCGACGTTTCGACCCCTATATGTAGGCTAAGTTAAGTCCTTTGCCGGGGTCTTCATCAGGACAATCACAGTGGGGGGAGGGGCGAGGTGGGGCCGTCCTGTCTGTAAAATTAAAAAACCAGTATCACAAAGTTGAAAATAACTGAATAAGCAGTCAGAGTCCTGCAAACCATAGTGGTTGGTTACTCAAGGCTAAGTAAACCATGAGGTCCGGGCCGCTGAGGCCTCAGGACATGCGGAAAAGAAGCGGAGTACGCAATTAATCATACTCTAGCTAGGTGGAATGGGTCATAAAGAGCGAGGAAGACATTAACCAACACGAAGTTTTTAAAAAAAAATCACACATAGTGGTATACACTCTGTAAGGTGGAGACTCACTTTAGGGTAGGGTAGGAATCACCGCAGGAGGGAATCCAATTGGTACATTACTCCTGGTGGAACTAGCTTCTCCGAGAGACTGTCAACTATGAATTGAACCAAAATTGTATATTATTGAAAATATATGGGAGAAAAATACCGGTGTGCAAACATTGATACAATCAAAAGTTTAATTCTACTATTGATCCAATAATGAAACTTTGGCCCAAGAGTCATACCATTAATTATGCAGTCCTTGCGTCATGGAGATATATCAAAAAGATCTATCACGTATGCGGGCGCTGTAGTGTTCTACTTCCTGATTTGGCTGGCTGTTACGAAGGCTTGCCAACACTAGATAAAAACAAGCATTTGCAATGCAATAGGTCTCGCATTAGGAAAGTTTGAGCTATTGGTATTGTAAATGACAAATTTTGTATTTATGTGTTGGTTTTGAAAATAGAGAAATTAATAGCTTTGTCATTTACAATGCCAATAGTTTTAACTTTCGCAAATGTGACACCTATAGCATTTGTAATGCAACATGTTTTGTATTTACGTGTCTTAGATGTATTGATATTACAAATAACAATGGCTTTTAATTTGTTTAATAAGTAATACTTAAATAAAAGTTACTGTAATTTATAATGGCAATAGCTTAAACTTTTGTAAATAACTTTTGTGAAGATTATGTTCAGTGTATTTTATTGTGACGAAAATCCAAGAACAGAAGTGAAATATTAACATATTTTTGTGACATTTGTAATAAAGCTTGAAACATTGAGAGAACATATTTGAACCAGTTGTTGTTGAATGGTTGCACAGATTGATGCTGTGGTGGTGCTGAGTAATGTGGTGGCGACAAGTGATGCTGTGGCGTTCAGTGATGCTGTGGTAGCGCATAGTGATATTGTGGTGCCCCTGAGTGATGCTGTGGTGGTGCTGAGTGATGCGATAGCTAGAGTGAGTGCGATAGATAGAGTGAGAGCGATAGATAGAGTGAGAGCGATAGATAGAGTGAGAGCGATAGATAGAGTGAGTGCGATAGATAGAGTGAGGGCGATAGATAGACAGAGTGAAGGCGATAGATAGAGTGAGGGTGATAGATAGATAGAGGAGAGCGATAGATAGATATAATGAGGGCGATAGATAGATAGAGTGAGGCAATAGATAAATAGAGAGAGGGCTATAAATAGAGAGAGGGCGATAGAGTGAGGGCGATAGATAGATATAGTGAGGCAATAGATAGATAGAGTGAGGGCGATAGATAGAGTGAGGGCGATAGATAGAGTGAGGGCGATAGATAGAGTGAGGGCGATAGATAGAGTGAGGGCGATACACAGATAGATAGAGTGAGGGCGATAGATAGATAGAGTGAGGGCGATAGATAGAGCAAGGGTGATAGATAGATGGATAGATAGATAGACAGAGAGAGAGGGCGGTAGACAGTTAGACAGAGTGAGGGCGATAGACAGATAGAGTGAGGGCGATAAATAGATAGAGTGAGGGCGATAAATAGATAGAGTGAGGGCGATAAATAGATAGAGTGAGGGCGATAGACAGATAGAGTGAGGGCGATAGATAGATAGAGTGAGGGCGATAGATAGATAGAGTGAGGGCGATAGACAGATAGATAGAGTGAGGGCGATAGACAGATAGATAGAGTGAGGGCGATAGACAGATAGATAGAGTGAGGGCGATAGACAGATAGATAGAGTGAGGGCGATAGACAGATAGACAGAGTGAGGGCGATAGATAGATAGATAGATAGATAGATAGATAGATAGATAGATAGATAGATAGATAGATAGAGTGAGGGCGATAGATAGAGTGAGACCTATTGGCTATGCCAATGATTGTTATATGGTAGTTTAAGAGAAATACTGCACAGGGTCTCCCATCTAAAAGTCTCCAAAAACTTTCTAGGAGACATGTAACACTTCTTAAAAATTGTGATTACAAGACTCTAAGGCCTAATATCTTTAATTTTAATGTGACAAAAATGTTCAGATAAAAATTCGGACTCTTGCGATCTTTTTACATTGATATGCCTATTATGGAGTATATGCAAAAATAAACGCTTTTGCAAAACGCCGGGCTGGGCTAGAGAGGTTAATCTGCCTCATAGCTCTCACGTTCTGTTTATCTCCCTGAAAGCAGATTTATGATGGTGGTTAAAATCAGTAAGTAACACGGCACACTGTGGGGAGCTGGGTAGCAGATGTACGTAGAGGCAATTCAGTCTCTGGCTGGCGCATACAGATGATCTGTCACAGGCATATGATAGGCAGCTTCTCCCCTCCTTGCAGAGGATGTGGCCTGGTTGCTAAATTGTTGGCTGCAAAACCAGGACACCTAAGTTACGATCCTGGCTTCCACGTGTTAAACATAACTGTGTGATCCTGGGAAAATAACTTCATAGCAGTGCTTTTGGATGCACAATGGAGAAAGAAAACGACAAAAACAAGAGAGAGCGCTCATATTACAACCTTAAATTGAACTAAAAACCTGAAAGTAATCCGTGCCCAATTTGTTTTCTTGTAGAAGTATATAACGCAAACTCGACTCGAAGGTATTGGCAGGCTTTAAATGAGCACCAGTTACGTTACACACAAGGACACATTCATTGTTGCTATACACAGGGAGATTAAGTGATTTGCACAGAATCACAGGATGATGAACCGACGCCGAGGCTCAAACCTGCTTCCCCAACTTCAAAGTCGACCGTTCTGCCCGTAAGGCCACATCCTCTCTCCATGTTACCACGCCGTTTAAATGTTCTCTAATTTTGGGGCTTGATGTGCAAATGGAGAAAGATGTTATTCCATTTAACAATTAGTCTGGACTCTTTAATAATTAGACACTTTCTAAAGCATACCAACCATGACGGTTATCTAGTTCTTGTGTAAGAAGGCCCTTTGAACTATTTAAATGACAGAGAAATGCATGTATTTACCCGTTTATCCATTTGCTGTGATCTTGTGAGACCCTGATTGCGGGCCAGTTGGGGTATGAAACACTAGTTGACGGGGAAAGCAATTAGCGTTTAAATAAACATTTGAAAAACTCGCCCTGGAAGCGTGCACAGTATTTGTAAACGGAAAGTTAGTGACGTCTGCCATACTGAAACATAAAGCATCAAGGTCGTTTTGGAGGCACCCTGTGATCAAAGAAAAGGGCGCGGCCTCCCAAATAAAATTAAACAAAGTTGAAATCAATATTCTATGAAGGAGAGCGCAGCTGTGTAGAGTTCACACATGACCTACTTCATGACGCATGCTGGTTAATAGTAAACAACTTGCTCATCACCATTAAACACCTACATTTTATCATTACAGTAGTCATTGTTTATGTTGCCGGACAATAAAAGTCATTTAAAAAAATACCGCCTTCGGGTAAAGTCCGCGCTATATAAAAATGCATAAATACATAAATAAATAAATACCGCCTTAGGGTAAAGTCCGCGCTATATCAAAATGCATAAATAACTAAATAAATAAATACCGCAAATCACCGCCGTCACTCTGCCGGCCTGCGACCAGGAAGTCAGGCAGGCCGGCGCGACAATAGGAAACAGGAAGTAGGAGGGCGGGAGCCTACCCCGCCTCCCACGGAAGAGCTGCGATTGGACGGAGCCGTGTTTGGAGCACCGGAGCAGGCAGGAGCCTACCCTGCGCCCCGGTGCCGAAGGAGGGAAGAAGAGTCCTGCTGCCGGGCCCTGCAGCTGAGGAGAGCCGCCGCACGAAGGAAGCCGGTGAGTGGGTTGCTGAGCGGGGGGAAGCATGTGCGCTCGCGAGTGCAGGGGGGGGAGAGAAGCATGCGCGCGCGAGTGCGGGGGGGGCGGGCTTTGTATGTGTGTGTGCGTGCGTGTGTGTGACTGTGGGGGAGGGGGGGGTGTGTGTGTGTGAGCGAGTGTCTGTGTGCCTGTATGTGTGTGCCTGCGCTCGCCTGTGTGTGCGTGCATGCAGAGGGGTGGGGGCTGCCTGCCTGCGTCTGTGTGAGCAAGGGCTGAGTTACTCTGCGCATGCGCGGGTACTCTGCGAATGCGCGGGTCAGACGCGCGCTCCCGCGGTGAAAACTACGAAGGAATTACGCTCGTGTCAGATTGGTGTCCACATTCCCAATAACGGGCTATAACGGGCCACAATAGGTCTGAAGCAGACACCCTCAATGCTCACGCATTGAGCGTAGGTCTGCTCGACCTAACAATGTACATCAAAGTGTTTAATTAAGTGGGAACCGCTATCCAGACTTAAAAACAGATAGCGTTCAGATGTCATACCATTAGTTATGCATTCCTTGCCTCGTAGAGATATATCAAAAAGGTCTATCACTTATGTGGGCGCTGTAGTGATCTGCTTCCCGATCTGGCTGGCTATTACGAAGGCTTGCCAACTCTAAATAATGTACAAAAAGGAGTTTAATAACGTAAAAACCGCTATCTAGACTTAAAAACACTTGGAGTACAGATGTAAAATATCATAGCCTAGGTGTGGTAAGCCCAAGCGTCATACCTCAAAGGATGCCGACCTGGTGTATAAGTCAGCTGGGTTTTGGGTGAAGTTAGTTTCAACGAGGTCATATATAGACGCTGTAATTTAATAAAACAATTTTTGAAGAAGGTTCTTTGCGGAGGTGACCAAATCAAATTGGGGAGACAGTTCTATAAAACATACAACTGGCGCACATACCTCATTACATGCGTCCACATAGATATATAGTGGAGGGGAGACGGAAAATCCCGACGGCAACCGCCATTTTCAAAAGGATACAGACTCGCAGTCACGAGTGAATCCTGGCGGGGAAAGAAGATCAAGATAAAAGGTCGTGTTTCCGTTCTAACCAAGGCCAATAGAATGGGAAAGAGGCACAAGAAATGAGCACTTACATGCAGCTTGTAGCGCGAGGCTATTCCCTTGAAACCTGCTCGTGTCTGCCGAACTCCGCCAGCAACTACGCGGAGTTTGGGGCGGGGTCACTAAGGCACTCGGGTGAAGACAATAGAAGAAATACTAAAGCGTCTCACCAAAGGAGAACGACTTAGAAGGCCCATAGCGCTATGCAAAAATTGATATAAATGTAAATGTAAGGTGTTTTGTAGCGCGCTCAATTACTACCGGAGTATCCTGGCGCGAATGACCGCTGGGGAACCCGTCCTGGCTTTCCCTGTGAGATGGTCCCATGCTGGGTATCTCCAAGGTGAAGCCAGGCATCCCCGGCGTCTGTGGGGGGCCGTTGTAGAGATGAGGCAAGCTTAATGCCCAGAGTTACCGAGTGTGATCACTGCCCAAAGTGGGCACCGAGGCGAGAATTATCAGTCCGCTGACCCTGGTCCTCGACCCTGCCGCGTCGGGAATCGAACCCTGGTCCCGGGCCGTTCTCAGCCTCCGGGTCTGCCGCCTCTAACCAGTGAGCCACACCTCTCTACAGATATACATATATTTTCAATAATATACAATTTTGGTTCAATTCATAGTTGACAGTCTCTCGGAGAAGCTAGTTCCACCAGGAGTAATGTACCAATTGGATTCCCTCCTGCGGTGATTCCTACCCTACCCTAAAGTGAGTCTCCACCTTACAGAGTGTATACCACTATGTGTGATTTTAAAAAAAAAACTTTGTGTTGGTTAATGTCTTCCTCGCTCTTTATGACCCATTCCACCTAGCTAGAGTATGATTAATTGCGTACTCCGCTTCTTTTCCGCATGTCCTGAGGCCTCAGCGGCCCGGACCTCATGGTTTACTTAGCCTTGAGTAACCAACCACTATGGTTTGCAGGACTCTGACTGCTTATTCAGTTATTTTCAACTTTGTGATACTGGTTTTTTAATTTTACAGACAGGACGGCCCCACCTCGCCCCTCCCCCCACTGTGATTGTCCTGATGAAGACCCCGGCAAAGGACTTAACTTAGCCTACATATAGGGGTCGAAACGTCGACGAATTTCCCTATTGGACTTCCGGCACATCCCCTGGATTACACTAAACCATAGACGTGACCGTAGAATGTCCCCACTTAAACTGTATTCTCAATATTTGCCACAATTTGTGTAGGCTTTTGGTCTTTGGAATAATTCAATTCCTGTCTTGAAGTTTGTAATTGTTTACTCTTTGTTTGAATCTGTGCATTTTCTTTAACCTTTTCACCGCTTTTGAGCACGACTTCCTTTCCTTTCCCTCTCCCCACATGGGGCTTTTCAATTGTTCCAAAGTGATTGTAAAATGCTTCACTGAGTCATGCGCAGTGTTGTTAAATAAATGACAACATTCACATAAGAATAATTTTGAATTTTTGTCTTTACCTTTCCTTAATTATTGTATAACTGTGTCATTGTGTTTTCATCCAAAACACGTTCTCCTTGCGGGGACCCTCTCTTTACATTTACCAGACTACGCCCAGGTCCCCGTGACTGCATGGGTTTAACCCCCTTTTGTAATGCCCTGTACGTCTGAGGCGTGGAATTCCAGAACAGGACTGGGTTCTTCCAGGTTGATAATTTGGCATTTGTTTCCCGGGCGAAGGGCAAGGGATTTGTGTGTGCTGCAGCTGTTGTGTGCTTTCCGTTGTGGTGCCTGCAGCTGAATATTTTTTCACAGCACAACATATTCTATGGGCTTTCATTGCACTTGGTGGACAGAGGTTTTTCGCACATCACTATCCCTGGTTACATGGTGGGATTTCTTTTTATGGGCAGCTCAGGTTGGGGAGGGATCTGGTGGGGGGTGTTTTTTGCTTGCACAGGTTTTTGGAAGGTTTGGGTAGACTACAGGCTGGTTCTAAGCGGCTGCGACAGCCTGTCCTTTTGCTTTACTTCGGCAAATGTTCTCCTAGTTGCCTTCTTGCTGTTCTGGTGCTTTTGAGTGCGTTATGTTTCGGTTCTGTTTTGTATGGTTATTTTGATGCGTTTCGGGCTTCCAAACTCTTGGGTTTGCGTTCCGGGTCGGGCATGTCCAGTACGGAGGTGTTTGTGGAAGGGTATGGATTGCGCCTTTGGCTACGGGCCTGAGACGGATCAGCTGGGTGGGGTACGGGGTTTTTCCTGGTGAGGATGCCAGCCCAATTTTTTGTTTCCCAGTTGTGGACCGTTTTTTCAGGAAGGTACTTTTGGGGTTGGGGTTGCCTCCTTTACCCTTTAGCACTCATTCTTTTAGGTTTGGGGTGGTTCTGTTGCTGCATGTTTGGGGTGGGATTGGGCTCAGACCCGCAGGATTGGGAGATGGAGGTCGAGATGCTGCGAGAAATTTGTCAGACGGTAGTGCACCTTCTTTTCTTGATGTGTTTTTTCTCCTAGGTCCTTTGCGCAGGATGGTTACAGTTAAACTGAGGATTTGGTTTGTTGGTGACTCCTTTTGCAATGGGCCGCAATCCCTGCAGAATGCCAAAATTGTTGGGGGGGTTTCTTGGTCTCAGCAGTTCACGCATGAAGTGTATTGGCATGGTAATTGGGGACTGTGTTGGGGGGATTGTTTCATATTGTCTCTGCTCTGTGAGGGAGGGGGGGGGGGTCTGCCAGTCTTGCAAGAATTTCAACTGGGTGAAACTGATCTGTTTTTTTTCTATTCTGGTCTGTCTTTGTTACGAATGATGCAGATGGATCCGGACGTCGTCACGGCGCATGGGCGAGCACCATGGTGACCTGGACGGCATTTGTGCCACGTCTACGCTGGAATGGAGCTCTACCTTGCACAGCTGTGGGCAGAGCACGGACACTGAACCACTCTATGCAACTGTTTTGTACTGGCATGCTATTTTTCATTTTGGCTCATCCTCACTTACAGGTTTCTGAGTGGCACTTGTTTCATGAGGATGGGGTTCACCTTTCTCAGATGGGTCAGTCCTTTTATCTTTTGAATTGCGGATTTGATCGCGAAAGTTCAGGATGTGCAGTTGTGGTTCTTGGGGTGTTGTTTCCTTTTCTATTTTGGTGGGGCAGGAAAACTCTAAAGGTTTTCCTGGGTGGCGGTTTTTAGTGGGGGGTGGGCAGCCTGGAGCGGGTTGGTCCATCCCCAAAGGGCAGGTAAAGGACAGGAGGGGATAGTACAGGATTCAGTTGCCTGTTTTGTTTGGTTTTATTTGGTGGGGGTTTGACTTCTTATCAGGGTTGCTCAGTGAGCTGAAGGATTTGAGTATTAATAAATAAATAATCAAAATATGTTGAGAGATGTTTTGCCTACACCTGTCTTAATAAAGTGGCCTTTCTTGCTTACCAAGAAGTTGTGGACAATGAGTTCTTGCGCGAGGGGGGACCCAGGGAGAGCCGTGCGCGAGCCGGTCTCTCCCTGGGAAGGTTCGCGCAGACAGATTGGCCACAGGTGAGGTTAATTAGGGAGAGAGTCTATATATAGGGCCAGGGCAGGGTTTAGAGAGGGCTTTTCGGCGGGAGGCGGACAGCGGAGTTTGTTTTGCCCCACCCACCCTCCCTGCTTTTGTCTTTTAGGCCTTTTTTCTTGCGATTGTGCTTTAGGTAATTTTGTTGTTAGGTTTGCCACGCTAAGACGGGTTGTACTCTTTTCTTTTGTAGGCGGTTTTTAGTGGGGGGTGGGCAGCCTGGAGCGGGTTGGTCCATCCCCAAAGGGCAGGTAAAGGACAGGAGGGGATAGTACAGGATTCAGTTGCCTGGGTTTGTTAGGTTTTATTTGGTGGGGGGTTGACTTCTTATCAGGGTTGCTCAGTGAGCTGAAGGATTTGAGTATTAATAAATAAATAATCAAAATATGTTGAGAGATGTTTTGCCTACACCTGTCTTAATAAAGTGGCCTTTCTTGCTTACCAAGAAGTTGTGGACAATGAGTTCTTGCGCAATCGCAGTGACGGCAGCGTATGGTCTCAGTTCTCCCACGTCGTAACTGGTCCCAAGTGCTCGCAGCATGCGGCTCCCAGGACTCCTCCAACAGTTTTTGCCGCCGTTCGCCAGCCCACCGGGTCACGCACACGGCACGGTACTCCGGCCGTACCGGCTGTCAGACTGTTGGTCTACACACTGCGGGCACCAGGTGGTCCAGTCCACTCCTCCGCCGGCACCAGCATTCTCGCCACAGCCCCCAACTGTCGCGCCGTGTTATCAATTATCTCCTCAGGGGGGCCTCTCGCCAAAGGCGGATGTACAGTCCAATTCCACCCAGGGTCTGACGATGCTCGCCCCTGGGCAGCCGTCCACGCAAGCTCCCGGCTTCAGACAGCGACGCAGGTCTCTCTAGTCAATCTCCCCGGTTTTCCCTCAAGTACCAACTTCGGGTCCGCATCGATGCGTGCAGGACCGCAGCCCACACCTGGTCCTGTAAGGTTTCGCCAGTGTCCGACGTGTATGATGCGGATTCTGTCGGATTAATGTGCTCGGCCGGCGGAGCTGCGTTAGCAAGCAGCCATTCCGCTGCACAGCCAAGCCACGCCCCCGGGTGAAGAGAGTACTTAAGTATGGTCGTGGGTGATTAACCAAAGTGTCTGTAAAATAGGAGGAACTTGATTTCCTTTCTGAAAATGAATGGGTGGGTGGTTAGGAGGAGACAGAGAGTTGAATATTCTTGTGGCACTACCAGTGAATGACTGGTGCGTATATCGTTCGCCATTGAAAGTGGATGGTCCAGGAGTAGGGATTGAGCATTTCTGGAACCCCTATTTGCTTCAGAGATTTTCAGTTTCTCATTTAGATAGGAGGTAAAGAGGAGTTCAGTGCCCGGTGGGAAATGCAGGTGGTTTTGAATTGGGCCTGCGCTTCGATAGAAAGCCATTGGAGGGTTGGCAGGGCAAATTTCTTGAGACCTCAAACAAAGTATGCTGCTGCATTTAGTGTTGCTCTCAGTGGTCCTGGATGAACTTTGGGAATGTGTTGTTGTATATTTATACTCACATAAATATGTCTACCTGGTGTCTATAGTCCTTTCTTTGTGTTCCTACCTTCTCTATCTCTCATGTTACCTATCTGTATTCTATTTGTGGTGTTGAGAATTCCAGCCCTGGCAGTTGGTCTGGTCAGCTGTGGGGTTTCTCTGCTCTGTGTCTTATCTTATCCTGTAACATAATAAATACATCTTACTACAAGAAGACGTGTCCTGCTTACTGCTCAATACTATTTACAACATTTTGGCGACGTTTGAAGCTGACCAGACCAGAAGCAGACCAAAAGGAGAAGATCAGGAAGACCAGAGCAGTACCTCACCAAAAAGAACCCATCTAACTGCGGCAAGAAACAAGAGGAAAAGCCTAGAACCGGCGTATGAAAGAAAGTCTGAAGAAATTAGCCGGAAGTTTCAAAGAAAATCATCAAGACGGAAAAATTAATTCCAGGACCCACTTAACTAAGGAATGGGTGGGGACAGAAAATGTCTTTGGACTGGTAGAGGAGATAATAAATTCCAGGACCTGCTGAAGCAAGGCATTGGTGGGGACAGAAGATTGTCTCTGGACTGGAAGAGGGAAAATAATTTCCAAGACCCGCTGAATCCAGAGATGGATGGGGTCAGAGAAAGTCTCTGGACTGGAAGGGAAATATGTAAATTCCAGGACCCGCTGGGCCAAGAGTTGGGTGGGGACAGAAGAATGTCTCTGGTCTGGAAGGGAAATGTGTATATTCCAGGACCCGCTGAGCCGTGTGTTGGGTGGGGACAGTTGAATGTCTCTGGTCTGGAAGGGGACAAAAGTTCCAGATTTAGGACTGAAGCATGATGTCCTCATTTTAGAGACTCCGAAACTAGATCAGTGAGTTCTGAACTTGGTCAGTGATCTGGTGACTCCAAAACTTAAATAAGATCTGCAATGTGACAGTGAGCCTAGAAGCAAGTCAAAGAATCTAGGAGAGGATTGAGCGTCTGGGCGATCATGACTGAGAAGTTTCCGATTGTATTAAGAAGAAGGTTCCAGAAGCATGAGGAAAATTGTGACAGTGGGGGTTTACAGTAGTACCAAATTTAAGGTCCCAGATTCACGATGGAGAGTTGTGACGGAGAGGTTCTGAGATACCTCCTGAGAAATCTTTTACTGCAGAATGACTGGCTGCTTTGTCTAGATCTCAAGGGCATAGAGGGGCCAGATGTCCGAATTCCAATCCCTCCCTTTCGGTCTGTCCTCAGCACCTTGCTGCTTCACAAAACTACTCAGGCCAGTTGTAGAGGCACTGAGGACGAAGGGAAACAGCCATTACAATGCAACTAAAACAACTCACTACCATTACAACAAAACTTTTACAACGCAGGATCCATTACAACGCATGTCAATACAACGCAGATGCTATTACAATGCATGCCATTACAACATAAGTATGGGTAAGTATTTAATTACATTTTAACCCCTACACCATCCAACACTTACCCTACTATTACGCCCACTGGAGTTAGAATAGTAATTTTAATCCCTACACTATCCAACACTTACCGTACTATTACAGCCCCCTGGAGTTAGAATAGTAATTTTAACCCCTACATTATCCACCACTTACACTACTATCACATTCCCATTAATTAAATTAAAAAAAAACGTACCCATACTTACGTTGTAATGGCATGCGTTGTAATAGCAGCTGCGTTGTAATGGCATGCGTTTTAATGGATCCTGCGTTGTAAACGTTTCTTTGTAATGGTATGCGTTGTGAATGTATGCATTGTAACATCTTACATCCAGGACGAAGGGCATCATAATTGAATATCTCAGCAACTTCCTCCTGATGACTCAGTCACACTCGCATCTGGTGTCACACTTGAACATGACTATTGTGCTCTTCATGATCTGGGTTTCTTCATCAATTTTCAGAAATCATAGTTGACTCCGGTGCAAACCATGAATTTCCTGTGGTTTCTCATAGACTCTTATTGTTTTCTTTGATCCAAGCCATCTTTCCAGGCACACTGCATTACAGGGCATTACAGCATTTCATAGAAGCTCACCTCCGGAAGGGCCTCACTTACACAGAAC
Organism: Lissotriton vulgaris; assembly: GCF_964263255.1. NCBI lineage: Eukaryota > Metazoa > Chordata > Amphibia > Caudata > Salamandridae > Lissotriton > Lissotriton vulgaris. Next base: position 627,226,639 of record NC_141687.1, read on the forward strand.
TCGTGACCCTGATGAATGAGGCCAGGACAGAGCTACAGTGGTGGATGGACCATATGGAGGCATGGAATAATTGAGCAATCTTCGGTTCACTACCTGAACTTGGTAATAGAGTTGCACACCAGCCAGCAGGGTTGGGGCACCAGATATGGTTCAGTCACTATGGGCGGAAGATTGACAGAGGAAGAGTTGAGATTACATATCAACTGCCTGGAGCTGCTGGCGAGATCCATTGCGATCCGATCAATGACAAGGGACAAGGTACCATATTTTGTCTTCGGTTAGACAACATGGCAGTGGTCAGTACATCAATCAGTTGGGGGGGGTACTCGATCAAGAGCATTAGCAGAACTGGCCAAGGACTTCTGGTTCTTCTGCCTCCAATGGCAAATTTCATTTATGGCAAGCATTTTCCAGGCTCTCTTAACCCTTAGGCGGACTGGAACTTCAGGCATTTCACGGATTCCAGCAATAGGCAACTGGACCCGGCGACCTTTCAGGCAGTGATGGACCGGTGGGGTCCCTGCTGTGTGGACCTGTTTGCATCCAGCCCTAATGCCCAGATTCTCCTGTATGTCAGCTGGAGACCAAACCCGGGTGCCTTGGCAATGGACGACTTCCTGCAGGACTTGACAGCTGGTCAGGTCTATGTGTTCCTACGATTTCTCCTGATTCCCAGAGTGACGGCTGGCTCAAGCCAAGTGTCAGGGAGCTTCATTGGTGCTGGAGCCTTCAATCTGGAAATCTCAGACTTGGTTCACCTCTCTTCTGGAGGTTGTCATGGAATGGAACCGGTACGGCTTTGTTCGCTTCCTGGGATCCTGCGGGACCCCAATGGCCGTCCACATTCTCTGGTGTTGCAAGGACACCTCCTTCTCATGATATTGGCTGGATGGCAGACTTTTGGACGAAGGTGAGAGACTCATCCAGCAAGAATGGGCCCCAGGGACAGCCAAGCGATACAGGTCAGCTTAGAGAAGATGGGTTTGTTGGTATGTGGAGAGGCACCTGGATCCTTTGTGGATGCAAGTTACAGACGTCTTGATTTTCCTTGCAGGGTTGACCAGCTTGGGCCACACTTACTTCACAGTGTACTGAATTGGCGATTTCAGTGGGGCATCTCCCCACCAACACTGTCCCGTAAGCAAGCACCTATAGGTGTGCAAACTGTTAAAGGGTATCAAAATGAGACAATCCTCGCAATCTAGATATTCTGACTTATGGGAATTTAACCTAGTTCTGTGTCTCTTAACAGAATGGCAGAATAATCAGTACCTGTCCAGAAAGTAAATTTCCGTGAAATTGGTTATGTTATTGTGCCTCATCTCTTGCAAGAGAGTTTCTGATATCAAGGCGTTGGACATCATTGCAAAGGTTTTCACTCCGAATGGTGTTACCTTCATTATTTTGCGAAGGACCAAAGCTAATACCAGATCAGTAACTTACTCGTCCTTTGAGGGTTCTCCTAAAATCTGTGTGGTACACTGCCTAAAGGCTTATGAGGAGATGACGGCAGAGGTTAGATCTCTGGGTGAGAAACAACTGTAGAGTGCCATTAAGAAGATATTCAAGGCTGTTTCTTCTCTTTCCATTGCCAGATGGGTAAGATGGAGCAAAGCAGAGGCTAGGATCGATACTCACCTTTTTTGTGGGCCACTCGGGCCAGGGGACTATGGCATCCAAGGCTGTTCAGGTTGGCCGCAGACTTGAGGACATTATGAGAGCGGCGGATTGGTCCTCAGAGTCCACAGTCAAAAGGTTTTAATAGTTTTAAACCAATATATAATGCTGCATCTCCGGTGGTAAGTAAGCTTTAAAAATGCATAATCCTCGCCTCAGGTCCTGACATAGAATTAAAATTTTCCTTGCTCAGCCTTTCACAGGCAAAGCACTCACAGGTTACTTACAGCATCTCCCACTCTACTATTTGCCAACCAGGGATGCAGCATTGCTAGGCCACTACATCATGCTGATGGAGCAAGAACTCGTATAAAAGGACACAATCCTCTCATATAATCTTGTAACAAAGTATTAATAATGTATTGTGATACTAATAAGCACCACATTTCATATAGTCTTAGCCAGATGAAGCTTGCCTATGTGTTCTACTAACAAGTAACCAGAGGGGAGTTTAAATTGGCTCCTAACGCGGGGAATTGTATTGCGCATGTGTCAACTGCATGACTTCTTAACGCTTGGAGGGAAATTTCTGCCGCTGCGGAAATGCATCTAATATGGCCACTTGAAAGCTCACAAGCTAAGCATCTGCTCTGCTGAAACTAAAATGGGTTATATACTAAATGCTAATGCATGAAGAGTCTTCATAAGTAAATGGGATTAGAGTAGAGATAGGTGGTATACAGTGAAATCATTTTACTTTGAAAATAATACTTTTTCTTTTGACCTCTCTATTAGTTAGTATTTGGGCCTCTGAACGATGCAAAAGTCTACCACACACGTGGTTCTTTATGCAGGCTCACTGATGACAAGCCAGAAACAGTGATGTCAAATCTTGAAATCCGTCCAAGGCCGTTCTCGGTACATGTCCTGGGAACCAGCTGAACATCTTGAAGACTCAATGGACAACTATGAAATATATACATTGTTGTTGATACATTTGTGAACATGGGTGGGAAATAAAGCTTGGAAGAAACAAATTAATGGGCAGGAACTTAAAACAATGAACTAAAGAAAAGTTATTAATACTAAGCATGGTGTGATGATCATTCCCTCAGCTCGTCCAATCAGAAATCAGAGTTTCATAAAGTTGAAACATTTAGGGGTGGTACATGCCATTAGAAAAGTTGTTAGTTAGAACAGGGGGTAGTCGCAGTAAGATAAAGCCTGAGAGACCGAGATGCTGTCCCAATGCTGATCGAATACCCGAAGAAACAGACTTAGAATTTTGAAGCTAAATAATTAGAAGAAGATTGCGGAAGACTCGAGGAGGTGATAGAATTAGAAGAAGATTGTGGAAGAAACGAGGAGGAAATAGAATTAGAAGATCGTGGAAGACTTGAGGAGGAAGTTAGTGTCAGAGAGAGGTGAGACACAGGCATCGAATCCAGAAGAGGTCATCTATCCTGTCCTGTAACCTGTCTTGAAATCCTTGTCACCTGAACTTTCTAAGGGACCCATTAACTCTTGGCCAGAGGGCTCTGATTTCCACACCATCCTAGGTAAATTTATCTCTGTGTATTGTGACAATGCACTTCCCGCTCTATCCTCTTTTTCCCTGAGGTACTCGTTGTTGTGAAATCTCATTTAATAGAATACTAAAATTGGGTAAATTGATCTTACCACCTCAGAAAGATGGAGTTAACACTGTAATTTGTTTTGCTCACAAGAATTGCTACATAAAACATTTAAACTATCCAGAGTCTGTGGTTATTTAATAAGATATCATATCATCAATTATTATTCAACTAAAATATATCCATTTATTGAAGTAAAGGCTTTAGGGTCAGAGAAAAATAAGAGAAATAATAGGTAACTGATCTATTTAAGCATTTATAAAATTTACCCCCAGCATTGTTAACTAGCCTATATGAGTGAGTGCGTATATGGGCCAAGATGAATATATAGGGATAGATTTTCACAGGCTGGTAGACCGCTTGATTAAGCATGGGCGAATTTTGCGGATCTCGCGTTCGCGAATTTTGCGGATTTGCGAACTCGCAATCCGCAAAATCCGCGAATTCTTGCGAATTTGCGGATTTTTATTTTTTTTTTGTGTTCGCAAGGATTTCTGCCAGTTCGCGAGGGTTTCGTACCAGTTCGCAATTGCGAACTTACATTTCGTCGCGCAACGGTCGCGAATTATGTTGTTTCTACGTCTGGTTCATCATCACAGGTTCCCAGCACCCTCTGTTTCACCACTGCAACCCTCTGTTACATCAATGCCACCCTCTGGTTCATCATTACTGTAGATTATGGGGGGGAAAAGCAAGCACACCAGCCCTGCTTCAACTGAGATGAATTAATTTGGGGTTAGTTTATTAATGTGTCACTGTTTTAAAATTCCAGTCTGGCACCTGCTTCCTTATCTGTAATTTTGCTTTCTGTTGCAGTGCATTTTTTTTCCCCAGGACCTTCTTTGTGGCCTACTTGTAGCTATTGTATGAGCCTGCTGTGAGGGTCAGAGCAGGGTCATACAATTGTTGCAACTAGCAACTGAATTCTGGAGGGGCCCCAGTCAGGAAGCACTACCGGGAATTGTTACTAATGATGAGTTTGAACTCTTGCCCCTGCCGAGTGCTTTCAGTTTTGAAAAACTCGTTTTTCTGCAATTTCGCGGGGTTCGCGGGGTGCGAACACGCGCGAGATCGGATTCGGAAGCCGCAAATTCGTGCGAATATGCAATTTGTTTTTTTGCGGCGTGTTAGTTGGCAAGGTTTTGTGCGTTTTTGCGAGCCGCTCGTAGCGCAAGACGCGAAGTTACCCTCGCGGTCGTTCAAGGGCGCAGCCATCTTGTTTGCCTGACGTATTTCCGTTTCCGGGCGCGACGTGTAATCTCGCAAAGTCCGCGGCTTGCCAGTACAGTCTCGCGCGTGTTCGCAAGGAAAATCTCGCGCGAACTTACCCGCGCGGTCGTGAACGGGCGCGGCCATCTTGTTTCTCATTCATTGCTATGGTTCTGGGCATGGTCTTTGTATCCTCTGTCAATCTCTGCCATCCTTTGCTTGTTTGAAGTTTTTTTTGATCTATTTTACTTATTATCTATCCCTCTATTTTTCTAGCCCTATATTTTTGTGTTTACTGCTACTTTTGGTTAATTTTATACTACTTTTGTAAACTCTTTTCTTTTCTTCTCTTCCCTATTCTATTTTCTTTATTCCTTTCCGCCCAGACCATGGTGAAGGGAGCCGGGAAGCATCCCGAGAAGGGGAAGGGTCCCGCACCCCGTGTCCGGCTCCCGTGCGGGCGTTTGAGGGGGGAGCTAGTGATGCCACGGGAGATCTTTACCCCGGAGGAGGTGGCCCAACTCATTTTTTATGTTCAGCGCCGCCTCCCCAGGACCATCATGGGAGGCGGCAGGATCAGTGCCGGGTACGGGGCCCGGGAGCGCCGGAAGCGGTGGGAGAAGGTGTGCCAGGCCATTTACCACCACTCTCGGGTCTGGCGCACCTACAACCAGGCCACCCACCGCTGGACGGATGTCCTGACCCGTGAGCGAGATCTGCTCGACCTCCTTGGCCTTGAGATCCCCGGGCTTGGTGAGTAGTAGTAGCTATGTCTTTACTACTATGTTTTCTCCTGCTGTGTTATTATATTGCAAATTTTTGTTTTTTACCAAGAGCAATAATGCTGCTCATTACATTGTAGGTAAATTTTATTTCAAAATCTTCTGTGCATTTCAGGTACACTGCTCTCCTTCTTCTCAGTAGTGTTGCTACTATGCTTATTTGTTTTAGATTTTGTGTTCATTTCATTGGCCTGTGAAATTATGTATGAGTGTAGTTGAAAGAACTGCGTAATGCTACACACTAAGGTTCAGATTTTTAATTACCGGCGCATCCCTGCAAAGTTGCAGGGATGCGCCAGTAATTGTGCGTCACGCCACCATCACCCATGGTGCGCCGTATTTACAATGCGGCGCACCATGGGCCCAAAACGTCACCAAAGCGTTACGCATCTGTGCCGTAAAGGCGGCGCATTGCTGGAGTTGCGTCGCAACGATGGTGCAGCTCCATCAATGCTCTGGGGTGCCCTATCTCCCCAATGCTGCGTCAAGCCGTACGTCTGCTTCCAGCAGGCGCAGGGTTTGAGTCACGCATCATTGTCCTCAAAGTGACTGATTGAAATCTTGTAGATTTCCCTCAGCCACTTTTAGGATGCGTTCCTGCGCAGGAACGCCCTCCCTTGCGCCGGAACACCCCTATTGGCGCAGGGCTTTACAACGTGATGCATCTCCCAGATGCGTCACGTTGTTAATATACGCCGCACCATTGCGCCTCTTTTGTGCTGTCGCTGCGTCACAAAAGTCACGCAACAATGGAGCAAAAGAGCCGCAAGGGCCTTATAAATCAGCCCCTACAGACTCAAGTCCAGTCCTTCCTTTGTACACATGGCGATAAGAAGAAATAGTGGTGGTGGATTAATAGTTTGAGTATTTTAATGACTGGTGAATGTAGTAGGAAACTTTAGTGTTGTCGCTGATCTTCAATCACGATGGACTTTGGCTGTCACTTTGCGTGCTGCGGACTGCTGCCTGCCAATCCTAGGCAAACCTTTTTAGTACTTTGTTTAGTGAGTTACATAGGGTAGTTTCCAATTCGACGGTCCGCAAATCAAGCAATACTAAAGTAATGACGTAGTCGACCACATGAGATTGGTCAATAATATATCCCGTGGAGTCGTTCCCTATTTGCTATTTCGCAAAAATATTTTGTTACTTTGTTAGTTCTTTTTTAAATGTTTGATTTGGTTGAGAAATAAATATCATCCATGTTTTCTGTTTTTCTTTCTTTCATGTTGTACATCAGCTTCCCCCAGGGGCAAGAGGAGGACACAGGAGGAGGAGGAGGAGGGTGCTGTTGTCGATGCAGGCCAGGACCGGGCAGTCGAGGGCTCCTTTGCTGGCCCCAGTAAGTTTTAATTTTAATATAGAGTACTTATTTTTTCCTAGCGTTCCTCATTCGATTTTTTCTAAATCGTCTTTGATCTTCTTGTAGACAGGATCTAAATTCTTATCCCTATGACTCCGTGTGGTATTACTAGATTATTCTTATTAGTCTGTCTGTGTAGCTAACTAAGATTGCACATTTGGCATTTCCATTGGACTCCCATTCTAGTCAGCAATAGCTCTATGCACTGAGTGTAGTCCTCTGGGATTGTCCATAATGTCTTTTCAAGTATTCTAAATGTTTATGCTTTGACCATTGCCAACAATAAAAAGGTGAATGACCACCACCAAGAAATAATAAGATACTACTTTACTTTTGGTTTGGATAGGACAATCCATTCTACTACTGTTGCAGGGACAAATCTGCACAAACAGAACTATGGACACTAAATAATGCATCGCTTAGCTTATCAATTATAATAGGTGCTGTAACTGTTAGACTTTCCACATACCTCAGTGATAACAGACTTTGTAGTTGAACCCCCAATCTCCTTACTGACTAGATAGTGTGGCAGAGTCATTTAGCTCCCAAAGTCACCGATGGCAGAGGCACGGACTCATGCTTGCAAAAATTCGAAAACCTTTAGCTCATCCACTCTAGTCTGGAGGACCAAAAACCACAGAGTCTATTTAAGTTTAAAAGCTTTATTAAAAGTAAACACATTTATTAAATTCAAGTTTGTCATAAAAGTGAACGTGTAACTGAAAATGGAAAAGTGCTTAGTGCTGACGATTAATTGGACACATTTCTTGTGGTCGAGCCGAGCTCTCACCTGGTTTGAACTTGATCCTGCTCGTGTTCTTAGAAGTCAAGGTTCTGTCTGTTAGGAGAAAAAGTGGTGCGTGTTAAAAAGTAAAAAGCAAACATTCATCAGTTGTGCCAAAAAGTGCAGCAAGACAACAGCCTTCCCTGGAAAAAGGGACATTTTTACTCTAGAGTACACAGTCAAAAATTATTAAATTGTACACTTTTTTCACATTTCTTTCTTCCTCCTAGACCAAATATTATATAGTAGTGAGTGGTGTATTCTAACATTATTAAATGTACTTTGTAGGTGGAACATCTGGAGACGGGGCCAGCGCGGAGGTGGTGGCATTGGACGAGGAGGACAACTCTGGGGAGGAGGCGGTGCAAGTGCCGGAAAAGGACATGCCTGTGAGGGTTCACACGGTGGTGGCGGGCAGAGGTAAGCTATACATTCCTTAGTCATTGAGATTGAAGACTGCAGAGTGTGCTTTCTGCACGGGTGTATTATAAAAAAAGCAGGTAGTAGCCTCCTCTAAATGTACTTCGACTTAGCTGTGAAGTTTTTGGCGAGAAGAATCCCAATCAGATCTGAGGTGAACTTGATGGATGGGATGAACGAAAAGCGAAAGAAGGGTGTAAGTAAGTGTGGAAGCACGAGAAATGTAATGATGACTGGCAAAGAAGAATGATATGTGTTTGCTTGGTCCCCGAGGTGGCTGGGAAGGTAAGAAAATGGTATGGTGCATGGCTGGGTGAATGATGAAGCAAGGATGGGTGGAAGGAGAACAGCCTGGGTGGGTGAGACAGAAACTGTATGTGTGCAATATACTTTGAATGGATGGATGCCTGGATCATTCATGGTACTATCTGACTCTTAGATAGCATATGTGAATCTAGAGAGAGTAGACGGTCACTGGATGAACTAAGTGTTACTTTGAAGAGCATGTAACACCGCACCCGTCCCGCACGTCCGTTCCAGTGTAGGAAAGGCAAGGAAAAGAAGTTGTAACGTTGTCCAAAGACTACCATGAATAGTAGCAGTAGTTTGTATTGCAACTGCAAGCACAGCATATATCCAGTTATTACGGTGGGCACTCCCTACCTCCCTTAATAACTTTAGTTTAGTAGTAGTACGTCATTCATGTGTGGGGGTATCACTGTTCACTCAATAATAAGCAAAGCACCTAAAGTCATCCCATATGTCATCAAATACATCCCATGTGAAGTGATAGATAATCAGATAATTTAGCTTCTTCATTTTCCTTTTCTAATACTCATTTGCACTGTAGGGTGAAAGCTAAATTAATTAAGCAGTAGCCCTTTTAACAGAGTATTCTCAGTGCCACCCGTAATAGAAAAGTAAGAGCTTCACCACCTGCATGTACTGGACCGGTACAGTAACGCAAGTCTGTCTCACTCACCATGGTGTGCGTCTGTTTTTCTCGGGTGCAAGTTCACTGCGCTGGCATTATGCCGGCTTGCATAAGATAACGTACCAATTTTCCTAAACAAGAGAGAAGAAGAAGAATAAGAGTGGTGTACTGTCATAGTCGACTGTAATAGAAGTCCATAGTGCTCGTAGAATTTGTTCCTTAAACTCCCACTAATGTTAGAGCAAGGATGAAGAAGTCGGAGGTTACATAGATACTGTCCTCAATAGTTATGCACTGTGCTTTCAATTTGCTACTTGTACTGTGACAACTTTCTGCTCAATCATTTTGTGTTAATCTTAAGGAGCATTGGTTACAGACTATGTCTTTCTTTTTTCATGTAGTTGCTCCTTCCAAATCCAAGACACCATCAAGGAGGAAGGAGCTGGCTCGAATGGCCCGGCAACGGAGGCTGGATGCCACTGTTGCTGAATATCGGCGGCTGGTGTCCCTGGAGGAGGAGGAGACGCAGTCTGGAACAACAACAACGTCCACTGGGACAGCTGCCTCCTCCTCCGTGCGGGCTGCCAGCCAGCGCAGTGCTCCAGCGGTACGGAGCCGGGCTACCAAAGCCAAACGCCACCGCCCAGCAGCAAAGAAAGCAGCTGCCCCTCACAGGATTTGCAAGGCACACCGGCGCCGCTTATCCCTCAGACTGTCCTACCTGGAGCAGGAGGTCCATAATTATAAGAACGTGGTGGAGGGCCTCCGCTTCGAACTTGCCACCCTCCGCAAGGAGCATGATGCCCTGGCTGCTAATTCCAACAGCACCCTGCCATAGTGTCCCTTGCCCCTTTTTTAGAGACTTTTGGGGGGTGGGAATTGGGAGTTGTGATTTTTGGGGACTTTTGAAGGACAATCGTTGGGGTTAGGGAGGGTCTTGCAGGAGATTCTTTTGTTAGGGCTATAAAAATATACTTTTTGAAACTTTATCTGACCATACCTGTTTTTTACTGCTTTTGAGTCTGGTGGGTGGGGGTTTAACATAACAGTAAGTTTGTTTTCCTGAATAGTCCTAGGACTTTAGTAGTACTACCGTCAATCAAATCTCTCGTCTCTCCTAATACTCCATTATACTACCTCCAACCAAACGGCTATCTTACCTGTAATTTCTGTTTGCAAGTAGGGCTAGGCCCAGGGCTGGCTCCACGGGAAACAGCAAATAAGGTTGGCAATCCTGGGCGGATAAAATTTCCTCATAGCGGTGGTACTAGTGGTGTGACACAGTGGCAGTTGCTTGCCTATGAAAAAAAGAAAATGAAATCTGGTTTGTCCTCCTGAGCAATACAAAGGTACAATACAGAATATAGCAGGTGACAGAAGTACACTAGAACAGTGCCACGTTGTAGCCTAACAAATGTTAAAGTATAACTAATTCGGTTGAAGTTCTTTGACATTAGCCATGGGTCTTTGTCAAGCAGAGTAAGAATATATCCTCGGATTTCTTCACCAGCCTGTTGCTATCACCTTATCCTCCCCAGCAAGTGTGTGGATTTATTGCTGTAATTTAGTCACACATCAATCAAAACCACACAGCCCGGGGGAAGAGGGTTAGGGTTTGAAAAATGGATGGGTACGGGGGTTTTTGGGAAAGGTTTTGGGAGACAAGAAAAAGTAGCACAGCATGGACGAACAATTGTGAACATAAACAAATCTTTGGGTACAAACCTATCCATCAATCTTTGAAAGTGCATACACTACTGTAACTGCATGCATGTCAGTTAAAAGTAATTAGTACTTTCGACAACTGTGGAAGAAAGAATGCGACAGTACAGGGCGTGGGTGGAAATATTGATAACTATATTCAACATAAGGTCTCTGTAGCCAGATACCTGAGAGCCTTGCTGGTCACTATAAATCCATTCACAACAACACTCAATGGGGTTGGTCTGGAAGGTGTCAGGTTTACTCCCCGTGATCCAGTCGATGCAAATATGGTTCCACCTCCAAATGTCACCAACACCCAGAAGTGTAAACACAGGGTGTTCGAGGCATTAGGCGGGGGAGAAAAATAACAAACTAAAATAAAAAATGTGGGATGGGTAAAGGTAGGGTCAGCAGGGAAAGGATACCTGTAACAGAAGACAAGACAGGCATCAGTGAAGTGCTGTCCTAACATACAAGGGTACTCTCATATAGTCTCACTAAATAGTCTGCAAGTCTCCCGCCTACTCATGGGAAATGTAGTTTCATAGTACGGTAGGCGCTTAGGGGCTGCGTAACCTGACAGAAGGTATAGTAGATAGAAAAGGAGAAATTGCTTTTTTTCTAGGTGTCCCCTCACTCACCAGGGTTGCCCCTTGGTGACATGCTTCATCATTGGGGCCATCCCAGTCCTCTACGGCCTGGGGCGTGCTGCGACTTGCGAATTACGTAGGAGCACTTACAAATGACTATGTGTGGTGCAGATGTGATAGTGGAGTGGACTAAGTGATGTGTTAAGGGATCAATGTAGAAGCAGAGAGAGAGCCAAGAAATGCAGTCACAGTCAGAGAAAAAGGCAAGGGATACTGTATCTATGTGGTTGTAGTGGTCCTGTTGGAAGTGGTAAGTAAGTTGCCCGCAGAAAAAAAATCCTCCTATTAGCGGCACTCCTCCATTGCAGCCGACGCTTCGTCCATCGATGTTGGTCACCAGAAGACACCCTGTCCACTGCCTGCCTGATGCTGAATTGTGGCTCGCTACTGTGAAGCCTGACTCCATCCTTTTTTCCCCATTGCAGAGACTGAAACCCGGCCTGTAATTATTCAACGAAAAACAGGAAGTGATATAATATTACAACACCACTGATAAATAAATATAAGGTATGTAGGCTGTGGAGTGCAAAAAGTCACAATTTGTTTTTCCTAGTAGACAGTACAATGTTTTTGAAAGTGCGTACTCTGAGTCACCTTTTGAAGGATAAATAAGTATGGGCAAATTAATGTATCGGATCTTGCCCCTCAAGCTAGGTGTACTGTAAACTGTGTTTTAGAACAAAATTAGATCTTCCTAGCAGTGCTCCCACCCAGACCCTTACTAAAGCCAGTCGCAAAAATGTAGAAGACCCCCAATCAAATCTCAAAAAACGAGGCCTAGCAGAAAACTGGTGACAAAACTTACTTTGAAAGTAAAAGTAGGCCGAAGTACCCTAATTACCCATTACCCACCGTGGATTGCATTCAAACCACTTGCAAGCAACCAAGCAAAAGTAGCCATAGCCAGCATCGCTCCAAGACTCGAAATCCCCCCCACTCAAACACATGCAATAGAAATACTGCTAACCCTAACGAACCCTAAGTTAAGAATAGTGGCAAAGGCTTTCTTTAACTATGCCAAATCCCCCCTTTCCCACCATGGATTTTCTTCAAATGACTTGCAACCAAAATTACACATTCTCACGAGTGCTCTAAGACCCCAGAACTCAGTTTGAAAAATCTAGAACACCCCGAAACACATGCAATCCTGCTGCTAGGGCTAACCCTAACGAACCCTAAGTTACAAAAAGTGCCAAAACTAAAGGCTTTTCCGCGCGGATTTTGTCCCAACCACTTCTACCCGGTATTAGACCTTCCCAGGAATGCCCCAAGACCCGGCAACCCACCCGCCAAGAAGCGTAACACCCCCAAACAGGCCAAAAGCAAAATCTCATACTTGCAATATTTCTGGGCCTTCGGTCCAAACGCGCTGCGTAGCTAGGCCATAAGTCGGGGTTGGCACGACGGATTTCCTGAAAAGCAAATGCAATCAAGATTAGAGTGTCCCAGCAGTGCTCCCAGACCACGAAACTCACCCGCAAACAGACGGAACCCCCCCTAAGAGCACCTCAAAGGCAAGCAAGTCATCAAAAACACAAAAAAAATTCCGCCTGGGATTTGGTCCAAAACACTTTTATCCGGTATTAGAGCTTCCCAGCAATGGCCCCAGAGCCGTCAACCCAGGAGAAAACGAGTAGAAGACCCCCAAACAGCCAAAGAGCAAAAGTACAAAAATGGGGACTTAGTCACTTTTTCACAAATTTCCCAAATCACTCCACGCGCGCTCTGCAGCTAGGCCCTAAGTCCCCTCAGCCACCATGGATTTGCTTCAAACCTCTTGCAAAGTAAAGTATATATAGCCAGCAGTGCTCCCACACCACGAAACTCACCCACAAACACCAGGAAGCCCCCCAAACAGGCCCCCGAAAACGCTACATAGAGCAAAATGTCAGAAATAGCCCAAAAAAAAATCGGCCTGGATTTTGTCCCAACCACTTCTACCCGGTATTAGACCTTCCCAGGAATGCCCCAAGACCCGGCAACCCACCCGCCAAGAAGCATAACACCCCCAAACAGGCCAAAAGCAAAATCTCATACTTGCAATATTTCTGGGCCTTCGGTCCAAACGCGCTGCGTAGCTAGGCCATAAGTCGGGGTTGGCACGACGGATTTCCTGAAAAGCAAATGCAATCAAGATTAAAGTGTCCCAGCAGTGCTCCCAGACCACGAAACTCACCCGCAAACACCAGGAAGCCCCCCAAACAGGCCCCCGAAAACGCTACATAGAGCAAAATGTCAGAAATAGCCCCCAAAAAAATCGGCCTGGATTTTGTCCCAACCACTTCTACCCGGTATTAGACCTTCCCAGGAATGCCCCAAGACCCGGCAACCCACCCGCCAAGAAGCATAACACCCCCAAACAGGCCAAAAGCAAAATCTCATACTTGCAATATTTCTGGGCCTTCGGTCCAAACACGCTGCGTAGCTAGGCCATAAGTCGGGGTTGGCACGACGGATTTCCTGAAAAGCAAATGCAATCAAGATTAGAGTGTCCCAGCAGTGCTCCCAGACCACAAAACTCACCCACAAACACCAGGAAGCCCCCCAAACAGGCCCCCGAAAACGCTACATAGAGCAAAATGTCAGAAATAGCCCAAAAAAAAATCGGCCTGGATTTTGTCCCAACCACTTCTACCCGGTATTAGACCTTCCCAGGAATGCCCCAAGACCCGGCAACCCACCCGCCAAGAAGCATAACACCCCCAAACAGGCCAAAAGCAAAATCTCATACTTGCAATATTTCTGGGCCTTCGGTCCAAACGCGCTGCGTAGCTAGGCCATAAGTCGGGGTTGGCACGACGGATTTCCTGAAAAGCAAATGCAATCAAGATTAGAGTGTCCCAGCAGTGCTCCCAGACCACGAAACTCACCCACAAACACCAGGAAGCCCCCCAAACAGGCCCCCGAAAACGCTACATAGAGCAAAATGTCAGAAATAGCCCAAAAAAAAATCGGCCTGGATTTTGTCCCAACCACTTCTACCCGATATTAGACCTTCCCAGGAATGCCCCAAGACCCGGCAACCCACCCGCCAAGAAGCATAACACCCCCAAACAGGCCAAAAGCAAAATCTCATACTTGCAATATTTCTGGGCCTTCGGTCCAAACGCGCTGCGTAGCTAGGCCATAAGTCGGGGTTGGCACGACGGATTTCCTGAAAAGCAAATGCAATCAAGATTAGAGTGTCCCAGCAGTGCTCCCAGACCACGAAACTCACCCACAAACACCAGGAAGCCCCCCAAACAGGCCCCCGAAAACGCTACATAGAGCAAAATGTCAGAAATAGCCCAAAAAAAAATCGGCCTGGATTTTGTCCCAACCACTTCTACCCGGTATTAGACCTTCCCAGGAATGCCCCAAGACCCGGCAACCCACCCGCCAAGAAGCATAACACCCCCAAACAGGCCAAAAGCAAAATCTCATACTTGCAATATTTCTGGGCCTTCGGTCCAAACGCGCTGCGTAGCTAGGCCATAAGTCGGGGTTGGCACGACGGATTTCCTGAAAAGCAAATGCAATCAAGATTAGAGTGTCCCAGCAGTGCTCCCAGACCACGAAACTCACCCACAAACACCAGGAAGCCCCCCAAACAGGCCCCCGAAAACGCTACATAGAGCAAAATGTCAGAAATAGCCCCAAAAAAAATCGGCCTGGATTTTGTCCCAACCACTTCTACCCGGTATTAGACCTTCCCAGGAATGCCCCAAGACCCGGCAACCCACCCGCCAAGAAGCATAACACCCCCAAACAGGCCAAAAGCAAAATCTCATACTTGCAATATTTCTGGGCCTTCGGTCCAAACGCGCTGCGTAGCTAGGCCATAAGTCGGGGTTGGCACGACGGATTTCCTGAAAAGCAAATGCAATCAAGATTAGAGTGTCCCAGCAGTGCTCCCAGACCACGAAACTCACCCACAAACACCAGGAAGCCCCCCAAACAGGCCCCCGAGAACGCTACATAGAGCAAAATGTCAGAAATAGCCCAAAAAAAAATCGGCCTGGATTTTGTCCCAACCACTTCTACCCGGTATTAGACCTTCCCAGGAATGCCCCAAGACCCGGCAACCCACCCGCCAAGAAGCATAACACCCCCAAACAGGCCAAAAGCAAAATCTCATACTTGCAATATTTCTGGGCCTTCGGTCCAAACGCGCTGCGTAGCTAGGCCATAAGTCGGGGTTGGCACGACGGATTTCCTGAAAAGCAAATGCAATCAAGATTAGAGTGTCCCAGCAGTGCTCCCAGACCACGAAACTCACCCACAAACACCAGGAAGCCCCCCAAACAGGCCCCCGAAAACGCTACATAGAGCAAAATGTCAGAAATAGCCCAAAAAAAAATCGGCCTGGATTTTGTCCCAACCACTTCTACCCGGTATTAGACCTTCCCAGGAATGCCCCAAGACCCGGCAACCCACCCGCCAAGAAGCATAACACCCCCAAACAGGCCAAAAGCAAAATCTCATACTTGCAATATTTCTGGGCCTTCGGTCCAAACGCGCTGCGTAGCTAGGCCATAAGTCGGGGTTGGCACGACGGATTTCCTGAAAAGCAAATGCAATCAAGATTAGAGTGTCCCAGCAATGCTCTCAGACCACGAAACTCACCCACAAACAGACGGAACCCCCCCTAAGAGCACCTCAAAGGCAAGCAAGTCATCAAAAACACAAAAAATTTTCCGCCTCGGATTTGGCACAAACCACTTTTAGTGCTTCCCAGCAATGGCCCCAGACCCGTCAACTCACCTGCAAAGAGGTAGAACAACACCCCCACAAGTGCTGAGTCTTTCTTCATTGGGCGTAAACCAGCCCTCTGCTTTGATGGAAATAGGAGTCTGGAGGAGGAGGATAGAGGAGCATGTTCTTCTGAACTTGTGAACCTGAGGAATGCAGACTGCGGCACCTTCAAATAAATTAGCAAACAAGTGAAGACAGTTCTGCTGATGGGCTTGTTTTTGTGATTATCTGATTAAAGTTTGAATTATATTAACTGTGCACAACAAAGAAAGACAGACACACAGGAATAAAAGTGAATAAGGATGAAAAAGAAAGTTATTGATTCGTTGTCTCATTTTCAGGGGTCGAAGTCGGTATCACGGTCCAGGAATAAGAATAAGGCTTCGTCATCATACTCTGCGAATTCAGCCAGGGTGAGGTCAGTGCCACCTGACAGAGTAGAAATTCCCTCATCTATGGTGCTGGCCACCTCCTCTTCATCCGGCACGCTCTCTCGTACTCTTATATCTGGTGGTATGAGGTGCTGATTCATCTTGATCATTGTTAACCTCTCCACATTTTTGGGCGAGAGGCGGCTCCGTTTGGGAGTTACAATCCCACCAGCCGCACTGAAAACCCGTTCAGAAGACACACTTGCGAGTGGGCAAGACAAGTAGTTTAAAGCCAGGTTGGTGAGCTGTGGCCACAATTCTTTTTTCCCATGCCAATACGCCAATGGGTCAGAATTAACATAGACCTCTGTGGAGTCATTCAGATAGTCCTTCACCATCGACTCAAGGTCCTCCTCCAAGGTTCCTCCACTTTGCGTAGCTCTTGCTGTGCCTCTGACCTTTTGAGAACCAAACCCACGCAGAGCTAGCCAATCCTCTTCAGCCTCCAATGTTTCTGTTGTCTTTCGTGCAGATGATCCGGTTGCCGGTGTCTTTAACGGCTGAGAGGTCACTTGTGCCACAGCCACAGGTGCAGAAGTGGATTGTTTTGACTGGGGATGGCCTGCTGATGTACTGCCATTTCCTTCAATTTCCAGCCGTTCTGTTTCAAACTTCTTGGCTGACAAGGCTAGCCAACGTTTGTACTTTGTAACATCTTCATCAGCAAAAGGAAAGAATGCTCTGCCTGCCAGCGCCTTTTTGTAGCGTGGATCCAGAATAGTAGCACAAATGTAATGCTGTTCTGAGTGGATCTTTTTAAGACGTTCATCACCTTGTAGGAGCTCTAATAATTGCTCAGCCAGAAGCAAAGAGTCTTTCTTTTTGTCATCTTTTCGAAACACAGAACACACCTCCTTCAGTTGGTCCTCCAGCATGTACAACAATGGGATAGCTTTTCCCAAATTAGAGTCCTCCTTGCTGACTGCACGCGTGAAGACCTCAAAAGGATGAAGCATGCGTGTTAGGCTTTCAACTATGTTCCATTGCGGCCCACCCATCCTCAGCTCCTCTATACCCTCTTTCAAGAAATATTGATCGAGTTGCGTATACTGCTCATACAGACGCTCAAGCATGTAGAAGGTTGAGTTCCAACGTGTTACCACCTCCTGGATGAGTGCTTTCACTGGCATTTGACATTGATATAGCATGCTCCTCAGCTGCTTGCGGGCCTTAAAAGAATGCCTGAAATGCTTGCAAATTTTTCGGCAGTTCTCCAATACACTGTACGCTGCACTGCGTTTATTACCCAAGAATTTTTGGACAACCAGGTTTATACAGTGCGCCAAACACGGCACTCTGAAATAGTAACCGTCCCTCATGGCCTTAACTATATTGGAGCCATTGTCCGTGGAAACATAACCAACCTTGCGTTTTAGTGGGGACAGACAGTTAAGGACCTTTGTGTTAAAGACATCCAAAATGTTTTCTGCTGTGTGACGTTTCTCCAAACCAAACATGGCTAGTGTTGCATGTTTCCGAGCACCTTTAAAAACAATGTTAGTGTCAACACCTGAGTTTAGCTTTGCTTTAGCCCCTGAAAAAGAGACCCAGTGTGCAGTGATGCACATGTAATCAGCGCCTGCGCCACTGGTCCACATGTCTGTTGTCAGATGTATAGTGTGAACAGCACTCTTCTGCAAAGCTGCCCCAATCACCTTCAGAACATCTTCATGTAGTGCTGGAACCGCAACTCGGGCAAAATAGAACCGGCTAGGAACCTTCCATTTAGGGCAGAGCGCTGTCACTAATTCTAGAAAACCAACCCCTTCTACAAAAGAAAAAGGGAGAAGGTCCAGAGCTAGCATTTTAGCCAGCTTAGTGTTATACAGACGGGTCATTGGGTGGTTGCGTTCATATTGCGCTTCTGTAAACAACATCTTTTTAATGTTGCCCTGGACCAATGATTTACGGGATGATGATGATCTCTTCGACCCAGTTACGCTCGCTGATGAACTTTTCCGCATTGATGTCTCACTCTCTCCCACACTCTTAGTGTGGCTCCCATGGGGTGTGCTGCTGACATGGGAACTGGGTGTAAGTGAAGTGTTTGAATCGTCTTCTTCTACCTCCTCGTCATCAGCAGATGACAAATCAACGTTTTCATTACGTGCAATTCCGGCTTTCTTGACCGCCTCTAGGTGCGGAAACCATTCGACAGCGTGCCTTCTCTCAAGATGACCTCTCTGGCCTCCGGTACCATAGTTAGAACCAAGCTTACCACGACTAAATCGAAGCTTACAAAGGCTACAAATGGCTATGTTTTCCTTTTTTGGGCAAACACTAAAGAAGTCCCAAACTGGAGACTTGAAATGTCTTCGGGGGCCGGAGGAGGCGGCGATACTGGTGGTGGTGGTCCTGCTGCTAATGACAGATGAAGTGGAGGATGTGGATTGCCGAACTTCAGTACGTTTTGCACTTTCACCACCACGAATTGAGGTCGAGGACGAGGTGGGTACCTTCTTGCGAAGAAATATGGAAGCGGTAGGTTTTGGTGTACTACTTAACTCCAAATCTAATGATTCCATTTCCATTGCCTCCTCGCCGACATCATCATCACGCTCAGCAGCTTCTCGGGATAGGGTCAAAATGTCTCTTTGCTGCATGCCCGGTGGGGCTGCAGTGACCTTTGTGATGACTGGCTCGTCGTCATCGTGAGAGGCTTCATCACCAGCAGTATCTGTCACTTCTTGTTGAGCCTCATCACACTCCATAGGTTTGAGTTTTTGGACGACCTTCCTTTTACGCTTAGGTGCCGGTGTCAGATCATGGTGTGCCTCTGCCTCACTGTCAGACCGCAGTTGTGGTTCCCAAGACAGATCACTTGCACCAGAACGAGGTGGGCTTGAAGAAGATGTAGACACCCCCCTTGATCTTTTCCTTGCTAGGGATGTGGAAGACAATGAATGATCATCAGGAGGAGTGGCTTCCAATGATACCTCAGCTTCAATGTCGATTTCCAAATGTGCCCCTACTTCGGGAGGAACAACTATTGTGGGCACTTGTGAACCTCCATGCACCTTTGCTTGCGCATCTCCTTTTGCTGCCTCTCCTTCCACATGTACTTGGGCGTGTACTTGCACATGGTGTTGTTGCGGCTGTGGTTGTTCAACACTTGTCAGATGAGTTACAACAACCTGTGTTGATTCAGGGACATTGCTGCTACTTTCTTGCGATGAGCCAACATCACTGGTCGATGGTGATTGGAGAAGTACACTGACTGCCTCTGAAGCACTCAAGGGCTTTGACTTAAGTTGCCTTGGTGGTGGAGGCACTGAACCCAATGGAGCAGGGGTGCTGCTCTCAGGTTGGTCCCCAGCAGATCCTGCTGCTGCAGGCGTACTTTTTTTTTTGCTCCCAAAAAAAGTGGCGGGTGGCACACCAGCCTCCTTGGTAACTTGCTTCTTCTGCTCCTTACTAGCAACTTTCTTGCTAGAGGAGCTACGGAGAACTTTCTTTGGGGGCGGGGCCATCTTCTTCAGAGCAGGTCAGACAGCAGGCCGCAGTTGCACGAATTGTAGAGTTGTCTGAGGCCAGACGTGACGTCGCGTGACGTTATGCTGCACACACACACCGCTGCAGGACTTCTTCCTGGCACTGGTGGTTCTCTTGAGTCTTGTGCACCTAAAAAAAATGGAAGACAGAGGAACATCAGTTCAGTTATAGAGCACAAAAAAATCGAAAAACACTGCAAAATCAGCACAATCCCAATCCATCCATGCCCTCCATAATGTTTAAATTCAAGACAACCCACAGAAATACTAGGCCCATGCAAGACTCACTACCCCTGGGCATAAATAAAGGTTGAAAAGTAGGCAAAATGGTTGGAGGCCTAACAACAAAGCCTGCATTTAAAATGGCCACTTGCCTGCCAGCACATGGCCAGTGCCTGTAGCTGCACTCAAAATGGCCACCAGCCACATGGCATGTCCCTCCCCATGAACACCCCCAAAAATCGAAAAACACTGCAAAATCAGCACAATCCCATTCAATCCATGGCCTCCATGATGTTTAAATTCAAGACAACCCACAGAAAGACTAGGCCCATGCTAGACTCAAATACCCCTGGTGAAAAGGCCACAAGTACAGGCCCAAAAATCGAAAAACACTGCAAAATCAGCACAATCCTATTCCATCCATGGCCTCCATGATGTTTAAATTCAAGACAGCCCACAGAAAGACTAGGCCCATGCTAGACTCAAATACCCCTGGTGAAAAGGCCACAAGTACAGGCCCAAAAATCGAAAAACACTGCAAAATCAGCACAATCCCATTCAATCCATGGCCTCCATGATGTTTAAATTCAAGACAACCCACAGAAATACTAGGCCCATGCAAGACTCACTACCCCTGGGCATAAATAAAGGTTGAAAAGTAGGCAAAATGGTTGGAGGCCTAACAACAAAGCCTGCATTCAAAATGGCCACTTGCCTGCCAGCACATGGCCAGTGCCTGTAGCTGCACTCAAAATGGCCACCAGCCACATGGCATGTCCCTCCCCATGAACACCCCCAAAAATCGAAAAACACTGCAAAATCAGCACAATCCCATTCAATCCATGGCCTCCATGATGTTTAAATTCAAGACAACCCACAGAAAGACTAGGCCCATGCTAGACTCAAATACCCCTGGTGAAAAGGCCACAAGTACAGGCCCAAAAATCGAAAAACACTGCAAAATCAGCACAATCCTATTCCATCCATGGCCTCCATGATGTTTAAATTCAAGACAGCCCACAGAAAGACTAGGCCCATGCTAGACTCAAATACCCCTGGTGAAAAGGCCACAAGTACAGGCCCAAAAATCGAAAAACACTGCAAAATCAGCACAATCCCATTCAATCCATGGCCTCCATGATGTTTAAATTCAAGACAACCCACAGAAATACTAGGCCCATGCAAGACTCACTACCCCTGGGCATAAATAAAGGTTGAAAAGTAGGCAAAATGGTTGGAGGCCTAACAACAAAGCCTGCATTCAAAATGGCCACTTGCCTGCCAGCACATGGCCAGTGCCTGTAGCTGCACTCAAAATGGCCACCAGCCACATGGCATGTCCCTCCCCATGAACACCCCCAAAAATCGAAAAACACTGCAAAATCAGCACAATCCCATTCAATCCATGGCCTCCATGATGTTTAAATTCAAGACAACCCACAGAAAGACTAGGCCCATGCTAGACTCAAATACCCCTGGTGAAAAGGCCACAAGTACAGGCCCAAAAATCGAAAAACACTGCAAAATCAGCACAATCCTATTCCATCCATGGCCTCCATGATGTTTAAATTCAAGACAGCCCACAGAAAGACTAGGCCCATGCTAGACTCAAATACCCCTGGTGAAAAGGCCACAAGTACAGGCCCAAAAATCGAAAAACACTGCAAAATCAGCACAATCCCATTCAATCCATGGCCTCCATGATGTTTAAATTCAAGACAACCCACAGAAATACTAGGCCCATGCAAGACTCACTACCCCTGGGCATAAATAAAGGTTGAAAAGTAGGCAAAATGGTTGGAGGCCTAACAACAAAGCCTGCATTCAAAATGGCCACTTGCCTGCCAGCACATGGCCAGTGCCTGTAGCTGCACTCAAAATGGCCACCAGCCACATGGCATGTCCCTCCCCATGAACACCCCCAAAAATCGAAAAACACTGCAAAATCAGCACAATCCCATTCAATCCATGGCCTCCATGATGTTTAAATTCAAGACAACCCACAGAAAGACTAGGCCCATGCTAGACTCAAATACCCCTGGTGAAAAGGCCACAAGTACAGGCCCAAAAATCGAAAAACACTGCAAAATCAGCACAATCCTATTCCATCCATGGCCTCCATGATGTTTAAATTCAAGACAGCCCACAGAAAGACTAGGCCCATGCTAGACTCAAATACCCCTGGTGAAAAGGCCACAAGTACAGGCCCAAAAATCGAAAAACACTGCAAAATCAGCACAATCCCATTCAATCCATGGCCTCCATGATGTTTAAATTCAAGACAACCCACAGAAATACTAGGCCCATGCAAGACTCACTACCCCTGGGCATAAATAAAGGTTGAAAAGTAGGCAAAATGGTTGGAGGCCTAACAACAAAGCCTGCATTCAAAATGGCCACTTGCCTGCCAGCACATGGCCAGTGCCTGTAGCTGCACTCAAAATGGCCACCAGCCACATGGCATGTCCCTCCCCATGAACACCCCCAAAAATCGAAAAACACTGCAAAATCAGCACAATCCCATTCCATCCATGGCCTCCATGATGTTTAAATTCAAGACAGCCCACAGAAAGACTAGGCCCATGCTAGACTCAAATACCCCTGGTGAAAAGGCCACAAGTACAGGCCCAAAAATCGAAAAACACTGCAAAATCAGCACAATCCCATTCCATCCATGGCCTCCATGATGTTTAAATTCAAGACAGCCCACAGAAAGACTAGGCCCATGCACCACTCACTACCCCTGGTCAAGGCCCCAACAACAGGTCAAAAATCGAAAAACACAAAATTTTACAAAAAAAAAAAATCGAAAAACACAGAAAAATCAGCACAATCCCAATTCATCTATGGCCTCCATGATGTTTAAGTTCAAGACAACCCACAGAAAGAATCAGTCCACCCACCACTGAGTACCCCTGGGCAAAAGGCCCCAAAACAGCCCAAAAATCGAAAATCCCAAAATTTTAGTTGCAGCAACTGTAATGCCCCAAACAAACTTACTTGTAAAATTTCTAATCCAACAGTGATCCAAACAAAGTCAAAAAGGCCTCAAATCCAAAGATCCAGCAGCATCCACAAAAAGTAATCCTTCCAGGTCCACATCCAAATGAAAAGTGACCAGGAGATGGACAAAGCACTGGGAGGAGCCTGCTGAACAGGAACAGGAAGTTGAAGACTATGGGGCACTTCCTTCCTCCCACCCCCCTGCCCCCTCCCCAAAATGGACTCCTCGCTAAAAAAGTGCAGGCAAATGTCAAACTAAGGAGTTATTCACATAAAAATCATCATTTCTAGAAGGTTTATGCTGCTTGCTGGTGGATTTCTTGTGCAGAATTGCAAATTTATATTTTCGCTCGCCGCATCTCAAATCTCGCAATTGCGAAGTACCGCGAGACGTGATCTCGCCGTACTCGCGTTGACAAACTCTCGCTGTGCAAGTTGGCAAGCCGCGATGACGTAATCGCGCTCGCCAAATTCCCGCGGGATCACACAGCAAGATCCAAAATGGCGCAGCACTCGCAAAATATCGAGAAAAACAACTCGGCAAACGATGATAAACGCCGCGCGCCGCAAAAATTGTATCACCAACGCCGCGCGCCGCCAAAAAAATCCGCTCTGTGCGAATTTGCGGATTTTGCGGGAAATCCGCAAATCTCGCGTATTGCGGATTTCCCGAAAATCCGCAAAATCCGCGAGCGGAACGGATTTTCCGCCCACGCTTACGCTTGATCAGTGCTATGCCAGATCCATGTTCTGCTACAAGAAGCCATGCAGCATAAAGATAGGAACCAGGCCACCATGTCACAATTCTAAAGGGTGCAGCAAAGTAGGCTGAGATCAAGGATTGACAGAGTAAGGTGATTTCCTATCATCCTAGGTTCAATTGACTGCACTTTTATGTGGCCTCACATAGACGAAAACCACAACCATGAAATGTGGTAAACCAGCAATCTGCAAATGGTGTGGGATGCAGATCTGTGTATACTGAACCGTGGTGCTAGGTATCCTGAGTCAAACCACAATGCCATGATCCTGCACAAAAGCGACATTGGCAATACCATGGTGACCCATCACCATCAATGTACTTGGATTCTTGGTAAGTAGTTGAGAAATCAACCCTAATAATCAAGATTGCAATACATTATGGTTGTTGAAGTCCAAACTCAGTATGTCAGCAATCAGGAAGTGTTGAGAGAGTTTGAATGACACTCAGTGTTTTATAAATCTTGATGATCATGTTTGCTGGACATTCTACCCTCATCCTCCTTCTTTAAGTTATCTTTTCTTTTAAGCCTCTGCCCCAACACCCCATAACGTTGGAGAGTTCTTTCTCTTCATTTTGTCCCAACTTAATCTCTCCCTATTGGTTAAGTTCGGGTGTCAAGGCAGTTTTACCTTCGGCTCGCCGGTTAGAAAGTAGTGAATATTGTATTAGTTACCAATGACCATCTAACCGCAACATTCTTGATACGACCTCATAATGGGAGATACACTACATGTTAGCTATCGGGAGAGACCCGGGGATGACGCGCAATCGCAAGAACATGCCGCCTCGCATCACATCTCATCCTCGTACCCCAGGCCACACTGCTATCAGCACCATGCGACATCACACTCCCTAAAGCCTCCATTTCTTTTCATGTATCCCATCAGCTTTGCCGAAGGCACTGTGATATGAGTTCAATTACCCACTATGTATTATCATTATGCTGTGTTGTCGCTATGATGTTATGCAGATTATGTGTGCCATTTCTCCTTGCTCAATATATAATTGTGTACTGAAAATAAGTGCTGAAAAACTAATAAAATATATTCAAACAAAAAAAAAGAAAAAAAAATGTTTACTGGACTTTGCTATGGTTAACGTCACAGTTTTCTAATAGGCAATCACTTTCACAATGCAGGTGAAGATACATGGACCACATGGGCATCACTCTTCTCATGTCTCTTACATTGGCTTCCTCTGACCTCTGACCTCGTCTGATGCCTTCCACTCTGGACATGTAGAAAACGGCAATCCTTCTTTCACAGCTAGGAGTAGAGCTGCGGAGGAGAACCGAGACAAGTTGCTAAACTATCAAGCGTGTGATTCATGATTAGCTTAGGTACCAAGCATTTCATGGTTTGGAACATCCTCAACATCACATGGGTATATATTGATATCGCTATGATTTTGACCTTAATTCCCTTCCAAGGGCATCTTCTTCTTTTCAGTGTGGCCTTTATCTTGAGTTGGTCCATCAGATGGTTGTGGCATCTCACCACCTCTTTCATTAGGACCTTTGACCCAGGCTCTATAAACTTGTACTTTCTTACACTGCTGGCATCAATGATGTTCGTGATTACTTAATGAATAATGAGGACACCAAAGTATTCCGTTTGTCATTTTTAAGCTCCACGCAAAATGCCTCTGAGGCACTCCCACACATGATGGAGGTATGTATGTGCTTTGGGGGTGGCTAGAGACCCTTCTGTGTGCTGCTCTGAATATTTCTTCTCTCTAGGTCTAAAACTGTCACTTCTTGATATTCTGTGCCTGCATTATTTAAAGAGTGTGGTATTTACTGTGTAAATGTTTTTTTTTATGTTTAGTAGTGGGGAATGAAGTTTCATTTCCACAGTGTCAGGCTATTCTGTTATTAAGTTTTTATAGTTTTCTTTGCAGTGTTCCTAGTTTTAAACCCACACTACCTCACTCGATAGGCCTTGGACTACTCACCTGCCATCCTGAGGGTCCGGTACTATCAGGTGTGTGGTGGCCAATATGGGACTAATAGAAAAATGGACACCAGAGGTAAGCACTCCAATTAATGTAATTGGAACGCAGTCACCCCCGATTGCCCTGGTTCACCCCAAACCCCAACAGAGAGTATAAACTGCAATGGAGTACATTGTTATTGCACCAGTAGAAACCATACCTGTGAATATAAATAAATAAAATCAATCCGTATTTTTAAAGTGCAAACTACTCACCCTTACGGGTCTCAAGGCGCCTGGGGCTGTCGTGGAAATTAACCCTCAGATTCATCATGGTCATGTTTTGCGAGTCCTTAATAGCGAATTTTAAGGATTTGCTATTAAAAACGGGATGCATGTAGAAATCGCAATATTTTATGTGATTTCTCTGCATCCTTATTTGCGATTCGCTAATTGTTAATCGCAAATAAGGAATGGGTTTCCCATTTATTCCTATGGGCCTAAAGGCCCATAGGAATGAATGGGGAGTCATTCCTTATTTGCGATTAGCAATTAGCGAATCGCAAATAAGGAAGCAATTTCAAGGGTGCCAGGGTGTCCAAAGGACACCCTGTAGCACCCCTCAAATGGTAATGTACACTGGTGTTGCGCACACACATGTCCAAAGGACATATGTGTGTGCAATATACAACTTAGAAAATTGCACTAAAGTGCATTTTTCTAAGTTTTTGCTATTTACCACGTAGTTAGACTTCGCGGTAAATAGCGGCCCCAGATTGTGAATTCGCAATTTTTAAATGGTTCGTGAATTGCACTTAAGGAATCTCAAATTGAAATTCCTTAAATGCAATTAACCGCAATTTAGCGATTTCTAGAATTGCGATTTTTGCATTTGGGATGATGAATCCCAAATGCAAAAATAGCGCTCGCAAAGGGCCAGATTCTCAGAATCAAGCCAATTTCGGCTTGATGAATCTACCTGTTAGTGAGCTATTGCCCAGAGTCAAATGGTGGTGACCACCGGAGCCGGGGATGGAACAGTGAACCCTGTGCTACAAAGTCAGCTGCCCTGGCCACTGCACCACACCTCTCCACTCTCCAGCGCCCTCCTGCTGTGGCACCGCAAGCTCCAATGGGTGCATTGTAGTTGATGCTGAAAAAGCAGCAACAGCCTTTCTTTCATACCTGCAGCATGGGCAGCGCATGAGAGGGGCCCTAGCCTACGTGTCTTGGCGCCATGGAAGACACGCACGTACACACTACTTCTGTGACACCGAGGCCACAAGTGACCTCACACCCGTTTATTTATCTCCTCTGGCCATGCCCAGCCCTGGGAGTGAAATGTGTGGAAACTATGTATACTAGAGTCTGGGTGGCTCTCTACATCACCAAATGGGCCACCAGCTGCAAGACTTGCACAGGAGTTACTTTCCCACAGCGATTGTGAGTTCTGCAGTGTTTCTGCGGATCTGTTTATTTTCAACCAAAGAATTCAGTATCTGAATACAGACAGAATCTCAATGTGAAAATCTGGGGCAAAAATCAAAATCTTGGGCAAAATAAGGAATTACCAGGGAAATCCGACTCGTAGTTAACAATTTTTCAAATAATTCCTAATTTCAAAGGGAACCCTCAGAGACCTTCTAATGGTCTGGATCTCCCCTACCACTGGAATTACGGATACCCCTGATTTGAAACTTCCTACAGCACTCCTACACCCATCAGAGTCGCAGTGACCCACTTCAGAAGTAGTTTCACTCCCCTCACAGAGACGAAGTCTGACCGCAATCTTCCACCCAGCACACACCAGTAGTCTCGCATCCCTGATCGCACTTTCAAATTCCTGACAAATTAGCGTTCACACACTACGGTGCAGATTTACGTTTCCTGGCGCATCCCTGCAAATCAGCAGGGATGCACCAGGGAAGATGCGCGACGCAAGTTTACCCTTGCGCTACCACAGATGAGCCGCATTTACAATGCAGCGCCTCATGGCGCATGGATAAACTAATGCGTGTCGCATCTGCTGGCGTAAGGTTGGCGCAGCGTTGGGAGTTGTGTCGCGGGCGATGCAACTCCAGCACTGTTCCAACCTGGCCTATCCACAGCATGGTGCGTCACTCTTTACGCCTGCTTTAAGCAGGCGCAGGGTTTTGAAGCAACATGGCCGTAAAAGTGACTCAGTGAAATCTTGTAGATTTCACAGCGTCACATTTACGTGGCGTTCCGGTGACGGAATGCCCACACTGCGCGGGAACACTCACGTGAAACCTGACGCAGGTTTCATGTGGCACAGGGCTTTACAACGTGACTCATCTCCCTAGATGCGTCACGTTGTAAATAAGGCACAACGTGGTGCATGGTTTACGCCGCGGCTGCATCACAAAAGTGATGCAACGAAGGCGTAAAAGTGTCGCAAGGGACTTGTAAATCTGCCCCTACCAATGCTGCACTCCTTGCACCCAGAGTAGCAGCGTCACACCATGAACAGCACTGCCACCTTCCACAAAGAAGCAGTCACACACTACTAGAATCACTCTCACAACCCTCACAGATTCACCCTCCACAAACTAGAAGCAAAGCCAGGAGCTCTGACTGCTAATTGAAAGCGCTCCTTCCTTGACTGGTGAAGGGGGAGGGGGGTAGGGTGTGTGTGTGTGCGCGTGTGTGTGTGTGTGTTTGTTTTATCTTATGGATGGGCAAGTGAGTGAAATCAAGCATGAGTTTATCAGTAGATGTACAGACACGAGTGCAAGGAAGAATGACAATGCATGGAAGATGAGTTATTGAATGCATATACAGGTGAAATAATAAAATATTTTTTAAAGCCCAACGTATCACCCCTAAGGGTATCCAGGCGCTGGTGGCGGTCGGGGAGATTAAGTGAGCTATTGCCTATAGTCACATGATGCTGAGTTTCTGTCGGGTCTTGAACTGCAAGCCCCTACTCCGGGAGTCACCCGTGCTGGCCACTGCGCCACAACTCTCTGAGACTAGTGACTGCAAGAATGAAACCATCCAGGCTCTTTCAGTTTTAGGGCAGCCGGCCGCAGACCTAATAGCTTTGTCAATTCAATTTATGAAGCTTTATTCGGCACAAGTAAAATGACCATAAAAGCACACGAATAAAAACATGATAATAACAAATACATCAATATCTAAAAAAGGTTTACAGACAATGTTACAGATATAATTCATTAAAAGCACATGCTTTTCCTGGCGTTAACACACTAATTTAAAAACGTGGCTTTATAAAAACAGATATCGGCCGATTCCAGATTAAAGATTAAAATCATTGCCTGGTTAACTGTACGTACACCATATTTAATAAACATCGGTTTCAAAAATGCAGTACGTAAATTTGAGTACAGTTTACAAAACAGTAAAAAGTGCAAAGTGCTCTGAGTAGAAACGCCATCACACATACATGGCCCCGACTGGTGTTTCTTGAGGGTCGGGAGAGCCACCAGATGGTGTGCCAAACTAAATCTAAGTCTAGTAAGTACAAACTTATGAGATGGCCTAGTCACCATAGTTAAATACAAAGGAAAACCTTCTACCATGCTATATTTAGTGTAGAGCACGACAGTGGTGATGGTACCGTAGGCTAAGGCCCGCTTCCTTGCCCTAAAAGCCAAGCAAGTACTTTTCATCTCAGCTTTGGGTATCCTAGATGCTGCACTTGGATCAAGCAAAATATTCAAGTCAAATATCTCAGAAAGGCAACCAACAACATATTTTACCCAAGGTATCTTAAGGTGTTTATCCAATGACAAGCAATCCTCGATTATAGACCTATTAAAAGATTTTTCCACCTTAAGCCAAATTGAACGCCAGATCATAAGTGGCCTTAGGGATAACAGGTCTATCAAATAATTTATATCTAGTTCCCAATGGATTAACTCAGTTGGAGCCGAACTTGGTAGACACAGGAGCTTTTTTAAGAAGGAATTTTCCTCTATTTGCAAATTATAATCGCAACTGTGGCCCCATACACCCGCCCCATATAATGCAATGGATACACATCTTGCTTGATAAATCTTAAGCATATCCCTGGTTCGTCGGTCCCCAACCTTAGCAGCAAATCTAAAAACACCAAAGGAATTTTTGGCCATTTCATTCCGAATATTATTAAATTCTTCTGTCCATTTCCTGTCTTTGAGAAGGTGATACCAAGGTAGCAAAATGTATCTACCTGCTTTGTCAATATTTGTGGTTTTTGTAGACAGTTATACACCTCAATAAATGAACTAGATCAACCCTGCTATATTTTGTACTGCTTTTCACCTGCCCAAAAGATATCAAAAACAGAACTCTTTGCTCCAAGTTCAAGACCGTACCTCCAGGGCCCAGAGGGACTCAATTCCAGATGAGAGACCAATTTATTTTTAAAGCAACAACTTTAAATTTGCATAGAATCAAGAGGCCTGTTTAGAAGTAGGGTGGCATCACCAAAGAGAGCTATAACTGCTCCTTTCGCTTTAAAAACCTAAGTAAAGACCTGATTCACGTGGCCCCCAAGAAGTAGCGGCTGGAGAGCCCTGAAAGCGCTGGGCTTCATACTGGGCACCGGTTCACCACATTGATTTCAAAATCTGCCTTGGGTCCCCACACACAAATGTACCCATGTGTTCACTGTTTCTCACTCCCAAATGCATTTGCACACACTCACACTTTCACAATCACTACTGTTGCACAGGGGCTCTGATCTGAACACCTGACGCACAGGTGTTCTGCTTTAATGGTGCATCAGGGGCTTACTTGCTCACACTGCTTTACTCACTCACTTGCTTTCGATTTCACCTATTCATACGCACTCGCTGATTCTCCCTCTTTCACGGTGATTTTGGAACTAATGCTGTCACGGGTTGAACCTTAATATTTGTTTACAGCAACTTCAACTGCGGCTTAATGAAGCGGCATCGAATGATAACCCAGGAACGCTCTGTAATCGAAGGAGTTCGGGTTCTCCGGCCACCGCAGCAGTCAGTATGTTACC
Source organism: Lissotriton vulgaris (assembly GCF_964263255.1). Lineage (NCBI taxonomy): Eukaryota > Metazoa > Chordata > Amphibia > Caudata > Salamandridae > Lissotriton > Lissotriton vulgaris. The sequence goes on from NC_141687.1 coordinate 627,257,310, forward strand.
ACTGCATAGAATTCACTAGTCTCCCACCTCGAATATGTCCCCCACCAGCTGTCACGCTTCGACTTTTCTAAATCTCATATATGAAGGGAAATATATGGTCTGCATGGATATAAATGGCCCACATACATCCTGCAAATACCATCAAATCTTAAAATACATTAGTTCTGATCTATAATTTGAAAACCTTTTCGTGCTTCTTCAGGCACTGATGAAAAGTTATCCGACACTACCACCTGCAGGATGGTGTCGAAACTGACAGGATTGCCCGTGGATTAATCAATCGATGTAGAAATGCTGTGAAGGATTTGGCATATCACGACCACAACTATGTATGCAGCTGAGTAGGTCACGAAGCAGATGTGTGGGCGCCGCGGATGAAGGGTAATCGTGGTGTAGGGAGAGACCTGAAGCTATTAGCTGTAGCTTTACATTCTAAATGTTATTGTTTCCCCATGCCTGTCTCAGAATGTATTTAACCAAGTTGCTGTTACTATAACGCATACCAATAGGAATTTTCTAAAACAAATTTCTTTTTTAGATGCGGCGTTAGCAAAGTCCTTTTCATTTAAATAACATTACTTAGATACGTGTAGGCAGGGCCACTGGAACTATGCAGCAGGGGAGGAAATTAGAGTTGAGTAAATTAGGCAGTTAGAAAAGGCAAATTATTCAGCACGTTTTGTGATAGTATTACTTCATTATTTTCTCATTTTTACCAGTGCTGTTTGGGCATTGGTTGCACCTCTGTTTAACACACAAAAATAGCAATAAGCTACATAAAGGTGACCAGTCAACCTATGTAAAGGACCTTTCTGAGAGGCAACACGTGTTGCTGCAATCTTACTTACTTTTGAACCGTTTGATCTAGAAATAAAAATGTTTTACGGTTAAAATATGCCGATTATGCGGGATATTATGGAGTATGTGGCAAATGCGGCAAATTTACAACTATGAGAAAATCGCCATGGCTGTACAATCACAAAATTCCAGTGGCCCTGCTTATGGGGGCTTTCAGCCACCTCTGTTCGTCAGTGTGCCACTCACCCACCACAGCATGCAGCAAGGGGCATTGGGTTAGACCACTTCAACCATTTGCATACCCCTCTGGGCATTGACATAGCCAATGATTTTACCTTGGCAATCTTGTGTCATGGTTATTTTTTATTGCAATATGTGCCACAAAATAAGGGGGAAAAATGCTGCCACTTAAACTTGGTCGCCATATGCTTCCAATCATCGTTTTTCTCATTAAAAAACATTCTCTGATGTCGCAGGTAGATGTTTTTAATAACAATCCTTTCAGTTGTGCCATGCATTTTAATATTTTTTTTATTTGCGGAGGAGACAAGAAATCTCCACCTAGCCATACACTCAAAGCACAGGTAGACAAAACGTTACAATGTCACAAATACTGCATAATAACATTTTAAAAAGCAGACAGAAACTAAATCCCTACCTAATTGTTATACTTTGACCACGCTATGTGTGGAGGAAGCTTGCTCTCCTGATCTTCGTGCTGTGCATGGACGAAGCTCTTACCAGCGAGCACTGGCTGTGGAAACAATCTATTGAGAAAGTGGAAAAAAGACTTGTATTTTAAACTAGTCAATTGTATAGATTATTTTACACTTCAAACGTTTAAGATTCTCACTTTAGGATCTGAACTAGTGGTGCCTTTTTTCACTGTAGCTTCCATTCTGTGGTAAAGTAGGCACCTCTTTCTTTCAGAACCCTAATAGTTCCAACACTACTAACTGCACGCCACACTTGTGGGACATTAAATGTCAAATGTATGTTGTCCATGGAAATTCATTTTGACACCAATATCCAGTTTGCTGGAGACCCCCACCATATACAAACACAGGAAGCATTACATTAGAAACAAAGCATGCCTTAAGAGCAACCGGAGCTCTCGCATTACTGGAGATCACAGAAAAAAAAGGAAAATGGTGATTCAAAAATTAATGTCAGGTTTTTTCCGGGACCTCGCTGTGATGAATTATGGGATGACAGCTTTTTTGTTTGTTTGTTCTTCAGAAAGTTGGTCTCTGGTAGTAGGGATTGTTCCACTCTGCTTAGGTAGGCATCTGTTGATGGGAACAGAGGGTTTGCTTTTGAATTTAGAATATAGATTATTATGTTTCATCGCTGGAGTAATTGGGCTTTGCAGAGTAATACCAGCCTAGATTAGGCACTGCACATCAGTTTGTTCCTAGGGCGAATCAATACCCTGTATCAAGGGAGAGTGATTGGGTGGGGAAGCAGTGGCAAGTTGAGGGTAGAACATGACCTCGCACATCTGTGGGTTGGGATGGAGGTAGCTTGTTTGGGCCAGATGCTCCTAGCAGTGTTTTTGACAGTAATGGGGTCAAACCCGCACTATTAATGAAATATAGATTACAAAATAAGGAAATCATAATTTGACTGCCCCAACGTTAGCCACAATGTAAGAACGTGATCTGCCACATGACATAGCAGAGGTCAATATCTTTTATTTGTATATGCTGCTATACATACACTCCAGGAACAAATGACATTTGCAACCATGATTTACTTTTATAATTGTGTTACGCTGTAATGTAAGTTTAGCAGTATGCTCATAATATTAATCTCTTTTCAAAGTACTAGATACGGTCGTACCTCTCTAATATTCTTTACTATTCAGTTAAACATTTTAAATGTCTTCTTTCAAGAACGATCGATTGAGTACTTTTTCCCAAAAGGAAGCTTTGTGATTTTAGTGACAATTTAAAGTTTAACTCACAAAATACCAATAGAAGATTGATTTCTGCTCGTAAAAGAAAGCCCCAGTTTTTAAAAAATGTTTACAGATTTTTTCAAATAAACTGTATAAACCTGTCGTTGTTAAGTGAACCTTCTAAAAGTACGTAATCGCGCATGGTTGAACTAGGTTTCATTTGCGTATTTATAGTTGAATGTATTAGTATATCAATTGATGGCTGTATGTTTGGATTAATGTAGGGTTCTGAAGTATTCCTGGTGTACTGCTGGTTGGGGGATGAACTCCCCTTAAGTCCCCCACAGCCGAATTGCTGAGATGTAGTCAGACCCCCCCTCCTGCCCCCCCCTTTTCTCAACCACTCTGAACAGGGACCTCCTGGCATACTAGTGGTTGTGGGATGAACTTCCCTTGTAGAGAAATTTAGTGCCCAAGCAGGATTTCCCTTGAATGAATTTATCAATGTAGAAATGCTTTGGATTTGGAGTATCATGACCACAAAACAGATGCTGAGTACATCACAAAGGAGATATGTGGGCGTCCCAGACGAAGGATAATCAGAGTGTATGAAGTAACCAGCAGCTATTCGCTTTAGTTTTGAATTCTAAATATCATTGTTTCCCCGTGTCTGTCCTATAAATTATTTAAAATCATTTGCTGCTGCAGTAACAAATAAAACTGTAGGAATAAAAAAAGAAAAAGAATATATATATATATATATATATATATATATATATATATATATATATATATATATATATATATATATATATCTTTCTAGGCCTAGCATTAGCCAAGATATATATATATATATATATATATATATATCACTCGCAAAGGTTTCCCCTTAAGAAGAGCCACAACAGCAGGTAGGTTCAAATTAGTTTACTTTGGGAAGTTGCAGCAAAGGTGAGCGAACATACACCAACTTTCGTAGTCTGCCTGATGCGTTTCATGCTGTTGCAAGCATTTCTTCAGAGGCACATTGTCATTACCAACGTGCGTTTGGCAGTTTGTTTTTATTGGCTCCATGTGCCCCAGTGGGCGTGGGTCTTTGCTGAGCATGATGGTACTCGTAGTTTTAATGTTCTCAAGTGAGTTGCCACACGTGATAAAAACATTTTAAGAAATAGTTTCTCCACAGTGGGTTAGGGATAGGTTCACCTCCACGAGTTGTTGCTCCGTTTAAAATCCCCAAAACCGACCTCTCCTGCCAAAGGCGCCGTAGTCAGGTGACTGCAGTTCCATCTGCATACAATGCAGCCGGGCGTCCTCCACGGCCGGGACCAGCCGTATAACATCACTCGCAAAGGTTTCCCCTTAAGAAGAGCCACGACAGCAGGCAGGTTCAAATTAGTTTACTTTGGGAAGTTGCAGCAAAGGTGAGCGAACATACACCAACTTTCATAGTCTGCCTGACGCGTTTCATGCTGTTGCAAGCATTTCTTCAGAGGCACATTGTTCATTACCAACGTGTGTTTGGCAGTTCGTTTTTATTGGCTCCATGTGCCCCAGTGGGCGTGGGTCTTTGCTGAGCATGACGGTACTCGTAGTTTTAATGTTCTCAAGTGAGTTGCCACATGTGATAAAAACATTTTAAGAAATAGTTTCTCCACAGTGGGTTAGGGATAGGTTCACCTCCACGATTTGTTGCTCCGTTTAAAATCCCAAAAACCGACCTCTCCTGCCAAAGGCACCGTATATATATATATATATTACCTTCTGGCGGTCGCCAGTAGGTATATATAGTTAGGATCTAGTTACCATAGGAAATCCCGAACATTCTATTGGGAATAACTTTGGCGCCGATTGAGGAATCTGCGTGTAATTTTCCTTAAATTTGCTCATCTATGCTCCGCTCCTTCCCTGAAAGTTTCGGGGGGATTCGTCAAGCGGGGGCCGAGAAAAAAGGGGGTTCCCAAAACGTGTTTTCCCCATGTTAATTTCCATAGGGACCTTTAGACACGGCTACAGCCCGAACGGCTGAATGGAATTACACGAAACTTGGCAAAATGGTAGGGCCTGGTATGCAGATGTGCCTTTGCTATGTTTGGTGAAAATCCCTCCAGTAGTTCTTGAGAAAATTGAATTTGAAATTTTTCAAATGGCATTTTCTATGGGACATTTAGACACGGCTACAGCCCGAACGGCTTAACGGAATTACACCAAACTTGGGAAAATGGTAGGGACAGGTATGCAGTAGTGCCTTTTCTTTATTTGGTGAAAATCCCTCCAGTAGTTGTTGAGAAAATTGAATTTGAGCAAATTATATATCTATAAGCACTCAACATTCTATTGGGAATAACTTTGGCGCCGATTGAGGAATCTGCGTGCAATTTTCCAGAATTTTGGCCAGCTCCGCTCCGCTCCTTCCCTGAAAGTTTTGGAGGGATTCGTCAAGAGGGGGCCGAAAGGGGGGTCCCAAAACGTGTTTTCCCCATGTTAATTTCCATCCATAGGGACCTTTAGACACGGCTACAGCCCGAACGGCTGAATGGAATTACACCAAACTTGGCAAAATGTTAGGGCCTGGTATGCACATGTGCCTTTGCTATGTTTGGTGAAAATCCCTCCAGTAGTTCTTGAGAAAATTGAATTTGAAATTTTTCAAATGGCATTTTCTAAGGGACCTTTGGACATGGCTACAGCCCGAACGGCTGAACGGAATTACACCAAACTTGGCAAAATGGTAGGGACAGGTATGCAGTAGTGCCTTTTCTATATTTGGTAAAAATCCCTCCAGTAGTTGTTGATAAAATTGAATTTGAGCAAATGATATATCTATATGCGCTCACCGTACGCGAGCGAGTTTCTGATTGGCTAGCAGTCGACTGTCAACATTCCAAACTGTCCAAACCAGGAAGTGTTGGCCACCATCTTGTTTTTCAGGAGAACTGAGGCACAAGAGAGCCCAAAACAAGAGTGGAAAACACGAAAAGGGGGCAGGGTAGAGACCCCCCAACCCTCTAGCGCTTCTCATGGGGTCCCAGAAGGACCCCCAAGGGCAAAAAAAAAAAAAGAAAAAATCGAGGGGTAAGCACACCGTACGCGTACGGTATGCGTACATTGCGCGTACCCCGCGATTTAAAAAAAATAAATAATTTTTTTTTTGCACTTGGTGGTCCTTCTGGGACCCCCTGAGAAGGGCTAGGGGGTCAGGGGGTCTCTACCCTGCCCCCTTTTCGCGTTTTCCACTCTTGTTTTGTGCTCTCTTGTGCCTCACTTCTCCTGAGAAACAAGTTGGCTGCTCAGGTGGTCCCAGAAGGATAATAACATATATAAACGTTATCCGCTAATAGAATTAGCATTTACAAAACCTTTGAAATTTATTGAAAAAAAATATAGGTTTCACGCCTGATATAGTTAGGAATTAGCATTTAAAAAACCTTGCAAATTCACTGAAAAAACCATAGGTTTCAGGCCTTATATAGTTAGGAATTAGCATTTAAAAAACCTTGCAAATTCACTTAAAAAACCATAGGTTTCAGGCCTTATATAGTTAGGAATTAGCATTTTAAAAATCTTGAAAATTCACTTAAAAAACCATAGGTTTCAGGCCTTATATAGTTAGGAATTAGCATTTAAAAAACCATTGAAATTGCTCCTATATAGTTAGTTGTACTAACTATATTTCGCGCACCCGCAATCCACTGCTGATGATGTCACATATTACATCATTCATGACATGGTCAGTGACATCACTGATGACATCACTGAAGACATCTCAAATGACATCACTGATGACATCACTGATGACATCTCATTTGACATCACTGATCACATCACTGATGATATCATTCATGTGATAATACGATGTGCCTCCTCACACTCTAATAATACCTTTGATACACCCAGTGTTAAATATAGACTACCATTCTTGAAACCATTGACACACCAATACCAGTTACTACATACGCACTCACTGATTCCTAGGTCTACACACACATTCACTCATTCACCCATAGAATCACTCATACATACAGTCACTCATCAATACAACACTATCATATGCACTCATACACCTATACAGACACTCACACACTGCCACTCATCCATGGAGATACTCTCTCACCTAGTCAGTCATGCAAAGAATCAATCACACTTCCATTTCCTCAACTATACAGTTATACACACAACACCTTACTTATTCAAACATATACTAACAAATACTTACTCTCTTATACAATCACTGATACAAGTACACAGTGATCCATACAGCCACTCGCACATCCACTGGCTCTCATGTATAGTCATTTATATATGCCAACTCTCACATGCACTGTGTTTTACATATGTACTTACTTGGACATGTAGCACTGAGATATCCATTCACTCACCAACACACCCATGCACACAGTCAACCGCCCATATAGCTGTTTCCACATGCACTCTTGAACTCATACACCTAGTGAATCAACTGCTCACACATCTATGCACAGAGTCACACACCTCCCAGCCACCCACACACACACACTCAGTCTCCCATTCAAATAATTGGGCAACCAATCAATAACGCATATAGCCACTCATATAGCTACTGATCAACACATGCAGCAGCTTACACAACAACAGACATACTGATGCACACATTCAGACAGTTTAGTCACTAACCCATGCATTTAGTAAGACACATTTAATCACTCACTCATACAGTCAGTCACGCACCTACTAAATCCTTCATCCAGACACTTATACATCCACTCATTCTTCAATATGTAAAACATATTTAAACTTTACAGAAACACACAGTCACTGGATGATGTCATCAGTGATGTCATCAGTGATGTCAAATGAGATGTCATCAGTGATGTCATCAGTGATGTCATTTGAGATTTCATCAGTGATGTCATCAGTGATGTCACTGACCATGTCATGAATGATGTAATATGTGACATCATCAGCAGTGGATTGCGGGTGCGTGAAATATAGTTAGTACAACTAACTATATAGGAGCAATTTCAATGGTTTTTTAAATGCTATTTCCTAACTATATAAGGCCTGAAACCTATGGTTTTTAAGTGAATATATATATATATACATCCACTTTCAATTCTTGGCAAAGGAAAACTCTGCACTCCAGTCTCTGATGGTATAATTCACTTCATTATTTCTACGTAGTAAACACCTACGCGTTTCAACTCCTCCGAGTCTTGCTCACGGTCAATGAGTCCTTTTACTATGTTGCTATTTATGTATATTGCCCGTCTTGAATTTAATGATGCATTCTGGGAAATGTAGTTTACTCATGTTTCAAATGCAGACATACAGTTTTGATTAGTGCTAACAAAAATGATTAAATATGCATATGTTTCATACATAGCACAGGATTACTAATAGTCACAAGATTATGAACTTTGTATGTATTTTACTAGCAATGATTTGTTGCTCTCTATTGTGTTATCATATTCTATATCTATTATAGTTTGTCTCATATCCAAGTGTGGGGTTAATTACTAGTAAACACGAGTGTCACTCCATGGCAGGGAGTTAAGTGTTTCTCCTGATTGGCCCTATGAATGGCTAAGTGCCTCATATTGGGAACATGCAACTTGTGGTAACAGAATATGTACTGTTCAAGTTTGTATTAGGCTGAGTGCCTATGCTCAGTATTGGTCTTTCTTTGAGTGAATCACTCGTGCTTCAAACGGCTATGCTATAGCCTGAATATATGTGGTTATTATTGTAATCTAAGTGATTTTAATGGCACCGGACAGTCTCTAATGCTTAAGTATCTGCTATTGAAATGATGGCATCTTTTACTCATTTGTGAGTCCTATTTGTATGGACATACTGTTCGGTGCATAAGGAAGAACTCCCTGTGCCTTCTATTTGTAATCTATTAGTATGTGTGCCGTACATAGGTTAATAATTTTGCAATGCATTCATGATATACTGCAGCATTAGTCCTTGTTACAAATGTACATACAGTTCTTCATCCGTATTGAGACCGAATGGAATTATTGTAAGCAGTCTGATTATGTATTTGCTTGCCAGTTTGCGAAGTTGTAAGGTTCTGTCTCCACCTCTTTCATTTGGGGGAACATGTGCTACCCCACAGCATCTCAAGGTTTTCCAATTGCTACTGTGTTGTTGGACATGATGTTTCGCGATTGCATAACTTACATCTTTATGTTGAACAGCCCTTTTATGTTCAAGAGTTTGTTTCTTCAAAGGGCATATTGTGCTCCCCACATATTTTAGGCCACATTCACATTCAATGATGTAAACCACAAACTGTGTGCTGCAGGTTATCTTGTGTTCATTCACAATTTGTTTCCCATTGGAATCCTTAACATGCTTAGTATTTTTACCAATTGTGCATGCTTTGCAGCTGTTGCGTTTAGTAAAGCCTTTGCTTTGCTGTTGTAGCCAGTTCTCTGGTGTCTGATCTTAGTAGTGGCTTCTCACTAACTGAGGGAGCAATCTTTTCTGCAGTGTCTTGACGACACCTGGTATCGTTGTGCAGCGCCTCATTGCCATTTCCTGCATTCTGCCTCGATAAGCGCTTTGTGCTCTGTCATAACTTGCATTGCCGCTTTTGATCTGTTTTATTTGTAACTGACTGTGTAACTTTGGCTGTGCTTGCGCGTCTCCACCAGCGCTCCGCTGCCATTTTGTTGATTGTTGTGGTCGGATGACACCCGCCCCGCCTCCCAGCTGAGCAGCCCTCCCACATAGTATTTACAGCGCTCCGCTCCCTCGCTTCGTTGTGACTCACTCTACTCTCCCGAGCCGAGTGGTCGCTCCCCAGTGTCTTGACGACACCTGGTATCGTTGTGCAGCGCCTCATTGCCATTTCCTGCATTCTGCCTCGATAAGCGCTTTGTGCTCTGTCATAACTTGCATTGCCGCTTTTGATCTGTTTTATTTGTAACTGACTGTGTAACTTTGGCTGTGCTTGCACGTCTCCACCAGCGCTCCGCTGCCATTTTGTTGATTGTTGTGGTCGGAGGACACCCGCCCCGCCTCCCAGCTGAGCAGCCCTCCCACATAGTATTTACAGCGCTCCGCTCCCTCGCTTCGTTGTGACTCACTCTACTCTCCCGAGCCGAGTGGTCGCTCCCCAGTGTCTTGACGACACCTGGTATCGTTGTGCAGCGCCTCATTGCCATTTCCTGCATTCTGCCTCGATAAGCGCTTTGTGCTCTGTCATAACTTGCATTGCCGCTTTTGATCTGTTTTATTTGTAACTGACTGTGTAACTTTGGCTGTGCTTGCGCGTCTCCACCAGCGCTCCGCTGCCATTTTGTTGATTGTTGTGGTCGGAGGACACCCGCCCCGCCTCCCAGCTGAGCAGCCCTCCCACATAGTATTTACAGCGCTCCGCTCCCTCGCTTCGTTGTGACTCACTCTACTCTCCCGAGCCGAGTGGTCGCTCCCCAGTGTCTTGACGACACCTGGTATCGTTGTGCAGCGCCTCATTGCCATTTCCTGCATTCTGCCTCGATAAGCGCTTTGTGCTCTGTCATAACTTGCATTGCCGCTTTTGATCTGTTTTATTTGTAACTGACTGTGTAACTTTGGCTGTGCTTGCGCGTCTCCACCAGCGCTCCGCTGCCATTTTGTTGATTGTTGTGGTCGGAGGACACCCGCCCCGCCTCCCAGCTGAGCAGCCCTCCCACATAGTATTTACAGCGCTCCGCTCCCTCGCTTCGTTGTGACTCACTCTACTCTCCCGAGCCGAGTGGTCGCTCCCCAGTGTCTTGACGACACCTGGTATCGTTGTGCAGCGCCTCATTGCCATTTCCTGCATTCTGCCTCGATAAGCGCTTTGTGCTCTGTCATAACTTGCATTGCCGCTTTTGATCTGTTTTATTTGTAACTGAATGTGTAACTTTGGCTGTGCTTGCGCGTCTCCACCAGCGCTCCGCTGCCATTTTGTTGATTGTTGTGGTCGGAGGACACCCGCCCCGCCTCCCAGCTGAGCAGCCCTCGCCCCTCCCCCTCCACTCTCCATATATGACAGTTCTTCCCGCGCGCAGCGTTTACGCGCAGCGACCGCGCCCAACCCGCGCCGAAGGTGCGCCAAAGGTAAGCCCGTCTACGCCCGTCCGCGCCTGGACCGCGCCCAGCGCCAGTCCCCCTGCCCCTCGCGCTGCGCTGCCCTCCCGCATCACCTACGATGCCGCCACCCTCCTAGCCCTCAACCCCGGTCGCGCCCCCAACTGCGTCCAAGCCGCTCCTGGACACACCCATGGACCTTTCTCCTGCTACTCCTGCAAATTCAGCGGCACCGACAACATCTCCGCTACGACCACTCCACAGATTCCCGACCCCAACCACCTACAATGCATCCTTCTCAACACCCGCTCGGTCCACAGGCACGCCATTGACCTATGGAACCTACTAGACACCATCTCTCCAGACGTCGCCTTCCTAACGGAAACATGGATGAACGCTTCCTCCGCCCCAGACATCACCATTGCCATCCCTGAAGACTATAAGATCACACGCAAGGACCGTACCAGCCACACAGGAGGAGGCATCGCTATCGTCCATAAGAAATCAATCCGCATCTCAACCAGCTCTGACGCCAACCTCGCCAACTCCGAACACCTTCACTTCCAAATACACATCGACCCCAAGACCACACTCAGAGGCACCCTCCTCTACAGACCACCAGGACCCCGCGCAAAATTCAGTGAAGACATCACGGACTTCATCACTCCACACGCGCTCCCCTCCAAAGATTACATCCTTCTGGGAGACCTCAACTTTCACCTCGAAAAGATCAACGACCGCAACACCACCACCCTCCTGGACAACCTCACCAACCTCGGACTTAAACAACTAGTCACTTCCCCCACCCACATCGCAGGTCACACACTCGACCCCATCTTCACCTCCAGCAATCATGTCTCCTTCAGCCACACTACGGATCTCCTCTGGACTGACCACAGCTGCGTTCACTTCACCTACAACAAGCCAAAACCCACCAACCACCTCCAACCAACTCTGCAAAGAAACTGGAACAAGATCACCACCGACCAGATCTCCGCATCGCTCCTTCTAAACACCCCAGCCCACTCTTCTAACCCAAACCAAGCCGCCGCCAACCTCACCCTATGGCTATCCAACACCGCCGACACCTTAGCACCACTGAAAAAACGTCAAAGCAAACCGGGCAGCAAGAAGGCCTCATGGTTCAATGATGATCTTAAGAAGTCCAAGAAACTCTGCCGCTCCCTTGAAAAGGCCTGGAAAAAAGACCCAACCACTAGCACCAAGGACGCCTTCAAAAACGCCACCCGCACTCACCACCAACTAATCCGAAAGGCCAAGAAAACAGCATTCAAGGATCGACTTGACAACAACGCCCACAACAGCAAGGAACTTTTCAACATCGTCAAGGAATTTTCCAACCCCTCGGCCAACTCCAACGACATCACCCCCTCTCAAGCCCTCTGCGACTCCCTAGCCTCATTCTTCCACAACAAGATTGCAGACATCCACAACAGCTTCGACAACCAACCCGGAGACCAACCCACCCAACCATTTGCTGAACATTCTCCCCCCGTGAACACCCTCAACGACTGGAACCCAATCTCCACTGAGGACACAACCCGCCTGATGAATTCCATCCACTCAGGATCCCCCACAGACCCATGTCCTCATCACATCTTCAACAAAGCAGACTCCGTCATAGCACCACACCTCCGAGACGTCATCAACTGCTCCTTCAACTCCGCCACCTTCCCGGGAGACTGGAAACACGCTGAACTCACCGCCCTTCTGAAAAAACCCACAGCGGACCCCACCGAACTCAAAAATTACCGCCCCATTTCGCTCCTTCCATTCCCGGCCAAAGTCATCGAGAAAGCCGTGAACAACCAACTCGCCGCTTTCCTCGAAGCCAACAAATCCCTCGACTCCTCACAATCTGGCTTCCGAGCAAAACACAGCACTGAGACCGCCCTCATCGCAGCAACAGACGACATTCGAACTCTATTGGACAATGGAGACACAGGCGCCCTCATCCTCCTCGACCTCTCTGCAGCATTCGACACAGTTTGCCACAGCACCCTGTTACAACGCCTCAATAACATCGGAATACAAGGAAAAGCACTTGAATGGATCACCTCGTTCCTCACCGGAAGAACCCAGAGAGTCCGCCTTCCACCATTCAAATCCGAAGCCACTGAAGTCATCTGTGGCGTACCTCAAGGATCCTCACTCAGCCCCACCCTCTTCAACGTTTACATGAGCCCCCTCGCGGCCATCGCCCGCCAACACAACCTCAACATCATCTCTTACGCGGATGACACTCAACTAATCCTTTCTCTCACCAATGACCCCAGCACCGCCAAAACAAACCTACACGAAGGAATGAAAGAAGTTGCCGAATGGATGAAACAAAGCCGTCTGAAACTGAACTCAGACAAAACAGAAGTCCTCATCTTAGGTACATCCCCCTCTGCATGGGACGACTCTTGGTGGCCGGAAGCCCTTGGAAAAGCACCCATCCCGACAGACCACGCACGGAACCTAGGCGTCATCCTGGATTCTTCACTCTCAATGAACAGACAAGTCAGCGCCGTATCCTCATCCTGCTTCAACATTCTTCGCATGCTCAGAAAAACATTTCGCTGGATCCCCACCGAAACAAGGAAAACAGTCACCCATGCTCTAGTCACGAGCCGACTGGACTACGGAAACACCCTCTACGCAGGTACTACCGCTAAACTCCAGAAGAAACTCCAACGAATCCAAAACGCCTCAGCCAGAATCATATTAGACATCCCGCGCAACGAACACATCTCTGGTCACCTGAAAGACCTCCACTGGCTACCCGTCAATAAGAGAATCACTTTCCGACTGCTAACCCACGCACACAAATCACTCTACGACATCGGACCAGAATGCCTCAACTCACGACTGTCCTTCTACACCCCCCCCGACAACTTCGTTCTTCCAGCCAAGCCCTCGCCACTGTACCTCGCATCAACAAGACCACCATGGGAGGCAGATCCTTCTCATACCTGGCTGCTAAGACATGGAACTCACTCCCCGCTTACCTTCGCCTCACCCAGAACCACCTAGCATTCAGAAAACAACTTAAAACGTGGATATTTGACAAGTAATCCTCCTCCCCTTTCTAAGCGCCTTGAGACCCTCTGGGTAGGTAGTGCGCTATACAAATTCTCTGACTTGACTTGACTTGACAGCTTTAGCAGTGTCCTTATTACTTGTTAGGATCTTCCAGTGTTTATGGAAAATCTTGTATATTGTTTGATGTTCTTAGCTGAATGTTGTTATCATTCTAATGGGTTCTAGGATTGAATGGTTTCCCTATCAATATTTGTTGCCTTGTTTTTTCCTTGGCTCTTCTGGCTCCTTGTTCAATATACAGCGTGGGATACTTTCGCTGATAAATCTGTTTTTGAATTTGTTGATTTGGGCATCCATATCATCTTTTTCTGAACAGTTTCGTATGGTTCGCAAAAATTCTCCGTACGGGATGCTTTTTATCAGTGCTTTGGGGTGGAAGCTGGGCCATGTAGTATACTGTTTGTTGAAGTTGGCTTTCTGTACATGGTCATTTAAATTTTTTTATTTTTAACGTATACGTTTATATCCAAGAGATCGATTTTCTTTTTAACTGATATTGTACGTGAATCTCAGATTGTATTTGTTGTGATTTATAGCTTGAAAATATTGTTGAAATTCTTCTTGTGTCCCATTTCATATTAGGTATAGGTCGTCTACATATCGTAGCCAAATCACTATTTTGGATAATCATTTTTCGTACACGTCACTCCATGCTACCTCTCTCTCACACCAGCCCATAGTCAAATTTGCATAACTGGGGGAAAAAGACAGTCCCATTGCGGTCCTGCAGATTTGTTGGTATAGTTGTCTATTGAAAAAGAAAATGTTGTTCCATAGACACATATCTATCATCCCTAGAATCATTCAAGAATGTTCAGTCGCTCTAATATGTTGTTGTTTTAGGAAGTATCTAACTGCATTTAATCCTGTTTCATGTTAAATTGAGGTGTATAACGAGATTACATCTATAGTCACAAGCAAATAGTTTTTTTGCCCTTCGGTTTCTACTATTATTTTGAGAAATTCACCACTGTCTTTTAGGTATGATGGTAATATTGAAACCATGGGAAATATGTAGTAATCGATATACTTTGGGATATTATCAAACATTGAGCCACAACCAGACATTATGGGTCTGCCAGGCGGATTCGTGAGAGTCTTGTGGATCTTAGGCACAAAGCATATTGTTGGCATGATCAGATGGGCAGTCATTGGAAATTGATATTCCTCATCATTTAATAATATCTCATCATACCATTCTTTTAGTATGAGATTTAGATTGGACACCAGGAGTTCCATGGGATTGTATTTACATTTTTTGTAGTTTCTTCGATCGTCCAGTTGTCTGTACGCTTCTTTTAAATAGTCTTGTTTATTGAGAATCACAATGTTGCCGCCTTTGTCTGCTGGCTTCAATATTATCAATTGGTTTTTGGACAATTTTAGCAAAGCTAATTGCTCAGAGATTTTTAAATTTTTTCTGTTGTATTTTGTATCTTTTTGTATTCGTAATTTTTCAAGATCATTAATATCTGCTTCATGAAAAATATCCACCTTGTTGCCAGGAGGTAAAATTGGACACAATTTGGATTTGGGTTTGAAAGAACTATATTCATGATCATTGGTGTCCCATTCTAGATATTCCATGATCTCTCTTTCTGTCATCTCTTTATCATTCAGATTATGCATAAGATCAAGCAACAATTTCATGTCACTTATTTGTTCTGTGTGGTTATGTTTTCTGTTGATTCATCAGTGACATTTTTTCTTTGTTTGGGTTCTTTATTTGAAAAATATTTTAGTAATTTCACTTTCCTGATGAATTTGTAGACATCTATTTTCGTTTCCATTATGTTTATATGTTGTTCTGGACAAAAGGAGAGACCTTTGTTGAGTAAAAAATACTTCATGTTGATTTAATATGTAGTTGGATAAGTTGATGACTACATTTTCATTTTTCTCTTGTTCATCCTCCATATTCTGTGTAATGTCCTCATTTACGTTTGCTGTCTGTTGCACAGAGGGTAGGTTCTTTAGTACCACCCCCTCGTCTATATTTTCTACGTTTCTTGTTCTTGTTGTTTGGCCTCCGCCACCATTGCGTCCTTGGCCCCTTCCTCTTGATGTCTGGTTGTCTAAATACATCAATTGCATCTCTTCCAACAGCGACACTTTCGTTGTTGCTTCTACCATACCTTCTCCTTCACTGAAGTCTTTGTCTGATTCACTTATTTCAGCTGGTAGTGCTGCTACATTGATTTTAGCTCCGGTAGCCTGATGCTTTTTCAATACTTCCAATCGTCTAGCAAATGTATACCTTGTTCCATTCATTTAGTCCCATTCATCCCCTAGGAATTTTCGTTGTTTTATTGCTTCAATGTCTGATTCGTGTTTTTCTAGTCGCTCCGCCATCTGTTTTCTTAGTTTGTTGATCTCATCTGATTTGGGGCATGTTGCAATTTTGTCCTCAGTTTCTCTAATGGATTTGGTTAAATCGTCTCCATCCATTTTCGCATATTTAGTTATGATACTCATTATGTTTTTGGAGCATATCATGTTGTATTCACTCCATTCTAAAAGCATTTCTGGTTTTATATCCGGGTGATTTGGCATCATTAATGTGAGCAACCCTCTAGGTACTCAATCCATTTCTATGTATTTCTCTAATGTAATGATTTTCCAGCTCTTTGTTATTTCCTTTCTGTACATTTTTTCCACTTGAATAAACATTTGTTGTATATTAATTGACTGTGTGTCCATATTTTGTTTTTTATTACTTCCTGTGCCTGTCTTGGTTGTGAAGATTGTCTGTGTTTTCAGAGCTCTTTTGGCAGCTCCAGCCTCCATTTTGCTTAATCGTTACTGTCGGTTACCCACAATTGCTTACTACCGGTATCATGTATTTACCTGTTAATCAGAGACTTGCTCACTTACTATGGGGTCGATTCTGATTCGGGAAAAAAAAGTCCGTACAATTTGTATCCGGAGCCCTCTCCGTACGAATCGTACCCGTCCGTCCGAGTCGAGAAGTACGATCCGTATTCCGTGAATCCGTCCGAATCGTCACGATCCGTACGTATTGCAAGGCTGAAACCGTGAACCATACGACTCGTACACATACCGTACGACTCGTACACATGCCGTACGACCCGACGATAACGATCCGGACTGGGGTATGAGGACGCGATTCGTACGGTCCACGTCAGGTAAGGGCGAGTCGTACGGAAAAGCACACAAACACATACATACCGTACGGTCTGTACACCCCATGATCGCAGGGGTACGCACTGTACCCCTGCGATCATGGGGTGTACGAGCCATACCCCCATTGTACGATCGGTGTACGAGCCGTGCCCCCATTGTACGATCGGTGTACGAGCCGTACCCCCATTGTACGATCGATGTACGAGCCGTACCCCCATCGTACATGGGGTACGGCTCGTACATCGATCGTACAATGGGGGTACGGCTCGTACACCGATCGTACAATGGGGGTACGGCTCGTACACCGATCATACAATGGGGGTACGGCTCGTACACCGATCGTACAATGGGGTGTACGGACCGTACCCGGGGGGGGGGCGTTCCGTACCTGTTTCGGTGCGAACTCTGCTTTTACGGCTGTTTTCAGCTCCCGTAGAAAAAGGGTCATACGGTACGTACCCGACACGTATCGTACTTGCTGGGTCGTAAAAACCAGACGCGAACCGTACAGATGTCGCGTACAGCGGGTTCCGAGGGAGAATCGTACGGAGATTAGAGTCGTACGGTGTCTTGTACGACTCGTACGGAGTTAGGCTCCTGGTACGAATCGTACTTCGTCGTACGTATGGGGGACGTTGCAGGGTACGATTCGTACGGGAAAAACGCTCCGAACGGCTATTCGGAGCGTTTTTTCCTGAATCGGAATCGACCCTTAAGTGAGCCACATCGGTACTTATATGGCATACGCAATGTTAATACTGGAGCGCTCCCCTCCCTGGGGGTGCTCCCGATCACTCGGCGTCCTCGGACTCCGTGTGCCGACACTTTCCCTTGTTAGGATGTAATGGCACTCCAATTCCTTTGTCGTTGATGTATCCCACTTTATAGTCCATGTTCATCCAAAACCGCTGCGTTGTTAGTTTGTTTCGATTGGCTTAATATTGTTCAGCCACTGCTCTTCAAACTCGCTCTGAAGAAACTTCCTGTTTGTTTGTTGCAAACGGCGTGTAGATACTTTGTATCGGGTGCTATCGCCGGTAGTGACAATGTCATATTGAGAACAAAGACGGTCCAGTTGTTGCAGAGGACTCAGCTGTGGGTGCCAGCATTGAGGGTAGACCAAGGCTCCCTGGTAAATCAAACATCCACTTTCAATTCTTGGCGAAAGAAAACGCTGCACTCCATTCTCTGATGGTATAATTCACTTCTTTATTTCTACGTAGTAAACACCTACGGGTTTCAACTCCTCAGAGTCTTGCTCACGGTCAGTGAGTCCTTTTACTATGTTGCTATTTATACACATTGCCCGTCTTGCATTTAAAGATGCATTCTGGGAAATATAGTTTACTCATGTTTCAAATGCAAACAGACAGTTTTGATTAGTGCTAACAAAAAATATTATATATGCATATGTTTCAATTCAATTCAATTAATTTATATAGCGCGCTACATACCCGGAGGGTCTCAAGGCGCTTGGAGTAGGGTGGGGGATTACTTGTCAAATATCCAAGTTTTAAGTTGCTTTCTGAATGCTGGGTGGCTCTGAGTGAGGCGAAGGTGAATGGGAAGTGAGTTCCAGGTTTTAGCCGCCAGGTAGGAGAAGGATCTTCCTCCCATGGTGGTTTTGTTGATGCGAGATACAGCAGCAAGGGCTTGGTTGGAGGAGCGCAGCTGGCGGGAGGGGGTGTAGAAGGAAAGTCGTGTGTTGAGGCAATCGGGTCCAAGTTTGTAAAGTGCTTTGTGTGCGTGGGTTAGGAGGCGGAATGTTATCCTCTTATTGACGGGGAGCCAGTGGAGGTTTTTCAGGTGATCAGATATGTGGTCGTTACGCGGGATGTCAAGTATGAGTCTGGCTGAAGCGTTCTGGATGCGTTGGAGTTTTTTCTGAAGTTTTGTGGTGGTGCCGGCGTATAGGGTGTTTCCGTAGTCCAGGCGGCTTGTAACCAGTGCGTGGGTGACCGTTTTTCTAGTCTCGGTGGGGATCCAGCGAAATGTTTTTTTAAGCATGCGAAGAATGTTGAAGCAAGATGAAGAAATTGCGTTGACTTGTCTGGTCATCGAGAGTGAGGAGTCCAGAATGACGCCCAGGTTCCGTGCGTGGTCTGTCGGGATGGGTGCTTTTCCAAGGGACTCTGGCCACCAAGAGTCGTCCCAGGCAGAGGGGGAGGTACCTAAGATAAGGACTTCTGTTTTGTCGGAATTTAGTTTCAGACGGCTGTGCTTCATCCACTCGGCTACTTCTTTCATTCCTTCATGTAGGTTGGTTTTGGCGGTGTTGGGGTCTTTGGTGAGTGAGAGGATAAGTTGAGTGTCATCAGCATAGGAGATGATGTTGAGATTATGTTGGCGTGCGATGGCCGCGAGGGGGCTCATGTATACGTTGAAGAGGGTGGGACTGAGTGAGGATCCTTGTGGTACGCCGCATATGACTTCAGTGGCCTCTGACTTGAATGGTGGGAGGCGGACTCTCTGGGTTCTTCCGGCAAGGAACGAGGTGATCCATTCCAGTGCTTTTCCCTGGATTCCGATGTTTCTGAGGCGTTGTATCAGGGTGTTATGACAGACTGTGTCAAAGGCTGCGGAGAGGTCGAGGAGAATGAGGGCGACTGTGTCTCCATTGTCCAGTAGAGTTCGAATGTCATCTGTAGCTGCGATGAGGGCGGTCTCTGTGCTGTGTTTGGCTCGGAAGCCGGACTGTGAGGGGTCGAGGGATTTGTTGGTTTCGAGGAAGGCGGCGAGTTGGTTGTTAACAGCTTTCTCGATGACTTTGGCCGGGAATGGAAGGAGCGAGATGGGGCGGTAGTTTTTGAGTTCGGTGGGGTCTGCTGTGGGTTTTTTCAGGAGTGCGCTGAGTTCGGCATGTTTCCAGCTTTCCGGGAAGGTGGCGGAGTTGAGGGAGCAGTTGATGACGTCTCGCAGGTGTGGTGCTATGATGGAATCTGCTTTGTTGAAGATGTGGTGAGGGCATGGGTCTGTGGGGGATCCAGAGTGGATGGAGTTCATGAGGCGGATGGTGTCCTCAGTGGAGATTGGGTTCCATTCATTGAGGATGTTCAAGGGGGGTGAAGGTACGGCGGAAGGTTGGGTGGGTTGGTCTCCGGGTTGGTTGTCGAAGCTGTTGTGGATATCTGCGATTTTGTCGTGGAAGAACGAAGCTAGGGAGTCGCAAAGGGTTTGAGAGGGAGTGATGTCGTTGGAGTTGGCAGTGGGGTTGGTAAACTCTTTGACGATGTTGAATAATTCCTTGCTGTTGTGGGCGTTGTTGTCTAGTCGGTCTTTGAATGCGGCTTTCTTGGCAGTCCGGATCAGTTGGTGGTGTATGCGGGTGGCGTTTTTGAAGGCGTCCCTGGTGCTGGTGTTTGGGTCTTTTTTCCAGGCCTTCTCAAGGGAGCGACAAAGTTTCTTGGATTTCTTAAGGTCATCGTTGAACCAGGGGGCGTTTTTGTTGCCTAGTTTGATTTGACGTTTTTTCAGGGGTGTTAGGATGTCGGCGCTGTTGGTTAGCCATTGAGTGAGGTTAATGGCTGCTTGGTTGGAGTTCGAAGAGTGGGCAGGGGGGTTTTGAAGAAGCGATGCGGAGATCTGGTCGATGGTGATTTTGTTCCAGTTTCTTCGCAGAGTAGGTTGAGGATGGTTGTGGGTTGTGGTCTTATTGTAGATAAAGTGAACGCAGCTGTGGTCCGTCCAGTGGAGAGTTGTGGTGTGACTGAAGGCGATATGTTTGCTGGAGGTGAAGATAGGGTCGAGTGTGTGACCTGCGAGGTGAGTGGGGGTATTAACAAGTTGTTTGAGTCCGAGGTTGGCGAGATTGTCCAGAAGGGCGGTGGTGTTGCTGTCGTTGTTTTTTTCCAGGTGAAAATTGAGGTCTCCCAATAGAATGTAGTCCTCTGAGGGGAGGGCGTGTGGGGTGATAAAGTCAGTGATGTCTTCACTGAATTGTGCACGGGGTCCTGGTGGCCTGTAGAGGAGGGTGCCTCTGAGAGTGGTCTTGGGGTCGGTGTGGATCTGGAAGTGAAGGTGTTCGGCGCTAGCGAGGTTGGCGTCTGAGCTGGTTGAGATGCGGATGGAATTCTTGTGGACGATAGCGATGCCGCCTCCTGTTTGCTTGTTGCGGTCTTTTCGGATGATCTTGTATCCGTCCGGGATGGCTATGGTGATGTCTGGGGCTGAGGAGGCGTTCATCCATGTTTCAGTTAGGAAGGCGACGTCCGGAGAAGGGGTGTCTAGTAGATTCCAGAGGTCGATGGCGTGTCTGTGGACCGAGCGGGTGTTGAGCAGGATGCATTTTAGGTGGTTGGTGTCAGGTCTCTGTTTGGTGTTAGTGGGTGAGGAGTTGATCATGGTGCTGTCAAACTTGCAGGAGTAGCATGTGAAGGGTCCATGGGTGTGTCCAGGGGCGGCTTGGGCGCAGTTGGAGAGTCGGCCGGGGTTAAGGGCTAGGAGGGTGGAGGCGGCGTATGTAATGCGGGTGGGCTGGGAGTTGCGGGGACCAGGGGGTCTGGCGCTGGGCGCGGTCCTGGCGCGGACGGGCGTAGACGGGCTTACCTTTGGCGCACCTTCGGCGCGCCCGCAGCGCGTGGACGCTGCGCGTTGGGACATCAGTCTTAAATGGAAGGTGGAGGGGGAGGGGCGGGGGAGGGACAGCTGGGAGGCCGAGGGCGGGGTGTAGGTCCGAGCAAGGAGGCGCCACAACAAACGTGACGATGCAAATGGCTGCTAGCAGAGTAACCAGGTTGGATTGGGCAGTACTACTGAAAGCAATGCGAGGCAGAAACTAAAGATGCAGGCGCTACGGTGTCAGATCACTAGAGGTGGCACAGTTACAAAATATGAGCAATGCGAGGCACAAACAATTAATTAATGCAGGCGCTGCGATGCCAGAGCGCTACAAGCAGCACAGTTACAGCTAATGAGTAAAGCGAGGCACAAATCAATCTGCAGCCCAAGCGCTACGATACCACTGCAGGCGGGTGGGGAGCTGCGTGGGGGAGCGGCCGTCTCAGGAGGAATCCGGACGGTCACAAAGGAGATGGCGGAGGGTCGGGGCAGTACACTCAGTGGGGGGGAGGGACAGCTGGGAGGCCGAGGGCGGGGTGTAGGTCCGAGCAAGGAGGCGCCACAACAAACGTGACGATGCAAATGGCTGCTAGCAGAGTAACCAGGTTGGATTGGGCAGTACTACTGAAAGCAATGCGAGGCAGAAACTAAAGATGCAGGCGCTACGGTGTCAGATCACTAGAGGTGGCACAGTTACAAAATATGAGCAATGCGAGGCACAAACAATTAATTAATGCAGGCGCTGCGATGCCAGAGCGCTACAAGCAGCACAGTTACAGCTAATGAGTAAAGCGAGGCACAAATCAATCTGCAGCCCAAGCGCTACGATACCACTGCAGGCGGGTGGGGAGCTGCGTGGGGGAGCGGCCGTCTCAGGAGGAATCCGGACGGTCACAAAGGAGATGGCGGAGGGTCGGGGCAGTACACTCAGTGGGGGGGAGGGACAGCTGGGAGGCCGAGGGCGGGGTGTAGGTCCGAGCAAGGAGGCGCCACAACAAACGTGACGATACAAATGGCTGCTAGCAGAGTAACCAGGTTGGATTGGGCAGTACTACTGAAAGCAATGCGAGGCAGAAACTAAAGATGCAGGCGCTACGGTGTCAGATCACTAGAGGTGGCACAGTTACAAAATATGAGCAATGCGAGGCACAAACAATTAATTAATGCAGGCGCTGCGATGCCAGAGCGCTACAAGCAGCACAGTTACAGCTAATGAGTAAAGCGAGGCACAAATCAATCTGCAGCCCAAGCGCTACGATACCACTGCAGGCGGGTGGGGAGCTGCGTGGGGGAGCGGCCGTCTCAGGAGGAATCCGGACGGATTATGTTTCACTCTTAGCACAGGATTTCTAATGGTTGCAAGATTATGAACTTTGTATGTATTTCACTATAGTATATTACTATTGGGTGAGGAATTAGTGGAAAGTTAAGGGTAGAACATGACTTCACACATCTGTGGGTAGGGGCAGCCGAGGGTTGGCATGGAGGTAGCTTTTTTGGGCCAGATGCTCGTAGCAGTGTTGTTTTTGGCAGTAACGGGGTCAAACTCCCATTACTAATTAAATATAGATAGCAGAAAAAAAACAGAATTTGACTGCCACAACGTTTGCCACAATGTAAGAAAATAATCTGCCACATGACATAGCAGAGGTCAATATCTTTAATTTTTATATGCTGCTATACATACCCTCCAGGAATAAATGACATTTGCAACCATGATTTACTTTTATAATTGTGTTGTGCTGTAATATAAGTTAAGCAGTATGCTCATAATATTAATCTCTGTTCAAAGTACTAGATACAGTCAATTTTCTCTAATATTCTTTACTATTCAGTTAAACATTTTAAATGTCTTCTTTGAAGAACGATCAATTGAGTACTTTTTCCCAAAAGGAAGCTTTGTGGTGGTATTGTAGTGACAATTTAAAGTTTAAAACTGACAATCATCAAAAAGAATGGACACTTGTAACTACTTAACCTTTGGTTAAAATGGAACACCCTCATAAACGCAGTCTCTAACGTACGGTATATATCTTTCATCCGCCCCACACTCGCGTTAAGGCATTTTATCATTGGATGTTCCAAAGACGTGCCATATGCCAACCTCATCCAGAGGCAACCTCTGGCTATAGTAGTAGTGTCCAGAGATACAAATTCTAATTCAAAAGAGGCACCCCAGGAAAAAATTATAAAAAACAATAACTTCACCAGTGTTAGAATTTAATGGAGAAGGTGAGGTTATATGTTATTAAAAAATGTGTCGGTATCACTTGAGGTCAAGTTATTGGATCTCATTATACCTTGGGTTAAACAAAGTCAACATGTTTCTGCTCCATATTGCCCAGCCGGGTCTACTGAGCATTCGTCAGGACAAAACAACACACACAACAGTACTTTTACTTACACGACTTGTGTAGTAATTCAAAGAAATTATTGTTATTGCAGGTTTAAGCTTTTACAGGATTTCTGAGGAAAAAGCAGAAAAAGATACATTTGCATAATAGGGATGCGTGTATAGCACTTTCAAGATTTCTCATATTGAGAGAGTTATCGCTAGCGCAAATTGTGCATATAAAATAAACAGTGAAAAAATCATCATGAGGACAGCTAAGTATAAAGCTACACATTGGAAAACTTATGTGAATCTTATCTTTTTATCATGGTAGTTGTATTGGCTATAAACAAGAATAAGACTATCTTGTTAAGGAGTAAGGGAAGTGGGAATCAAGAATTGTGGTCCCTGTTAGTTGTTATTCGCGGGTCTTCAGTAGCGTTATGCAGCCTGAATGGTTCCTCGGTTATAAGAGGCATAATAGAATTCGTATCTCTGGACACTACTACTATAGCCAGAGGTTGCCTCTGGATGAGGCTGGCATATAGCACGTCTTTGGAACATCCAATGATAAAATGCCTTAACGCGAGTGTGGGGCGGATGAAAGATATATACCGCACGTTATGTTATGTTAGGGTTTTTTTGTAAA
This sequence comes from Lissotriton vulgaris, assembly GCF_964263255.1. Classification (NCBI taxonomy): domain Eukaryota; kingdom Metazoa; phylum Chordata; class Amphibia; order Caudata; family Salamandridae; genus Lissotriton; species Lissotriton vulgaris. The sequence goes on from NC_141687.1 coordinate 627,281,841, forward strand.
GCGCACGTACGCCCGTGGGCTTCATGGCGCTGTTGAAGTAGGAACCTAACACAACAACTTACTGAAAATAAGCCTGTCTGAACAGCCAAGTTTTATAAGAACGTCTAAAAGTTAGAAAGTCTGGGCTGAGCCTAAGGGAAAGTGGTAGGGAGTTCCATAGGACAGCGGCTAAGTAATGGAAGCAGCTGCCGCCCTGACGCTTTCTCTTGTAAGAGGGAACAACCAGCAAGTCTTTATTGATAGATCTGAGATTGCGAGTGGGCTTATATTTGGAAACCAACTGATTGATGAATTGAGGCCCTGTATTTTGTAGACTCTTGTATATGATACAACCGGACTTAAACATGATTCTTTGAGATACAGGCAGCCAGTGTAATTGCTCTAGGCCAGGCCTGATGGAACACCGCCTAGGTTGTTTAAGAACAAGTCTGGCTGCCTGATTCTGCACTAGTTGGAGTCTTTTTAAAAGGCCAGATGGAAGGCCCAGGTACAGACTGTTAGAAAAGTCCAGCCTGGAGAGTACCAGTGCGATGGTGACCTGGATAAGGGCTGAGTATGTCAGAAATTGTGCAATCTTTTTTATTTTTCTAATCTGATAGAAACTAGCAGAAACAACTGCTCCAACTTGAGCTTTTAATGAAAGATCCGATGCAAGTGTAACACCCAAACTCTTCACTGAAGAAGCAGGGACTGGGGCAGGACCAAGGCTCAAAGGCCAATAATGAGGGCCCCAGCGGATACTGCTGTCCCCGGGAAGAATTAACTCGGTTTTACCCGGGTTGAGCTTGAGGTGGTTTAAGCTCATCCAGCGTTGTATCATAAGCATAGTTTGGTGGAAGTGGGCGACTGAATCAGGAGTATTCAGAGGGAAAATTAGCTGTAAATCGTCAGCATAATTAAAGATTGTGACATTGAATTGTTTTAGAAGGTGAAGAAGGGGGCGCAGATACAAATTAAAAAGCAAAGGGGAAAGTGAGGATCCCTGTGGGACCCCACAAGTGGAGGTGGTTCTTGAAGCAGTGAAAGGCCCTAAGCGAACCGCTTGAGTGCGGTTCGAGATAAAGGAAGTGATCCACTCAAGGGCGGCGCCCCTGAGGCCGGCCTGCTCGACACGGCTAATTAGAATAGAAAAATCAACCGTGTCGAACGCGGCCGACAAATCAAGGAGAACCAGTGCCTGGTGGATGCCTTTATCCGCATTTGATCTTAATGTGTTTTGAACGGCCAAAATGACGGATTCCGTCGAGTGACAGGGACGGAAACCTGCTTGGTTAGTTTCAAGATAGTCACTATCCTCTATAAATTTGGAAAGGGATGTGGAGATGTGCGCTTCCAATATCTTCGACAAATATGGAAGTAGAGAGATTGGTCTATAGTTGACCAAGGCTTGAGGATCAGCCCCAGGTTTTTTTAATAGAGGAATAAGGAGGGCCTGTTTGAATCGGGGGGGGACCATGCCACTCACCAGTGAGGTATTCAGTACAGATAGAATAGTTTGAGGCAAGGTTTGTCCTATTTCTCTATATATATGTGGAGGACAAACATCCTCAGGGGAGCCTGATTTAACTCGGGTAAGCAGTTGGGACAGCAATTTGTTGTCAATTGGTGGGAAAACTTCAAGTGTGTGAGGATTGAAAAAAGCGTCCTCCAATGAAGGAGGGACCGGGGAGTTGATGATGCCTTGTTTTATATCCAGAATTTTATTGATAAAGAATGTGTTTAAAGAGTCGCACATATCTTGAGTGGGGACAACAGGAGGAACAGTTCTATCGCTGTCACACAACTCGTTCACCATCTTAAAGATATCTTTGCTTTTGTTTTGCGAATTTGCAATAAGCTCAGAAAAATAAGTGGTTTTCTGTGACGAGATGGATTTTTGATACTCTTTGCGAGCAGCGCGGTAGTTCTCCCTATCCTGCTTAGAATAGTTAGATCTCCAGATCCGTTCTTTTTTACGGACTACCAGTTTTTCCGCCTGCAATTGTGGGGTAAACCATCTGTGTGTATTATTCGGGCGGGAGCGGGGAGGGAGAGTCCATGGGGCATGCAAATCTGCAGCACCTCCAATCCAATGGGAGATAGACTCCTCCATCTCGTCTGGACTACCTACAATAGATGGTAAGGTTGTAGTTAGCGAGTGTAGAAAATCAGGAGTACTGATACTCTTCCATTTCCTAATTTTCCCCAGTTTCTGGGGTCTCAAGACCTTGTCGCAGCTCACCAAAATGGTGAATTGGATAAGGTAGTGGTCTGACCAGATGCATGGTTCGGCGACCAACGTGGATATATTAAGGTCATAGGACCATACCTGGTCAAGGCTGTGACCCTTCCGGTGAGTGGAAGACTCAATGTGTTGGCATAGGTTAAGGTCGACAAGGAGGTCTTTTAGTTCTCCTGCTTGAGCATCTACTTCTACTGCGTCGAACCAAAGGTTAAAATCCCCTAAGAGAAGGGTTTTAGAATAAGTTGTAACCAATGGGGCCAGTTGCTCCGCTAAGGCTGAGGGGAATGCAGGCATAGAAGAGGGGGGACGGTAAATTAAAACAGTTAAAATAGCGCCACAGTCCGTATCAATTTTGAAGACAAGATTTTCAATGCCTGGCAATTCAAGTGAGGGTAACAGTAGGGGTTTAAGGGAGTTCTTGAAAATGGCGGCAACTCCGCCACCTCTCTTGCCTGAGGGGCGGTTCACAGCAAAAATATAGTAGTCGCCAGGGAGAGTGGCCAGAATATCAGGTAGGGAATCCTGGGTTAACCAGGTTTCTGTCAGGTATAGTACATCCGGTTTTTCCTCCGTGAGTAATAGAAACAGATCTGTTTGATGTTGTACCATAGAGCGCGTATTAAGGTACATACAATTAAGGGTCTTGGTGAGGGGCGTAGGTGGAATTTTGCCGACATGCCGGGGGGTGTCGGGGGGTAGCTCAGGCACTGCAAATGTGTGCGAGGCAATGCCGTAAGTGCTAATGCGTTTACGTACATAAGGGACAACGATAGGGCACAGATGGTCGAGTGGTCTGAGAGCCTGAAGTTGCAAGCTCGAATAAGCATATTTTTGGGCATGGTGCCTGGCCCCTGGCTCCGGACGCTCGCGGACGGGCGCAGACGGGCTTGGCTTAGGCGCGGCTTTGGCGCGCGACCAGCGCGCCCGCTGCGCCAGCCCGCTGCGCCGTCTGGTCCCTAGGCACATTATATAGGTGCGAGGAGGGCGGGAGGAAGGCGCGACTAGAGCGCTCCTCCTGCCTGACCCAAGATGGCGCCCACCGCCGCCGATTATCGGTCCAAGGCGGCTGGGCAAAGTAAAGAAGAAGTGGGTAGCGTGTTAGTGTGCCTGGCAATTATTATTTCCCCTAATCTACAGAAAGCCCCCCAGAGTTCAGAGAACACAGAAATGCTCCGCAAGTTAAAAAGTTAAAAATAGTACACAGCAATAATTCGGAACAGGTAAAAGCAGTTTAAGTTGTTCGAGAGGCTCGCAGCCCTAGGTACTCCCTCTAGGGAGAGCTCATTAGACGTCGCGCATCAAAGAAATGAAGCCTAAATACCCTGGGAGGGCGGGAGGAAGGCGCGACTAGAGCGCTCCTCCTGCCTGACCCAAGATGGCGCCCACCGCCGCCGATTATCGGTCCAAGGCGGCTGGGCAAAGTAAAGAAGAAGTGGGTAGCGTGTTAGTGTGCCTGGCAATTATTATTTCCCCTAATCTTCAGAAAGCCCCCCAGAGTTCAGAGAACACAGAAATGCTCCGCAAGTTAAAAAGTTAAAAATAGTACACAGCAATAATTCGGAACAAGTAAAAGCAGTTTAAGTTGTTCGAGAGGCTCGCAGCCCTAGGTACTCCCTCTAGGGAGAGCTCATTAGTTAGACACTGCGTTTATGAGGGTGTTCCATTTTAACCAAAGGTTAAGTAGTTACAAGTGTCCATTCTTTTTGATGATTGTCAGTTTGTAACTGGGGAACTGAATGGACTACCTATCCTCCTCCCTACCTGTTGATTATTTAATTTAAAGTTTAACTCACAAAATACCAATAGAAAATTGATTTCTGCTCTTAAAAGAAAGCACCAGTTTTTTAAAATGTTTAAAGATGTTTTCAAATAAACAGCAGAAACCTGTAGTCGTTAAGTGAACCTTCTAAAAGTACATAATCGCGCATGTTTGAGCTAGATCTAATTTGAGTGTTTATAGTTGTATGTATTAGTTTATCAATTGACGGCTGTAAGTTTGGATTAATGTAGGGTTCTGAAGGATTCCTGGTGTACTGCTGGTTGGGGAAAGAACTCCCCCTGGCTGCTGAGGTTTGTTGGGGGCAAAGAACCACTATTTTTGTGATAAGTAAGTCCCCCACAGCGGGATTGCTGAGATGTAGTCGGAGGCCCCGCCCCCTTTCTCAGCCACTCTGAACAGGGACCTCCTGGCATACTAGTGGTTGTGGGTTGAACTACCCTTGTAGAGAAACATAGGGGTGTATTAGGATGGCGGGTGGATAGCTGCCGCCGGTCCGGCAGTGGCAACTGCCGTACCGGCAGCGGCCATCCACCCGCGATCGTAACCTGGAAAACCGCTGGTCCGATTAGCATTGCAGTTGTGATCGCGGCGGTGTGATTTTCCGCCCACCACTTTTCCGCCGGTTGCAGTCCGCCCGCTGGACCGCTACAATTGTTGCGGATCAGACCCAAGCACCGCTGGCACGATTATGATGCCGGCGGTAGCCAGCCTATCAGCGGCAGTGGAACCGCCATGTAAAGCCATGCTGAGACATTTTCCGGGGGCTCATTGCAGACCCCCAATGTGTTGGGGGGGTGTGGGTGTACTGGGCGGTACCCATTTCCCTGTGCTAGGTGGCAGGTGCAGGGAGATGCAGGACATGCTCCTTTTAACATTGCGGCTGTGCTGCAATGTTAATCGCCAGAATCCAACCGCCACGGAGCATCCTAATTGGACCGGCGGTTATGCCGTGGTCCTTGCGGGTGGTCTTTTCCTGCTACCATGGAGGTGGAGGAGGTTTTCCGCCCGCCATCCTAATAGAACCTTTAGTGCCCAAACAGGATTTCCCTGGAATTCATTTATCAGTGTAGAAATGCTATGGATTTGGAGTATCATGACCAGAAAACAGATGCTGAGTAGGTCACAAAGGAGAGATGTGGGTGTCCCGGATGAAGGATAATCAAGGTGTATGAAGTAACCAGGAGCTATTCGCTTTAATTTTGAATTCTATATAACATTGCTTCCCCGTGTCTGTCCTATAAATTATTTAAAATAATTTGCTGCTGCAAAAACAGATAAAACAGTAGGAATAAAAAAAGAAATGCCCAGCGCCATATTAATATCGTAATGGCATTCAGTTATCATCAAATTAGAAACAATTTTTTTAAGTTTCCTGAGTTCATTGGTACTAATATTTATATATACATAAATCAACAAAGAAAGACGGAAACTTGTATCCGTGTAAACCTGAATTTCGGCAGGCAATGTTACGTGTTCCTACATCATTGAGCCCTGGATGGCAACAGTAATCCGAGTCTAGCTGCACAATAGTGCCCTGTATGGGCAGTGATACTCAGCAATTTATCATGTTATTCTGAAATTCATGATCGAGGGTCTATTTGCAAAGGAATTGGGAAATCAGAATCATAAGAACTTCAATCTCCATAGCTTTTCTACATTTATGCTCATTTTAACCTTCAATCTTATCCTTCTTATCACATACAGCGAATATGGTGACTATGGTCAGATTGACTTTTTGATTGTGACTCATCACCTAATTGTGTATGGCTTGACTTTGTAGATTTACAACCTTCACATGTGGATTGCTAGCTCTTCTTCAGTGTTTAATCCATTTGTAGATCATCTATGTATCTGGACTCCAACCTGCGTAACTTTAAATCTCTGATCTCCCCTCGCCTGTGTGCTGCTACATGATTGATGCAGAAAATTCTCAACAGCTTCCTGTCGCCCTGATGGAACTGATCAAAATGTCTTGTGACAGGATAGGTGAAATAACGTTTTTCGATGACCCTAGCGTCTTCTAAAACCCTTCGTTTGGTGGGGTGAATTGTACTTCCGATGTAGGTCTTTCTACATGGACACACTAGACAGTAAACACTAAATGGGGTAGTGCAAGTGAAGAATTTATTAATAGACTGCCTTTCTCTTCTGCCTGGAATTTCATAGGGGAGGGTTTTTGAACTATTTTTGCAGGCCTTGCGTTTGGAACATGGGAAGAATCCTGTCAGATTACCTAATCTTGGGTTTTGGCTGACCCCTTCAAAATGACTGTGTACTAGAGAGTCTTTCAGGGATCGACTACGCCTAAATGTTATCTGGGGACGTTCAGCTAGATTCTTTCCAATTATAACATCTGATTTAAGAATCTTCCAATTGCTTGACAGAATAGCTCTAATGTCATTGGAGTCACTCGAGAAGGTTGTTATGAATTTTGGTGTATTTGCTGCTGTATTCACTTGAGGCGATTTGTCCTTAAGAAGGGTATGCTAAGTAATTTTTTCTACCCTACTTAAGGTATTATTCAGTAGAGTGGGGGCAAACCCTCTTACTACAAATCTCTCAATAGCTTCCTTGGCTGCCTACTGGAAATCAATTTCATTGGTACAATTTCTTTTAAGCCTAAGGAATTATCCATACGGTACACTTTTTTGAGAGAGTTTGGATGGTTGCTATGGGCTTCCAAGATCGAGTTGCCCGCCGTGGTTTCTTCTAAAGAGTTTAGTACAAATTGACCCTTCATTTATAAAGACTTTAAGGTCAGGAAAATCTACTTCAGATGCACTTATGTGACCACTAAAAGGAAGGTTCACTGTATTGGTGTTGAGTTCTCTGATGTGTTCTTCTGCTTCTGAATGTGATCCTTTCCAAAGAATAAAAGGATCATCAATGTAACGATACCAGCATACTACAGACAAGATCCAGCAGCTGTTACCCTCAGCCCAGGCTACCTGCTTCTCCCACCAGCCCACAAACAAATTCAAGTAGCTGTGGGCAAAGCAGGTGCCAATTGCCATGCCTTTGGTGTGTCTGTAGAGCTGTCTTTGGAAAGTGAAGATGTTATTAGTTAAGCAAAAGACCAAGAACTCTATCAGCATTTTATTATGTTGTGAGATTGTTAAGGCCCTGCCTTTTAAGAAGTACCTAGCTGCTTTAACCTATTCTCATGGTCAATGCAGGTATACAAGCTAGTTACATCTAAAACAACCATTAGCATGTCTGGTTCCCATGCAATGTTAGAAATAGCTCTTATAAAGTCTTTCAGGTCCCTTATATACGATGGCAACAGTTTCACAAATTCTGCCAAAAAGAAGTCAATATATTGCGACATTGCCTCTGTTAGACACCCTTTGGGAGATATTATAGGGCGGCCAGGAGGTTTCTTTGGGTCTTTGTGTATTTTTGGCAGATGATAGAATGTGGACAGTACTGGATGTGAACATGTTAGGGATTTCAATTCATCCCTACTCAGCATTGATTTCTCAAACTATTTCTGAATGAGCTAGTGATATTCAAGTATGCTGGTGTTGTATTCATCTCTGGATATTTTCGTGTGGCATCAAATAGCTGGCGCAGAGCCTCATTGCAGTAAAATTCTGTCATCATCAGGACAATGTTAGCTCCCTTATCGGAAGGTTTGCAAACTATTCGGGGATCTTTCTCAATGCTTGCTAGAGATCGTTTTTGTTCCCATGTCAAATTCATGTTGTTATCCATTCTTTGCAAGAATCTTTTCTGTCTTAACTTTATCAGATCTTTAGTTACTGTCTCTTCAAATACTTCAATGTTGTCGAAGCTCATTGGAGGAATAAAAACCGATTTTGGTTTAAAATGAGTTTTTACTGTCCCTTGGGTGATGCCAAACCTTCGATTGCTGGTATAGATACCGTGCCTTGCTGACTATCTTCTAGGACCATTTGGCTTTCAAAGAATTGCAGCACTGGAAGGTCCTCTCCTGTAAGTTCATCCAGCGACCGATTGTCTGCAATCGCCATTTGTACACTCACATCAGATCCTTGTGGTGTCCTCATTTTGAAAAACGTAAGACGTTTCAGCTTGCGGGTGAATAGGTAAAGGTCAATCCTTTTTTGTGTATATTCAAAGCCTTGCGTGGGGCAGAAAGTCAATCCTTTCTTTAATGCTGTTTCGTCATTCTTTGTTAATTTCCTCTGGGTAAGGTTGATAATGGTGAGGTCCGGGGGAGTCATTTCTTGGTGCCTCTTTAGCTCCTCGTGTACGAGGCGACTCCTTGATTTCCCCCTGTTGCTGCCCCCACGCCTCGTTTTTCTAGATTTCCATGCAGGTGCCTCTGTTCTGGAGGCCTGCCTCTCCCTCCCTGTTGCCACGACTGCCTCATTAGTTCAAATTCCTCGCGAAAAAGGGAACTGCTGGAGAGGCTTGCTTGTGCATCCGCATTACCATCATCTGATTGCTCATTATCTGTCATAATATCAGATTCAGAGGTTTCTTTTGGTTCAATTGCTTGACGATTTTTATTGCTTCGCAGGGCTTTGCGCGCCGCATCAAATTTGCATGCAAAGGTTAATATTTTGCCTTGTTCATAGTCTTGGGCATCTCTGTTAAACTTTGTGTGTTTGCGTTTTTTACTTTTGTCTTCATAAATCAGAAGGCTTCCTTTCATTGCTTCCCTGAGCTCCTCTCTCAGCTTAGATCATGGGTTTTGCATGATTGTTGCTTCCAATTCAGCTATTTCCTTTAGACATTTATCACCGTCACTCCAGGCGAATTTAATCAGTATTTTTAACATTCCAACAGAGGCGTCTGTGGCATAAGCAGACCATTCATCAAGGAATTTTGGGTCCGGGTTCTCGTAGGCTGGAATGGTGTATATGCGGAGACCGCGTGGTATGTGCTGCACCTCAATGTAATTTTGTAAAGAGGTGGCTTCCCACCACTTACGTATCTCGCGCTCAAACAAATGTTCTAATTTTATAAAATTCGATTTCAGTGTTCCGTGTGTTTCTGAATCATCACTCCAAGTGCTTCTATGTTGCGTTGGATCACATATGAAAATGTCGGCAGCCGCCTCTCGACGTGATTCGTCAGATTGCATCGTTGAAGAAGCACCTCAAATCCCCGTTCCTGTCTTTAGATATAGTGCCTCGTTTCATTTCCCCTTTCGTAAGTTAGAGTTTCTGCCGTGTTTTGGAAATCAAAAGAACTTTTGAAATACGGACAAGTAACTGACCAGGATTTGTGGGTCCTCCGACTCACCCGACTTGATCTTCGTCTTCCATCCAATCTTCGGCAAAATTGCTTTCAGTCTCACGGCGGTGCAAACGCGGCTTGCAAAGACTTGCTCTGGCTCCCAACCATCAGTTGCCGCTATGCACTCCGAAACTGGTGCAGGTCTGTGTGTGTGGTGGTGGATCCACAGCTTTACATCAGCTCCCACCTCGTCTCTCGAATCAAGAATGACCGCACACAACTTGCAGGGGAAATTCAGTTCTTTTTATTCAAAACTGAAAACCATAAAGCAGGACAGGACGCATTTTGCCATCGCGCCTTTTCCCACTGTAAGTGGAAACGGGGAAGGGTGCATTTTTTAAAACAAAATAAAGCATGAACAACAACTTTCAACACAGCAACTGAACCAACTGTAGTACTAATTTTGAAAATGTTGTGAAGATTCATCAAACAGCGTCAAAGTTATTGGCAAAACAAAAAGTGCTTTTTCTATGGAAAGTAGGTGCTAAATATAACTACCTACTGGTGACTGACAGTAGGATATATGTATATATATATATATATATATATATATATATATATATATCCACAACGTTCAGCTCCCACTACTTTCAACCCCACACTGCGGCATCGAAGAAGGAGACCCCACAGGACTTCAGCCAGGATGTTTTATTCTCTCAAAACAACCCACGCACGATGCATTTCGGGCCACAAGAGCCCTTGTTCACATGCAGTCTTAGTTTGTTGCTAATGCTTTTTTTATTTGTGTAGTGACCACCCCCTTCACCCTTCCGAGTCACATGTCAGTAGTCATGGAAAACAGACTCGATCAGAACGGCAGTTTATCTAAAAGCCGGAAGCATCTGCCTCTTAATGCAATCATTTGTTCATTCCAAGCAGAACACAGATATAATACATTCAAATGTAATAATTATGTGCAAAAAATGCCAATTCGGAATAAATAAATTATTCAGATAAATAAATATTACTGGTTAACCCCTTCGCTGCTAGGCCGCCTTTTTTGGTTATTTGGGGTAGTGCGCGCTTAGGCCCTTGTAACTTTTTGACCACATAGGTATCCACGCCAAATTTGCGTCCTTTTCTTCCAACATCATGGAGATTCTAAAGATACCCATGGTTTGTGGATTCCCTAGGAGGGGTCCCAGAAATTAAGCAAAATACAGTAAAATGTTTGTTTTTTTCAGAAAAATGGGGAAAACGGGCTGCAAATGAAAGCCTCTGGGCTTTTCCCTGCAAATGTTATCAAAAAAGGGTTTGTGGGGCTGAGATCACCATTATCCCAGCTTTTATGTAATGGCAGTGTTTTGTCAGAGAACCAACATTTTTTGCACAGTTTTGGCATTTATCTGGGACATAGCCTATTTTTGCTATTTTTAGTGCTTTCAACCTCCTTCCAGTTAATGGTAAAAATGAGTATAAAAGCAATAATGGATCCTGGAAAGCTATCCATAAATCAGAAGGCTTCCTTTCATTGCTTCCCTGAGCTCCTCTCTCAGCTTAGATCATGGGTTTTGCATGATTGTTGCTTCCAATTCAGCTATTTCCTTTAGACATTTATCACCGTCACTCCAGGCGAATTTAATCAGTATTTTTAACATTCCAACAGAGGCGTCTGTGGCATAAGCAGACCATTCATCAAGGAATTTTGGGTCCGGGTTCTCGTAGGCTGGAATGGTGTATATGCGGAGACCGCGTGGTATGTGCTGCACCTCAATGTAATTTTGTAAAGAGGTGGCTTCCCACCACTTACGTATCTCGCGCTCAAACAAATGTTCTAATTTTATACAATTCGATTTCAGTGTTCCGTGTGTTTCTGAATCATCACTCCAAGTGCTTCTATGTTGCGTTGGATCACATATGAAAATGTCGGCAGCCGCCTCTCGACGTGATTCGTCAGATTGCATCGTTGAAGAAGCACCTCAAATCCCCGTTCCTGTCTTTAGATATAGTGCCTCGTTTCATTTCCCCTTTCGTAAGTTAGAGTTTCTGCCGTGTTTTGGAAATCAAAAGAACTTTTGAAATACGGACAAGTAACTGACCAGGATTTGTGGGTCCTCCGACTCACCCGACTTGATCTTCGTCTTCCATCCAATCTTCGGCAAAATTGCTTTCAGTCTCACGGCGGTGCAAACGCGGCTTGCAAAGACTTGCTCTGGCTCGCAACCATCAGTTGCCGCTATGCACTCCGAAACTGGTGCAGGTCTGTGTGTGTGGTGGTGGATCCACAGCTTTACATCAGCTCCCACCTCGTCTCTCGAATCAAGAATGACCGCACACAACTTGCAGGGGAAATTCAGTTCTTTTTATTCAAAACTGAAAACCATAAAGCAGGACAGGACGCATTTTGCCATCGCGCCTTTTCCCACTGTAAGTGGAAACGGGGAAGGGTGCATTTTTTAAAACAAAATAAAGCATGAACAACAACTTTCAACACAGCAACTGAACCAACTGTAGTACTAATTTTGAAAATGTTGTGAAGATTCATCAAACAGCGTCAAAGTTATTGGCAAAACAAAAAGTGCTTTTTCTATGGAAAGTAGGTGCTAAATATAACTACCTACTGGTGACTGACAGTAGGATATATGTATATATATATATATATATATATATATATATATATATATATATATATATATATATATATATATATATATATATATATATATATATATCCACAACGTTCAGCTCCCACTACTTTCAACCCCACACTGCGGCATCGAAGAAGGAGACCCCACAGGACTTCAGCCAGGATGTTTTATTCTCTCAAAACAACCCACGCACGATGCATTTCGGGCCACAAGAGCCCTTGTTCACATGCAGTCTTAGTTTGTTGCTAATGCTTTTTTTATTTGTGTAGTGACCACCCCCTTCACCCTTCCGAGTCACATGTCAGTAGTCATGGAAAACAGACTCGATCAGAACGGCAGTTTATCTAAAAGCCGGAAGCATCTGCCTCTTAATGCAATCATTTGTTCATTCCAAGCAGAACACAGATATAATACATTCAAATGTAATAATTATGTGCAAAAAATGCCAATTCGGAATAAATAAATTATTCAGATAAATAAATATTACTGGTTAACCCCTTCGCTGCTAGGCCGCCTTTTTTGGTTATTTGGGGTAGTGCGCGCTTAGGCCCTTGTAACTTTTTGACCACATAGGTATCCACGCCAAATTTGCGTCCTTTTCTTCCAACATCATGGAGATTCTAAAGATACCCATGGTTTGTGGATTCCCTAGGAGGGGTCCCAGAAATTAAGCAAAATACAGTAAAATGTTTGTTTTTTTCAGAAAAATGGGGAAAACGGGCTGCAAATGAAAGCCTCTGGGCTTTTCCCTGCAAATGTTATCAAAAAAGGGTTTGTGGGGCTGAGATCACCATTATCCCAGCTTTTATGTAATGGCAGTGTTTTGTCAGAGAACCAACATTTTTTGCACAGTTTTGGCATTTATCTGGGACATAGCCTATTTTTGCTATTTTTAGTGCTTTCAACCTCCTTCCAGTTAATGGTAAAAATGAGTATAAAAGCAATAATGGATCCTGGAAAGCTATACATTTTAGAAACGTAGACACAATTCTGACTTCAGAAAGGGGTAATTTGTCTAAATCCATGAAGGTTTCTTTATAGAAACTAACAGTTAAATATTGGAAAAATTGAAAAATAGTTGAAAAAACCAGCCTTTTCTGTCAACGTTTTCACCTGTAACTTCTTGTAATTATTACAGCTCTTTGAAAGCAATATACCGTTACATCTGCTAGATCTTCCTGGTTGTGGGGATATATAGGACTTGTAGGTTCACCAAGAACCCGACGAACCCAGAGTCAAAAACTGAGCAGCAACTTGCAATGGGATTTTATTATGTACCGGGTATAGTGATATTATTCTTGGAAAATGTATACATGGAAAAATCGGTATGAAAGACACCTATGTATTTTTGAAATGGGTACAAATTATAGAGTTTATAAACAGTACATATTTGCACATTTACAAAATTGGGAGTACTCATACTAGCATGAGAATTATTGGTCATTTTTTAAAATGACTTCTTTTTTACACAATGTCTTTCATTTGGAAGGGAGAAATGCATAAAAAACTCAATAGGTAATAACAGTTAATTTAAAAATCTGAATTACCCTAAGTCTTCTGAAAAAAACGGTACCTCACTTGTGTGGGTCGGCCTTGTGTCTGCAAAAGGAAACGGCGCAAAACGCAACGTAGTCACACCTCAATCTCGCAGAGAAAAATGACCCTTTTTTAGCAGATTGCTGTAGTTTTTGTACCCTAGCTCTGCCGGCACCTAGGGAAACCTAGCAAAACTATACATTTTTAAAAACTAGACACCTAAGGGAATTCAGGATGGGGTGACTCGACTGCCTTAGCCCCAACACCAGTGGCGACAGCTTTTTTCTTCTTTGCAATTGCATCAATTTCTTTTACTGTTCCATTTGTCAAAATTATTATTTTTCGTCCTTATAATCCTTCACACTTTTCAATCTCATTCATTTAACTCCTCCTGCAAGATTCTGCAATTTTCTAAGTTTCTCATGTTACGGCGGGCCAACCGAACCTCTTTCCAATAACACGTACTGAGGCAAAGTTCATTAAAAAGCAGTTTATTGAACCCAATGCATTTCAGACCCCACGGGTCCTTCGTCAGGGGTAACTGTAAAATCAATCAAACATACTCAATCAGTAAATGCACAAATGTATATACTTATAAAATTTCAACATTTCCTAAATCGGCATCATGTATTGCACTGATCACCGCAAGTTATCCAACTTTCATAATCAAAGTAAACCTCCCTATCCCTGTGGCTCCATCTTCCCCATACCCTTTGCGTCTTTCATTTTCCCCACTTTCCCGCCGAGAATGCCCTCCCTTCTTTTTCAACCATTCTCCCCCTCCTCCTTCACCACCATCTTACTCACACCCGTGTTCCGAAAATTTCTACCTCCCGCTGCAACAATTCTAACCAACCAAACATTACCCCCGTTCTCCGACTTAGCTACTATGTTTACTCTTATCACCCTCCCTCCTCCCCATTTCAACCAAATAGAAATTACTCTCTACGCTTCTACCCTTCATCTTCCAACACTCCCTCTCAATTATCACGCCGCATACCTGCTACTCCATCTTCCTTCTCACTTCCCCGGCATAGATCGTGACATTCTCTACCAACCCCCGTGTTTTAACCCCTCCTTATTTCTTCATTTCCTGTCCCCTCCCCCTCCAAAACTCCCTCAGCCACCAGGCACTTGCATTGAACACTACAAATCCCATAGTGCATTGTACTTTTCACCAGTACCATGATACATTAATCTAATGTTTATTTTTCATCTCTCATGGTTCTAGAGTCTTATACGCTCAAACATATGTTTGTGGATCTTCAGTTATCACTAAAATGTCCGTCTGACTCATTTATAATAAACGTGCTCGATGAACTAGAGTCTTCCGTCTTGCAAGGAGAAAGTAGAGCAACTTTTCCGTTTTCACAACACTTTTGTCCATGCGGGTGCAACGCGATAGGGCTAAACATTTGAAACATCATACAAAGACGTGATGCACACCTTTTTTCTCTCAATTTCTTCTTCCAAGTGTAAACCGAATATTTATCTTGTGCGTGCTCACCGTTGACGTGCTAAGCCCACAACAGCACGTGTGGAATTCAACAACATCAAAACTTTGGAGCTCCTTTAGCCCCAACACCAGTGGCGACAATTTTTTTCTTCTTTGCAATTGCATCAATTTCTTTTACTGTTCCATTTGTCAAAGAAGAAATTGAGAGAAAAAAGGGGTCTTTGTCTTTGTATGAGGTGACTCGACTGCCTCCCACCAGGTTCTGTTACCCAGAATCCCTTGCAACCTAAACAATTGACAAAAAAACACATTTTCCCCATATTTCTGTGGTGGAAAATTCTGGAATCTGCGTGGATCCACAAATTTTCACCCACCCCACGTTTCCCAAAGTCTTCTGAGAAAAATGGTACCTCACTTGTGTGGGTCGGCCTAGTGCCTGCGACAGGAAACAGCGCGAAACGCAACATGGTTGCACCTCAATTTTGCAGTGAAAATGGCCCTTTTTTTTACTAAGTGCCTAGCTGTAGTTTTTGAACCCTAGCTCTGCTGGCACCTAGGGAACCCTAGCAAACCTATACATTTTTGAAAAATAGACACCCAGGGAAATCCAAGATGGGGTAAATTGACTGCCTCCCACCAGGTTCTGTTACCCAGAAACCCGTGCAAACTTAAAAAAGTGTACAAAAAAAACAAATTTTCTCCGCATTTCTGTGGTGGAAAGTTCTGGATTCTGTGTGTATCCACAAATTTCCTTTCACCCCGCATTCCCCAAAGTCTTCCAAGAAAAAAGGTACCCCACTTGTGTGGGTCGGCCAGGTGCCTGCGACAGGAAACGGTGCAAAACGCAACGTGGTCACACCTCAATTTCGCAGTGAAAATTGACCCTTTTTTGGCAAAGTGCCTAGCTGTAGTTTTTGAACCCTAGCTCTGCCGGCACCTAGGGAAACCTAGCAAACCTATACATTTTTGAGAACTAGACTCCCAGGGAAATTTAGAATGGAGTGACTTGACTGACTCCCCCTAGGTTCTGTTACCCAGAAACCCTTGCAAACCTAATAAATTGACAAAAAAAACAAATTTTCTCCATATTTTTGTGGTGGAAAGTTCTGGAATCTGCGTGTATCCACAAATTTCCTTCCACCCTGCGTTCCCCAAAGTCTTCCGAGAAAAATGGTACCCCACTTGTGTGGGTCGGCCTAGTGCCTACGACAGGAAACGGCGCAAAACACAACGTGGTCACACCTCAATTTCACAGTGAAAAATGACCCTTTTTTTAGAAAAGTGTCTAGCTGTCGTTTTTTAACCCTAGCTCTGCCGGCACCTAGGGGCATGTTATAATATTGTAAGTGTTATGCATCCTTCCTATGCTTGCCCCTGCTCTACTGCTTGGCCTACATGATGTCATCGAAATGTTGAGAGGGTTGATTGTAAGAAGGAGTCAGTTGGTATGAGGGGTTGAGCAGTGGTTAACTGCTCCTGGTGGGGTCTCTACATTACATCTTATTACTATGGATCTAAACTGAAGAATAAAACTATGATCCTGAACTACACCTAAGGACTACGGATCTTTCTTTACTTTAACAGGGCACCTAGCAAACCTTTACATTTTTGAAAACTAGACACCCAGGGGAATCCAGGATGGGTTGACTTGACTGCCTCCCACCAGGTTCTGTTACCCAGAATCCCTTGCAAACCTAAAAAATTTATGAAAAAAACACATTTTCTCCATATTTCTGTGGTGGAAAGTTCTGGAATCTGCGTGTATCCACAAATTTCCTTCCACCCTGCGTTCCCCAAAGTCTTCCGAGAAAAATGGTACCCCACTTGTGTGGGTCGGCCTCGTGCCTGCGACAGGAAACGGTGCAAAATGCAACGTGGTCACACCTCAATTTCGCAGTGAAAAATGACCCTTTTTTGGCAAACTGCCTAGCTGTAGTTTTTGAACCCTAGCTCTGCCGGCACCTAGGGAAACCTAGCAAATCTATACATTTTTGAAAACTAGACACCCAGTGGAATCCAGGATGGGGTGACCTGACTGCCTCCCACTAGGTTCTGTTACCCAGAATCCCTTGTAAACCTAAAAAATTGACAAAAAAACGAATTTCTCCATATTTCTGTGGTGGAAATTTCTGGAATCTGTGTGTATCCACAAATTTCCTTCCACCCTGCGTTACCCAAAGTCTTCTGAGAAAAATGGTACCCCACTTGTGTGGGCCATCCTAGTGCCTGCGACAGGAAACGGCGCAAAACGCAACGTGGTCACACCTCAATTTCACAGTGAAAAATGACCCTTTTTTGGCAAAGAGTCTAGCTGTAGTTTTTGAACTCTAGCTCTGCCGGGACCTAGGGAAACCTAGCAAACCTATACATTTTTGAAAACTAGACACCCAGGGAAATCCAGAATGGGTGACTTTACTTCCTCCCACCAGGTTCTGTTACCCAGAATCCCTTGCAAGCCTAAATAATTGACAAACACATTTTCTCCATATTTCTGTGGTGGAAAGTTCTGTAATCTGCGTGTATACACAAATTTCGTTCCACCCTGCGTTCCCCAAAGTCTTCTGAGAACATTGGTACCCTACTTGTCTGGCTCAGCCTAGTGCCTGCGACAGTAAACATCGCAAAACGCAACGTGGTCATACCTCAATTTCACAGTGAAAAATTACCCTTTTCTGGCAAAGTGCCTATCTGTAGTTTGCGAACCCTAGCTCTGCCGGCACCTAGGGAAACCTACCAAAGTAGACACCCGGGGGCTTCCAAGGAGGTATGGCTTGCATGGAACCCCTAACGTCCCCTTACCCAGAATCCTTTGCAAACCTCAATTTTAGCTGGAAAAATCAGTTTTTTCACACATTTTTGTGTGGGAAAGTGTGGCGTCACTGGGCTCACACACATTTCCTACCACCCAGCGTTCCCCCAGGTCTCCTGATGAAAATGGTGCCTCACTTGTGGGGGAGGCGCAAGTACAAGCGACAGGCAAGGGCCCAAAACGAAGTGCGGCGACATCAAAATTGCCTATCTCAAAACCACCTGCTTTTGCAAGGGGGTCACCTGGGTTTTCGGCCACGTGGTCGACCGGCATCTAGTGAAACCTACCAAACCCATACCTTTCTGAAAAGTAGACACCCGGGGGCTTCCAAGGAGGTATGGCTTGCGTGGATTCCCCAACGTCCCCTTACCCAGAATCCCTTGCAAACCTCAATTTTAGCCCAAAAAATCTGTTTTTTCAAACATTTTTGTTTGGGAAAGTGTGGCATCACTGGGCTCATACGAATTTCCTACCACCCAGCGTTCCCCCAGGTCTCCCGATAAAAATGGTGCCTCACTTGTGTGGGAGGCGCAAGTATCAGCGACAGGCAAGGGCCCAAAACATAGTGAGGCAACATCAAAATTGCCTATCTCAAAACCACCTGCTTTTGCAAGGGGGTCACCTGGGTTTTTGGCCCCGTGCTCGACAGGCATCTAGGGAAACCTACCAAACCCACACATTTCTGAAAAGTAGAAACCCAAGGGGCTTCTGAGGAGGTATGGCTTGCGTGGATCCCCAACGTCCCCTTATCCAGAATCCCTTGCAAACCTCAATTTTAGCTGAAAAAAATCAATTTTTTCACACATTTTTGTTTGGGAAAGTGTTGCATCACTGGGCTCACACAAATTTCCGACCACCCAGCATTCTCCCAGGTCTCCCGATAAAAATGGTGCCTCACTTGTGTGGGAGGCGCAAGTAACCGAGACAGGCAAGGGCCCAAAACGTAGTGAGGCGACATCAAAATTGCCTATCTCAAAACCACCTGCTTTTGCAAGGGGGTCACCTGGGTTTTTGGCCGCGTGCTCGACGGGCATCTAGGGAAACCTACCAAACCCACACATTTCTGAAAGTAGACACCCAGGGGCTTCCAAGGAGGTATAGCTTGCGTGGATCCCCCAACATCCCCTTACCCAGAATCCCTTGCAAACCTCAATTTTAGCTGAAAAAATCTGTTTTTTCACACATGTCTGTGTGGGAAAGTGTGGCATCACCGGGCTCACACAAATTTCCTACCACCCAGCGTTTCCCCAGGTCTCCCAATAAAAATGGTGCCTCACTTTTGTCCCTTGCTCACTTTGCCACTGGATTCAAGCAAGCCTGGCTGAAGACGGCTGTAATGCCAGAAACCGGTCCTAAGAAGCTTGTTTCCTGTCCAGGGAAGGCATGGCTTGGCAGTTCGGGCTGGACTGTTACCATGAGGCACAGGGTCAGACTAATTTGCATATGGCCATGTCTGAACTCGGGTGGCAGAGTGGGCTAAAGAACGGTGATGGATCAAACCCAGATCTGTTGACTGGGTGTGAGTGTTTGATTGGTTCAGTTGCTCCGTCCATCACCACCTCCTTTTGTACCGCTTTGTTCGCCATAAGTTGACAGGGTATGCTCAGACGTGAGTCCCTTGCTCACTTTGCCACTGGATTCAAGCAAGCCTGGATGAAGACGGCTGTAATGCCAGAAACCGGTCCTAGGAAGCTTGTTTCCGGTCCAGGGAATGCATGGCATGGCAGTTTGGGCTGGACTGTTCCCATGAGGTACAGGGTCAGACCAGGGCTTAATATGTTACGGTGCTTGCCAGTGCTTAGCACCGGCACTTAATTAGCATGGCCGGGTCTACACGGATTTAGTGCACGTAATTGATTTGAAAGATTTACCTCATTATTACGGCACTTGGCAGTGGCGTAGAGTGTCATTGTTTGATGTTGAACCTGTTTGTTTGTGACTCTGATTCTTCAAGTTCTTGTTAAGTTGTGTCTTCTGTTCTTCTCAATAAATGTTGTGCGGTCGCCCAGTGTTGCCGGTCGCCCAGTAGGTGGGGGCGTGGGCGGGACACTGAGTTTGGCAGGGCTGGATTTTGGTTGGTTGGGTGTTGGGGGCTGTGCGCGGTAGTAGGCAGCGTGCGCAGATTTTTGGAGATTGCGTGCGCATTTGCTGCATTGCCACCAACGCACCAAGCATACCCGCACGGCCGCGCCCCACTGAGTCGTCATGGTTCAACAGCCGCCAGCAGCAAGCGGGACCGGCCAGGCCGGACGGACGGACAACGTTGTTGAGGAATGGACTCGAGTAGCGGCTGCCAGCAGTGACTAATGCTACGCCTACTGGCCAGTAACAGCACCAGCAACCACCAGGTGAGGCACGGCCTGGCAGGCCTAATTAGTTAGATAAAGCATTCTGGGTCCTCAATTCCCACTGACCGCAGGTGTTAGTGGGCAGGGCAGCATGGCGGGATGGGTAGGTACATACTGGCTTTTTGACCAATAACTTTTTCAGGACTGTCTTTTGCTTATTTGTCTTTCAGCGCCGCAAAACCCTCTTGGGTAGCTGTCGCGCTATATAAACTTAATAAATAAATAAATAAATAAATACATACATGCCGAAAACCGGATCCAATGCTAAGGTCTGTAAATAATAAAAACGTAATAGGGTGCCGTGCTGGAGGTGGCGGTGCCTTTTGGGAGCCAGTGTGGTAGGTGCACGCATCTTTCTCTGACATGTGTAGCCACCATGATCACGAATATGCGACTATGCCGCCCCGTGGGTGGCGGTGGCGTGGCCATGTTTGATTGGTCATGAGTGGACGGAACCACAACCACTCATTAATTTATGGATGCTTGAACTAACTTTACACACTAGGCCCACCGTCCCAAAGAAGGCCTTTTGAAATGTAGTAAGCTGCACCCACATGTATCGGCAATCCCCTAATATAGTAGCGCAGCGAGAGCGTGCATGTTTGAGGAGTCTGAATGGGGCTAGGATCCATGCCAAACCAACCAACGCTGCTTTCTGTTTGGGTGCATGGCAGTGGAGCCTCGTTCTGGGTCCTCAATTCTCACTGACTGCGTGTGTAAGTGGGCAACATGGCGGGATGGGTAGGTACATGCCGAAAACTGACTCCAATGGTAAGGTCTGTACTAGACAAACTCGAGGGCCAGTGGTGGCCGGCGGTGCCTTTTGAGAGCCAGCTGGTTACTGCCCAGCCAGGCTTGACAACACCGTGGATTCATTGTGGCAAAAGTTTGCAAAGTCCTACGGTGTCCCACGAGGTCCAGCTTTCCTGCTTCTGTAGTGCAGGGATCTCTGTTTGGGGAAAACTTTCACTGGTAGTTTATCCCGCGGACCTAAACTGTCCTGAAGCAACCGATCTCTTGAGCAAGGCCTTGTAAAAATGACTGACTGTAATACCCATTCCGGCCCCATGCCCGACTCAAATAAATAAAACTACTAAGTAATTCCATGGCCTGGGGCTCAGATGACCTTGTGCTCCATCCTGTGGCGTAGTAAGGGGTGAGCATGAGTTACTGTGGCTGGCCGACACATAGTCACTTCTCTGTTGGCTGGTCCAGCACTGCGGCACCAGCTGGGCAAGGGCCAGGGGCTTGTAAACAAGCCATTTTGTTTTTCTCCTTTTGTTGGAATGTATCTAATATGTTTTTTGATTGTTGAAAAAAAAGTACAATTAGTTTATTTCCACATTTATTTACCGTATAAATGTATGCACACACTTTTGTGTGTAGGGTTTTGTTATGCTTAGTAAACTCCGACAGTAAAACAAAACACTCCTCAATACATTAGCATTGTACTACTTATGCACAGAGGCAGCAACTTTTATGCCACAGTGAGAATCAGGTGCCATGGCCTTGAGTGCTTCACAGAAAGAGCTGACTCCCTGGAAATAGGAAGTTGGGACCACCTAGGCTCTTACAGCCCACTCTAAATTCAACCAGGCGCCTGGAGTCGATTTAGGCGCAAAATGTGGTCTGTGCGGTACAGCGCAAGCTGCCGGTGCACTGTCCTCCTGTCTGAACACTTTGCATTAACTAGTTGAAAAGAAGGAATGAGCCTCCGTGCATTTCTCAGTACAAAGTCTTTGATCTTGGCAGAATAAATGAAAAACAACTTATTCTGGCTTCAAAGTACGACTGATAGATGAAGAACCGTGGTTTTGTTTCAAAACAAAATGCTGAGCTCTGTGGGCGGGCATCCCTCAGGAGCTGAGTGCCTCCAAGTACCACTGCAGAGCATCTCCAATCTCAGAAAGAAACTGGTCCAGAGAAAAGATACTCTTCTGTGGATCACTCAGAAACCGGGAGTACATTATGCCTGAGCAGTCTTTATACACCTAAATAAATATTACGTTAATATTAACTGCATCTAGATATGGATTTAAAGGAGTGCCCGGCATCCTAAAAACCAGTATAAAAAATCTGAAGCAAAAATTGGCATATATGCATATAATTGGTGTTCTGTATAACCTCAAAATGTAGATTGCGGTCCGTTGTATGTTTTACTCTAGTGAACGAGAGCTGGATCAAAGCAAACACAAGGAGATGATGGACGGAGCTCTGAAACTTTTCAACCATTCACCCCAGACACAGATCTGGGTTTAATCTATCGATCTTTTGCTCACTGTGGCACCCCAGTTTGCAACCAGGCATATGTAAATCAGTCTTGACCCTGCTCCCCAAGGGAATAGTCCAGCCCGAACTGCCAGGCCCTCTCCTCCCTGGACTGGAAACAAGCATCCTGGGACCGGTTTTGGGCTTTCACCGCTCATCAGCCAGGCTAGCTTGAATCCACTGGCACAAGCAACCATTGCATGGCTTGGGAAGGGGTGCCGCTGTGCCGTTGTACATTTATAGGACATTTCTGCATTTTCCCTCCTGTGAGACTGACTGCCATGAGACCCAAAGTGTGCAGTCATTCCGAGTGGCTACCTCTTAATCCGGGCTACACAGTGACTGGAGATGGTGGCTGTGAGTTTCTAGTGCAGGAGTGCAGGCCATTTTATCTGTGCCCTGTGGACAGACT
The DNA here is from genome assembly GCF_964263255.1 of Lissotriton vulgaris. NCBI lineage: Eukaryota > Metazoa > Chordata > Amphibia > Caudata > Salamandridae > Lissotriton > Lissotriton vulgaris. Next base: position 627,304,488 of record NC_141687.1, read on the forward strand.
GCTCACTAGCTCTCTTTAGTAAAAGGTTTGTAACTCCCCATAACTGGTGTCATTTACTTACATGTTATATGGGACATTGTTGTAAGATGCATGCATCCTGTGTGTTTATGTTTTGTATGTTTTGATTCACACATGAATAGTTGGCTTCATTCGGACCCCTACTTGTGTGCCGCACAAAATGGTGGACTCCTGTATGTGGGAATGGTGATGTCCACCTTGTGCAGCTCAGCTTAGCTGAACACCATTCCTGTTCCCACCTGAGTGGGTGCCTGGAATCAACGTGTCCTTAGTTTATTTATTTTAAAGGTTTTATATAGCTCTACTGGACCCAAGAGTATCAGAGCGCTTTACAGATAGGTAAACACATAGAGACAAAATTATATAGTGAATTAAACTAACATAGGATAAGGCATTTCAGTTAGACGAGGGAAATGAGGAAAGAAAGTAACTAAGAGATAAATAAGGGAGACGAGGAAGGTTGAAAAATAGGAGAGAGAAGGGAAGAAGGAGAGGGGGAGCGAAAGTAGGAGAAGGAAGAAAGAGGGGGTGTGTTGAGGAGAATATAAAATAAAGACAGTGTCATTACAGCGACGTTAGGTACCCCGATTTTTGTTGAGAAGAAGCACCTTGAGTCTTTTTTTGAAGAGAGGGTAGGAGGGGTTACAGCGAAGATCTTTGGGGAGAGAGTTCCAAATCGTAGGGGCATTACCTGAGAATGTACGTGATTGGGTCTTTTTACATTTGAGTCTCGGGGGGGATGAGGACAAGGGCGTTAGTGCTTCTCAAGGACCCAGAGCAACCAGCTTTTTGTAGTTTGTCAGAGAGGTAGGAGGGGGTGTTTTGGTGAAGGGCTTTGTGATTGATACATGCCATCTTGAAGGTGGATCTACCTTCAATTGGAAGCCAGTTGAGGTTTTTGAGGACAGGAGAGATGTGATCAAATCGCTTACAGTCAGATATAAGCCTGGCAGCAAGGTTGACAACAGATTTAATCGGGGCAAGGTGGACTTTAGGGGTGCCTACAACAGATTGTAAATTTGTGTGCTGTTTATTTTAGTATGAAATGAAGCAAACTAGCGAAGTAACCTTTACGAAGGCATAATGTGCAGTGTGGTGGTGGCGTGACGACGGTCGCAGCAGGTCACGTCACCGCGTGGTAGTAGTAGCATGACGATGAGAAGCACTGACCGGCGGCCGCCTAGTACTAGCTCCAGTGGCCATACACAGACTTTTAGCAGTGCCAGTTGAAGATGTGGGTGGAGCTAATATAGTTAGTGCGTGGAGCCAATGGAGGAAGTGGGTGGAGCCAGCAAAAAGTAGGTGTGGCCTCCTACAAACATTTCAGCACCCTGCACTTCATATTTTACAAATTAAGCACTGGGTCAGACTGATTTGCATATGGCCATGTCTGAACTGGGGTGGCAGAGTGGGCTAAAGAACGGTGATGGATCAAACCCAGATCTGTTGACTGGGTGTGAGTGTTTGATTTGTTCAGATGCTCCGTCCATCACCACCCCCTTTTGTATCACTTTTGTGGGAGGCGCAAGTACCCACGACAGGCGAGGGCCCAAAACGTTTTTTGATAGGCAATCTCGATGTTGCCTCAAAATGTTTTGGGCCCTTGCCTGTCGCGGGTACTTGGGCCTCCCACACAAGTGAGGCACCATTTTTATCAGGAGACCTGGGGGAACGCTGGGTGGTAGGAAATTTGTGTGAGCCCAGTGATGCCACACTTTCCTACACAAAAACGTGTGAAAAAAATTATTTTTTCAGCTAAAATGGAGCTTTGCAAGGGATTCTGGGTAAGGGGACATTGGGGGATCCACGCAAGCCATACCTCCTTGGAAGCCCCCGGGTGTCTACTTTTCAGAAATGTGTGGGTTTGGTAGGTTTCCCTAGATGCCCGTCGAGCACGCAGCCAAAAACCCAGGTGACCCCCTTGCAAAAGCAGGTTGTTTTGAGATAGGCAATTTTGATGTCGCCTCACTATGTTTTGGGCCTTTGCCTGTCACGGGTACTTGCGCCTCCGACACAAGTGAGGCACCATTTTTATCGGGAGACCTGGGGGAACGCTGGGTGATTGGAAATTTGTGTGAGCCCGGTGATGCCGCACTTTCCCAAACTAAAATGTGTGAAACAAAGCTGATTTTTTTAATAGCTAAAATTGAGGTTTGCAAGGGATTCTGGGTAAGGGGACGTTTGGCGATCCACGCAAGCCATACCTCCTTGGAAGCCCCCGGGTGTCTACTTTTCAGAAATGTGTGGGTTTGGTAGATTTCCCTAGATGCCCGTCTAGCAAGGGGCCAAAAACCCAGGTGACCCCCTTGCAAAAGCAGGTGGTTTTGAGATAGGCAATTTTGATGTCGCCTCACTACGTTTTGGGCCCTTGCCTGTCGCGGGTACTTGTGCCTCCCACACAAGTGATTCAGAAAAGGGGGTGGTGATGAACAGAGTGTCTGAATTAAGCAGACCACTCTTACCCAGTCCAAAGATCAGGGCTTGATCCATCACCGTTATTTATCTCACTGCACCATCCCAGCTCAGAACCTGGCTATATGCAAATCAGTCTGACCCTGGCCCAGTGCATCATGGGAACAGGGCAGACTAAACTACCAAGCCAATTCTTCACCAGAAAGGAGACAAGCTACCGGGGACCGGTTTCTGGCATTTCAGCCGTCTTCGGCCCGGCTTGCTTGAATCTTGATGGTGCAGTGAGAAAGGGACTCATGTCTGAGTATACCCTGCCACACCTATAGTGGCCAAAAACGATTCAGAAAAGGGGGTGGTGATGAACAGAGTGTCTGAATTAAGCAGACCACTCTTACCCAGTCCAAAGATCAGGGCTTGATCCATCACCGTTATTTATCTCACTGCACCATCCCAGCTCAGAACCTGGCTATATGCAATTTTGATGTCGCCTCACTACGTTTTGGGCCCTTGCCTGTCTCGGTTACTTGCGCCTCCCACACAAGTGAGGCACAATTTTTATCGGGAGACCTGGGGAAACACTGGGTGGTAGGAAATTTGTGTGAGCCCGGTGATGCTACACTTTCCCAAACAAAAATGTATGAAAAAACTGATTTTTTCAGCTAAAATTGAGGTTTGCAAGGGATTCTGGGTAAGGGGACGTTGGGGGATCCACGCAAGCCTTACGTCCTTGGAAGCCACAGGGTGTCTACTTTTCAGAAATGTGTGGGTTTGGTAGGTTTCCCTAAATGGCCGCCGAACACTGGGTCAAAAACCCAGGTGACCCCACTAGCAAAACCAGATCGTTTGACAAAATTAGTTGTTTAGTTCTGCAGCGTGACAATGTTGGCCCAATATCGCAAGGAAAATGTGACAGACATTGTGAGTTTTGCAGGATATTGTGGATAAAATAACTTGCTAGAATTCACCAGAGAGATATCACCATGTACTCCCATGGGTTTTCAACAATAACAATATCTACAATTGGTATGTTATTCTTAGGTGGAATGTACACCTTGGCAGAGAGACTAAAAAGACAAAGATTCCTGCACAGCCATCTATTCCTCAAACACACACACATACTGGTTAGATTTGGCACGAGGGTGAGGGATGGTTCAGTATATACAATTGTATTAGCAAGTGATTTGACAAAAATGAAATGCACTGTTAATAATTGAATGGACGAGAAACTGAACCATTGACTCACAGCTCATGAGCTGTAAAGCCACGACAAGGCACCAACCTCTTTACAGGCCATTCATACACCTTTCATACGTGTGACACATACAAAACATTCACACCGCCAGCTGCGGGCCCATCACATTACAACACTTCCACCAGCAGACAGCGCCATTCAAGGGCCCATCACTTTCACACGCCCACATTCCTGACACAGCAACTACACAAACTGATGGATTGCATGGAGTGGCGCTCAGCTAGCAGTGTGTGTTGTGACCAGCATCAAGTCACTACTCACACACCACCAGCCAAGCACCAGTCCACGCACACCGCCAGTCAAGCACCAGTCCACGCACACCGCCAGCCAAACGCCAATCCACGCACACCGCCAGCCAAGCACCACTCCACGCACACCGCCAGCCAAGCACCAGTCCACGCACACCGCCAGCCAAACGCCAGTCCAGGCACACCACCAGGCAAGCTCCAGACCACGCACACCACCAGCCAAGCACCAGTCCACACACACCACCAGCCAAACGCCAGTCCACGCACACTGCCAGCCAAATGCCAGTTCAGGCACACCGCCAGCCAAGCGCCACTCCACGCACACCACCAGTCAAGTACCAGTCCATGCACACCACCAGCCAAGCACCAATCCAAACACACCGCCAGGCAAGCGCCTGACCACGCACACCACCAGCCAAGCACCAGTCCACATACACCGCCAGCCAAGCACCAGTCCACACACAGCGCCAGCCAAGCGCCAGACCGCGCACACCGCCAGACAATCGCCACTCCACGTAAACCGACATCACATTTAAGAATTTTTTCTAATATAAATAAGAAAACACAAACAAATTGCAAATTGATACAAATCTACTAACACAACAACTAAAACTAAATACACTACACAAATGCCAACTTTGAAACTGAACAAAAATTATTAAACAATAGAAGCTAGGCAGTTCACTTTACCACTCATGGATGCTCCCAAAAATTATTTTGCGTGTGGTACTGTCTAAAACAAGCAGGCACGCACAGCCCAGGGTTAGAAGGACTCTCGGGGCAGTACATATGAACCTCCGTCCGCAAATCTCTTCGCCAACAGACTCTACATCTCCGACTGGGAAAGTCTTTTGAGGATGTAGGAGGAATGTGATCAGGAAAGCGGCGATCTTTCAATCTAGCAACATCCTCCACCACTCCAACTCTAGGAACACTTGCCTAAAACAAGGCTGCCTATTACAGACTCCTGAAACTTTACAAAAGTCATCTTTGACTGAGGACAAGATTCCTGGAACACAACAAAAGCATTGAAGGTTGCCAAGTGGAAAAGATGGATAGCCAACTTCTTGTACCAAATGTAAGCCTTACGAAGAGCAGCATACGGTTCCAACCTCTGATCTACTCTGTCAACACCACCCATGTGCCTAATATAGTCTAAAATGCACACAGGTTTACGCGCTTCAGCAACCTCACCCCAAACAGTCACCGGTTCAGTGCTTTCATCATGGATGGTAGTCAACATGTAGACATCTCTCCTGTCTGAAAAACTTCACAGCTAGAAGCTCCTCGCAACGCAATGCACTGCAACATTCTGACGTGCACCTGCAACTTTGTACTACTGATGTAGTTAAGCCCTCAGGTGCACTTCAGAACATACACAGCATATTCGGTCTTGCAGTTGTAATTGCCCTGGATTGGAATAGACAATTCACTAAATGGGGTGGAATAGTGTGTCATATTGCAGCCAAATTTGCATGCCTTGCATTTTGCACCTTTTCTAAACCCTTTCGTTGGTTGCAACCATGAAGCAGCTTTTCTGGTTTCAGGGGAATTTTTATCCAGAATGGTACCCATAGATTTCCCTTTCCTGAATGTGATTATAGGGGTTTCTGCTAGTCTGTTGCGGAAAACACTGTCAGTTAGCACTATCGGCCAATGTTTATTGATGATGGCTCTGATTCTCCGTTCTTCGTTGCAAAAAGTAGTGATCAATCTGGGGGTATCGATATTTCTAGACCTAGCAGAAGATTCTGACTCTTTTTCGCTATTGTCATTTTCAAAAAGACTGTGTCTAGGTCGTGTGCTAGCTATTGTACTATTATTGTATCACTGATGATTTTATCTGCATACCCTTTGGCTTTTAATCCTCTCACCATATCGATCTGACATCTGTTAAAATATTCCTCATTGCTACATATATGTTTAAGTCTAAGAATTTCTCCATACGGTATACTTGCAATGAGGTGTTTGGGATGTGAGCTGTTAGCATGCAACAAGATGTTACCTGAAGTTGGTTTTCTATATAGAGTACTTTCTAATTTTCCATAATTTATGTGAAGCCTCACATCTGAAAATGCAACCTGCGTCTTATGAATGTGGGATGTCAATTTAAGGTTCATGGAGTTATTATTGATGTCATCAATAAAATGATGTGCTTCAATCTCACCACCTTTCTACAGCATAAAAACGTCATATATGTATCTTAAATATGTCACAACATGCGACTCAAATAGTGCTTGGTGGGTTGTTTAGAGGACCTGTTCCTCCCACCAGCCGACATGCAATCATGCATAGCTGGGGGAGAAACAGGCCCCCTACCACACCCCTCAGTTGTTTAAAAATATCTTTGTCAAAAAGAAAACAATTATTATTAAGGCACCATGTAATGAGCTCAAGAATGACCTTGTTGTGTTCATAGAATTCACTGGACCTGGTGTCCAAAAAATGTTTCACTGCTCTTAACCCTTGAATGTGGTCTACGCTTGTGTATAAAGATTCTATATCAAGAGTAATTAGATATAGATCCTCCGTCCATGCCAAGTGTTCTATTTTCTTAAGGAAATCTCCGATATCTTTCACATAACTCGGCAAATCTTTTACTAAGTTCTGTAAAAAGTAGTCAATATATTGGCCCACCTTTTCTCCTGCACTGTTTATGGCCGATATGATTGGCCTGATTAGAAATCCAATAAACGGAGTGTGGAAATCGCACTCGGATGTGTTAATCTCGTGAATACTTGTCTTGGTTTTCTATGGTGCTATCGAGGTGAACCCGCCTGGTCTGCGGGTATGAATAACTAATGAATGTGCTATTTCCCTTGGGAGTAACGTCTCCTCAATGCACTCAATATGGAATTTCACTGGAATCTTCAATAAAGGTCCATATCTTTATTTTTGAGAGATTTTATCTTTATTTCATATCGATGTTTGATTCTTCATATTATTAACTTCATAATATGTATTCATAGTTTATGCCCAATGCATTTCGGGCTTCTGCCCTTCATCAGGGGTCTTAATATCTGAAGGCAAAACAAGTAAAGCAATGTATAAATGCAACAAGTTTTCGAAGTACAGTCTCATAAATATACATGGTTAAGAATAACATATAATTTGAGTGCATCTGTGTGCTACACACATGACTAAGCCGTGGCAGTGGATGCTGAGATTCAATATGTGCACTGAACGTGACATTAATACTAATTCCTCAAAAATGCATACGCATGTGTGAACACAACCTCATGGTGCACGGTGGATGACTGATTAGGAGAAAAAGTGAGTGTGAATAAATGAATAAATGAAAGTGCTCAGTTGACAATAAATAAAGTACCGACCGATCTGCATGCGTGATGGATGAAGGTGCAGTGAAAAGCACTTGAAATCTGACATGTTATGTTATGTTATGTTATAAAGGTCTCTTCTATAGCGCACGGCTACTCCGAGGAGTGTCCCGGCGCTTTGGCAAAGAGAACTAAAAGGAAAAGTGCACAACACACCACCAAACACAGGCCGACAGAAAGATTACTGAGAGAAAAGCCAGGTCTTCAGTTCCTTTCTAAAGGTGAGCAGACTGCTGGCTATTCTCAAAGAAAAAGGAAGCTCATTCCAGCATCGAGGTGCCAGGTACCGGAAGGAACGACCTCCAATGCGAGCACGTTTAATGGTAGGGACAACGGCTTTGGCCAGCATAGCAGACCTTAACGTCCTCCTAGGAGCATAGAAGGCCATACGCTTCCCAAGATATTTTGGGCCCATCGAGTGGAGGGCCTTAAAGGCAAGGGTCAGGACTTTAAAAGTAATTCTCTTAGAGACTGGGAGCCAATGCAGTCTCTTGAGTAACTCCGAAGCTCTTGCTCTTCGTTGTAATCCAAAGATGGCTCTGGCAGCCGAATTCTGCACAACCTGCAAGCGCGCCATCAGATATTTGGGAAGGCCAGAGTTTAGAACGTTCGCGTAATCGAGACGCGAGCCTATCAAGGCCTGGACAGTAATTTTTTTATGCTGCAGAGACAACAGTGGAAGAAATTTCCGCAACATTTTCAGGATACCAAAACATTTCCCTGTCAGCCCTATGATCTGGGGTCTAAAGGAGAGATCATCATCACACAGGACACCCAGATTCTTGGCTTTTGACAAGGCAGCATCAGGCGGGAACATATCGCGGGGCCACCATGTCTTCCAACAGGGATCTGGCGGGCATCCGAAGAAAAGCAGCTCCGATTTATCGGAATTGCACTTCAAACTGTAAATGTAAATGTATAGGCATTTATATAGCGCACTACTTACCCGTAGGGTCCCAAGGCGCTTCGACCGCTGCGAAACCCTTCCTGGCTTCCCTGAGAGATGGTCCCTTAATGGGTATCTCCAGGGTGAGACCAGGCATCCCCGGCGGTCTGGTGGGGCCGTTAGTGAAGATGAGGCAAGCTAATGCCCAGAGTTGCCGAGTGTGATCGCTGATCAGAGTGGGCACCGAGGCGAGAGAATTATCGAGTCCGCTGACCCTGGTCCAGAAACCTGCCGCGCCGGGAATCGAACCCTGGTCCCGGGCCGTCCTCTGCTCTCGGGTCTGCCGCCTCTAACCAGTGAGCCACACTACTTCACTGTGCCTCTGAAACCAGTCAAATACCGCGCCCAGGCATTCCTTAATCCGGCCGCCGTCAAAATCCTCGCCCTTGTTGCACGTAAAAAGAAGCTGGGTGTCATCAGCATAGGATATGATCCGGGCACCGAAAGATTCCGCAACCGCCGCTAGAGGGGCCATATAGATGTTAAAAAGGGTGGGGCTCAGAATGGACCCTTGAGGAACCCCAACCTCCAGCGGCGGCATTTCGGCGGAAAACGGGGGTGCCCAGACCACTTGTCGGCGGTTGGTAAGAAAAGACTTAAACCATTTCCACACCGTTCCACGAAAACCGACCTCCCAGAGTCTTAAAAGGAGACCGTCGTGGGGAACGGTGTCGAAAGCCGCCGACAAATCCAACATGACCAAGATGGCTTTACCCCCACCATCCAAAGACTCTCTTATGGCGTCGGTGATCTCAAGAAGAGCAGTCTCTGTGCTGAAATTCGCACGGAAGCGCGATTGAGAGTCATGCAGGATATTATTGCTCTCGATAAAGCTAGAGATGGAGCGATGCACATGCTTCTCAATCACCTTAGCCAGAGAGGGAAGGAGGGAGATTGGTCTGTAATTAGCGTGAACAAGGGGATCTAGAGATGGTTTTTTAAGCAGCGGCAGAATCAAGGCGTGCTTCCAAGCCATAGGAACCTCTCCCGTTGTCAAGGAAGAATTAAGCAGTGGGTTAAGCAAGATGTTGACTGCCGGCGCCACTCTTCCTAGGCATTTCGCTGGACAAGGGTCAAGCGGCGAACCTGATTGAAGCCGAGACAGATAGTCCAGGGAGGAAGCAGGAGAAATGGAAGGGAAGACCGAAAGAAAAGGGCCTTTCTCCTTCGGGGATGGTGGCAGAGTGGTCAGATAGCCAGCAGCTGGAATACAAGCCGCATCAGGAAAAGAACCCTGAATAGATTTAATTTTATTAATAAAAAACTCACTGAGCTGGCTAATCCAAGCTTCAGTGTGAGAATGAATGGGCGTACTCGAGGAAGGGGAAATAAACTCTTTTACAATTCTAAAAATGTCTTTGCTCGTATTTTCCGCTGCTTCAATTCTGCGCTCTAAGTAAACTTTTTTGCCATCCACAATATGTTTATGGTACAGTCGAATTGCATCCCTATATTTTATTTTGTCTTCCAGGTCATACATACGCCGCCAAACTCTTTCAGCCCTCTTGCAATCTTGGCGCATCTTACCAAGAAGAGGAGTAAACCACGTGGCCGAGGCACGGCTGCCCGCAGATTTAGCTGGCTTACCAGGGGCTAGCTCCTCAAATCTAATTGTGAGCCACTTTTGAACCAGGTCAAGATCTTGTTCCAAGTTGCCTGATAACAAACAGGGATGTTGGTGGAGAGCATCAGAGATTTCCGCCGTAACTCGATAGAAAGGCCGAAACACCTTCCTGGTGTCTTTCGCCAGTCTAGTACCGGACGTATCTGCAAGCGGAATGCAAAATTTAATTAAAAGGTGGTCAGACCACAAAACTGGAAGCGGAAGGGAGACATCGATTAGGCTAGTTGAAAAAATCTGGTCAATAGTATGACCTTTGATGTGGGTAGGACTGGAAATATAGGGAATCAGCCCTAAAGACGAAGCAATGTCCTGCAGCTTGCTAGTATCCGGGTCCACTAAATTGTCCATGTGGAGATTAAGATCTCCCACTAGGATACAGTGCTCCGATCTTAGGCAAGGCACGGAAAGTGCCGCCTGTAGTTCGTCAAAGAAGGAGCCAAGCGGTCCCGGTGCCCTATAAATGATGATCCCAGTGCAAGTTTGACGGGGAGATAGCCTAAGAGTAAAACCTAAGGCTTCGCAACCCGTGATGTTATCAACGGGAAAAGTAGAACAAGGATAGCTCTTGTCAACAATTAGTGCCACACCTCCACCCCTGCCTACCACTCTATCCTTCCTATAGATGGTGTAATCCGGGGGGATAGCTGCGGCCAGATCCGGGCCAGAGCTCTCACTTAGCCATGTCTCAGTAAGAAACAGACACGATGTTTTAGAGTCTGATAGCAGATTCCAGATGTCAGAGGAATGTCTACTGAGAGATCTGGTGTTAAGGAGATGACATTGAAAGTAAAGGGGGGCGGAGTCAGGCAAAAAGCCCGCTAGACTCGGCATATGCCAACCACAACCCGAACAGCCCTTCTTAAGAGAACGACCACCTGGGAAACCATGGTGGCAGGTAGGAAAATTTCCTCGTAGAGCTAGAAGCTCACAGGAGGAATAGGAGAGCATAGAAACAAGAGGCGTGCAGCCACGACTCGCATAAGGAGCAAGACGTAAAAAAATCTAACAGGCCTACCTCGCCGACCTCCGAGACGCTGACGAGCTCAGACGAGCAGGACTCTAGCACGACTCAGGCGCAGTGAAGGCGCTCCCGCTGCGCGTCACCGCTGCGCGCCATGAGGAGTCCTTTAAATAGGCAGTTCACACTGTCCAGGAGCGCAGGAATGCTCAAAGATGGCGGCCACAGTTCCCTTCCTGCTCTAGTATGGCGCTCCCCGCCCACTACCTCCCCGGAACCGGACCCGCTAAGCAGCGGTGGTGATTCCAAGAATTACAGTGCAGGTAAGAGGCCAGAAATCAGTGTGGCTAAAAACAGGGGATAATAAAAATAGGAAAAAGTAAATAAAATAACAGGCGATTTAAAATCAGCAAATAGCGCTACACAGCGCGCACGACCGATGTGAGGCGCTGCAGCACACTCAGCCTCAGGTCCACTTCACCAGGCTGCCCCCGTAATGATCACGCCTTAAATAGGCAGTTCACACTGTCCAGGAGCGCAGGAACGCTCAAAGATGGCGGCCACAGTTCCCTTCCTGCTCTAGTATGATCTAGTATAGACATGTCTCGTTAAGGTTAACCGATCCGAATGTAACTCGTTCCAATGTGATAGTCTGCAAAAACATTAAGTCTCGATTATACGCGAAAAGTATCACGCGAAAGTATCACGTGTGAAAATCACGCGGTAAAGGTGCGTTTAAAATGCCGTCAGTGCTGGTGCTTACCCGAGCGGTTAACAAAGTCTTCCTCCCATTCTGCTTTCCATGTAATGTGAACGCGGCGGTCACGGTCTGTGTGGCGCCATCTTGAGACGCTAGATAATATCCATAAACTTGCGTGTGATAGGCGGGTCAAATGTCAGGTGACCCTACTGTGAGTTAACCGGGCGTTGATAGGCTGTCGGGTTACGTGTGGTGTATGGCGCGGTGACTGCGAAACCGTGAATATGAAACTTTATTGAAAAAAGGTGTTTACGGGGTGAACAAATCAGTGGAGTGCGCAGTGACGTGAGTCATGAGTATGGACAGATAATGGACAGTGAACTGTGTGAGTCAGTGAATGAAAATAAAATAGGATGAAGTGAATAAACATGATGAGGTTAATGAACACGAGTGATGTGACTATTGAATGTATGAAATACCCAATGACAAGGTGAATTCACAACATATTAACAGGTCTTACAAAGAATGCGCTACATTAATTAAAGATGACAACTGAATTCCAAACGTTCATTCAGTCCTTTTGGCTGTGCTGATGATAGACGGTATATCCAGAATAGTTCTCTTCTTAATAAATGTTGGGCGTTGTCTCGCCCAGGTAACACTGGTACTAGTTCCAATATACAAAAGCGTAACTGGCTGGCATTATGTTTAAACTCATCAAAATGGATTGCCACTGTTGATTTGGATGATTTGAGTCTGATATTACTTTTATGTTCAATTATACGCGTTTTAATTTTCCTGGCAGTCTTGCCCACGTATACTAGCCCACATGGGCATTTCAGCATGTAGACGAGGTTAGTGCGGTCACAGATCCCGGTTACATTGAGTTTGATTTTGTTGCCAGTCAAAGGGTGTGTGATGACATTACTTTTGATAATGGCGTTACAATTGCCACAGTTGTGGCACGGGAGTGTTCCTTTGCATTCAGTCGTAGGTTCGATTTTCCGAGAATTCGGTAATTCTTTGATATTTTTGGTTCGTTCATATGCGAATCTAGGGTTGTGTGTAAATATATGCCTTTAAAATCTTCCTCCAAAGCAAGTAGCGGCCAGTGTTTCAAGATAATTCTTTTAATTTGGTAACTTCTGGTGGAAAACTTGGACACAAACACTGTTCTGGGTTCGTCATTTCTGTGTGTAGGAGATAACAATTGTTCTCTGTTTAATTCTTGAGCAGAATGGGAGGAAGACTTCGTTAACTGCTCGGGTAAGCACCAGCACTGACGGCATTTTAAACACACCTTTACCGCGTGATTTACTTTCGTGTATAATCAAGACTTAATGTTTTTGCAGACTATCACATTGGAACGAGTTACATTCGGATCGGTTAACCTTAACGAGACAGGTCAGATTTCAAGTGCTTTTCACTGCACCTTCATCCATCACTCATGCAGATCGGTCGGTACTCTATTTATTGTCAACTGAGCACTTTCATTTATTCATTTATTCACACTCACTTTTTCTCCTAATCAGTCATCCACCGTGCACCATGAGGTTGTGTTCACACATGCGTATGCATTTTTGAGGAATTAGTATTAATGTCACGTTCAGTGCACATATTGAATCTCGGCATCCACTGCCACGGCTTAGTCAACGTGCCTGAAACCTATGTTTTTTTCAGTGAATTTCAAAGGTTTTTTAAATGCTAATTTCTAACTATAAAGTGCCTGAAACCTATGGTTTTTTCAGTGAATTTCTAAGGTTTTTTAAATGCTAATTTCTAACTACATCGTGCCTGAAACCTACATGTTTCGACAATGTATTCCATACATGTTTCATCTTCTGTTCGAGTCGCGATTACAGATGACGCTGTCCACTAGGCAAGAGGTATTGCTCCCAGTGCGGCTGTACACGCTGAATGCTTCTGATGCCCCTACCTCAGTGCACCACAACTCATGCACCCTTTATGATAGAATCTTTTCTGTATAATTTCAGATCTGCTGCCCCAACCTCAGTGCACCACAAGTCATGGACCCTTTACGATGGAATCTTCTCTGTATTATTTTTTATTAATTTTTTGTTGTTGTTGCTATTATGTATGTATATATATATTTTTTCACTGAAAAAAACAAATGTTACAGGAAGGTTATAGTTAAATCGGTGAAATTCAGCAGTTATAGTTACCTGAGCTAACTATAACCTACGCCCCGCAATGCACTGCCCATGACCTCACACACCACATGACCTGGCCAGCGACATCACCCATGACATCCCAAATGACATCACCGACCACATCATCCAGTAATTGTGAGTGTTTTCTGAATGTTAATGGGTGCTAAACATATATACGAAGGTAGTATAACGAGTGATACCATTTCTACCATATATTACGTGAATGGATGTTTGACTGTATCCGAGTTACATTATGGGTGTAAAAGTGGGTCTGTGAATGCCTAAATGGGTGAATAAGTGTGTGTATCAGTAGCTTTATGGCTGAATAAGTGGGTGAGTGAGTAGCTGTATGGGTGAGGGAGGGGCTGTGTGACTGCCTGTATAGCTGAGTGAGTGGGTGGGTGAGTTTGTGGGTATGCGAGTAGCTGTATGGAAGAGTGACTGGGTGGGTAAGTGGCTGTATGGGTGAGTGAGTGGTTGTTTCAGAAGTTGTTTGGTTAAGTGAGTTAATGGGGTGAGTAAGCGGCTGTGTGAGTGCTTGTATCTGTGTGGGTGTGTGAATGTTTGTATGGGTGAGTGCGTGGTGTGTCAGAGACTGCATGGATGAGTAAGTGACTGTGTGAGTAGGTTTATGGTTAATGAGTAGTTGTGTGAGTGGGTGTGTGAGTAGCTCTATGGATGAGTGAGTGGGTGTGTGAGTGAGTGTATGAGTGGTTATTTGGGTATGTGAGTGGACGTGTGGGTTGTTCTGTCGATGATGTCATCAGTGATGCCACCCGAGATGTCTTCAGTGATGTCATCAGTAATGCCACCGGCCACATCACGAGTGATGTAATATGCGAGGTCACAAGCAGTACACCGCGGGGGCGCAAGCCATAGTTTTTAAAAAAAAATCTTTTTATTGGTATTTTCAAAGTGTAACATAATCAAGTAAACAACCATACAGATCATCATGTTACCGCATCCCACATCCCGGTATAGTATACATTTGCTCATATAATGCAGATAAGACACCAGTATAAAGCCATTTGTACATCATCTAGGGAAACAAATAGTATAGTCACGTGTATTCATACATTTGTGTTCTTTTGCATATATGCCACCAAATACGACCAATAGTCTCTAGGGCGTGATCCCGTCGGCAGCTCTTCTTCATAGGTAAGTAGTGTTTCGTGACAGTACGTCATGTCATGGAGCCATTGGTTTGTTTGCGGAACATTTTTGCTATCCCAGGCTACCGATACTCGTCTTTTAGCCAGTAATAGTGCAATTAAACAACATTTTCGTCTTGCAGCTCGGACGTTGCTCAATAGGCCTAGCAAACATGTACGGACTGTACAGTCTATGGACACCCCAACCATATCACTTAACATTTGTACAATCTTCCCCCAATATTGAAGCACAGGTGGGCAGTTCCACGCTAAATGTATGAAATCTGCAGAGTCCCATCCACATCTTTAGCACCTTGCATCCGGTCTTAAACCGTACTTATGAAGTCGTGCTGGTGTATGGTAAGTTTGGCGCAAATATTTATAGTGTAAGATTCTTAAGTTTCCGTTAGGAGTTAACATTTCAGCCACAGAGCAGGCATTCTGCCATTCTTCCTCCGTAAACGGGGTTTCCAACACTTCGGTCCATCTTGCACATTCTCTATGTGTTGTGTCTGCTATCTCATCCTGTACGACAGCATATAGTCGCAATATGAGCTTTTTATCATTAGGTGATGTAATGATCAGTTGTAGTGCATTCAATTGCGGTGGTTCCGCTGGATATGTCCGGTAATGTTGTTTGACAGCCCCTTGGAGTCTATGAAAAGTGAAGCGGAAGAGGAGTGTTTGTTTTTTTACGTAGTCAAAGTCCTCTAGTTGTTTAAATGTCCCTTCATTATAGCGATCTCCCAGCGTGTCAATTGCCACCTGTCGTAATAGCCCCATACCCACCTCCTCTTGTGTAACAGATAAGTTGGGATGATGGTGTAATGGAAGAGCAGGTGCGTATAGAGGTTCCTTATGTGGCAGTTTCCCTATTTGAGACCATGCAGCGTTCGTTGTGTCTACAGTGTTAATATCTTTATTGTGTAATGCAGGTCTTTTATGCGTTATTATCGCTGTTAGTGGGACAGGGTGTGCATCGCTTTCCTCTATGGCTGTGTGTGTTAGAAAGGGAGTCCGGTGATACCAATGATAGGCGTACTGGGCCTGCGCAATTAAGTAATAGAGGCGGAAATCTGGCACTTTAAAACCTCCTTTTGAGTATGGTAGCGTTAGAGCTCGCATCTCGATCCTAGCTTGTTTACCTGCCCATATTAATTTTATGAGTAGCGATTGTATTTGTCTAAACACTTCGGGTGGCGGTGTGATGGGGATATTATTAAATAAGTATAGGAATTTTGGGAGCACCACCATTTTGACTATTGCCATTCTGTCAGTTAACGAAAGAGGCAGTTGGATCCTGCGATCTATTTTGGTCGCATTGGTGCTGACAGCCTTGCCATAATTTTCCCGTATGATAAGTTCAGGGTCTCTGTGAAACCACACACCCAAGAACCTCACTGGATCTTGTTGCCACTTTAGAGGGAATTCTGTTGTGTGCGGAGTTGTGCTATCTGTGAGGGGAAGTATAATTGATTTATCCTAGTTTATTTGGAGCCCAGAGTGTCGGCCAAATTTAATGTATTCTCTCAGTAGTGGGGCTAGATTGCAATCTGGGTTTCGTACGTAGAGTAGCATATCGTCTGCATACATAGAGATGTGAAGTGGTCGTTCTAAAAATTGCAATGCTGAGTAACGATACCCTTGTCAAATTTTGCAAGCCAGAGGCTCCAATGCCAGTGCAAATAATAACGGTGAAAATGGACAGCCTTGTCGTGTTCCGCGTTCTATGGTGACTATGTCAGATACATAATTGTTAACACAAACTCGTGCCATAGGCTTGGTGTAAAGTAACAGGACCCATTGCCTGAAGATTGGAGGGAATCCCATCTCCTAAGCACTGTCAGGAGGTACGGCCATTCTATCGAGTCGAATGCTCTGGCCGCATCCAACATTACCGCAGCTGCTTTAGTGGATGGCGTTAAGTAATGTACCAATGCAAATAGTGTTCTTGTATTATGTGTTGTGGATCTCGTCGGTATAAATCCAGACTGGTCTGGCAAGACCAGTGCTGTCATGAGAGGTTGTAATCGTACTGCTAATAATTTGGCCAGTATTTTGGAATCAACATTTATTAATGAGAGCGGCCTGTAGGACTCGCAGTATATAGGGTTTTTTGCCGGTTTCAGTAGTGCCACTAATACCGCTTCACGCAGAGTAGGTGGGAGTATCGATTTTTCAAATGCGTCCCCGTACATTGCCACAAGATGCAGTGCCAGTAAAACCTCAAATGTTTTATAAAATTCACACATAAACCCATCAGGGCCTGGTGCCTTCCCATTGGGTAACAATTTAATAATTTCCGTGACCTCTTCTACTGTTATTGGGAAGGAGAGGTACTGCCGCTGGGTATCTGAAAGCCACGCAATGGTCACATCTTCCATGTACGTAATTATTTCTTCCTGTGTAGCAGTGTGCCGTGATTTATATAATGTACTGTACGTTGTTACAAATTCCCTCAGTATGCCCCCAGTGGTAGTTTGCATCTCCCCATCCTCGCTCCTAACCTGCAGTACTGTCTGCACAGCGCGTCCCTCACATACTTTCGATGCTAACACCCTCCCAGGTCTCCCCCCCTCGCCAAAAGTTCTGGCCTTAGCACGTTTCGTCTTATATTTGATTTCATCCTAGGCTAAGGATTGGTACTCAGTCATCACCTCTCTAATATCCCCTAGCAGGTGCAGATTTCGGGAGTGTTCGTATGCGCGCTCTAGCTCTGTCAGTTTATTCTCACTCTTGGCTAATTGCCCGCGAATGTCCTTCAATATACCTGCGGGGGTGCTCAAGCAGACCCCGCGAAGGGTGGCCTTGAAAGCTTCCCACAGTAGGCCTGGGTCTTCCATGGTAGGTGCATTAATAGTGAAATACTCAGATATGGCATTTGTTATCGTATCCATGTATACTGTGTCAGTCAGTGCCCCTGCATTAAAGCGCCAGCTATACGGTGGGGGTAGGTAATGTGATACAGGGTTATGGTCAGACAGGCGCGCAACACCCATTGAACTCACCGGGCTTCAGCCCCCCCCATCGTGTGTGGCAGCCCGGGCTGAGACAGATCCCGGGCACACACAGAGCCGCACCCGAACGTTTAACAGGTCTTTAAAAGACCATTTGAATGTTAATTAGGCCTTGCAGTTGTTTCACCCCTTCTAAGAGCCCCTGCAGCCCCACTCTGCCTACTGATTAAAGGTTCAGCCCCCCCCGAAATTTTTTCTTAGCCCCCCCCGAAATTTGGCTCTAGTTGCGCCTCTGTGGTCAGATAATGTCCTTGGGAGGTGTTAAACATTGTTAGTCCAGTGTGACACATTCTTCGACCCTATCAAAATAATCTATGCGGGACCAGCTGTTGTGCATGGCAGATGTATGCGTTGCTTCTTTGCCCATCGGATTTTTAATACGCCATAAATCATATAATGCAAGTTCTGTCATGATGTCATTCATTTTGCGCATAGCTTTCCTGTGTGGTTCTGTAGCCGGCCCAGATCTGTCTAGGTGTTTCTGAAGCACCAAATTGAAATCTCCCCCCATATTATCTCCCTGTCTTCCACATCATGCAGTTTCTGCCAAATGTCATGGAAGAACTCAGGCGCATCTGTATTTGGGCCATAAGTATTTATAAGGACCAATTTCTGTCCTCGCAGCATCCCTATAAGAATGACATATCTTCCCATTGTATCCACCATAGCTGTGTCGATGGATAAATTCGTGCCTTTTTTGATTAATATGGTCACCCTTCTAGCATATGATGAATACATCGAATGATAGCACGATTCCGCCCATTTACTCCCCAGTCTGCAAGAAGAGCTTGGGGCCAAATGGGTTTCCTGGAGCATAGCAATATCGACATGTAACCTATCCAAATATGCAAACATGTGCCTTATCTTCTTCGGATTGTTTAGTCCACGTACATTCCACGTTAATAGATTTAAGGCTGCCGGCCTTAACTTGTCCTCAGCCATGCCCTTTGTTTACAATTATGACTCCTTGCAGTAATATAGTCAGACAATGCATCGTTCTTGACACAGAAATTGGAAGTATTGATATATTTTCAATGATAGCGCAGCTGTGGAGGGACATCTTGCAAACTTTCCGCCAGGCATACACCGACCAGGACGCACCTCAGACACCACCCACACCTAATGACACTAATGTGACAGCAACGCAATAAAGGCGGACACCCGGAAGACATGATGGGACAAAGGGAAACATTAACATGCCTCGCACGCAGCACGACAAACAACTGTCTTTCACTGTCCTATTGAGTTGAAACACCCTCCCCCAGGCGCACCACCAGGTGTCGCTACCATTCCTTGCCCCTGACTCGGACGGGGCCGCCCTCCCTGATCGCTAGGCTTCCACCTGTTCGGACGCGAGACCACACCCACACTGAGACACACAGACATGACACCTGATTATGTGCCCCAGTGGACATGTCTTACTGGCGTATTCTCCCTGTTTTCTTTTCCTTTTTTCTTGACTCGCCCATTTTAATCGTTGTAGGGAGTCTTATCCCAACTTTCCTTCTATGTAAATTTTCTCCCCCCCCCCTATTTTGCTCAGTTTTAAAATCCTGATCCCCCTTCCCACTTACCCTAGTTGGACGTTAAATAGAGAATTGATATCGGGACACCTTAGTTACTCTGGTGGCCAATGGCTAAGACGTAGGCACATGACGACATTGTCAGTAGCTGATAGCACACGCACCAGAGGCTGCGGGGGTGCTCCATGCGAAGGACTCACTGGAATCATCCGCAGAGGTGATGTAAAGCGCAGCGCAGATGGCAAAAGAGACCTGCCTATACACGTAAACACACAGCATTACGTTCCCATTAGAGTTGGGAATGTAACTACTTCTCTGATATAATGCCGGATGCGCCCAAGCATCACACAATGGAGTATAGTCATGCAATAACTGTAATGAATCAGATATGGCGGAGGCATCAACCTCACTGAAAATGGCATACCACCCAATGGACATGACAAGCTTGAGTTCACTTCACAAAAATGAGAAATTACTGTGTGATTATCGTGGCCCCTTCATTCCAACACTGCTACCCGGGACATGAGATTACTGCACTGTATAGTTTCAATGTTGTACATGCATAATGTAATGCCTTACATGAGAATATTTCCTATTGTCCTTCTTGAATGGTTGCTATATGTGATATTTCAATGTTATATTCTCAATAAAAATATATATTTAAAAAAAAAAATTGGTATCTTTCCAACATTTAGTTACATAACAGCTTTGGATTGTGGAGTTGCATCTCAAACATTCTGATCTGTAGAACATGCCCTCGTCCCTCCTCCCTCCTCTCACTTTAGCACCCCAATTATGCCAAAAACAAACCCCTGCATTTCCCACAACACAAACATAACCAAGTTGGGGAACACCCATTGGAGGGTCAGCCATGGGTACACAACAGCATCCACAGTGGTGGATGTGGTCAAAACAACAATATCAATGCAGCGCAAAACTTGGCAGTCACTGAATATAAAACAATACGCTCCTGGCAATCATTAGTCAGTAATAGAGGGACCCAATACTCTCGGCCGTGTGTCCTTGTTCTTACAATCACGTCGTCATCAACAAATCACATGCATTAAGCTTTCAGTCAATACTGTCATAGTGGCTTTCTACCTGTTCCATAACTGCAGCATAAATGTAGTTAGTGCGTGGAACATGCCACATAGTTATGAGCAGCCTCGATACATTCCTTCTTACCAGGTCGTTGCCATGTTCCTAGATTCATATGTAGCATTTGCTATCTTCCACGACCACAGTCGCGACGCAGTAGCGTCATGCCACCATCAGACAAATGCACAAACCTTTCAGCTGCGTGTGTGCAGTATAAGCTGCTTATGTCTCATTCCAATTCCAATTGTCAGTTCTTATTTCGCCATAGCCATGAAAACCATCTTAATCCGATTCGTGGTTCTGTTCCTCTCGTCGACGATCCTTTCGTTTTGAGGTGATTTTCTTGAGGAATTCCTGCGCAGCTTTCGGAGTGGGCAGCAATGTCGCTTTCCCCTCCCATGTCACCTTCAGTCGGGCAGGGTAGGGCATGGCATATTCCACCTTCAACTCACGCAACTTGGTCTTGACTTGCGTGAATTCCTTACGTGCCTGCTGCACTGCCATGGTGAAATCGGGATAAAATTCCAACTTATTCCCTTGATACAATATTTGCTGCTTTTCTCTCGCCAGTCGGAGTTCTATGTCCCTATCTCTATAATTTAAGATCCTCACAATGATGGGGCGCGGTGCGGTTCCTGGAGGTGGTCGCGGCGCCAAGGATCTAAGTGCTCGCTCCACAATTAGAACATTTGAAAAACTGCCTTCCCCAAACACCGATCGCAGCATGTCTTCTACATACTTCTCCAGCCTACCAGTGTCTGTGGATTCCGGCACACCCGCTATTCGAATATTGTTGCGGCGCGATCTAGCCTCCAAATCTTCCTCCTTATTCTTAAGGACTTCTAGCACCTTTTCCATTCCTGTGCATTTGCTCGCAGTTGTGGTTGCCTCATCTTCTACCGCTGAAATGCGGGCCTCCGCGTTGTCTAGCCTCTCTCCTTGTTTGTCTAATTTTGCAGCCATGCAGTCAACTCGCTGAGTTAAGT
Organism: Lissotriton vulgaris; assembly: GCF_964263255.1. Classification (NCBI taxonomy): domain Eukaryota; kingdom Metazoa; phylum Chordata; class Amphibia; order Caudata; family Salamandridae; genus Lissotriton; species Lissotriton vulgaris. The sequence goes on from NC_141687.1 coordinate 627,325,930, forward strand.
GGTCGTTAATATCCTGTAGGCTTGTCTGTATTGCTTTGAGAACATTTTCCATGGCACCTCCTGATGCAGCTTCCTGGTCCATCTCTGTATCTGATTACGACGCCGCACCTTTGTGTGGTTTTCTCGATTCAAAATTAAGTTTAGGTTGTTGCTTGTCTGGTTTACCCATGGTTGCAGGTGTCCTTACTGATTGATCGCTGGTATTTTCCACTTTTGTGTTGTGCCGCCAATCCAGAGCCTCTTAAAATTACCAGGCCCCCCTTCACTATAACTTGACATACGTCCCGTATCCAGCTTGAAGGGTCAGGTGTATGGATAGCTGTCCAGGTGGCGCGGGTGTCTAGCGATTAGATATGATCTCGGGTCGCCACCATCAAGCACGGGGGTACATGAGTTTCTTATGTCGTGGCACCACAGCAACTGGCCAGGAACCTGGCACCAGAGCGGGTTTGGGTTCCTATCTTGCGAGGACGTTGCGCTTCAAATCCGCGCTCTTACAGCACTGGTATGTTGTGACGTGTTTAATCACCAACGTTCCTTTCATGTGTTAGCGTTGTTGACAGCCCATCTCACAGCACTGCATTGTTAAATACACATTGCTAGTAGGATCTCCCTTGGTATCATGCCTGTCATTGCGTGCCATTTTGCAGTTTCACTTGTTTATCCGCTACGATTTTGCCATTAGTGCTTGCCATCATGTCAGTGTGTTACGAGACAGCACTGTTTCCTTCCTCAAATCATTCGTGTTCAGGTGCAATGTTCAAAATCTTACACACACAAAGAGGGAACAGCAGTTATTGCATTCAAGGCTTGTGAGGCGGGTAAGGTTTTACTGCGTTAGCTATTGCTTGTTCCGTTGTTCATGTGATGGCCGCCATTTTATGCCTCGGTAACTAGTCAAAATATCGAGTTTTTAATTTCGACTAGACATAATATCGAGTAAAAAATATAGAATAGATATAATATCGACTAGACATAATATAGACTACAAAAATATCGACTAGAAAAAATTAATATCGACTAGAATAGCAATAATATAGAATCAAAAATATAGAATGGACATAATATCGACTAGACAGAATATAGACAACAAAAATATCGAATTTAAGGTAAGTTAATATTAATATTTAATTTTTGTGTAATATAATTCTGTGGCGGGTTGTGGGTTTATAGGGAATAGGGTGGGAAGTAATTTAATTATAATTAATTCAATGTTATTTTATTTATTTAGAATTAATTGTTAAATTATTATTAATTGGTAATTAATTAAAAATAATAGCTAATTAATTTTAATTGATTAATTGATAATATTTTATTTCTAATAATTTATTTTTTGTAGCGGGTTGTGGGTTTATAGGGGAATAGGGTGGGAAGTAATTTAATTATAATAACTTAAATATGTTATTTTAGTTATTGGTATTTATTTAGAATTATTTGTTAATTAATTAATAATTGGCAATTAATTAAAATATAATTGGTAATTAATTTTAATTGATTCATTGATAAATATGTTAATGTTATTAATTTTTTTTCTGTAGCGGGTTGTGGGTTTATAGGGTAATAGGGTGGAAAGTAATTTCATTATAATTATTTAAATGTTATTTTAATTATTGGTATTTATTTAGAATTAATTGTAAATTAATTATTAATTTGTAATTAATTAAAATATATTTTGTAATTTATTGTAATTGATTGATAATTATGTTACTTTTATTAAATTAATTTCTGTAGTGGGTTGTGTGTTTTTAGGGGAATAGCTTGTGAAGTAATTTAATTGTAAGTAATTACATTTTTGAATAAAAAATTTATTGAGTTAATTTTTCAAAATACTTTTAAATTGTTAATTATTTTATTATTAATAGGTAAATAATTAGTATTAGTAGGTAATTTTTATTATTAAATAATTTTTATTTGTATTTTAAATTGATTATTTAATATATTTAACACCATTGTAAAATATTTTAATTAATTTGTAATTGGTGTTACTATTTATATTATTTATATTTAAATAAGAAGTATTTACTTGCCCTACTATTGCACTCACTGTAGTTGGAATAGTAATTTTACCCCTACGCTATCCAACGCTTTCCCTACTCTTGCACTCTCTGGAGTGGGAATAGTAATTTTTACACCTACGCTATCCAACACTTTACCTACTGTTGCACTCTCTGGAGTGGGAATAGTAATTTTTACCCCTACGCTATCCAACGCTTTCCCAACAGTTGCACTCTCTGGAGTGGGAATAGTAATTTTTACCCCTACGCTATCCAACGCTTTCTCTACTGTTGCACTCGCTGGAGTGGGAATAGTAATTTTTACCCCTACGCTATCCAATGCTTTCCCTACTGTTGCACTCACTGGAGTTGTTACAGTAAATTGAACCCTTTCGCTATCCTATGGTAAAAATATTGTATATGTTTTGTAAATAATATTTATATGTATATATACACTATTTGGGTTTAAGAACGTGTGAGTATTACAGTCATAACAAGATGTTGTGTGAGTTGGTACATTGGTGCTTACATAACAACTACTTCATGTTTGAGAAGGAGGTCTGGAAACAGGTCAGGGGTGTGGCGATGGGATCATGCTTCTCTCCCAGCTACGCGTGTTTACACGTGGGCTGGTGGGAGGAGCGTGGTCTCATCGCCACACCCGGTTTTAATGGTGTTAAACACTGGCTGCGAATTATAGATGATGTGTTCTGTGTATGGGAGGGTGACGAACAAAGTGCCTCAGAATTCGTCAATGCCTTAAATCGTAACAAAGAAAATCTTTTCTTTACCTCCAATATCAGTAAAGAGCAGGCAGACTTTTTGGATGTACAAATCACAGTGAACAACAATATAGTAACATCACTTTTTCGCAAACCTACTGCTGGCAATAGCATATTGCATGCCAGCAGTAAACACCCGAAACATGTTGTTGCAAATATTCCATTTGGAGAGCTGTTACGATTAAAAAGAATCAGCAGCACTCCTGAAATATTTGAACAAGAAGCAGATGTAATGATAACTAGACTAAAAGCTAGAGGATATAGCAATGTAACATTACAAAGGGCTTTGAGACAAAGCCGGGAAAGATCTAGAGAGTCTCTGCTGGAATCTGAGGTTCAACAGACCCACAACGACAATGCTACTCCTCGCTTAATCCTATCATACAGCAAACAAGAAAGACAAATTAAATCGATTGTCAGGAGACACTGGCCAATTCTTATGACTGATGGGTTCCTAAGTGACACACTTCCAGAAATGCCAATAATAACATACAAAAGAGCTAGATGTATGCACAACAGCTTAGTTAAATCAAGCCCTGAGCTAGGTGGTGGCAGCACCTGGCTCAAACAGAATTTTTTTTTTTCAAATGCTCAACTTGTCGAGCGTGTAAATTTGGTATTAATACCACGCATTACAACACCCCCTTCAGTCAAGTCAGCAAAGCTATTAGAGGGAATTACAATTGCCATAGTGACTTTGCCATATATGTTCTGACGTGCACCTGTGGCCTACGATACATAGGCAGTACCAAATTACAGGTGCACGTCAGAATTTTACAACATCTTCGAGCAATAGTCAACAATGACAGCACATACCCCGTAGCTTGCCACTTTAGATCTACTCACAATAATGATTTGAGTAATCTGACATATTTTGTCATTGATGCAGTGGCCACCCCCAAGCGAGGGGGAGATAGAAAAAAACTCTTAAGAAAGAAGGAGACACGATATATAGTTGAGCTAGATAGTAAATACCCTAACGGGCTTAACACCACAGAAGATTTACATAATTTTCTGTAAAATGTCAAGCTGTGAATTCAAATACATGTGTAGTGAACCCCTTACTGAACCAAGTATTCAACTTATGTTTCCGACAATAGGGATATCCAGTCCGAAACATATAAGTGAATCTGTTGGAGGATTGTTTGGCGATCCAGTGTATCACTGGTGAACAGGTTGGATATGAAACAACCATTAAGGAAATGAAGCTGAATCAATTCACCCGTTATTATTTTAAACCAGACCGCACTATGTAAATATTGTTCACATAAGTAATATTTGTTTAGCATTTCTTTTTCTTCACTTTTGTTCAATGTATATATACACTCCAGAAACCATAGATATTCATGTTTTGTTATTAAGTTATTAATTATTAGGGTTAGCAATAATGCACGGGGTGTAATTGATCTATTCAATGACATTAATCTATCCTCCGATAGTGTGCTCAAAGAGGATTTGTGTCTTTTAATCACGATATATATACATGCTCAGGTCACATTTGGTTAAAAATACTGTTAAACATTTTATAAGATGTAATTTGTTTTTGGGTACAATAGGAATTTTCAATCCACAAGGGGCCATTTCATAGTGTTATCCCATTCAATAGGGAACTATGTTTGATTACAGGATAAGGGAATGTAATATTAAGAAGTATTTAAACAAGAATAGGTTTATTTTTGGTTATTGTAGTTTATAGTACTATGTATATAGATGAATTGTTATGTAGATAGTGTAGATAGATGTATATATATTTATTTGCATATATTATCTTTAACTTTTCCATGCATAGACAGTCTATTTTCCTGCAACGATTATATTGGCCACATTATTCAACTTTAGTTTATTGTACAGTTCTTGTGTGATTAGGCATTCATGCTGAAATATTATTGTACCTTGTTTTCCACAATGAATTATCGTTGTGTGTCATTAAGTATTTTCTTTATGTTTATCATGTGACCATGTGATTCACTTGAGAGGTGGAGCATCACTTTAAAAAATAAGTATATAATTAGTCAGCTGACCGGGTGTACGGTGTGTGATCAAGAGCACTCGTTGCTCGAAACGCGTCGCCCGTTGAGAGGTCAACAATAAATCTACCTTGCCGACAGTCTTCATTTCGCCGTATGTTCGGAGGTGGTGAAGATTGCTGGTATATATATATATATATATATATATATATATGGAATCCAACCTGTTGCCGGCGGCAGCCGTCAGCCAGCACACACGTACACAGACTCCTTCAATAATCACCGCAAACCAGACTTCTTTGCAGAAAGATTTATTACCGATCAAATGGTAAAGGTGGCGCCAGTCATCAGACGCGTTTCGGACTTACGTCCTTGCTCACTGATATACATATATATATATATATATATATATATATATATATATATATATATATATATATATATATATATATATATATATATATATATATATATATATATATATATATTAAAATATATATTTTTTTTAGTTACATTAATTATTTCTCAATTTTACATTTATTTACGTATTTTAAATATGTTTAAATTAATTTAATTTATTATTATATTACTTTTAATTTACTTTTAAGACATTTAAAAAATTCGATATTTTGACAGTCTATATTTTTTACACTCGATATTTTGGAGTCGATATTTTTGTACTTACCTGTTTGAAGATAGGAAGTCGATATTCTTGCAGTCGATATTTTTACCTCGATATTTTGTCCTCTCGATATTTTGACTGTCAATGTTCTGTCAGTGATCCTTATGCCTCAGTGTTCTTAAAGGAGAATGATAGCTGTTGTTGGGGGGCTAATCTCTCAATCTCATATCCCCTCCACGATAGCTATTTTCCGAGACCATTTGCAAAATCGGCAGCGGGTATTGTTGTGGACGCGGTACTCCCGCCCGCCTCCGCTTACCGGTTCTCTGCCGCAGTGGCGTCTTGTGTGCTCGATACTTCTTGCAGCTTACTTTGCTCTCCCGGCGGCTCGCCGGCAGTATCTTCCGTCCGTTTTCTGCTCGCGGCGATCTCCGGCGGCTGCTGTACACGGTCTCACCACCTCCGCATCGATATCCAAAGCTTCCCGATCACGGCTGTCTCCCGGACTGCTGCGTTGGTATCAGCACAAGGCGGCCGCCATATTACCCGGGGTTCCCGCAGTGCAGCTCGATCACCCTCTGGTCAATTTCCTCGATTTTAGAATGTTTTAGTGTAAATTTGCACCTGTCTCGTCGGTCCTCATATCTTCCGATACATATTTCTGCCAGTTGTTGTCAGTAATGATGCTGCTTCTCGCTAATTAAAGGCCATCGTTTGGACTTGGCCGGCGGAGCTGTCTCAGTAGGCAGCCATTCCGCAGTGCGCCCTCTAGCGCCCTCCTTCTCTGTATTATTTCACATCTGGTGCCCCTACATTACTGCAGCACAAGTCATAGACCCTTTATGATTGAATCTCTGTGTATGATCTGATGATTACTGTTGTACTTGTTACCAGCACCAACCATTCCCGAAGGGCTGGCTTTCACTCACCCCATACGCATTCAGCACAGATGTCACTGGACATGTGACCCTGGTAATAAAAAGGAGTCGAGTGCACGTGCCCATACCCAGTTCCACTATCTATCTGTGTCCGTGTGTTCATTATGTATGTAAAATGCTGCCCCTGGGCCCTACCACATTACATTGTGCTGTAGACACAGTGTATGCAACCATGTTAGCTCTGGCAGTGGGGAAAACTTCAATTATGTAACTTTCTCTTGCTCATTCTACAAGTACGAACGTAGAGACTGGATCATTAGAGTACTGCAAGGAGAGTGTAGAGTGACTTTATGCGTGGGGATTGCCAGAGTTCTTTTTTTTTTGTTGCATATTTATATAGCGCCAACTCGACCCGAAGGTATGGGAGCGCTTTACATGAGCATCGTATTTACACTACACATTCAGGCACATGCAGATTAAGTGATTTCCCCACAATCACAGGATGTTGACGGGATCCCGAGGCTCGAACCCTGGTTTCCAGCACCAAGGTTGGCAGTCTAGCTGACGGACCACATAAGTACATATGTTGGCGCAGCCTAACTCCGAACATGAGCTTCCCTCTAATTGACTGCCCTCCATGTGCCAAAAACTGTAACCTAAACTTTCCATGGCCCTGTATTGCTACAACTGCAATACTCCAGTGAATGTGCAATAAACATTCATATCCACAGAAATGCTTCATGTTCACCATCTTTCATATGTGGAATATAGATGAATGTAGGGTCAGTGATTCCCCGTACCTTCCATGTTGGCCATGTTGTGGGACTTCACTCCCAGAATGACACATTTGCGCTTGCGACCCGGGTGGCTGCAGAACTACAACACGGACACCTGCATCAGTTGATTCCTCAACTAGCTCACGACGGAGCCACACCCATAGCTTGGGAGACATTCTTCACAGCCTCACGCAGCACTGGCATACGCCAGGCCTGCCCACTCCGCTTACGCTTACAGGGATCGACACAACGCTACATGGCCCAGATTTTCATTGTAGTGATCTGCTGGTCACAGGTCTAGTTGTCAGTACGCCACAGCCACTACCTCACGGCTGTTAAACACCAACACCACACCCATCCAGTACAGGCATCACAGTACAGGTGACCCTGCCAATAAAAAAGACCGGGCGCACGTGCTTGATGCCATTTTAGAGTTGCTCGCACTGGATGCCCTGCAGCCGCTACAGGCACACAGCCACAGAACGGTAAATTTCGGTCCACTGAGGTAGGGGCATTGTAAGTGCTGAGCAGGTGTGCAGCCTGCGTTGATGGCCTGTCCCGGTGGTCCGGACACCTCATGTATTGTGTGCCCTGCTCGACCGCAGTGTAGGCCTGAGCCATGCAACAGGGGGACTACCACCACATGCGTGGCCTCACTGGTCACTGAGTTAGTGGCACTGCAAGGACTGAGCGGGTGAGCAACCTGCGATGATGATGAGTGCACTACTATGTCCTCTGCCATGGCGATCTCAAGACTCAGCACCAAATGTGAGACTTCTTGGCTTGCAAAGCGGGGCTGCATGATGTGGAGGGTGGCATGTCCGTGAAAAGGTGAGCAGTGAGGCCTAGGCGCGCAGCGGTGGGCAGATTCCTCTGGGCAGCGGGAGTGGATGGGGTGCAGCAGCCTGGATGCAGAAAGGCTACACAGCGATTTAGGCGTACGCAGTCGTATATACCCTGCCATTACCCGTTCTTATTGCATTTTGAACACGTTTCCCAATAGCAGGACAGTTTTAGAGTCGGCCAAATGTCTGTTGCTCCCACATCTGTAGCAAAGTAGTTGAGTATTTCTTTTTTCGTACTTTTTACCCTTAAATTTACCATCAAATTTTGACGAACTTTCCTTTCTGTGTTTTTTTAAGGAGGTAAGGTGTGTTGGGAGAATCGACGCATGCAGACACGAGCGTGACATTCCTCTCACAGCTCGTGGCTGCCTCGCGTCGCTTTTGGAATGATATGTTTTGAATGCAAGAAGGTTTTGAGGTAGAAGTTAACGGGGGTTCAGTCATTCTTGCTTTATACTTGCTGCTTACAAAACATGTTCTGAAGATTAAACCACATCAAGAGAATTACTGTCTCTGTCTGTTCATTCCTGCATACTGGTCTTTCCCACAATTACTAATTCTGTACTATCTTTCAGATGTGGAGCTTGAGGGTGCACTATGTCCCTGCGCGTGGTTGGAGACACACCGGTGACACAAAGGTGAGCTGCGAAGATTTTCTCCATTGTCACTCTCTCACTCTTTCTCTCTCTCTCTCTCTTCCTCTTTCCTTTGATGGACGCATGACGCACAATCTTATATTGCTTTTTATCTAACAGGCTCTGATTCACAAATTGACGCCCCCCCCCCCCTAACACCACCAGAGCTGAACACATGTAGAACCTGAGATGATGTGTGGCCATCCTTGCAATCAAAACCCAATTTGAATTGTGAGCTCCTTTTGACCGCGTGTATGCAATGGCTGAGGAGGTTGCTTCGGCACGTGGTGGACTCTCTTCGACACACGCTGGTATCGGAATGTGAGCAGAGAGGCTTGTTTGAGCAGCAGCAGGCACTCACCTCCAGCCAGTGGGAGTGGATGGGGTGCAGCAGCCTGAATGTGCAGCGGCAGGCAGTCAGCTCTGGATAGTGGGAGTGCATGGGGTGCAGCAGCCTGGGTGCGCAGCGACTGTTAAACACCTCTGGGCAGTGCAAGTGTATGGCCTACAGCAGACTGGGGACCATAATATCAAGGACGGCGATAACATTATCGCCGCTTTAGCGGCATGTAACTGCTGCTAAAGCAGCGATAAGTGGCTTGATAATATGCCCTTGAGAGTTCCCATAGAAGCCCAGATTCTGGTGTGAAGGACATCAAACCTGGGCATCTATGGGAATTCACAAGGGCATATTATCAAGACCCTTATCGGCGCTTTAGCTGCAGTTTCCTGCTGCTAAAGCGGCGATACTATTATCGCTGTTCTTGATAATATGGCACTGAGTGCACAGCGGCTGTTAGACACCTGTGGGCAGTGGAAGTGGATGGGATGGAGCAGCCTGGGTGCGCAGAGCCGAAACAGAGAATTACGCGTGCGCTGTTCTATATAGTCTGCAATTACAAATTCTATACTATCTTTCAGATAACTAAACTTGAGGGTGCAGTATGTCCCGGAACGTGGTTGAACACACATTGGTGGCAGAAAGATGAGCTGTGAAGATCTTCTCCAGTGACAACACTCCCTCTCCATCTCTTCCTTTCTCTCTCTCTCACACTTTATCTCTCTTTTCCTCTCTCTCACACTGTTTCTCTCTCTTTTCCTGTCCCTCTCACTGTTTCTTTCTCTCTTCCTTGTATCTCAATCTTTCTTTCTTTCTCCCTTACTCTTTCTCTTTCTTTCTCTCTCTCTTCCTCTCTCTCTTTCTCTCTCTCTTCCTCTCTCTCACTCTTTCTCCCTCTCTCTTCCTCTGTCTCTCTCCCTTTCTCTCACACTGTTTCACTCTTTCTCTCTTCCTCTCTCTCACTCTCTCTCGTCCTCTCTCTCTCTCCTTTTCTCTCACACTGTTTCTCTCTATCTCTCTCCCTTGCATCTCTCTCTTTCTCTCTCTCACTCGTTCTCTCTTTCTCTGTCTTCCTCTCTGTCTTCCTCTTTCTTTCGGTCTTCCTCTCTCTCTTTCTCTTTCGCTCTCTCTTCCTCTCTCTCTCACACTGTTTCTCTCTTTCTATCTTCCTTGTATCTCACTCTTCCTCTCTTTCCCCCTCCTTTGCTGGACGCATAACGCACCATCTTATTTTTCTTTTTGTCTTGCAGGCTGTGATTCACACATTGTCGAGAGAGATGACACGCCGTGGCTGTACATAGTTTTATTTGTTGGTTTTTTCTTTTATAAAAATGTTTTACAAACATAGTTATATTTGTTGCTATTTTGTTTTAATAAAATATTTTATATGTAAATCCATACATGACTAAGATTCTTATTTGTCCATCAACACAAGCATCTTTTTTATTATAATTAGGCAACATCAACAGATTTCTTAGGTTCCAAATTTCAAAACTTTCCTGTCACATTTGTTTGTGGGAGGTGGGGGTGAGGCGGGGTGGCGGAGAAGGAACTGCTGCTTGGGGATGTCACAGCAGTGTTGGGTGTCCGATCTGCATGATTATTGCCTCCATTGCATCTGTTCTCAGAGACTTGTGAGCCGGCGGGCTGGCTCGTAGATGAAGAGCTGTGAGGGAACTGGCTGGCTCATAGACAGCGAGCCGCGGCCCTTCAGTTTGCAGAGGGAGACCTACGGGCCAGCTCTCAGAGGAACACCTACAGGCCGACTAGTATAGGGAAAGATGCGGGCCGTCGGCTTCTAAAGAGATAGCAACAGTGATGTGGGGAGAGGGAGCGTGAGAGGGAGCGTGAAGGGGGTATCTCGTAGACAGAGACCTGCTGTATATTTCCAGTCTTGGCTTCACAGATACGACTGCGGACCCGAGAAGTCGCACCGGAAGAGCTGCGAGCCCACCAGTGGTTCGCAGAAGGACACTTGCGCGCCCAAGAAGGTTGTTGGGGGTATGCTGGTGATGTGGGAAGAGGGTGCGTTACCTGCTGATGTGGGGAGAGGCAGCGTGAAAGGGGTATCTCGCACAGACAGAGCTCCGGTATGTTTTCAGAATTGCCTCACACAGATGCGAGCTGACGGACATAATCACAAAATGCCTTTTCAATGCTCATATAGTGTAACTTATAAACAATTCGTACACAGGCTCGCAGAGGGTCACTTGTGGCCCCTGGGCTCGACTCGCAGAGGGAGAACTACGGGTCGTCCACTCTCAAAGGCACAGCAGTGTACTAGCTCGCAGAGGTAGAGGCACAGCAGCGTACTAGCTCGCAAAGGTACACAGCTGCGAGCCGACAGACTGGCTTCTAAAGGCGTAGGTGTGAAATGGTGATGTTGGGCAGAGGGTACGTGAAAGGGGTATCTCGCAGAGAGAGACCTGCAATATATATCCAGTCTTTTATTATTATTATTATTAAATTAATAAGGCGCTAAGCTTCCCAGAGGTTTCCCGGCGCCATAGGACCACACGCAACAGAGAGAAACCACGTCTACTGGTTGAATAGCCAGGTTTTAAGGCCTTTACGAAAGATCTTATGGCTGATTTCATGCCAAAGAGATGAAGGTATCGAGTACCACAATACGCGGCCAGATAGGAAAAGGAGCGTCCACCCACCCGTGAGAGTTTGAACCTTGGAACTCGAAGTTTGGCTTGCGATGAAAAGTAAAGCGCATGTGTCGGAAGATAAGACTGGACTAATGAACATAGATATGGGGGTTTTAGGCCTTGTTTTATTTTATGCATATAGCATAGGGCCTTAAATTTGGTCCGGTTCTCTATCCTAAGCCAGTGAAGATCCCGGAGAGCACCTCAAATGGACGATGATTTATGCACATGGGAAAGTATTTTAGCTGCCAAGTTCTGAACCACTTGTAATTTGCGAACTGTCTCCTTGTTGGCTCCTAAATACAGGACGTTACCATAGTCCAGCCTAGACATGATCAAGGCTTGAATCACGTTTTTTTGGGTGGGACCAGGCAACATCCAGAGTATTTTACGGAGCCATTTTAAGCTGGTAAAGCAAGTTGATGCAGTCTTGACTACTTGCTGTCTCATAGACAGCTGATCGTCGAGTATCACACCTAAATTGCGTGCAGCTTGCACTGGTTGGGGTAGTTTGCCCATTTCTGGCATCCAGTGAAGTGGACCACAGAGATCTTTATTTTTCCCCAGGATCAGAACCTCAGTCTTTCCACTATTTAACTTAAGCCAGTTTATATGCAAACAGCTTGCTATTTTTGCAGCCCTACCGGTAGAGATGAACCAGTGGAGGGTTTGTTGGAGGAAAGAGAGAAAAGAAGCTGGGTGTCATCTGCAGAAGAAAAGATAGATAAAACAGCTTCCTCCGCAATATTAGCTAGAGGACTGACATAAAGCTTGAATAGCAACGGGCTAAGAATTGAGCTCTGTGGTACTCCATATGGAAAAGTATAGGTCTTGGAGCTGGCAGTAGGCGAAAGAATCTGAAAGGGTCTTCCAGTGACAACATTTTTAATCCATTCTAGAGCTGGGCCAATTATCCCAATAGACTGGAGTACCTTTAAAAGAACTAAGTGGCACATCGTATCAAAAACGGCACTCAAATCCAATAAAATGAGTGACATTGTTTCCTCTTTGTCCAAATGCTGCTGAAGTGTTTCTGTAACTCCTAGGAGTGTTGACTCTGTGGAGTACCCAGCTCTAAAGCCTGATTGTGACACATGTAAGATTTTATGTGTTTCCACATACTGCGAAAGTTGTTGATTCACAAGTTTTTCCAAAATTTAAAAAAAAACAGGTAGCAAAGAGATTGGGCGAAAGTTTGACGGTTCAGCCAGGTCGGCATTCGGTTCTTTCAAAAGTGGGAGAACCATCGCGTGTTTCCATTCGGGTGGTAAGATGGCTTCTCTCAGTGATGCATTAAGTAAATCCCTAATAAGCTGTGAAGCCAGTCTTGGCTTCACAGATACAACTGCGGGCCTGAGACGTCGCACCGGACGAGCTGCAAGCCCACCAGTGGTTCGCAGAGGGATACTTGCGGTCCAAAGAAGGTTGTTGGGGGTATGCTGGTTATGTAGGAAGAGGGTGTGTTACCTGTTGATGTGGGGAGAGGCAGCGTGAAAGGGGAATCTCGCACAGAGCTCCGGTATGTTTTCAGAGTTGCCTCACACAGATGCGAGCTGACAGACAGAATCACAAAATGGCTTTTCAATGCTCATATAGTGTGACTTATCAACAGTTCGCACCCAGGCTCGTAGAGGAACAGCTGGGGCCCCTGGGCTCGACTCGCAGAGGGAGAACAACGGGCCGTCCGCTCCTAATGGAACAGCAGCGTTCTAGCTCGCAGAGGTAGAGGCACAACATGGTACTAGCTCGCAAAGGTTCACAGCTGCGAGCCGACAGACTGGCTTCTAAAGGCATAGCTGCGAAATGGTGATGTTGGGCAGAGGGAACATGAAAGAGGTATCTCGCAGAGAGAGACCTGCGGTATATTTCCAGTCTTGGCTTCACAGATACAACTACGGGGCCGAGAAGTCGCACAGAAAGAGCTGCGAGCCCACCAGTGGTCTACAGAGGGAGACTTGCAGGCCCAAGAAGGTTGTTGGGTGTATGCTGGTGATGTGGGAAGAGGGTGCCTTACTTGCTGATGTGGAGAGAGGCAGCGTGAAAGGGGGATCTCGCACAGACAGAGCTCAAATATGTTTTCAGAGTTGCCTCGCACAAATGCGAGCTGACAGACTAAATCACAAAATGGCTTTTCAATGCTCATATAGTGTGACTTATCAACAGTTCGCACCCAGCCTCGCAGAGGGACAGCTGCAGCCTGTTGGCTTCACTCACAGAGGGAGAACTATGGGCCGTCCACTCCCAAAGGAACAGCAGCGTACTAGCTCGCAAAGGTAGAGAGCTGCGAGTCAATGGACTGGTTTCTAAAGGTATAGCTGCGAAGTGGTGATGTTGGGCAGAGGGAGCGTGAAAGGGTTGTCTCGCACAGACAGAGCTCCGGTATATTAAATTGCCCCCGGGACCTTTGTTTTATATTTTCACTCAATGCGAGGGACAAAATGGCTGTTCACTGTTCCTTTTTAATGTAGGTGCAACCTGCAAACCGTAACCACAGGAAATCATCCAATAAAGCCTAAAGCGATTCGGGCGCACTCGCTCTTGGTCACAGGCTACCGCTGGCAATACAGTCAGTATCAACATAGTCACTAGTTTTGTTCGTGCCGATGCCCCGCCCCCTCAAAGGGCTCCTAGGCATCCTGGTATTGGTAGTGCTGCGTGAGTCTCCTGGGCAAGGCTTTTCTACACTTGGGAAACCAAGGCCCGTGCTGGCAGTCGTAAAAAAAATATATATATACATGTTTAGCCAGCTCTCTTCATCAATGTGTAATTCACATGTTTATGTCTTGCCTGAGACAGTGCATGTATTGTCTCTTTCGAGCCGATTGTTACTTTAAAAACAATTAAAAAGGACTTAGAACCCGCTCACTACTTACCATTACTTGGCTACAAGGTCACTGTAATTCCTTGATTTTCATTGGCCAGGAGGGGAGTTTCAATTTCTCTCTTCCTGTGCTCATGCTTGGACTGATTGTGCTTTTTTTTTTCCCCATTATAGCTTATTTTGCCTCTGACTGGTTCCAGTGCATGTCTAAGATTAGCACTACCAGCTAATATTGCAGTTGAATCTAAAAGTGCGTTTCTTCTAAGTAGGGCTACTCTTGGGGAGTGGATGTAACACAGAGAGAGCAAAACTTGGAAAAGAAATGTTCTTGCCCCGGGGTCTCAGACGAGATGGATATTCATGGTCAGTTATTAAAGTTAGTTGGTGCAGTGCTGCACTGACAGACAGAGCGTGTTTTGTGACTATGTGCATACTTGTATTTTTGAGTGCACTTTAATGACTTTGAAAATTCACAATTAAATCATGCTTCTACCACTCCAATTTAAAGATTTTATTTGGGTGCGTGTTCACAAAGAAAATCAATTGATATAAAGCCTTTACTTAAGTGCATGTTTTGAAAGTAATTCATATGCACTCAAAACTTTAAGTAATGTTGCATCGGCAAATCAGAGTTAAATAATTTCAAGGTACTGAATTTATTTTTACTCAAATTTGGCGGTGCAATATCACTTTTAATTCTGAGTGTCTGCAATTTAATTCAAAACACATGCTTAAACATTATAGCACTTGATTTTTATTTGGGAAATATGCAGCTAAATAAGCTTTTTACAATGCAGTGATAGAGGCGTGAATTAAGCGTGAGTTTTAAGTGCTCTTACAAGTAAAACTAATATTTCACCATGAAATCAGGGTACAAATAAATGCAATGATTTGCTGGTGCAACATTACTTATTCTGAGTGTGCATGCTTTACTTACAAAATACGTGCGTTAAAAGGCTTTACACTGGTTTCGCGTTTCAAGTTTTAGACACGCACTCACATAAAGCCTACTCATGAATTAGACAGAAGCGTGAATTCATCTCCTCTCGACATATTGTATCATGCCTGGCATCCTGAATTTAGTTTGTCATATCCTTCAAAATATAGGCTAAAAATCTCATGGAACCAACAGCGACTATGTTATATTTACCAACATAAATTTCCTTCAGTTGCCTTTTAATATTCACTTTCACTTGATCAGACAAGAAATATATAGTGGAACCAAATATACTCAATAGGAACATATACATTGTTCCATGAATGCCGGGAGACCGCAACCAAAATAAACTACACTTGCTTACATTATGCCAACTAATGTAAACAGCATTGTTTGTAGTTTGTTGACAGCTGATCAAAATAGTGTTACTACATAAATTTCTGTATCCTCATTCGTCGTGTGTGTCTCTTCACTGACAGGCCATAACCTACTATACCATACCAAACCATATCATATCATACAGCGACAGGCAATACCATACCATACCATTTTTTTGCCCCGCTTACAACAGATCAAGAAAGCACTGGCTGGTATCACTTTGTAGGAATTTAGGCTTCAGAAATTGTTCACACTCTTTCAAAATCCTAAAGACCAGCACTTCAAGCTGTACCGTATTTGCTGTCTGTAAGTATTTGCTAGCTATGTGGTTGACAAGGCGAAAATTATTGCTTAGTTAATTTTTAACTGTAGGATGATTTACCAGTTCATACTACACTGTAAATACAGATCTTACTTATATAATGTAATCTACTGTTTTTACGGGTTGTGCATATTTTCTTGTAAAATACCTCCTTGTAACAATGTAATGATTGGATGATTTTAATGTTTTTATTGCATCTTTTATGGCCTTGATGGCCAAAATAAAGAACTTTTGGATTGGAAATATACTCAATAGGAACATATACATTGTTCCATGAATGCCGGGAGACCGCAACCAAAATAAACTACAATTGCTTACATTATGCCAACTAATGTAAACAACATTGTTTGCAGTTTGTTGACAGCTGATCAAAATAGTGTTACTACATACATTTCTGTATCCTCATTCGTCATGTGTGTCTCTTCACTGACAGGCCATAACATACCATTCCATACCAAACCATATCATATCATACAGCGACAGGCAATACCATACCATACAATGACAGGTTATACCATACCATTCCATCACAGGCTATACCAGACCATGACCAAACCATACAATACCACCATACCAGGCCTTATCAGACCATGACAGGCCTTACCAAACCATACCATACATACCATACAATGACAGGCCATGCCATGCCATATGACAGACCATACCATACTATACTATACAATGACATGCCATACCATAACCTGCCATACTACACAAAGACAGATCATACCATGCCATACAATATGACCAACCCACCAGCGAGTCTACCGACATCCCTCCCTCACAAGACCTCTGCGACAAACTCAGCACCTTTTTCCACCACAAAATCAAGAGCATCTACGACAACTTCGACGAAGACAACCAACACACTGATCCCTCACCGACCACCCCCGACACCCGGAAACCAGCGATTGATGACTGGACAGCCCTCACCACCAAAGACACACTGAAGACAATGAAGTCAATCCACTCAGGGGCCCCCACGGACCCCTGCCCCCACCACATCTTCAACAGAGCCGCTGACACCATTGCACCCATGCTCTGCCACACCATCAACCGCTTCCTGGCGACCGCCTCGTTCCCCGACGACTGGAAACACGCCGAGGTCAACCCCCTCCTGAAGAAACCCTCAGCGGACCCCACCGACCTCAAAAACTACAGACCCATCTCCCTGCTCCCTTTCCCAGCGAAAGTCATCGAGAAAGCCATCAACAGCCAACTCGCCACATTCATTGAAGAACACAACATCCTCGACTCCTCCCAATCCGGCTTTAGAAAAAAACACCGTACGGAAAGCGCCCTCCTCGCCGCAACAGACGACATCCGCACCCTACTGAACAAAGGAGAAACAGTAGCCCTCATCCTCCTAGACCTATCAGCGGGGTTCGACACAGTCTCCCACCGCACCCTAATACGCAGACTCTACGACGCAGGAATCCAGGACAAGGCCCTCGACTGGATCTGCTCCTTCCTCTCCGGCAGGACGCAACGGGTCAGACTCCCCCCTTTCCTCTCAGACCCCACACCTACCACCTGCGGAGTCCCCCAGGGCTCCTCCCTCAGCCCGACGCTCTTCAACGTCTACATGGCTCCACTTGCCCCCATCGTCAGAACCTACGGACTCAACATAGTGTCATACGCAGACGACACCCAGCTCATCCTCTCCCTATCCAACGAGCCCAACACCGCCAGACGCAACTTTCGAGAAGGCATGGAAGCCGTCGCCAAATGGATGAAAAACAGCTGCCTACAACTAAACACCAACAAAACAGAAGTACTCATCATGGGCCCAAACCCCGACGCCTGGAGCGACACCTGGTGGCCCACCGCCTTCGGAAACCCGCCAACCCCCACAGACCACGCACGCAACCTGGGAATCATCCTGGACTCCGAGCTCAAAATGGACCGCCAGATCAACTTTGTCTCATCTTCCTGCTTCCACACCCTCCGCCTCCTTCGTAAGACCTTCAAATGGATCCCCCTCGAACACCGAAAGACAGTCACTCACGCCCTGGTCACCAGCAGACTCGACTACGGCAACGCACTTTACGCCGGAATAAACAAAAACCTCATCCGCAAGCTACAGAACATCCAGAACGCCGCCGCAAGGCTGGTCCTCAACCTGCCAGAACACTGCCACATCTCCCAGCACCTGCGCACACTCCACTGGCTCCCCGTCGAGCGAGAATCACCTTTAAGATGCTCACCCACGCACACAAGGCCCTCCACGGCACCGGACCAGCATACCTGAACAGCCGGCTCAAATTCCATGCACCCCAAAGGACCCTACGATCAGCCTGGCTCTCCTACGCCGAGGTCCCCCGCACCAGAAAGACCAGATCGGGAGGCCGCTCCTTCTCCTTCCTCGCGGCCAAAGCATGGAACGCCCTTCCGCTCCACCTCAGACAGACAACATCGCTCCCCATCTTCGCAAGAAACCTCAAAACCTGGCTCTTCGACAGACCCCCTCCTTGATGGAATGGAACCTGCACCCCCCCCCCCCTCCTCCCCCACCCCTAGCGCCTTGAGACCCTTACGGGTGAGTAGTTGCGCTTTAACAAACTCCTGATTGATTGATTGATTGACATACTGTAGCATACCATTCCATGATACACTGCACAATACTATACAATTACAGGACATACCATAGTATAACTAGGCTTTCCTGTTTTCAGTTTCTATTTTTGGTAAATTCTGGTGGTGTTTTCTCAGTGTTTTCCAGTGATTTCAATACCTCGAAAAAACAGTGCTTTTCAGTGGTTACTCATTTTCGCGCCATAAAAAACAACTGAAATGGTGTTTTACCGGTGTTTATGGTACGCTTTGCTTTTATTATTGCTTGCTTTCTTAATTGGTGCATGGTATATAGCCAGTCTATGTACAGTGTATATGAGGTCCAAATAAACTTTTACAAGTCACATTTATTGTAGTACACCATACAATATTTCTTCAGTGAATCTTTGGTCATTTGCGCTCTCTCTTTCCTTCCCATGTACACTTTCATTTGTGAAAAGGCCCTCAAGACATTGGCACTTGAGACTGGCAACGCCAAAACAGACAGTACACAATTTGCCAACTCTGGCCACCAAGACTCTTGCAGAAAGTGCATACATGACATCCTCGACGTTCTCACGCCCATTAACAAATTGCACTGAAACCAGGTCACCCTAGGCCTACTATCTCCCGTCAACCTACATGATGCATCCAACCAGTGTACGGGCAAAGGAGTGAAGTGCTTTACAACCTTCAATAAAATTCTTACATCATTGCAAGTTTTAACTGTGCAAAACTGACTCTGTCCGGTGGCACTAAGCTCCCCACTCTAAGAAGGGGTGAAAAACAAGATAGCCTTGTTAAGTAAAATGGTCGTATACAGACCTGCGAAGTACTTAGGTGCGGCTGCAGTTAGACAGACGCCAGAACACAATAGCTCCCCCCCCCCCCCACGTGAGCCAGCAGGGGGCCTGGTGTTGCTCTGGCCCTTTGGCCTTTCACACCTCGGCTCCCCATTCTCTTGTCTGTCTTCGCCCCCTGCACTCTGTGTTGCACTAAACAATGCCAGAACGTTCTTTAATGGCCAGTGAGGTAAACAACGACAATGCTCAACCACTTCAGTGATTCTGAAAAATGTGGACGGATGGTAAATTGTTAGTTACATGCAAGGCAGGAGCCTGATATCCGACTGACTCAGTCTCACACCAATAGGTCTTTAATTCAATCTTAACGTTTCCCTAAACGATATACTTTTGATTTATGTATGGACTTTGCATTAAGCACTCGCTGTATATGAACAAGGTCAAGACACTTTGCAGTCGTAAATAACCTTACTTAACTGCAGAAACTAGGCACTCTCTGCAAACAACATGGGAAAGATGCTCTGGATCAGCAGAATCAGTCATCAAGAGCTCATATGTTTTAGAAAGTAGGCCTCAGAGGCAGGTAAAAGCCAGATGTAACAACAAAAATTGCATGTTTAAAAGTGGCAAGCTTGGCACAGATGAATTCCCAATGTGCAATACACTAAATTCAAACTGTAATTTGCAAAACGAACGATGGAACAATTTCAGACATCTTTCACTGTATGAGGGCCAGCTGATTAAGACGGGGTGAGGGCGTGACACACAAATTCCATGGATGGCTGGCGACTTCTAGCTTGCAATGTTGGTGCAAGTCAAAAACTAATGGAGAAGTTTATTGCCCAGCCTCCATCCCTTCAATCACTTGCACTGGGTCAAATCCTGCCACAGGAATATGAATGACCCGGACCATCTGTAACTCCATTGTGTATGGATCTAATGCACTGTGAACCAGTTGTTTCCGATAGCTGACCCCAATAATTTGCCTCAAGAATGTACCTTGTACAACTCCACCCAAAGGAAGAGGGGGAACCAGAGGTGGAGCGAAAGGAGGTCCCTTGCTCTGTAGATCATAGGAACACAGAGTGGCACAAGATCGAGCACACTTGCAATAAACTAAAACACCCCATCGAAAGACCAGACCAAGTACAGGGTGAGACGGAGGGAGGGGAAAAAGAGACGTTTTGGGTCCAA
Source organism: Lissotriton vulgaris (assembly GCF_964263255.1). Lineage (NCBI taxonomy): Eukaryota > Metazoa > Chordata > Amphibia > Caudata > Salamandridae > Lissotriton > Lissotriton vulgaris. The sequence goes on from NC_141687.1 coordinate 627,346,431, forward strand.
ATTTGATCTAAGATGCGGCCCTTGATATGTGTGGGCGAAAGAATTTGTTGAGACAGGTTCAAACTGGTGAGGGCCTCGAAGACCTCCAAGGCGTGGGTCCTGGCATTGATGTCGTTGAACCAATAATTGAGGTCGCCGAAGAGGGCGAATCTGGGATGGGAAGTGAGGAGGTTGATCAACTGGTCAGACAGAGTGGCCGCGAAGGTTGGCATCGGTTGAGGGGGACGGTAGAGAAGGAGAAAGTTTAAGGCCCCGCTTTCCGTGTTTAAGCTGAAGATGAGATTGTCAACACCCGGGAGGGAGATAGATGGGATAGAGGTGGAATTCAAGTGTTTGGAGATTATGGCCGCTACCCCACCCCCAGGGCGATTTCCTGGCCGATCAGCCTAAACAGGCATTCTAAATTTCTGTGATTCCACAAAGAGTTCAATCTGACCAGTACTTGGTTTCCTCTGTGGGCTTTCCGTGATTAAAAACAGAAATATAACACAACAACTGACATAAAAACAGCCTGGAGTATTGATTTTGTCAATGGTTGTTAGCTGTTTCGGATAAATGAGTAACAACAACAAATTATTTTACTTGTACCTTGTCACTTTTTGACCAATGAATGAGTGCCTCCTTCACACACATTTTTACAGAATCACACCTGCAATTTGAATACTGTATTGTTGCTCTGTGTTCTCTGCAGAGAGGCCATGTATTGAATGATCATGCATTCTGAACACCTTCTTGATCCCCAAGTAGGCAGAGTGAAAAGGTTATACTGCATTCGGCCTGAAATACAAAGCTCTCAATTGTAGCCTGTTATAAACACCTGGATGCAACTCAATACAAAGTGTGCACCATTCAAGAGTAATATGCTGTGAAACAAATTAAACTAATTTGTTGCCATGTATTACCCTAACACACATTGTTAGACTGAGACAGGAAATAGGCCCCAGCATCGAAATAAAAGTGGCCCCCTTTAGTGAATTAGGCAGCTAGAAAAATTTCTGCATTTGCAAATTATATCAGTTTTTAATTTGTAAAGAGATGCTATATACGATTTTGTAAGGTATGGAAGACTGCATATATTTGAGTTTGCTGGAAGCAATGTTTGTTTTAAAATATCATGAAAATCAACAGTAAATGACCATAAAGCGGGCCTGTAAACATCCAAAAAAACAGTCTACGTACTGACCTGACAGATTAGACCGTTGGGCACAGCCTGATTTGATTGCCCTATAGGTCAGTCCGACCCTGCAAAAGTGTCATACCTCACTGTGCAGACACTAGACCAGTTTCTTTGCAGGTCAAGTTAGTACATGAATATAGGCAAAGATATGGAGCCCGTTTCAATGTCCAATCTAATTTATTGCTGGGTCTAAGACATGTAGAGCCTTGCTCCAACCCCTTGTTAATGCTGTGCCTGCTCCTCTGCCTACACCCCTTGTCTCACTGTCATACTCACACCTATCTGCCCCTCCCCCTTTGTTCTCACCTCTATGCTTCCTTTCCCAGTTTTCCCTCATGGTAGGTGAGCAGTTTTCAAGTGACAGGACGTCATTCTATCCTTTGTTGTGCGCCCTGCAGGATATCCTGCTTTTCATTCATACAGGGGCAGGGCGCACTTCACACATAAGGGCAGTTTAAGTACCTATCAAATCGCTGCCATCATCATGCAACTACAGCGATAAGGCCCTGCGAGAGGGGCCAGCAGGGGAAATGGGTAATAAAAGAAAACCTTTAAACTCTCGGGGGCCCCCGGGCCTCGAAACACAGAAGTCTTTAAAGGTGCGAGGCCCCCTACATGCTGCCCATGCCTAGCGCCGGCCCTGGTGCTAGCTACAGACTAGTGACGAGTTATTGTGAGGACTGTTTTCTTTTCAGAGTCAAGGACATGCTTCTCTCTTTTCGTCATAGAAGAGTCTGGAGCGCCCTGTAACAGTAGGTGACGGTGCTTGTTGTAGCGGAAATGCGCGCCTGTGTTAAATAGCTTTAGCCTCATGAATGTCTTTGTTGGATGACAAAGTTATATTGCAATTTCATGGTTTGGTTTCAAAGGGCCGTGTTTATAAAATTCATGAGCTGTTAAAATGTGTCGGAAAATCTGCACCCGGTGAGCAGCGGAGATGTGCAATTATTTATTTATGCGTTTTTATATAGCGCGGACTTTACCCGAAGGCGTCGGAGCTAAAGGCATTAAGATTAAATAAATTAACTACGCTCAACTTTGCATAACATGGATTACTGTGAAATATTGTAAAACACATGTTACATGGCTGATAATTAGCATTAACAGATGACTAGATGATATCAAGAGATACAATTACCTCACTCTACGAGCGAGTGGCAATTCTGCACGGCCAGGCCTTCTCGTGGCCCCACTGACACCCGGGGCAAACCATGCCGCCCGGGCATGATTAATGTCAGGTTCAGGCGTTCAGCAGCAAAGCTGCACACTGGTGTGCCCTGGGCTGCGAGGCCGCTGTGATCCTTGGGGTTGGCTCGGGGGTCCGGTCACAGGAACACATTTTTAAAAAGAATTCCGCGGTGTAAAGCGCGCTCATTGCTGCTAAAACTTCCTCCTCGCATTATGCATCACCGCACCCCCCTAGCTACGCGAGTGGGTGTGGGCTTCTCTCTGCTGTCCCGCGACCCTGCTGGCTTAAATCCGCAGCAGTGGGAGGACATTCCTCAAGGATAGTTCTTTTTTGTGCTCCTTTGGCTCCCTCAAGTGGCCTAGCGGAGCAACAAATATGTAAAAAAAAAATCAGTGACACTCGAAATATGTAGAAAAACAGTGACACTCGGTTTAAACCAGGTCACCTTATTTTCAATCGGTAGGGTACTATCGTTTACATTCGGTTTAAACCGAATTCCGAACAGCCTAAGTATAACATACAATGACAGGTTATAGCATACCATACTGTTCATTGATATGCCATACCATATTATACGACAGACCATACCATAGAATACTATACAATGACAGACCATACCATACAATACAAGGAAAAGCCAGACCATCATATACAATGACAGGAAATACTATACCATATTATACAATGACAAGCCATACCATACCATACTATGAAATAGGTCATACTGTGTTATACCATACCATACCCTATATATACAATGCCTTACAATAAAGTGACAGGCAATACCATACTATATTGTACAATGACAGGGCATGTCTTATTATACTATACAATGACAGATCATAACATATGATACAATGATAGACCATACCATGCTATACCATACTATATTATACAATGACAGGCCATACCATATCATACAATGACACCCTTAGCCTTACCTGGGGGGAAATCCAGGTTCAAGAATAGAGGGGTCAGAGGTGAGGGAAATGTGGTGAGGCCTGCATAGATTACCACCTTATCCCAAACCTGAAGGGTCGGGCGCGTCACCGGGGAAGAATAAAGCCCCCATGCTCTGGAGAGCCTAGGCATCCATACTTCCCTCCATAAATGTTGACCCGCAACCGTCTGGTCCATGAAGACCCAAAGCTTCTCTGTATACAGGCGATTCCATTCCACCAAGTAGTGGAGCAAGCAACTTGATAGTAGCTGGTCACGTTGGGTATTGCCAGGCCACCGTCCTCCTTTGGGCGTTGCAAGAGATGTTTCTGCAACCTGGGTTTCATGGGGTCCCAGATGAAACGAATGATCTCCCATTGAAGTTTAGGGAGCAGACCTGGGGCGGTTGCAACGGTAGAGTATGGAAGATGTATAAAGCTCTGGGAAGAATCTTCATCTTCACAGCTGCAAGTCTGCCAAACCAGGACAATGGGAGCTGCCGTCAAAAGTGCCAGGGCCTTGCGTATTAGTGGAATCAGCTTGGAGTAATTGGCTTCAGCAGTCTTCACCAAACTCTTACTAAGTACTAGACCGAGATATTGTAAGTCCTCTGTGACCCATTCGAAATCATACTGATTGCGCAACAATCCCATTGTATGTGCTGTAGAAGTCAAGTTCAATATTTGCGACTTCTGCATATTGACCCGGAATCCCGAGACCTGTCCAAATGCATGTAGGTTCACCATAATAGCTGGTAACGAGGTCTCAGGGTAGGTTATAGAGAAAATAACATTGTCGGCATAGAGATTGATAAAGTGCTGCCCTTAGCATTAGGTTCTCCCAGAGTCGTTGAGCGAAAGGCTTCATATACAAGGCAAAAAGCAGCGGGGATAGAGGACATCCCTGCCTTGTGCCCCGACCAATTGGGAAACCACAAGATCTGATCCCGTTCACCTTGACCGACGCACTGGGGGAGCAGTAAATGCTCGCAATCCAATTTCGAAAGCAGGAGCCCAGACCAAATAGTTCAAGACTTGCGAACAAGTAAGGCCAGTGTACCCTGTCAAAGGCCTTTTTTGTGCCGACTGCCAAGAGCAAGGCCTCTTCCCGGGAATGCTGAACATTATCGATCAGATGACAAAGGCGTTTGGTATTGTTCCCGCACTGTAGACCGAGGATAAATCCAGCCTGGTCCGGATCTACCAGCCCAGGCATCAGGGGATTTAGGCACTGGGCTAATATGCTAGCAAATAATTTTCCATCTATATTCAGCAGTGAGATCGGGCAATATGTAGATAAACAAATAGAGGAGTACCATCATGGGAAGGTCAAAAAATGAATTTCCTAATGTGGTGATAGATAGACAGAAGGAAATAATGTATCCTTTTGTAAAAAAACCCTCACTCACCAACCTAGTGGTGACATGCTTCATCATCGGGGTCCACCCTAGTGGCCTAGCGTCACTAGGGTGTGCTACGACACCTGAGTTACAGTGGAGCAGGTTGTGAATGTAAGTGCAGAAAAAATGTTAAAAATTGTCCTGGTTTAACTTGATGGGTGAATACATTTTATTGACAAGTAACTGGACAATGTTAAAATAGTGGGGCGAGATACTGTGAGGGTATATTAAGGCCAAGAGTATCTCTTATATGTGTGTTGGTCTACATGTTTCAACCGTTATTGGGATATACCAGGTTTTCATCAGGACCGGTTAGTCAGGGAACTGGACGGTCTATGCCCCCTAAAAGGCACACCCTATCCTTGTTCTCTGTGACTGTGTGGGTAGCAGGGCAGCGGAGGACAAGTATAGGTAACCGGCATTTCCACCACAAAGTAACTAAATCGGTTGAGTAGTGGGGATACCCCCTCCCGCCCTCCGATGATATAAGACTCCAGAATAGTAGTCTTTTTCATTGTTTTGGACTCACCCATTGCGGCCAGAGTCTTCTTTTACGCCATATAGCGAATTTTTGCTATTTTGGGTCACAGAGAACGAGGATAGGGTGTGCCTTTTAGGGGGCACAGACCGTCCAGTTCCCTGACTAACCGGTCCTGATGAAAACCTGGTATATCCCAATAACGGTTGAAACATGTAGACCAACACACATATAAGAGATACTCTTGGCCTTAATATACCCTCACAGTATCTCGCCCCACTATTTTAACATTGTCCAGTTACTTGTCAATAAAATGTATTCACCCATCAAGTTAAACCAGGACAATTTTTAACATTTTTTCTGCACTTACATTCACAACCTGCTCCACTGTAACTCAGGTGCCGTAGCACACCCTAGTGACGCTAGGCCACTAGGGTGGACCCCGATGATGAAGCATGTCACCACTAGGTTGGTGAGTGATTTTACAAAAGGATAAATTCTTTCCTTCTGTCTATCTATCACCACATTAGGAATCTCATTTTTTGACCTTCCCATGATGGTACTCCTCTATTTGTTTATCTAGTTATTCCACAGGGGAACTGGAGTACACTCCGTTCACTTCCAGTGAACACGATCCCTTGCTCTCGCCCTTGTTAGCATATGATCGGGCAATATGTACCTGCAGAGCTTAGGATCTTTGCCAGGCTTTGAAACCACTGTGATAGAAGCTTGAAGCATTGTTTCTGTGAGCGTGCCTGCATCGGCGAAGGAGTTAAACAAGTGAGTGAGTATGGGCGCTAACTCTGAGCAAAAGGTCTTGTAGAAGGCGGTGCTGAACCCATCTGGGCTGGGTGCCTTCAGAGGTTTCAGCCGAGCAATCGCTGAAATAACTTCCTCAATGTGGATAGTCCTATCAAGGCCCTCTGCTTCGTTAGCAGGGAGGGGAGTGACCGCTGCGGTGTATACATAGGTGTTTGGATCCGTCGCAACCAAGGAGTCGGCCAAATACAGCTTGGGTAATAGGCTCGGAAAGCATTCGCTATGCTGATATCCTCAGTGGCCTCCACTCCGAGAGCCCCGCGGACCACCTTAACCGCTTGTGCATGCTGTTTGCTAAGCAAACAGTGTCCCAGAATAATACCCCCTTTTGTTTGTCCCTTCAAAATATTTATGTTTCAAGTGTATCGTGGCATGCTCAGCCCTATCCAAGTCAAGGCGTTGGAAAAGTTCCTTTTCAAGTTGTCTCCAGATCGGAGAGGCTCCGGAGCGCTTGTACATTGCCTTTAGCTCCCTCACTCTCAGTTCAAGCTCCTCTCTCTTAGCCCGTCTCACCTTATTCTCTTGTGCAGCCTTAGCTATGAGAGCGCCGGATCACAAGCTTTAAAGCCTCCCAGATCGAGGACAGGGCAGTGGACCCGTCATCATTAAGCGCTAAGTAGTTCTGTATAGTATTACGGAGCGCGGTAACTGTTGTCGGGGCCAGCAGCATCAACTCCCAAAGACGCCATGGGGGGACTGTAGTATGGGGAGGGGAGGTGTGCGTAATCAAAGTGATATGTGCATGGTCTGAAAGCGAGCGAGCCTCAATAGTCGTGGCACGAATACGTTCCCAAGCAGCGGGGGTGATCAGGAAGTGGTCTAGCCGAGCATAGGTTTTATGGGCAGCGAAATAAAAGATATAATCTCCTTATCTATGGTGCAACGCGCGCCATACATCCTGTATCCCACAATCCTCCAGCCACTCCCGGCTCCCAGATGACAGTGCTCCTGTGCCTCCAACCCTCTGGCCCAAGCGATTCAGCTCAGAATCCATCAAGACATTTATGTCCCCTCCCGTAACAACAGCTGGATCTGTGGTGTGAAGTACCTTGGCTATGGCTTCCAGCAGAAAAGTTTCCTGGTGATCATTGGGAGAATAAATTGAGGCCAGTGTGAAATTAAATGAACGCATCTGCACCCGCAGGGCCAGCAGGCAGCCTTTAATTTCAGCCACAGGACCCAGAACTGTGCCCTTTAAATGTTTGGAGAATAAGATAGCCACACCGCCCTTCTTGCCCTTCCCGGAAGACCAGTATTGTTGTGGAAACCCTCTAGCCTGCATTCTGTGTGTGTCTTTTGGAAGTAGGTGAGTCTCCTGGAGCAAGCATACATCCCCCCCAGATTGCTCCAACAGGGACAATACTACTTTCCACTTAGTAGGCTTATTAAGGCCTCGGACGTTGAGGCTGATTATCCTAGTCTCCATGGGCATAACGATACTGGTAAATCAAAGAAAGCCCAACTAGTGTACTACTAATCTCTAGTGAGAAATGGAAAAGGTGTGTTATATGCGCCCCTCTGCTCTGTGTGTACACAGGTGGAGGGTATGTTGAAGGAGGCTCGCTGGAAGGGGAATCCAAACAACCCATAAACAACCCCAACCTTACAACAAAACAAATAAAATCTATAAATAACAGAAAACAGCGAAAGTTCATCCCTGAAGGAGGGTCAGTATGCATGGGGGTAGCCAAGAGGGCAAGAGACATTCACCAATTGCGTGGTAGTCGCCCCCTCCAGGACCAACATTAGAAATCGTTCATCCATCTTAAGAATACCTCAACTGGGAGGGTCTGAAGCATCTCCTTCAGTGCCGGAGGGTGAGTGGATCACCACCGACCGCTCCTTGACAATATCGCATCATCAGGGGGAAAGCGCTCCAGTCTGGGACCGGACCTTGAGCCCCGCCGGTGTCCAGGTGAGGCCCCATCCCCAGTGGAAGTGGTCTGTGAGGCCATGTCATCGAGGTCCAGATTCAGGAGCCTGCAGGTCTCCTCCAAGGAGCGGAGCTGGCGGAGCTTGCCATCGTAACGGCATATGAGGCGGAAGGGGTGGTCCCAGGAGTAGGCTATTCCGGTGGAGTGCAGATGGCTAGTCACGGGTCTAAAATCCTTCCGCTTCTGCAAAGTGCTTGCTGCCAGGTCCTGAAATAGCTGAGGGGATTGATCTCTAAATTGCAGTGCTTGGGTGGAGCGGGCCGCTTTGCGTATAGACTGCTTTACATTGAAATTATGCACACAGATCAAAATGTCAGCCTCAGAGTGCTCTCTGAGAGAGAACACCAGCTGAGTATCTTCAGCATAGGATACCACTTTTACTCCCCATTGCTCGGCAACCAATAAAGGGGAGTAAGATAGACACTGAATAGTAATGGGCTAGGGCGTGGCTTGGACGCCGATCGGGATGGCAGCGTGAGCTTGCAGCTCCGCGCGGAATCCCGCTAATTCTCCTGTTTTCGGAACCCTAGGCGACCCGGAGACGACGCTCCTGCCCTCTGAAGTTTAAGGGGACAGCCGGGCACGATCGGAGAGTAGCTGGGGGACTGCTGGCCCCGAGGAGACCGAGTCGAAGAAGCGGCCGAGGTGTTGCCGAGGGTGCGAGGAAAATGGCGGCGAGGAGGTCGGACGGCCCCGAACTTCAGCCCTGAGCCAAGTTGTCGCCGACTGGCAAGAGATCCTGCAATCGGCTGATCGAGGCACTAGAATCGGCGGTGCTGTGTCCTGAGACCAGGGGACGCTGACTTGCCTCGCCCGGACCTTGGGGACCCTCGCTGGCCGCTGCCCTAAGACTCATCCTTTCCCCCTCGGGCTCCGAGGGGGTCAGCTGAACGGAATTCGTCGAGCTGGTCATTGCTCCTGAGAGCGTCGGTGGCGACATTGCACTGCCCGGTGCCAGGGGGCTGGCACTGAACTACGTGCGCCGACACAAAACGGGCTCCTGGACCTGTGACGCAGCACCCTGGAATGGCGGCGATCGGAGGGCCGATGGCCGAGGGACGCGCTGAGGGGGACTCGGCGGCATCAACTCGGCTGGGTGAGATTCCCTCCCCGGAGCTGGACCAAGAACAGCGGCTGAACCGGCGTTTGGATGCCATACTAGAGGCGATCACCTCGACCAAGGAGGCATTGCACCAAGACATCGCCCAAGTGGCCACGGGCCTGGGGCTGCTACGCGCGGATCACGCGAAGCTGGCGGACAGGGTCAAGGACCATGACCAACTGTTGCTGGACCTGAAGCCATCGGTGGTGACCGCGGAGCACAGGATCACGGACATATTGGCCCGGTTGGACTCGTTGGAGCGGCGGGCGGAGGATGCCGAAGGCCGCAATAGACGGAACAACGTGCGGGTCGTAGGCCTGCCGGAACGGATTGAGGGCGAGGATGCGGTGGCCTATATGGAGGACTGGTTCCGCACTGTGGTAGCGCCGGAGGGGCTTACTCCTTTTTTCACTTTGGAGCGAGCTCACCGGGTACCTGCTCGCCCGCCAGGGCTTGGCCGCCCCCCCGACCGATGGTGGTGCGGCTCCTCCATTACAAGGACCGGGATCTCCTCATCCAGCGGGCCAGGATGTCGGGCCCTTATGAGGTGGAGAACAGTAAGGTTACGATCTTCCCGGACTACACTCAAGCGGTCCAGAAGAACAGGGCGTCGTTCCTAGCGGTGAAGAAGGAGCTCAGGGAGGAAGGCATCCAGTACTCCTTGCTCTACCCGGCTAAGCTGCGGATCATAATGGATGGCTCTACGCACTTTTTTCAGACTCCGGATGAAGTTTGGCAATGGCTGGAGTTGTATAGAGCGGGGACGGATAGATCGCATAAAAGTAGGCGAGACCAACCCAAGCAGCCCCGGGTGAGGCAATCGCAACGCATCAGATCCCGCAACAGGCGCCAGCGGGAGAAAAGGGAGGCTCAAATGGCGGCGGAGAAGCGGGATGCACTCGCAGCGACGGCGGCCATTACGGGGTCGCAACAGAACAGTGGACTGGCAGAAACGGACTCGGGAGGGGAAGGTAGCAGGACAGGAGAGGAACTCTCAGAGGCGGAAAGTTCGAAGGGGCCGATAGTGACCCCACAGACATCGGATGGCATCTTTTGCGGCTGAGATTGTATTGGGACTAGTTCGAGACTGCATGGTAGGGTGGTATCCTGTTGATGGAGGGCGGGTTGCCGGGTGGGGGGGATGTGTGCTTAGTAGGGGATGAAGGCGCGGGGCGCGGGCTCCGCTGGCTGGGGTCGGCGGTGACTCACCCCCCTTGGGCCCTTAAGGCCGACTGTGGTGGAGACCACAGGGTAAGAGTGTGAGAAGTTGGTTCAAGGTTTGGATGGGGGCGGACATTGGGTTCGTGTGCTCTGTCCTGGGGAGTGGGGTTTGGGGAGTTTTTCTGTTCTGGGCATGTTCGGGGGGGGGCAACTGCATTGGGGGGGCTATGAACCTTCGTTGTTTGAACCGGACTGTACGAAGCTGGAATGGGGACATTACCTAATTTGAAATGCCTGACGTGGAATGTCCGGGGGCTGCGAACTATGGTGAAACGTCATAAAGTCCATGCATACCTAGTGCGCAGGGGGGTTCAGATCGCTATGCTACAGGAGACTCATCTCACCAAAAAAGAGTGCGCTGCTTTGCAGAAAAGATGGCGGGGCCAGGTGTTTGGCACCACTTACTCAGCGTATGCCAGGGGGGTGTTGATCTGGGTGAGGGCGGGGATACCCTTTCAAGTGCTGAATCAAGTCGTGGATCCAGATGGCCGGTTTGTGGCGGTGGAGGGGAGGTTGTATGGACGGGATGTGGTTTTCTGCTGTGTATATGCGCCGAACACTGATCATGCTCGATACTTTGATGGCCTCTCGGGGACCTTGGCCTCTTTCCTGGCGGGCCCGATAGTGTTAGGGGGGGACTTCAATTCGATCACGGATGTGGCTCTGGATAGGTCCCATCCCCCCCTGGTGGACTCCCCGGTGCGCAGGTTGGCCGCGCACAGGAAGGACTGGCAGGATAGATGGGGGTTGTTGGATGTCTGGAGGGAGCGGCACAGGGAAGCCAGGGATTATTCCTTTTACTCTGCTCTCCATGATCTGCATGTCAGGATTGATTTGGTGCTCTGCGGTGGATCCCTAGCCCCATTGATTTCTCATGCGGAGTACCTGGCTAGGACTATCTCAGATCATAACCCCCTATTGGTGCACATTCAGTGGCAGCGAGAGCGCTCCGTGATACCAACATGGCGGCTTCGGCCGGAGACGCTTGAGGATTCTGTGTTCAGCGACGCGGTGCAGCAAGGCATTGATAGCTATTTCGGAGTGAATGAGGGCACGGCCACGAGTAGATCTACTGAATGGGATGCAATGAAAGTGGTGGTGAGAGGGGTGTGTTTGGGTCGATTTTCGAATGCTCGCACGTCTGTGATGAATGCACTCATGAAAGCGGAAGAGACTTTGAGGGACTTGGAGCGCCGCAGGCCGACTAGGCCAGATTTGCAGACCCAGTTATTGGAAGCGAAGGAAGTGGTAGCCACGGAGACGGAACGTTTAAGGTGCTATGACTATAGGCAGTATATCATCAGGGTACATGCGGAAAGGGACAAGGTGGGCACCCTCTTGGCCAGACTAGCTAACCCGGAACTTAGGGGCTGCCCGATCCTCAGCATTAGTAATGCGCGGGGGGAGATGGTGTACTCCCAGGCAGCGGTATTGGAACGTTTTAGGGGGTATTATGAGGAATTGTACCAGAGCCAGCTGGGAGTGGGGGTTCGGGACATTGCGGAATACCTGGGGGAGAGGCAGCTTCCGATCCTGGACGAGGAGGACGCGAAGGAGCTGGGTAGTCCGATCACGCTTACAGAAATACGGGTGGCCATCAAACGTATGGCCCGTAACAAAACGCCCGGGGTGGACGGACTGCCGATTGAATTTTTTCAACAGTATGTGGACAGCTTGGCTCCCAGGCTGCTGGTGGTGTATACGGAAGCTTTTGAGGTTGGGGAATTGCCTGGGTCCATGCGAGAGGCCTTGATTGTACCGCTCCCAAAGCCTGGCCGGGATGCAACGGATGTGAGGTCCTATCGCCCGCTATCCATGCTGACGGTGGACTACAAGATCCTGAGCCGAATCCTAGCCACCAGGCTGGCCCCACACATGACGGGCCTGGTCCACAGGGACCAGGCCGGGTTTATACCCACGAGGAGCACGGCGCTGAATATTCGCCGCCTAGTGGGAATAATGGACGCCATCTTGGACGGGGAGGGAGCTCCGGCGGTCCTGTCCGTAGACATTGAGAAGGCCTTTGATAGCCTGGAATGGTCTTTCCTAGATGGGGTGTTAGAGAGGTTTGGCATGGGCGAGGGGTTCCGCAGGTGGACGAGGGTCTTATATACCTCAGCGACGGCGAGAGTGCGTTTGGGCGGCCTGGTGTCTGCGGCGTACCCGGTGGGCAGGGGCACGCGACAGGGATGTTCTCTGTCCCCACTATTGTTTGCTCTGGCGATGGAACCTTTGGCGGTCCATGCGAGGTCGGGTGACAGGTACGCGGGGATAGCCAGCGGCGGGCAGTGGCATTACATATCGCTATATGCGGATGACTTGCTCCTGTACCTCGCTGACACCACGCGGGCATTGGACGGAGCGATGGATCTGTTGTCGGAGTTTGGCCGGCTGTCGGGCCTTAAGGTCAATTGGGTGAAGACTTGTGTGTTCCCGCTGCGAGCGGGCTCGCCAGACCCCGGCGGCGATTTGGGCGTGATATGGGAGCCATCTTGTTTCACCTATCTGGGAGTTCGCATCTACCACGCAACTGCGGACCTATTGGAGGGCAACATTGGTCGATGTGTCCGGGCACTGAGGGGCAGCTTGTCTTTCTGGTCGACCCTCCCGCTGACGGTTCTGGGTAGGATCGCCCTTTTAAAAATGGTGGCGCTCCCCCGTTTCCTCTATTATTTCCGGACGCTGCCTGTCTGGATTCCTCAGGGGGTCTTTAGAGACCTGAGGTCAATGATTATTGGCTTCCTATGGGGGCATGGCCGCCGTAGAGTGGCCCTGAGCACGCTACTTCGCCCCAAGATAGAAGGGGGCATGGCTGTGCCTGATCTCGAGCTGTATTATCTAGCGGCGCAGTTGCAGGTCCTTACACAGAACGTGGCTAGGGTGTTTCGGGGTCCAGAGGAGGACCGGGATCGGGGGATACAATGCCACGTGCTGTCCTATATTATCATGCAACAGAGGCTCGAGTTGCGGGCCCTCACCATGGAGGAGCGGACGCTCCGGTTGTGCTGGCAGAGGAGCCTTCGGAGAGCGAAGGCGTCGCGGCCTTATGCACCGGAGATCCCGATCGGCATGCTGACAGCCTTGCCGCACGGGGGAGATTGGTCCCCATTGCTGGATTGGGAAGAGGCGGGACTGCAGGTAGTAGGCGACCTATACATAGACGGGGCTTTGGCACCGTTCGAAGCGCTCCTGGACCAGTTCGGGCTGCCCGATGGGGGGTTCCTCCTTCACGCGGCGGTGGTGGCTGCCATGCAGAAGCACTGGAAAGGGGGGCTCATGGAACCGACAACGACTATGGCGTGCCAATATGTGGTGATGGCGGCAGGTACGTTCAAAGCTGTGACGTGCCTCCATAATAGGATGCTGAATGAGGGACTGGAACCGCTCCAAGGGCTCAAGACTAAATGGGAGGAGAGCGTGGGCCGGCCCATACCGGACACGGCATGGGGCCAAATCCTGCGGCGCACGTGGAAGGGCACGAGAAATGCGCGCTTCCAGCAAGTACATTTCTATGTGCTTCATAGGGCCTACTTAACCCCCGAGAAATTACAGCGGTACTTCCAGGTGCCGGATGCCCGATGCCCACGGTGTTCGTCTCTGGGAGCGGACATGGATCATTTGTTCTGGGGGTGCTCGCACTTGGGGGCCTATTGGGCGGAGGTAGGGGAACTCCTGAACGAAGTGACTGACAGGGAGGTGGAATTCGATATGGCGGCGTGTCTGCTGCTCTGGTTCCCGCACACCAAACACACCAAGGTGACGAGCAAATTCATTGATTTGGGTCTGATATTGGCGCAGAGGGAAATATCGTGGCATTGGAAGTCCAGGGGGGGTCCCTCACTGCGTAGATGGAAGAATGAATTGCTGCGGTGGTCTGACTGCGAGAGTGTGCTCCGGATGAAGCAGGCTGTCAAGATGGGGAATGAGAGGGCATTGGATGCGGCGCGTGCATGGGAGTTAGTGGTGCAGGCCTTGCGTGACTCCTTGGTAGAGGATGAGGATGATGAGAATTGAGCCGGTGGACACCGCGGGGCGAACACAGAAGTCATATAACCCGCACTGTGGTGGATCCATCCAGCTCGACAGGACGAGGCATACACCTTAGCAGTTGCCAGGGGGGGGGGGGCGTTGGGGGGGTTGGTTAATGGGAGTTTGGGGTGGGTCGGAAGCCATTAGATGGTGGCCCGCTAGGGCACCTTGACTCTACTAGGATGGTGGGTACTGTGTGGAGTGTGGAATGGCTAGGAGGAAGCAGCCAGGCATGACAGAACCATAGCGCCTAGGGCAGGTCCCGACATGGGCGGTACTACTGATTATCACGGGGATGGCTTTCGGGAGCGATGTTGAGGGTGGGGGGGTAAAAGCAGATACGTAAAACGACATTTCAGCTATGGTCCCTATGGGACGTGCACCGTGATGTTTTCCTATTGAATGGAGTAATATGCCGCCCGGCCTCCGGGATGCGGGCTGAATGGCTGTGTACGATTTGGGTCTCTTATTGAACGGGGGGATGTCACGAGTGAACTGGCTGATTAAGTGTATCCTGTGGTTTATAACTCTGCAATAAAAACATATTTAAAAAAAAAAAAAAGAATAGTAATGGGCTGAAGGCCATCAACTGCAAAGCTCTCTCTGTAACCAGAGACTAGATTCTTGGACTCCAATTAGGGAAACCGCATTTAAGCGGAGGCAGCGCGTGGCTGCCCATCACTGCCAGAATGGTAACTACTGAGATTTGGTTTCAAATTGATTTTAATTTCACACGCTCACATTGAAAGCTGATGATTAGTGAGTTACTGCTTGCACTTGTATTCTCTCACCTGCACTATCGCTCTCTGGTCCACTGCTAGCTTTGACCGATTGATGCATAGAGAGACACTCTTCCCTATTTAATTCACCATACTTCTTTAGGGCCACTAGACCACCGCCATTTTAGGTAGGTCGGCGGTCTAGATTCTTGGGCTCCAATTAGGGAAACCACATTTAAACGGCGGCAGGGTGTAGACATGTGCAGCCAGGGCGCCTAAGTCAAGCTCGTCTGCGCCCTTCCGCATCCGGATGGTGTCCAGTGCCAGCCTCCCTGCCCATTTTCCGTTTTATTTTTAAATGGCGCTTTATTACACCAGGGAACAACTGCTAAAGCTTTGCCCTTTTGATATAGGTCACTCCTGCGGTTTGATAGACCCTCACAAACTCACGAAACTGGTAAAGTTTCAGTTTGAGACATTACATTTTCTAATACCGAAGTCAGTACGGTGATAGCTACGGAGGCGCCTAGAGATTAATATGTGATGAAACAGCAACCAATATTCGGGGCACTTATCAATGCTAGATCGCTGATTACTAACAAACTAGAGTTCTGCAACTTTTTGCAGGCCCATAGCCTGGATGGAGGATGCAGCGTGTGTTACGGAACCCTGGGCAGATGCTAGTTCAGGTCAGGATCCGGTGTTAGCCACTCCAGATGGATTTCCTATCCGTAGGCATGAACGAGCTGCTAAGAAGGGTGGGGGGACTTGTGATTATGTATAGACTATAAAATTCTTTGAGATTTTAATTTCCACTTTGAAAACAACTTTGATAAAAGATACAGAAGTCCTTTTGACCTGATGAATAGTCTCGTATTGGAGCAACTGGGCAGTACCACTACACCCTCGACAGGGCATAGATTGGATGCAATCTTCTCTGACAATGGCTCGCTAGCTTTTACAGATGCATTGCCACTTACGTGGTTGGATCATCGTGCAGTGCCGTTTAATATGAAAATGGTACCCATGTCAGTGAAGCCCACAGCCTTATGTAACTGAGGTAATTTACCCCTTGGTACAAAACAACTGCTTTTAAATTAGCAGAGGCTCTCTCAGCCTCTATACCTACTCCCTCTACTGACCTGAACCTCGCCACTACTAACTTTCACTCTTGGCTAGATTTGGCGAGTAGCCAACTAGCCTCAGAAAAAAATTCCACGGATCAGAGGGCTTCTCTTTCTCAGCCCTGGTTCTCTGATAAACTGTGAGCATGCAAACAGGCATGTAGGAAGCGAGAACATAAATGGAGGCAGCGTTATGATAAAACAGAAAAAGAAAAATTCTGCGTCCTGTACACAAAAATAAAAATGGTAAAAAATTGCTATCAATGAAGTCAGGTTTCCCCTTGGACCCTCCCATGATTGAGCAGGTTTTTTTTGTGATTAAATTTCTTATTATGAGTTTTACATTTCATGGTACATAGTTGCACATCATAATTAACACATGTTGACAGGTGAGTACAGGCTATTGAATGGTATTATTGCATCACGTCACAACCATCTCATCATTTATTTTACATCACAGGCAAGAAACAGCGAAAGGAGATGGGGACTACCCTTCAGGTGGACTATTACTAGCAATGGTAGGTTCCATGGTGCCTGCTTATGTGGGTCTTCCAGGGAATGGGGCTGAAATGTATTTTCCCCAGCCGTAAGGCCCCTGTAGAGAAGTTGTGTGTATGCCAACAGGGACTGCCCAACGCATACTTTGCGGAGGACTGCGAATAGATATGGCCATAGTAGTGTGTCAATGGCCTTTTCAAGGTCCAGAATTAGGCATGCGGCACGTGGGAATTGATCTTTCGCTCGGTCTTGTATATGGAAGAGCCTGCGTATATTTTGTGAGACGTTACGTCTGGGGAGAAACCCGTTTTGGTTTGGGTGGATCAACTGTGGGAGGACTTGGATATACCGATCCGCCCAAATTTTGCCCAAAATTTTACAATCCGCATTAAGCAGGGTTATTGGTCTGTATGAGGACGGGAGTGTGGGATCTCTATGTGGTTTGAGGAATGTCACCACGGTAGATTCCCTGAGTGAGCCTGGGAGTTTGCCCCTTTGTAGTGCGTCCTCGTACATGGATAACAGTTGTGGGGTCAACTGAGCCAAAAAGGTGGTTTAGTATTCGATGGGAAAGCCATCCATTCCAGGTGCTTTGCGTGTTGCCAGTGCTCTGATGGCATGGGTTACTTCCGGGGATTTGATCTCTGTCTCTAACGCCTTCCCATCCACGTGTGGGATGTTGGGTAGAGGCAGTGAGTGGAAGAATTGGGACAGCACTTGCCGTGATGATGGCGGTGGAGCCCGATAGGTTCCTGTGTAATAGTCGAGAAAGATGTGTAGTATATCTACCTGGAACTGTTTAAGGGTTCCCGTCACGTCTTTCAGGTCGATAACTAGTTTCATGACCATGTCCTGTTTTGCCATCTAGGCTAGGAGCGTTCCTGCTCTATTGCCCTCGCAATGCACCCGGGCGGTATAATCCCTGAAGTTATATTTGCGAAGGTCTCTCATTGTCTCCGCATAGAATGTTTTAGGGGCCGCCACTTGCTCCGCAGTCGCTTCCCCTTTATCCATGCTTTTTGTTAGGCCCGCCAATCTTGTTTCCGCAGTTTGTAGTGACTGCTCTAGTGTTTTTCACACTCCTAATATTTGTTGGATGCAGTGTCCCCTGGCTTCGAATTTAAACATGCCCCATTCTATTAATCTAGATGTGGCTGTGTCTGTATTTAGTGCAAAATAGTCTTGAATGTGGTCACCATGTGTGTGACAGAACGCCTTATCAGTGAGGCACTCCCGAGTCAACTTCCACGTGGGTACTGGGGGTGGGGTGGTCTCCATCTAAGGATCACTATATGTGCGTCATGGTCTGACAGGACTCTGCCCAGGTAGTCAGTGTGCTGTATTTGGGGGAGCAGGGCTGCAGAGCAGTGGAATCTATCTAATCTCACCCGGAGATTATGCGGGGCGGAACTAAAGGAGTACATTTTAATGTTTGGGTTCTTTTCTCGCCAGGCGTCAACTAGTGTCCAGTGGGGCACACAGTTCCGAAATTGCTCTGTCTGTTTCAGTGCGGGGGACTGCGCCGAGGGGGGCAGGGATCTATCCACGTCGATGTCCAAGGTACAGTTATAATCCCCTCCCACTAGCCAGGGTATTGATGTGTATTGTGAAAGTACTCCAGTAAGGTGGTTCCAGTATTGGTCCAGTTCCACATTGGGGGCTTATATGCTTCAGAACAGTATTGATCTACCCTCTAGTAGTCCCACTAACGGGGAGTATCGGCCTTCGTTGTCTACCACTCAGGATTGCTCTCTGAAGGGGATCCCAGGTCTAATCCTAATCAGGGCTCCCCTGGCGAATGCAGAGTATGTTGTGGCACAAATGATCCCTCACCATTTTTTACGCAGGCGTTCCACCTCTACTGCTGTCAGGTGTGTCTCCTGTAGGAGAGCTATTTGTGCTTGCTGCCGCTTAATGTAGGCGTAGAACGCATATCATTTGTTTGCTGTGTGCATGCCCCTAACATTTAATGTAATGACTTTTAGATCTGTTTTACGGATTTTGGCTGCCATTTCGTCTAGTGTCTAGGTGGTGCTTCACCTGGCTTGGCGCTCCCTCCCTCCCTCGAACCCGCCCCCGCCAGTATGCCCGCCACCTACATATGTGCTGTATTTCTCAATTCTGTGTATCCGCTCCCCTGGGAGTAATAGGGGGATGTAAAACAGGGGGAAATTAGGTTGAACCAATGGGAAACAGTCCCTACTCAGGGGACCTATCGCTCGAGGCGATACGTCCAAACTGCACTTCATGTGCTAACTTTAGTTTGTTGCTTGGGGGAAGTGGTCGTCCGTCTTCGCCAGCCGGTGCCACTGTCGCCTCACGCTTATTGGTTATACTGTAGTGGTGCCCTACGGTGTCTGTTTCTGCCATTGCTATCTATTACTGTTCAAGTTCATATTCAATCTTCAAGCGCTCCTAGTTTGTGATCAGTTACAGAAGTGCCCCTTTTGGTGTCGAGCAATGTCTCCTAGTTTGGGGGGGCGTTGAGGTTTCGGAGGGTATCACCATTACTGTTTGTCATGTTGTTTTGGGGATGTCAGATGAGTGTGTCCGCCGTTTGGGGGGTTAATATTGGTGGTGTTATCGAGCCATCGTGGGGAGTATTCGTGTCGCTGCCTTCGTCCTCTGAGGTGAATAAGTGTGGGCCTCTCTCTCAGTCCGAACTGTCTCCTGGTAGTCTCATCTCTGAGACCGCTTGTAGTGCCCTTCGGCGTTCTGCTATGATTTGCTTGAGATCTGGGGAGTTCTTGTGAGATGAGTCTGAGCGCAGACACAGTTGAATAAGAGTGACTTTCTTCTGTTGTCGTCTCTGGTGGCCTGATGGTCGATAGGTCTGCATTTTCCTGGGGTTGTCCAGATGTGATAGGTGTTTTTCTACCCAGCTACTAGCTTCTGCGGGGTCGGAGAAAAAGTGGGTATTTCCGCCATGGATGATCTTGAGGTGGGCAAAATGCAGAACAATGTCTTACATTCACCCCAGTACAGAGATCTGGGCCTAAATCCATCGTTTTTTTGCACTCCACACCACCCTAGGTCAGACAATGGCTATATGCAAATCAGCCTTGACCCTGTGCCTCATGGGAACAGTCCAGCCCGAACTACCAAGCCATGTCTTTCCTAGACCGGAATCAAGCATCCAAGGACCGGTTTCTGGCTATCAGCCATCTTCAGCCTGGATAGCTTGACTCCAGTGATGTGGAGAGCCTGGGACTCACGTCTGAGCATACCCAGCCCACTCGGGGTGAAAATTGCAAAAAACACAGTTGATGGACAGAATGCAGAACAATGTCTTACATTCACCCCAGTACAAAGATCTGGGCCTAAATCCATCGTTTTTTTGCACTCCACACCACCCTAGGTCAGACAATGGCCAAATGCAAATCAGCCTTGACCCTGTGCCTCATGGGAACAGTCCAGCCCGAACTACCAAGCCATGTCTTTCCTAGACCGGAATCAAGCATCCAAGGACAGGTTTCTGGCTATCAGCCTTCTTCAGCCTGGATAGCTTGACTCCAGTGATGTGGAGAGCCTGGGACTCACGTCTGAGCATACCCAGCCCACTCGGGGTGAAAATTGCAAAAAACACAGTTGATGGACAGAATGCAGAACAATGTCTTACATTCACCCCAGTACAAAGATCTGGGCCTAAATCCATCGTTTTTTTGCACTCCACACCACCCTAGGTCAGACAATGGCCAAATGCAAATCAGCCTTGACCCTGTGCCTCATGGGAACAGTCCAGCCCGAACTACCAAGCCATGTCTTTCCTAGACCGGAATCAAGCATCCAAGGACAGGTTTCTGGCTATCAGCCTTCTTCAGCCTGGATAGCTTGACTCCAGTGATGTGGAGAGCCTGGGACTCACGTCTGAGCATACCCAGCCCACTCGGGGTGAAAATTGCAAAAAACACAGTTGATGGACAGAATGCAGAACAATGTCTTACATTCACCCCAGTACAAAGATCCGGGCCTAAATCCATCGTTTTTTTGCACTCCACACCACCCTAGGTCAGACAATGGCTATATGCAAATCAGCCTTGACCCTGTGCCTCATGGGAACAGTCCAGCCCGAACTATCAAGCCATGTCTATCCTAGACCGGAATCAAACATCCAAGACCGGTTTCTGGCTATCAGCCTTCTTCAGCCTGGATAGCTTGACTCCAGTGATGTGGAGAGCCTGGGACTCACGTCTGAGCATACCCAGCCCACTCGGGGTGAAAATTGCAAAAAACACAGTTGATGGACAGAATGCAGAACAATGTCTTACATTCACCCCAGTACAAAGATCTGGGCCTAAATCCATCGTGTTTTTGCACTCCACACCACCCTAGGTCAGACAATGGCTAAATGCAAATCAGCCTTGACCCTGTGCCTCATGGGAACAGTCCAGCCCGAACTACCAAGCCATGTCTTTCCTAGACCGGAATCAAGCATCCAAGGACCGGTTTCTGGCTATCAGCCTTCTTCAGCCTGGATAGCTTGACTCCAGTGATGTGGAGAGCCTGGGACTCACGTCTGAGCATACCCAGCCCACTCGGGGTGAAAATTGCAAAAAACACAGTTGTTGGACAGAATGCAGAACAATGTCTTTCATTCACCCCAGTACAAAGATCCGGGCCTAAATCCATCGTTTTTTTTGCACTCCACACCACCCTAGGTCAGACAATGGCTATATGCAAATCAGCCTTGACCCTGTGCCTCATGGGAACAGTCCAGCCCGAACTAACAAGCCATGTCTTTCCTAGACCGGAATCAAACATCCAAGGACCGGTTTCTGGCTATCAGCCTTCTTCAGCCTGGATAGCTTGACTCCAGTGATGTGGAGAGCCTGGGACTCACGTCTGAGCATACCCAGCCCACTCGGGTGAAAATTGCAAAAAACACAGTTGATGGGCAGAATGCAGAACAATGTCTTACATTCACCCCAGTACAAAGATCTGGGCCTAAATCCATCGTTTTTTTGCACTCCACACCACCCTAGGTGTGGAGTGCAAAAAAACGATGGATTTAGGCCCAGATCTCTGTACTGGGGTGAATGTATGACATTGTTCTGCATTCTGTCCATCACCTGTGGTTTTTGCATTTGTCACCCCGAGTGGGATGGGTATGCTCAGACGTGAGTCCCATGCACTCCACACCACTGGATTCAAGCAAGCCGGGCTGAAGACGGCTGGAACGCCAGAAACCGGTCCTCGAAGCTTGTTTCCGGTCCAGGGAAGGCATGGCTTGGCAGTTTGGGCTGGACTGTTCCCATGAGGCACAGGGTCAGACTGATTTGCATATGGCCATGTCTGAACTGGGTTGGTGTGGAGTGCAAAAAAACAATGGATTTAGGCCCAGATCTCTGTACTGGTGTGAATGTATGACATTGTTCTGCATTCTGTCCATCACCTGTGGTTTTTGCATTTGTGGTCAGTTGCGGCCTGTGCCTTCCATCTCCCTCGTTCTGGGACCCTTCCTGATCGCCACCTGGTCACTGGTGGGGAGTACCTGTCCACCCTCCTAGAACATGCACCGAACGAGCTTGAGTTGACTTTGTCAGGGTGGCGGTGAAGGGTATCCAGTTGTCCCCACGTGGTTCCTTCAATTCGGCGTCTTCAGGAGCCGGGGGTGAGTTTGAGGGAGTCAGGAAGGAGTAGTGATGCTTCCCCCGCCTGTCTCCACCGGTCCACTATCTGCGACCTTGATTCTTGCTGGCCGGAGTCAGGGATGCCCGGAGTTAGAGGGGCACAGTCAGTATTTAAGTTCAGGATCTCCAGCGGGGGTGGGGGCCCAATGTAGTTTCATGGACTCGTCGGGCCCGTGTACAGCAGTTGCCGGCCCTATTTTTGCCTGGGGAGTGGTCGCGACCCGTGGAGTTCAGGGGGTCTGATAAAAGCACTCAATTCAATAGAAGTTGAAGAGTAGCTTTAATGTACAACCATCAACAGGAAAAGATACAGCAAACTGAACACTCAGCAATTAGAATATCATCATTCCATTAATGATGCAATCAACAATGTGACTCTTGTAAATTGATACTTGTATAGCGCACTACTCACCGGCAAGGGTCTCAAGGCGCTTGTACGAATACCGCTGTGGAACCCATCCTGGCTTTCCCTGTGAGGCGTCCACTCCTGGGCACCCCCAAGGTGGAGGCCAGGCATCCTTAGCGTTGTGGGGGCCATTGTGGAGATTAAGCAAGCTATTGCCCAGAGTTGCAGAGTGGGACTCCATGATTGGAATAGGCACCGAGGCGAGAATTATCAGGTCCGTGGAATTTTGAGCCCAAGACCCGCCGAGGCAGGGAATTGAACCCTGGTCCCGGGCTAGACCTCTGCATCAGGGTCTGCCTCTCTAATCATTGAGCCACACTTCTCCACTCTTAAAGAGACAGTAAACATAACACATCCCCTATACACAGTACAACAAATAAAAACTTAAGCTTGAAAAGGGAATGTATAACATAAAAATAAATGAATACATAATATAGTCATTGAATCTTCTAGGAAGCTGTAAAGACCTTCTAGGAGTGTCACTCTGGCCACTTGTAGGAGAAGCAACACTAGAATCATTAGAAATTCTAGAACCTCTATTAAAGTGATTTCTGACATCATTGCACTTTGCCAATTTAGAAATATTCCAAGTGCAACCATTATCCAAAGTGACAACATTTTTCTTTATAGAAATAATGGTGAAAGGACCACTGAAATTCGAAACACCTTTGTGACCAAATTTCGTTTTTTTCACCAGAACACTGTCACCCACATTCCATTTCCTAAGTTTGACAACCATCTTAGCATCATAACGTTGTTTATATTTCTGCTGATAATTTGTCAAAACTTCTCTCCTTTTCACCTCTTCCTCAACACTATCACCACAGACCTTCTCCGGAAGCCAAGTTGGGTTGAGTTTAGAACTCGCCAATCTACCCCTCAAAGCCTCAAAAGGAGATCTCTGCATGACAGCATTAGGAGCCGTGCGATGTGCCCACCACATCTCCCTTAACACACTGCTAAAAGAAACTTTAGACTCCAGAGCCCTTTGTGCACAACTCTTTACAATTCTATTCATCCTCTCTGTGAGACCATTCGCTTGTGGAGAATAAAGGGCTGTTTTCTGGTGAATAATTCCAAGACCTCTCAGGAAACTATCCATCTCATTGGAGGTGAATTGTACCCCATTCTCAGTGAGCAAATACTTAGGCACTCCTTCTGACACAAACACATCCCTTAAGAACTCAATCACAGATCTAGAATTCACAACACTCATACATTTGGAGACCACCCATTTAGAGGTATAATCCACCAACAATACAACAAATTTCTCATGTGAGGACATGAGCTCAAAAGGACCCGCAATATCCAACCCCAACTTAGTCCACACTGCAACAGGAACTTCAACAGGTGAAAGTGGAGACTGACTAGTAGTACATGATTTGTCATTGACCGCACACAAATGACAATCTTTAACAACTGCTTCCACCATACGATCCATTCCAGGCCACCAATATCTTTCTCTAATCCGAGCCTTTGTGAGGTTTCTTCCCAAATGCCCTTCATGAGCGAGGTTAACAACTCTTTCTCTTAAATCACCCGGTGGCACAACTCTGTCACCTCTCATCAAATTATCTTGGAAGAAAGTTAAATCATCCCTCACCGTCCAAAAAGGCTTCAATTCACACCCAAGTACATCATAATTTGGCCATCCATTTCTAATGACATTGCCTAACAATTGAAAATGCTAGACTCCAATACCCAATTTATACATGTAGCAACACCATCTACAACACAATCTCTTTCGATAGGAAGACGTGATAAACAATCAGCAGGCTTATTGTTTTGTCCTGGAATATATTGTACTAGAAAGTTGAACTCTTGCAACCCTTCACTCCATCTTTTCAACCTTGGTGTCATATGGTCACTCTGATGGCACGAAAAAATTTGAACAAGGGGACGATGATCAGATTTAACAACAAATGGGATGCCCCACAAATAAAATCTGAAGTGAAGTACAGACCAAAATACTGCTAACGCCTCTCTTTCAATGCAAGAATAATTAAATTCTGCTTCCTTTAAGGCCCTTGAAGCGAAAGCTAGAACAACTTCTTCCCCATTCACAACTTGGGAAAGCACAGCACCCAAACCCTTAAGACTGGCATCAGTTGTCAGAATGGTCTTAAGTTTGGAGTCAAAATGACCCAAAGTTGGCATTTTACCAATCTCCATTTTAACTGATTCAAAAGCTTTCTCACAATCATCAGACCAAGTGAAGCGTACACCCTTTTTAAAAGGGACCTTATAGGTTCAACAAGACTGGCAAAACCCTTAACAAACTTGGAATAAAATTCCGCCATTCCCAAAAATGACTTGACTTGGTCTTTATCTACTGGAGTCGGTGCCTTTACAATGCTCTCAGCCAATTCCAATTTGGGTTGTATTCCACTCCCAGAAATGACATGTCCTAAATATGTGACAGACTCTAATCCAATCCGACATTTTTTCTTTTTAACTGTGAGTCCAGCATTGTTTAACTTGTCTAAAACTGATCTCAGTACTTTGTCATGTTCGCAAACATTGGCACCATGAACTAAAATATCGTCTTGGAAAAACATTACATTGTGAAGACTACCAAGGACCATTTTCATCACTCTTTGAAAACACGGAGCAGCCAAAGCTAATCCAAATGGCATTCTTAGAAACTGATAAGCACCTAAAGGTGTAACAAAAGATGTTAAATGTCTGGAATCCTTATGTAATACAATTTGGTGGTAAGCCGAAGAGAGATCGAGCACACTGAAAATCTTGGCCCCTTTCAAAATACTAATACTCTCAGCTATATTGGGCAAAGGCTGTCGATCAACCCAGATCCATTCATTCAATCCGCGCAGATCCACACACATCCTAATCAATTTGCCACCATCCTTGGGTGCTAAAACCACCGGACTTAACCATTCTGAAGATTCAATCTCTTCAATCACACCTAAATTCAACAATCCCTCAATCTCATGTCTCAATGGCTCAAGTATCATGTTAGGGTCTTTCTTAACTATGTGCACACATGGTTTGGCAGATTTTTTAAGAATAATTCTGTGTTCAAATCCCTTTACACACCCCAAGGTATCAGAAAAGACTTTAGGATAATCTACAAAATATTTATCAGACTCACACACAAAATCAACCTTAACTGGAAGAAAACTAGAAAGGAAATCCTCCATCAGCATGACTTGGTTCTTAGGATCTTTGGCTCCAGGATTAAGAATGATGCCCAAATCATGCTGATGTCGCCATCCAAGAAGGTTGTCTCCTCTGACAGCAACATAAACCTTGCCACAAATTTCCTTGTTCCTAAAGGTGATATTGGCCACAGTGTATCCCAGAATGTCTATTTTTGACCCAGCATAACTCAGCGGAGCAATGTCAGGAGGTAAAAGTTGAACATTTTCTAGACCCACAACTTCATTCCAAATCTTGTTCCCAATTAAAGTGAAAGGAGACCCAGAGTCTGCCATGAGCTTAAATACAAATTTGTCAATTCCTATATCACAAAATGGCATAAAAATATGTTCTGTATCAACCATTTCATCAGTTTTAACATTGGAAACGACAACCGTACGTACAATGTCAGAAACAGTTTCATTACTCTCTCTTTTCTTACCAGACCTACACACGCGAGCATAATGTCCTTTAATTCCACAGTTATTACAAATGCTGTCTTTAGC
Organism: Lissotriton vulgaris; assembly: GCF_964263255.1. Lineage (NCBI taxonomy): Eukaryota > Metazoa > Chordata > Amphibia > Caudata > Salamandridae > Lissotriton > Lissotriton vulgaris. The sequence goes on from NC_141687.1 coordinate 627,372,760, forward strand.
AAAACAATTAGGAAAATTGGAAGTGTGAGAGAAGCTTCCACACCTAAAACAACGTATTCTCTGGTTGCTAAATGGCCGTTGTTGACGAAAATCACGTTCTTTAGACAAAAGAGACTCTTTACTAGAAGAAGAACGATTTTCAAAAGTGCTTTTCTGAGAGGATGGAGTCTTTTGAATAGATTTGTTCTTCGAACTCACACCCACTTTAGCAACTTCTTCGTGACATTCTCCAATGAGATCATCTTCTTCTAGCATGTGTACTGTGTCAAGAGCTTTCTTTTTACTATCACTAATGGTGTGAGTCTCATCCTCTTTATTTTTCCTTATTTCTTTAACCCATGTAGAGGTATTCTCCATACCCTCTACAATGGCTACAGCCTCCTTTAATGTGGGGTTCTTTGACAATAACTTCTCTTGGACCCTAGAACTATTCGTGCATTGAACAAGTTGGTCTCTAACAAGAGATTCAGATAGATCTCCAAAGTCACACGTACGTGAAAGAGTTTTTAAAGCGGCAACATATGTTCCAACACGTTCACGTGGACCCTGTACACAAGTGAAAAATCTATGTCGTTCTAAAACAACATTAATTCTAGGACCAAAATACTGTTCAAGCATAGTCATTGACATTTCGAAAACGTCTGCAGGTTCACCATCAGCCCCACTAACAGGTATACTGTCCATACTGTCATATGTGTGTCTGCCTTCAACCCCTAGATTGTGTAACAAAATAGCTTGTTTCCTAACAGCTGAAAATGTTTCTCCACCAATTGCAACCAAGTACAAATCAAACAAATTGCTTCATCTCTTCCAAGGGAGTATAGGTTCGCCCTCCTCTGAAAGAAAAGGTGGTGGTTGTGACATACTAGACGTGGTAGCCATGTTGAAAAATAAATAAAGATATAAATACTAAAACAAAAAGAAATTTGTTTCTAAATAGCAGGCAAAGTATTAAATATAACACATATGACTTTCTTGAAAAAGAAATACCCACAAATGAGGTCAGAGTAAATGTGCAGTCATGTGTATCAATGAAAATCGAAATCTGCTGAAAATACCAAATTGCTGAAACCGATCTGCTGAAAATACCAAATTTTCTAAATGCACTGCTTGCTGAGAGTGTCTATTTATTCCAATGCACTGCCGTGTGCATCGGCGTTGAAAATAGCGCTGAGAGGAATGATAGACGCAAATAGTAAAATTTACCGATGCACAGCCGTGCGCATCGGCGCTGAAGTCGTTGTCATGGCAATCCAAGATGGCCGACACTACGCTGTGACGCTGTGACGCTGGACGTTGCGTGGTGATGTAGCATCCTGACTCAGAGTTCTTCGCAGGATGAAGTCACCGAAGAGAGACCTTGAGCGTGCAGGATACTCGCGATGACCCACGCAAGGGAGATTCAAACGCAAACAAGGTTGGTAGCAGTTAGTTACTTCAGTGAAATCCATGAAATTAACCCAAAGATAAAAAGAAAACAATACATACGATTTTGCCGATTTTTCAATTATTCCGATTCTCTACACACGAGTAGAAAATAAGTGAAAGTTCATCCAAACAGCGAAGTAATGATAGCAGATAGCAGATAACGAAGCAAAGATAGTAGGCACTTCCAAGACTTACAGAAATGTAATCAAGGAAAGCGTAGAAGTCCAATGAAATGTAGAGATGACTGTACAGAATCCAAGCACAGTTGTACATCCAAAATGAGTAGATAAAATTTGTCCAAAACCGAATAGTCCAAAACTGTCCAAAATAAATCCAATTAAGAATTTGAGATGTAGGGGAATAGATGGTTGAAAGTGCTTGTCCCTAATCAAGCCTTGACCCTCGTCGCCAGTGATAAAGGCACTCAATTCAATAGAAGTTGAAGAGTAGCTTTAATGTACAACCATCAACAGGAAAAGATACAGCAAACTGAACACTCAGCAATTGGAATAACATCATTCCATTAATGATGCAATCAACAATGTGACTCTTAAAGAGACAGTAAACATAACAGGGTCGTGGGTGGTTCTCAGGAGTATCCCCATGCTGAGGTCTTCCCGGCCTTTCCTTGGGTTGTCGCTCCCCGGCCTGCACCCCACACCGGTTCCAGGCGTCTAGGCCTTGAGCGCGCTCTCACATTCTTCCAATTTTGTAGGTTCCAAGAGAGTCCGTCTCACCGGGGTCCAGTCCCCACCGCTCATGTGATGCGTTAATACCCGCCACTAGGGAGCGGTTCACAGGGGCCCCCTCAATGCCGGTCCGTCCGTCGGGCACAGGTCCCGATGTTCCCTCCCCCGCGCATCTCTAGCCCGGTGCTATGCCGGGGGGAGGGTGCTGCATTTGGCTGTTCTGCGGGTTCTGCAGGCGTTTTTAGGTGTTCTGCTAGTGCAGGGTGCAAGGAGCAAGACTAGGCGTCCAGGGTCCAGTCTCCGCCGCTCGGGTGATGCGCCGATTCCCGCCACTAAGAAGCCGTACACAGGGCCCCCCCCGCAATGCTTGCCTGCCCGTCAGGCCCAGGTCCCGATGTTGCCTCCCCTGCGCACCTCAAGGCTCGGTGCCGTGCCGGGGGAGGGTGTCGCGCTTAGGTGTTCTGCGGGTTCTGTGGACATTCTTGGGTGTTCTGTGGACGCAAGGCTAGGTGTCCAGGCTTCGGTGTGGCGTCTTTTCAGTCGATTCCCCCTGCATGGGAGTTATGTTACACGGCCCAGTAAGCGACCGCGTCAGTGCTCTCACCTGTCTCTTCTGGCCTGGAGGCTACTCATCACCGATTATGAATGGTCGCAGCGTCCGTACGCCAGCAAGCATTATGTCCGGTCTCTGATTTCTCTCTAGGCGCCAGGAATGCTCAAGACCCGCTGGGTGCCGCCATTTTCAGGTCGCAGCTGAGATCCCGCCGGAGCTCCTGGTGCCATCGGGAGTGTCTCCTCGGTCGTCTCTTTGGGCTCATCGGGTGCTCCTCAGGTATGTTTTGGTTGTGGCAGCATTTTCCGTGGTTAATTATTAGTTTGGGGCATATGTAGTCATCGATGTTGCGGGCTGCCGAGTGGAGCTCTAGAGAAGTGCTTCCGCCATCTTGGATGGCTTGGCCATGCCCACCTCCCATGATTGAGCAGTTAGGTCCTAATGTACTAGTCAATTAATGGACGAGTAATTTAATGAGATGATCAGTCCAGGTTATTTTCCAAAGGTGTGGAAATTGCATCCGTTCTCCCCCTTCTTAAGAAGCCGAAGTTGCCTTCCTCGGACCCAAATAACTATTGGCCTATTTGTCATCTCCCTTTTCCTGCCAAGATTACTGAGAAGGTTCTTAATAAAGAATTGGTAAAAGTCTTAGAGGTTAACCATTTGTTGGACCACTCACCGTTTGATTTCAGAGGTGGCACAGTAAGGAGTCAGCCTTAATAGTTGCTTCGGAAGAGCTGAGAATCTCTCTGGACGTGGGGTCAAATGCAGCCATGATTCTATTGGATCTTTCGGCTGCATTTGATAAGGTTGACCATGCCATACTGATTGACCGGTTACAAACGGTTGACCATGCCATACTGATTGACCGGTTACAATCTCTTTAGGAATCAGGGGTTCCACCCTGGCTATTTTAAAATCTTTTTTGTCAGAAAGAAAGCAATTTGTGGCATTGGATGAAATCTCTTCCAGGGCTTTTTTGCTAACATGGGGGGTGGGGAGCAGGGTCACACAAGGCTCATCTTTGAGCCCTACACTTTTTTATTTATATGTTACCCCAATGGTTAAGCTTATAAATAAATTAGAATTTTTAGTCGTCAGATATGCGGATGACACCCAGATTGTGGTGTCTGTGGTGAGCAACCTGGAAGATACTGCTAGTAGGTACCACTGCTGCATTTTGGGGATTAGTAATTGGATGTCCAACAACTGTTTAAAATTAAATTCTGGCAAAACTGAGTTGCTCCTGTTGGGCAATAATACCTAATTTGTGTCCCCTACTTAGAGGCCACAGGAACTAGAAGCACTACCTACACCGGTTTCTAAAGCTAGAAACATGGGTATTATTTTTGACGATAAGTTGTAATTTGACAAAAGCATCCATACGCGGACATCCTCATTTTTTTATCTTCTTAAAACCTTGAGGAAAATGTTTCTGTTCATTCCTCAAGCTATGCTGAAATTGGTGGTTACCGCACTTCTGCTTTTAAAACTATATTGCTGTAATGGATTATTTGTCAATTTACAGAAAAGATTAAGAAACCAATTACAATTCCTGCAAAACGCTGCAACGCACTTGATACTGGAGATTCTAAAGTGTCTTTCTGGCTCCTTAGCCCTGACTCAGCTTCATTGGCTGCCTATTTGTAAGCAAATTAATTTTAAAACACTATGGGGCCCATTAGGATGGCGGTAGCCACCGCCGGTGGCAATCCGCCCGCCATCCTAACCAGAATGAACCCCCGCCATATTAGCATGGCTGGGGGGTCCGCGGCGGACGGAAAGACCGTCCACCGCTTTTCCGCCCCAGTCGCAAGGGTTTAATATGGTGGCGGTGTCTATCAGACACCGCCAGCCATATTAGTATGGGCTGCAACAGATGCCTTTCCGTGGCGGTGATGCTGCCACAGAAAGGCAGGTGGTCTTTACTTTGGGGGCCCCCTGTGGGCCCCCGGAGTGAAGGTGAGGTGGGGGGTGCACATGGGGGTACTTGTGGTACCCCCCAGCATTTGCATACCCAAAGTGGCAGGCACCGCGCGGTGCCTGCCACTTTGTGTATGCAAATGCATACATGCATACATGCATTTTTAGCATTGTGGCACCGCCAGCCACAATGTTAAAAATGCAGGATGCGCCCGCCACTGTGGCGGGCGCATCCTAATACCCCCTACTAATACCTAATACCCCCCACGGGACCCCCGCCCTTATGGCGGGCGGTCCGAAGTACTGTGAGGGTGGCGGGCGTGCAAAGTCCACCCGCTATCCTAATGGCCCCTTTGTATCGCTTTTAAAGCCTTGAAAGGCCTCGGCACAGAATATTTTAAACAAACATTTGTCCAGTACCGTCCATCGAGAACTTTGCCTTCCGCCCCAGCCCATATCGTAATGGTTACCAAGATAAAGAGAGCTCTTTGAGGTGGCAAGAGCTTTATTTCATGTACAGCTAAAAGATGGAATTCTCTTCCACTTTCTCTGAAGAAATATACTGATCTTCGTGGGCCTGAAAACATGTCTTTTTATGCAATATTATGATCTTCTGGTAACAGAAAAGCCTTTGTGCCTGATGTTGACTGAGACGTGGCTAGGGGAGCTTTCTAACCCCGACATTGCTGCAGCTATCCCCCCTGATTATAATATCTTTAGGCAAGATAGACTGAAAGGGCGAGGGGGGGGGGGGGTGTGGCACTTGTGGTAAACAAACGAGCCACCTGTTCCACTGTTCCTATGGATGTTATCATGGGATGCGAATCCCTTGCTTTCTCCATAGTATTATCGCCGCACCAATCTTTTAAAGGACTTCTGGTCTATAGGCACCCGGGGCCGACAGGCACCTTTTTTGAAGAGCTCCAGTCGATAATTTCGACATTGGTGCTGAGATCTGAGCACTGCATATTGACAGGCGACTTCAATTTCCATATGGATGATGAAACGGATGCAGACACGATCAAAATGATGGATGTGACGGCTCCACTCGGCCTTTCTCCATATCATCGTGGACCGACGCATGAAAAGGGCCATATCCTGGATCTGGTCTTCTCGACGACTTCTATAGAGATGCCAGTGCCTTTACAGGTGCTATGGTCGGATCACAGGCTGGTCAAATACTATGTGTCGGAGGCAAGAAAACCATCTAGTGCTCCTCCCCGGCAGTTCTGCTAAGGATCGAGGGCGTACCACCGAGTGACTCCAGAACTGCTGGCACAGGCATTTCTGGCTCACCCATGCCTCTTGACAGGGGACCTAGAAAGGGATTCAGAATTGTTGCAATCATGGCTCACGGAGAGGCTGGATGATCTTGCCCCGTGAGGCTTCCTCACAATATTGCGAAACGGGCGTCTGCCCCCTGGTTTACCGAAGCACTGGCGGCCTCACGGCGGCAGTGCAAGGTGGCAGAGAGAGCATGGCGTTCGCAATATGATCCTGCGGCAAAGTCCGCCTACAGAGCCTCTGTCAAAGCATACCATCGCAACATTCTCTCTGAAAAAAGAGGCTATTTTTCGAGGAGAATTGAGACTGCCTCCAATTCATGCAAGGAGGTATTTGCCATCGTGAGGGAATTTATGGCCCCTCGTGCTCCTTCGACTCAGGTACCCCCCACGGAGGCATGGGTGAGTGCCCTTGCCAATTTCTTCACCTCCAAGATCAAATTGATTCAGGACTCTTTTCCCCTGAAGGGGTCTGAAGTTTCTCACTATTCAGAGGGTGTCTCTGTTTTAACAGCTAGTGCAGACCCGGTTCTGGCAGCCTTTCCACCACTTTCAGTTTCCTCGTCCTTGGACCTGATGGCCTGCCTTAAATCAGGATCACCTCTTGACGCATGCCCTGCCAAATTTTTGGCTAAGATGGCTGAAGTCATTAATCCCATCGTGAATCCTATTCTGAACCGCTCTCTGAGTGAGGGTGTGGTCCCTCAGGCCTGGAAGCAGGCGATGATCATCCCTCTGCTTAAAAAGCCCGGCCTGGACTCGGAGGTGCTGGCTAATTACAGGCCTATTTCGCTTCTGCCCGCCTTTGCCAAGATCCTCGAGAAGCACGCGCACATGGTACTCTCCGATTATCTGGAATCCCATGATCTATTGCACTCCACCCAATCCGGCTTCCGTTCCAACCTGAGCACCGAAACAGCGCTCCTGGAAGTTTCGGAAGCAATTAAGGAGGTGCTGGATTCAGGAGGCAAAGCGATGCTCGTGATGCTCGATCTGTCGGCGGCCTTTGACACCGTCCCCCACGAGGGTCTCCTCGCCAGACTTTATGAGATCGGTCTGAGGGGGACGGTGTTCAGCTGGTTTTGATCATTCTTGGCTGGCCGTCGACAAACGGTCTTGGCCTCCTCCAGCTCCGCCGAGATGCCGTCACTGGGTGTCGGAGTCCCTCAGGGCTCAGTGCTGAGCCCGACTCTTTTTAACATCTTTATGACCCCTCTGGCGGCACTGGCGGAATCTTTCGGGGCCCAGATCGTTTCCTATGCCGATGACACCCAGCTCCTCCTTACTTGCGGGAAAGAAGCAGATTTTGATGGAGAGAGTATCCGGGGTTGCCTTGGGGCTGTTTTTAATTGGTTCCAGCTCAACAGCCTCAAGTGCAACTCGGATAAATCGGAGGTACTTTTCTTTGACTGCAGATCGGACCCAGACTGGCAGGAATGGTGGCCTGCTAATATGTTTCCCCCTTCAGGCTCTTCCCAGTTAGCTAAGAACCTGGGGATTAAGATCGATAATGGCCTGACGCTGAGATCCCAGATTCTTGGTCTCACTGGCACCTGTTTCGGTCTCCTCCGGATGCTCCGCAAGTTTCTTCCTATACTACCGGAGGATCACAGGAAGATAACGGTTCAGGCTATAATCGGCTCGAGAATGGATTATTCAAATATCCTCTATCTCGGCCTGCCGGAGTATCTGCTGCAACGACTGCAGGTGGTCCAGAACTCGGCAGCACGGGCCATTTTTGGATTACCTGGCCGTGCTAGAACCTCGGGCCTCCTGCAGTCACTCCATTGGCTCCCCATCCGGAAGCGGATAGTCTTCAAGGCCCTGACCTTGGCCCATAAAGCTCTACATGCTTCAGGAGCAAAATATCTTCAAAAAAGGCTAGCTTTTTACCATCCTGCAAGGTCCTTGAGGTCGGGGTCTTTGTTTCTTGCCGTGGTCCCTCGCATAAAAAGGGCACGTATAGGAGGTCGATCTTTCAGACTGCTGGCTCCGCAGCTTTGGAATAATCTGCCAGTGACGCTGCGCAGTACCTCCAATCTGCTGGCGTTTAGGAAGGGCCTTAAAACCTGGCTTTTTACTCTGTAGGTATTAGTCTTGATTGTTAGTTAGGGATCTCCCTTTTTTTTCTGTTTTTCCTTTCCGTTATGTTGTGATAAAGGTGTGCAATAAAGCGCCGGGACACTCTTTGAGTAGCCGTGCGCTATACAAGACAAAAATAACATAACATAACATAACATTTCTTTTAACCCTTTTTTTACCCTTATCTTTCCATTTTCTCTTTCTGGCAGTTGACAGCGCCTAGATGCCTTCGGGCAGTAGTGCACTATATAAAAAAAAATCACATTTAATTTAATTCTAAAAACAGAGCAAGCCTACAGCAGATGGAACCAGTAAGGGTGGCTCTACAGTTCGGATGGGAAATGTCAAAGTCTGGGCAACAAACACCAAGAGATATAAAAGTCCACAGCTTGTCCAAAGCCGCAAATTGAACAGCAAGCAAATGAGAAATGTTGACACCAAACATTCTCATGCACTTTCAAACCATCGCTACCTCAAGACTCCAAGAGGTAACCATACCAAGATGAAAACTGGGCGTAGGGTTCTGTGGGAGTCACAGAGCTCCACATCACAAGCTGCGGTTTACTATGGAGTCAAATATTGATCTCAGAGACAGTAGTAACGTCTGCCGGTATGAATATAGACCCACAAGAGGCATGACTGCTAAGCCAATGGTAGCGCACCAGACTTGGCAAAGAATGTATTCCCAAAGAGTGTAGTACCGAAAGGGATTCAGTCCTGAGTTGAAACTACAAGTACGGATTCGGTAACTGTATGTAAATACACACTGGCTCAGCCTCAGCAAACCTCGCATGCTCCCTAGGCTGTCTCTAACATGAAAGGTTCTACCGAGCACTGCTTATGACATAGTTAAAACACCTTCGAGCACAGCCCTTCATTTAAAGAGCCGTTTTTTTCAGATACGTGACTGAAACAAACTTTGGCCAGCATAACAGTAAATGTATGTTACATGGAAAAATAACCTGCCCGTGTCTTCTCTTTTTGTAGCCCCTGCACAAGAAGTAAACATCACTTTTTCGCCATTGAGGGCTTGCAGTGCGCTGTCCAAGGTCCTGAGCACCATATGCATGTGTATAGTCATTAATAATATAGACTGACAAAAGTCATTTTACACTTTTCTAAATTGACTGACGGCGCCATTTATAATATGATTGGTGGGCCACCAAACCAACCCACTGGTGTGTAAAAGGCCTGCCCTCTGTTTGTCCGTTATCTATGTTGCAAGGCTTTTTTGCTGAAAGCGCTTCTACCAACAAAGCGGGAGCTTTTTAACCAAAAATGGTGCATGAGGGCACAGGGCTCCATTGGTGCAGTAGGTGCACAAGGCTCCATTGGTGCAGTAGGTGTAGTGGCTCCAGGTTCCTGATGAACCCACTGAACACTGACCATTACTGCATTATATCATTCAAACAGCAGCCAAGGGGGCAATTTCCTTCCTTGTACTTGGGCTCCTGACGCAGGCTATGCTACTGGCCAGGCGTTCAACTATGCCATGGCAACACCCTCGACATGTGTTTTATTAATGTAGAAATAAACCCCAAAAAGTGGTACTAATTTTTAGGTCGAGCCTATCGCAGAGCGCATGCGCTGCTCTATGGGGAGGTTTCTTGTAAGCACTCCTAACTTCCTACAGATTTCTCCGTGTGAATTTGTTCACACCCACCCATTTTATTGGCCATTGTGTGTGGCTTTCAAAAATGAAAGCACGCAAATGGCCAATGGCGGGTTATGTCCCGCCTTTTCTGTAAACATTCACTCCCATGGCCTATGTTTCTCGGGAGCAAGCATATCTATACTAATATAATAAAGAGAGAGCCCAAACCTTTGAGGCGGGTAATCTCAGGAACCACAGCACCAATCACAAGACCCAATACAGCGCTGGAAACGGCAGTTGCAGCAGAAGGACATAGGCTATACAGACGCCCACCATATATACATTTAAAAGGTAAAAGAACCGTGCCAGCAAAGTAGTCCCTTGTGGGCGTGTCTGCGTTGTGCTGTGGGCGTGTGCTGGGGGCATGACAAACACTGGGGGCGTTTGTTACGTTCCGCCCTTCATGCCATGTCTCATATCGTGTGCTGTGGGAGTGTGCTGGGAGCGAGGGAGTGTGCGGGCGCGGGATTACGGAAAAAAAAGCGATCGGTGTGCCCAATATTTCATTGTTTTTTCTTCCCAGGTTCTGTACATTCCAGCTCAGGGTGTCCACCCTGCTCCCTTTAAATACCCCTGCACCCCATAATCATAACCCACCCTTACTCCTTAAAATACCCCAACACCCTTAAACACTAACCCATCTTAACCCTATAAATATACCCTGTACCCCAAAACCCAAACCTATCCCTAAACCCTAAAAATACCCCTGTACCCCAAAACCCAAACCTAGCCCTGAACCCTATAAATACCCCTTTACCTCAAACCCCAAACCTACCCCTGAACCCTAAAAATACCCCTGTACCCCAAATCCCAAACATACCCCTGAACCCTAAAAAAACCCTGAACCCCAAAACCCAAACCTAGCCCTGAACCCTTAAAATACCCCTGTACCCCAAAACCCAAACGTACCGCTGAACCCTAAAATACCCCTGTACCCCAAAACCCAAACCTAACCCTGAACCATAAAAATAACCCTGTACTCCAAAACCCAAACCTACACTTGAACCCTAAAATACCACTGTACCCCAAAACCCAAACCTAGCCCTGAACCCTTAAAATACCCCTGTACTCCAAAACCCAAACCTACCCCTGAACCCTAAAAATACCCCTATACCCCAAAACCCAAATCTAGCCCTGAACCCTAAAAATACCCCTATACCCCAAAACCCATACCTATCCCTAAACCCTAAAACTACCCCTGTACCCCATAACCCAAAACGATATCTGAACCCTTAAAATACCCAAACACCCCAAAACATATACCTCAGTACCCCAAAACATATACCCCTATACCCATACTTACCTTATCCAAACATTTAAAAAAAAACATGCTTTTACCATTCATGCATGTACAACGAATTTCGTTGTAAATGTATGCGTGGTAAAAGCATATAAAATGTAATGCCATGCGTTATAATGGCATCGCGGAGTCATGGTACTTTCGTAATGAAAGTATGCGGAGTGATGGTATGCGGAAAGAAAGTTGCGGAATAATGGGTGTTTACCCTCCCCCAGTAAGTACATTGGTGGCACGGCGGCCCACATCTCCAGCAACATACTCATATTTTTTCACCACCGATTTGAAAAATGCACAGGTCTCTCTCATTCATGGCCAGCACCGACATACACTTTTAGACACACCTCCCGCCACAAGTTCTAGAATTGCGAACTTTAGAGCTGCGGAGCTACGTTCGAATCTCGGCATCAGCTCAACATCCTGTGATTCCAGGCAAATCACTTTGTCTACCCATGCCTACCACAAATGAATGTGTTCTTCTGTAATGTAAATTGTGCTCATGCGATGTTTTCGCGTTCGCACTATATAATATTGCAAGGAAAAATAAAGTAGGGAAACTCGAGTTCACACTAAGCATGGGCGGAAAATCCGTTACGCTCGCGGATTTTGCGGATTTTCGGTAAATTCGCAATCCGCGAGATTCGCGAATTTCCCGCAAAATCCGCAAATTCGCACCCAGCGGATTTTTTTTCTTTGCAGTGTAAGTTCGCAATTGCGAACATGTAGATGCGGCGGGCAGCAACAATCTCGCACTCGCGAAATTACAAAAATTGCAATTCTGCACAAGAAATCTACTAGCAAGCAGCATAGACCTTCTGAAAATGATGATTTTTATCAGAATAACTCTTCAGGTTGACATTTGCCTGCACTTTTTTGGATTTGAGGCCTTTTGATTTTCTTTGGATAACTTTTGGATTAGAAATCAACTTTCTCATATAAGCTTGGTGGGGCATTACAGTTGCTGTAATGCTGTTCTGCAGAAAAACGAGCTTTGCAAAAGTGAAAGCAGGTTCAAAAGTTCAAACTCATCATTAGTAACCGTTCCCTGTAGTGCTTCCTGACAAGGGCCCCTCCAGAGTTCAGTTGCTAGTTGCAACAATTGTATGACCCTGCTCTGACCCTCACAGCAGGCTCATAGAATAGCTACAAGTAGGCCACAAAGGTCCTGGAAAAAAAAATTGCACTGCAACAGAAAGCAAATTACAGATAAGGAAGCAGGTGCCAGACTGGAATTTTAAAACAGTGACACATTAATAAATCAACCCCAAATTAATTCATGTCAGTTGAAGCAGGCAGGTGTGCTTGCTTTTTCCCCCCATAATCTACAGTGATGATGAACCAGAGGGTGGCATAAGGCATTGATGTACCAGATGGTGGCATGGGTGAAACATAGGGTGGCAGGGGTGAAACAGAGGGTGCTGGGAACCTGTGATGATGAACCAGACGTAGAAACAACATAATCGTGACCGTTGCGAGCCGACATGTAAGTTCGCAATTGCGAACTGTTACAAAACCCTCGCGAACTGGCAGAAATCCTTGCGAACACAAAAAAAAAAAATCCGCGAGAATTCGCGGATTTTGCGGATTGCGAGTTCGCAAATTCGCAAAATTCGCGAACGCCAGATTCCCAAAATTCGCCCATGCTTAGTGAATGCGCACTCTTAAGTGCATCAGCAGTGCACTGTGAATCGGAGCATTTCACAGGCCTGTCAAGATAAGAAATGCTATCAAAACGAAATCCTACAAAACAATATACTACTGGCCGGCAGTAATTCATACCCGGACGACGTCGGGAAGGGCTGCTAGTATATATATATATATATATATAGATATATACATTATATAGGGTGTTATTTGTATGCTCTAATAAAATGTGTAGAATGGAATAAAAAGCCCACATGAGTCCTGTCACCTCTGAACAAGACTGTCAGACAACGCAGTTTTCTACGAAACAACGTTCCTTCTACACCTGCTATTTATACCTTAACTTTATCTCTGCTTTTGTGGATTCAGTCGAGCTGAACCTTCAGCGGGGGAGGTTGTTGGGAGGGAAAAATGCTGTTTCTGTTAATGTTTAAGCATTCACTGCCCTGCATTGCTAGGAATCAAGGCATGATCATTATGCGGGCGAACCAACTCATCATTTGTTACCTTTGGGTTCTTTTTTTTTCTTTTATTTCATCCTCTTTTCATTCTTCTCTTTCTACTTTTTATTTCATTGTTCCTTTCAGTAATGAAACACCCGCTACCCCAGCAAGTCGCCACACTACTTCCCTTCTTTCCCACAACCCTCCTACATATCATTTCACTCCCTCTGCGCTTCCTGCATACAGATACGCTTGTGCACACATACAAAATTCCTCCCACACCTCCTACATTATCTCCCTTTCCTAAAATCCGCTTTCTTGGTGTCTAGCCTTGGCATAGAGACCCTTCTGCTCTCCCTTCACTTTCACACTCTCTCTCGCACCAGCACTTGTGCCCTCTCAAAGCTGGAGTCTCTTCCCTAAACACCCACCCTGCCAGGGTCGGTGCAGCCCCCCACATTGTCCCACCAGTTATGGAAGCCAACACGTGGCCCCTCCTCCCCGGAGCCCAGATGGTGCTACACATTTATATACAGGAAGAAATTAAACATTCAAGGGGCTTCCTGTCTCTGAAGCTTTTTTCCCTTTGAGTCTCACTTTTATTACATTGACATGCCTCAGTGGGAGTAAAAACACTTTCTGGTAGTACCCGCGGAGGGTTAGTTCCACTCGAAGTGCCATATCAACATATTTATAATACTTTTGTTTTCACACATGGTACTGCCCATATTCTCCCTGATTGCCCAGACCTCAGTGGAATGAAGGCATCCAGTTCTTTCGCCTCTCATACAATTTTTGATCGCATTTCTGTGCGGCTATAAGGCTTATAAGGTCCCAAAGGCGAGACCTATTGGCTATGCCAATGCTTGTTTCTGCTTGGGTGCACCATGACTCGCATTCTAATTCAAAGAAGGAAAAAAGAACGTCGGCAGACCCTCTCTAAAAAATTGTGAACCTTCTGCTGCTCACACCGACAATCTTCCGGTCAAAGGTTTCTGGACAGCGGGGCCATCCGATGCTCCGCGTCGCGAGCTTGGTTCTTTCTGCAGCTTTGAACGAGGGGAGGAACAGCGGGTCTCACGAGCTGAAGCGCATTTAATTCAGGCGTTTCCCCCTTCCCACAAACCCTACGTGACACTCTTAATCTTTTTCGAATTCAATCAAGACCTCAGCCCCTTCACTTGTTTTAACACAACATTCTTCATAAAGGCGTGTAACAAACCTGCCTTTGTTCTTCTGGGTGTAGTTCTAACCCATCATTCTTTATCAACTGTCACCCTTTTGGTTTCCACATGGTGGTGTACTTGTGCCAGCACACGTCCATTAGACGTTGTAGATGCAGTGCTAAACCTATGCCTCACACTTCAGTCTAGTGTTTTCTGCCGCAAAGCTAGCGGGAAGGAGGCAATACCCTCTGGCAGCCCTTGCTAATAACCTAATGGTCCGCCCTCTCCTGGTTAAAAAGTCTGTTTCAGTTAGAATCAGATGTCTAGGTTTTTCAGATTACTGTAAATAAACGGAATTGAAAACAAGCATTTGCAATGCAATAGGTCTCATAATATTAAAGTTTGAGCTATTGGCATTGCTAAATAATGCAACACCAATAGCTCAAACTTTAATAATGTTTTAACGCTATAATGATTCGTACTGACCTGGCACAGTTCCATATTAAAAAAAACAGTCTGCAGGAGCTTAACCAAGAATGTTTAATATTTCGATAAGATTTCAGAACTTTTAGTTACAGATACTGTACCAAGGGCAAATCTCATTGCAACTTTGGAAGCACCTTTTTTGGATAGTTAAAAACTTCTTACAAACTGTACGCTCAACTTTACTTCATTCAACTCCAAAATAGCAACTCTATATTAAATTGTTGGGATTTCAGCTTTGACTACGTATTGTTACTCAGCGTTTATAAATATCTGAAGCCCCTACCTTCAGCTGTTACAAAAGTACTCTGATGCATACTATGGGGAATTCATTTCATATTCTGGTTCAACTAAATGCCTTTGAAACAAAATTTGTGGCACTCTTATAAGAGGCTGATCGTAAAAATCCCAATTACAAACTTCTTTCTCTGGAGAAATACAGCAGGCCTATTGCTCAAAATAATATTGATTTCAGCGGACCTGAGAGTTAGAATTTTATTTGAGTTACACTTCTTCGCAGACCATGATTTGTCATGTGAACTAAATGAGCGTACACCAGTATTGGTCCCTTCTTGAGGTTATCTCATTTCATAATGAACCGGGGAAGCAAGAGATGGGAACCACAATACACCCCTGAGCAACTTCTTTATTGTTTTAATTTATTGAATAGCCCTTTTTTAGATTTCTACACTCTCAACTAATTCAATACACAAAAGTAAATAATTTGAAACAACTCTCCCCCAAACCACCAATTCCGCTCTTCCTCAAACAAGTCGTCTGATCAACTTTTAAGATGCTAGCACATTCTATGAAAGAAAAACTAAAATTTTCCAAACCACATTTAAACAAATTCAAATTCTGTATGAAGGATTGGGATAACATTTTCTTTTTTTTTAAATTTCAAGTATTTTTTATTATTATTTTTACAAAACAGGTACATTCACATTCTCATTAAGGGTTCCGGATGAACGTACTTGGCGTTACAAGAATTACATGAAAACGTAGCTGGCGTTACAAACATTACATGATACTGTTTTGAACTCGTCCAGCTGGAGCCCCCTGTATCGTCTAGCAGGGGAAAATTAGAGATAGGATAGGAAGAAGATAGAAGTACAAGTAGTAATACTTTGGTCTGAGCCTAGTCTGGGTTTGTGACAATGTGTGGAGGCGATGCCATCTCGGGGGGACCCCGGTGAGTTCAGGGTGGATCGTATGATTCAAGGAAAATGTCTAGTGACTTCCACATCCCCCTAGTGGGTGGCCTCCAGGGTGAGGTTTGCAGTGCAGTGCTATCTGCGCCTCTGAGGTATAGCCCAAGCTTCAAGGTGCAACTGGACTCTTGCAGAATAGATCATAACATGGAAATTTGTGTCATGCAAGAGACACACCTGTTTACAAAAGACTGGGGGGCAAAGGAGCGATGGGTCTTTCTAAGTGGTTTCCCCAGCAGTAGTTGAATTACAGAAGAGCAACAAGCAATGGCAAAGCCAATAGGTTGCCGAATCCGAGTGCTATATATGTCTTTTAGAGGCAGTGCATGCGTTGTCTAGAGCCGAGACCTAATAATAAGGTATAGTTCATTGCTTACTGCTACTTACTAATAAATTGGTCTCAACTCTCCATTTAAATGCTCGGAGGGGCTGTAAAAGAGACAGGTTACAGGCCTGCATTGAAATGAATGAAGCCGGATAGGTCTGAGGGACATGTCTGTAAGAAGGAGGAAGGCAGCTCCCAATTGAAACTAACTAAGCAGGACTGGTCTGTAAGGGGGTGGTGGGACGGGGACGGCAGCTTCCCTTTGAAATGTAAGTATAGGACTGGTCTGTAAAGGGGAGGTCTGTAGAAGGGGCAGCTTCATTTTGAAATACACTGGGTAGGACTGGTCTGTAAGAAAAAGGGGTCTGTAAGAGGGGTGTGGACAGGACAGGTTCTAACGAAAAACAATGCAACAATGCACTGAAACTGCACCTCCGAGGCTGTGAGCACCCACAGTCCCCCCTGCTGCATGAGCCCTGCCGGATCCTTGCACACACACGTGTTTTCCTGCTCCTCACGTATACACACTTTGACCCTCTTTCACCAGGTCTCCATAAGCACAGATGGGCAGAGACACCGGTTTGAATTATTTTCATAACAATAGTACTAATAGGCAGCTATGAAACAGATTCTTTGTGTCATTTCACGCAAGTCAGAAGGTGCAACCCCTCAGCTTGTGCTCCTTCACTCCTTTGGGGGGGTGGGGGGAGGTGAGTGCCCTTTTGGAGGGGGGAGGGAGAGACATTGGTTAATTATACTTTATAAAAGGCTTCATGACAAGCAATAATGCCCGATTGCTAATGCACTACCCCTCTATCCTGGTTCCAAAAACAGATTCTCTGAGCTAAGGTACACCCCAGACACTAGAGCTGCACAAGTGAATATAAAACTATGATATCACAACTCTGAAATCACAAACACACACCATGGTAAGGGGGCAGTGGGGGGTACCTGTTTGTATAAAGCACACACATCAAAGTGAGGACATTGGGGTGGGGGGGCAGAGACAGGTGGTCAGTAAAGAGATGTCACACTCTGCGGGTCCTTGTACCTTCCTATGGTCCCCATGACCAGACTGTGGGAGGCACCTGCTGCTCCCTACCGCTATCCTATGCTGGAAAGCTGCTTGGGCAGGAGGGTGCAGACACAGGGAGTATCCCAAGCCTTACGAGGCAGGACAGCCCAACCTGCGGAGAGAGAAAACGGGAACGCCGACCCATACCGGAGAGGGGAGCAGCAGTGCTGCATGGGCTGCAGGGGAGGGAAGAGCCCGACAAGCAGGTGAGGAGAAGGCTTTCGTAGCCTAAGGAGAGGGACCGAGTGGCAGTACCAGGGAAGCCTGCGAGAGCAGGGGGAGGAGAGCAAGCAGCAGCAGCCAGAGAGGTAAGGGGGAGGGAGACCAGAGCAGCAGCAGGACACAGGAGTACCGAGGGAGCCGAGGGCAGGAGGGAAGAGATGAACACCAGCACCAGCTGGGCCGGGCCGAGGCTGGCGGAGGCAGCCGCACTGCGGAATAGGTTTGCAGAGATACCAAAGTGAGAACAGTGGGGGAGGTGGCTTCAGAAGCCTGCAATACGGAGGGAGGAGACACAGGAGAACGGGATACGACAGAATAAAAAATGAGAATAAGGTGCCGTTGGCCCTTTAAAATGCAGAAGTATGGCGTGTTTCTACCTACAGGTACGGTGGAATTCTTAAAACCAGCCTCGCGCCTGATGGAAAGCCCTAGACAGTTGGGCAGGGAAAAAAACACGCCTGCCAGTGGTGCGTGCACGCGCGCCACAGCGAAACATGTGCTTTCAATTATCGGGCCTGTGTCTGGGCACGATAAGTGAAACCACTAGGCCTTTGGTGCGCGTAATAGACACCAATAGGCCACGGGCGGAGCAATGCGTCCGCCTTTGGCCTATTGCGTGCTGTCTTGGTAAAAAAACACGCACGCAAAGGCCAATAGCGGGACACAAAAGAAAAAGCACATGCACGAGTGTGTGCGATTCCTAGGTCAGTCTCTGAAACCCCATTTTTACCCTACTAAATGTCTTGTGCTGCGCGAGCAGTGCTGCACACTGCAACGCTAGGGGTGAGACCTAAATATATGTATTCCAAATTGTGGGTCAAGGTGTGGCAGAGGAAAGGGGTGGAGTTACAAGGAGTATCGTTGAAAGCGGTGGAGCTTGAAACGCGGAATTCGACAGCAAACATACACATTTATTTAATAAATTGCACAGAAATTGGCAACAACGACACATGTGACAGTAAATCTGTTCTAGATAGCTTAGTTGGCCACAAAGAGGCTGCATTTTAAAATTTCTTACCACGTTAAGATACCTGCTGCAGAGATCATTGTGTGACGTGCAGTTTTGAAGGGATTGCAGGAGGAGTAAAATAACTCTAGGGGTTAACACAGTTCTTGGAAACTTCTGTCTTTTGTCCAGTCACAGTTTTGACTCAATGTAGCATTGAGCGTTAATGTACCTGAGCATTATGTAACATGCAGATAAAAAACTGGTAAATGCGCTAACACTTTGACGCTGAGATAATTTTGTTACTTCCAGTTCATAAGTTGCAAGCCTTTTAGTATAGCACAGTGATCTATTTATCGACATCAAGTAGATGCATGAAAGCTGTAAGTCATTGGTTTAAGATCTTTATTGTTTTTTTCTCAATCTGTTGTTATTCTAAGGTTGCAAAAAATGTTACTTTATGAAGTAATAAGGTTTTTTTAGTACAGGCAACCAGAATCCCTGCATTATGTTTTATATATCATGAATTAGTTTCTCCCGAACATGCGTTCTTAGCATATAATGTGTACATGCATGGATGATTTCTACACCTTGTAACCCTCATTCTCTTATGTAACATTAAGGGGTCAATTCTGATCCGGCAAAATCCCCCACGATTTACCGTACGGAGCGTTTTTCCTGTACGATTCGTACATCTACAACGTCCCCGTACGTACGATCAAGTACAATCCTAACCCAAAGCAGATCTACGTACGATTCGTACCTAACACCATACGACCAAAAAATACATACGATTCATATCCGGGTCACGCTGTACCCGCTGTCCATACGTAAACAGGCAGCAGTTTCCGGCCCAGCAAGTACGATTCGTGTCGGCGACACTCCGTACGACCCTATTGCTACGGGAGCTGAAAACGTCCGTAAAAGCAGATCCGGCCCGACCCGCACCCCGGTACGCGACAGACACGCCATGAACCCCATCGACCGTGTCATCCCAGTCCTGTACGGAGCATACGGTGAGAACAACGTACCGCAACAACGGAAGTGTACCTGTATGGTGCGTCACACGCTCGCGTATATCACCATTGCAATAGTGATACGAGCAGCACACACGCCATCAATGTTGGGGTACGGTGCGTCACACACTTGCGTATATCACCATTGCAATAGTGATACGAGCCGCACACATGCCATGAGTGTTGGGGTACGGTGCATCAGACGCTGCCGTATATCACCATTGCAATTGCAATTATGTGCCTCCCACGTACGCGCAGCGGGCGCGCCGTCTGCGCGCCGATGGCGCGCCTAAGGCAAGCCCGTCTGGGCCCGTCCGGGCCCAGCCGGCCCCAGGCCCAGTCCCTATGCCCAACTCTCCTGCTGGTCGAATAATCTACACCAGAGACAGGCTCCTCGCACTCAACCCCTCGAAAAACTCTAAGTGTAAGTACACCTACGCAGGAGAAATACCTTATATTAACTGTGACCTCTGCAATCCGGCGCCTTCTGTCTCACATTGCCACGGCCTACAGCTTGGCCTTCTCAATTGTAGGTCTCTACCTAAACACTCCCATAAAATCAACCTCCTGGTGCAGGATCACGTCATCGACATCCTCTTCCTCACGGAAACGTGGCTCACCCCCTGCTCTGACTCTGACATTGTCAATGCTCTACCACCTGGTTACCAAATCCACTCTCAAAATAGACCCCTCGGCAGAGGAGGTGGCCTGGCAATAATCTACAGAGAGCAATTCTCCTGTCGAATCAACGATGGCAATGTCGACGACTGCGAAAGTTGCCACTTTGCCTTACAGATATCTCCTGCCACCTCACTCTCTGGTCTACTGATATACCGTCCGCCGGGAACCCCAGCCAAATTCCCGGGTGCTCTTGCTGACACAGTCACCCAGACGGCATCTACCACTCCCAATTTTCTAATCCTGGGGGACTTGAACCTCCATCTACTAGACCCCAAAGACACAACTGCCTCCGAACTCCTCCTTGACCTTATGTCATTTGGTATCCGACTAGTCAATCTAGAGCCCACCCATGACAAAGGACACCTTCTGGATCCAGTCCTCACTAACATCTCTGACCTCAAAACTCTCACTCCTCTTCCCCTACCCTGGACAGACCACTTTTTTATACCCATTCACTGGCCCCTTTCTGTCCCACCTACCCTTCCGTCTAAAACCCGGGTTACCGAACGACGCTGGCGCAGACTCTCGCCAGAAGAATGGGCTGCCACACTCAGGATCACTACCCCCCCCTTAGCTTCCGACCAAGTCACCGCAGATAGTCAGCTTAACTCCTGGCTCACCCACTCATTGGACAATCTTCTCCCTAGTACCACCACCTTGAAAAGAGTCAAAAGAGTGAACCCGGCTCCCTGGTACACTCCTGATCTTAACCTCTTACGGAAGGAGTGCAAAAGAACAGAGCGCACATGGAGAAAGTACAAATCCACAGATAAAAAAATCGCCTTCTGCACCGCCATGAAAAACTACAAACTAGCCTTACGCAACGCCAAAAGCACATTCTTTGAGGAAAGGATAAAAAACTCATCCAGCTCCGCCAGGGAAACCTTTACCATTTTAAAGGAATTACTCAAAGTTCCAGATCCAAGATCAGAGAAACCTCCAGACTCCAACACCTCGGAAGAGAAATGTATTAATCTAGCCAAATTCTTTGATGAGAAAATCCAGAAAATTCTCACCTCCCTACCCCCTGTCGACCCCAGTCTTACTGAGGAGGGTTGCACCAACTCGGCCCCAACTACCGCCCACCTAAACTCTCTCGGCCCGGTTACCTCTGAAGAGGTCCTAACTACGCTAGCGACAATCAAAAGCGGCTCCCCTAGCGACCCGGTGCCCTTACGCATTCTAAAAAAAGTGGCCCCCACAATCGCCCCCCCACTAACTGACCTCATCAACTCATCACTGCTCCAGGGAAAAGTCCCCCCCAATTGGAAAGCGGCCGTTGTCAAGGCGCTACTTAAAAAACCTTCACTCGACCCCCTGGACATGGCCAACTATAGGCCAATCTCCCTCCTCCCCGGAACCAGTAAAATTACCGAAAAACTAGTCAACAAAAAGCTCTCGCAGTTTCTAGAGACTAAAAACCTGCTTAGAAACTCGCAAACAGGTTTTCGCCCGGGACAGGGCACGGACATCGCCCTGCTTGCGGCAGTGGAGGAGGCCAGAACCATTTTGGACGCAGGAGGATCAGTGGCAGTGATCCTCCTGGACCTCAGTGCAGCCTTCGACACTGTCAACCACCGGGTCTTAATCCAGCGACTCAAAAACATCGGGGTGGACGGCACCGCCTTGGCCTGGTTCGCATCATTCTTGGACCAGCGCTCCTTCCAGGTTTGGGAGAACGACACCCGCTCCCCCGCAACCCCCCTTCAATGTGGAGTGCCCCAGGGCTCGTCATTAAGCCCGACATTATTTAATGTCTACATGTCCCCATTGGAGGAGGTGGTCATCCCATTCGGAGTGAAAATTATCAGTTACGCCGATGACACTCAATTAGTGGTGTCTCTATCTCATCCCAACCAGGAACCATCCAACCTCCATAGCTGCCTCTCAGAAATTCAAGGATGGATGAATAGTTCGTCGTTGAAACTCAACGGATCGAAGACAGACATTCTACTCCTGGGCCAAAAGGGACTTTCCCTCCCCCCTAACATCTGGCCCCCATGTTTAGGCGAACCCCCAGCCCCCAAGACCGAGATCAAGAGTCTAGGAATATGGCTCGAAAAAGATCTGTCCTTCAAGACCCAAGCCAAAAAGATCGCTGGGACCTGCTTCGGGCTCCTTAAATCTATCAGGAAGATTTTGCCCCTACTCCCCCCTGTCTCCCAGAAATTGCTCATCCAAGGCCTCATCCTGTCAAGGCTGGACTATAGCAATGCCATCTACCTGGGTGCCCCCAAAGCAACCTTTAACAAACTGCAAAGGATCCAGAACGCCGCAGCTCGGATCCTTACGAACACTCCGGCCAGATCCTCGGCCAAACCAGCGCTGAAACATCTTCACTGGCTCCCAGTGAGAGATCTAGTCAAATTTAAGGCCCTCTGCCTGTCCCACAAACTCCTGCAGGACAAAGGCCCTCCCATCCTTAACAAATTTATCAGGCCCTACAAAGCCACAAGATCCCTTCGCTCTGACCACGAACACCTTATCACCACTGTTAGAGTGAAGAGGGCACGCACTGGCGGACGGCGTTTTTCTGTGAACGCATCCCGCCTGTGGAACACTCTCCCCCGCTCTCTAAGGATGGAACCAGACTACCTTCGATTCAGAAAACTTCTGAAAACCCACCTGTTCCCCTGATTTCCTCCCTACGTCACCCTCTAGACTGTCCTGATCTTAGCGCTGGGATGCTTACGGGTTACTACGCGCTTTACAAAACCCAAATAATAATAGTGATATGAGCCGCACACACGCCATGAATGTTGGGGTACGGTGCGTGACATCTGAGGGGTGGGTGGATATGACTCCCAGCAGTGCCCAGACACATGAGGGGTGGGTGCACAGGACTCTCAGCAGTGTCCAGACATGAGAGGGGTGGGTGGATATGACTCCCAGCAGTGCCCAGACATAAGAGGGGTGGGTGGATATGACTCCCAGCAGTGCCCAGACATAAGAGGGGTGGGTGCACAGGACTCCCAGCAGTGCCCAGACATGAGAGGGGTGGGTGCACAGGACTCTCAGCAGTGCCCAGACACATGAGGGGTGGGTGCACAGGACTCTCAGCAGTGCCCAGACATGAGATTGGTGGGTGCACAGGACTCCCAGCAGTGCCCAGACACGTGAGAGGTGGGTGGATATGACTCCCAGCAGTGCTAAAAACATGAGAGGGGTGGGTGCACAGGACTCCCAGCAGTGCCCAGACATGAGAGGGGTGGGTGGATATGACTCCCAGCAGTGCCCAGACACATGAGGGGTGGGTGGATATGACTCCCAGCAGTGCCCAGACATAAGAGGGGTGGGTGGATATGACTCCCAGCAGTGCCCAGACATAAGAGGGGTGGGTGCACAGGACTCACAGCAGTGCCCAGACATGAGAGGGGTGGGTGGATAAGACTCCCAGCAGTGCCCAGACATGAGAGGGGTGGGTGTACAGGACTCCCAGCAGTGCCCAGACACATGAGGGGTAGGTGCACAGGACTCCCAGAAGTGCCCAGACATGAGAGGGGTGGGTGGATATGACTCCCACCAGTGCCCAGACATGAGAGGGGTGGGTGCAAAGGACTCCCAGCAGTGCCCAGACATGAGAGGGGTGGGTGGATATGACTCCCAGCAGTGCCCAGACACATGAGGGGTGGGTGGATATGACTCCCAGCAGTGCCCAGACATGGGAGCGGTGGATGCACAGGACTCCCAGCAGTGCCCAGCAGTATGGGGGTGGGTGCAGAGTTACAGGGGGGGCATTATCATCATCATACAACAACTACATGGGTGTATATTTACATCCCTAACCTGTGACAGTCCTGATAGTGCCATAGCAACACATCACTTACAGCAGTGTCCCACACCAACGGGGATGGATTTCTGTCACACACTGCGTGACACACCACATGTGGTTGTGATGTCAGATCCCACATGCATATCCACCCATGGAGGTTGCAGGCAACCTACACACCCTACCATCATGACTCAATAGTGTATAGTCATGTAACAACTCACCAAACAAATAGAGCAAAAAGGAAAAACACACTGTCATGTATATCCCTGGCCTGATATGAATGACCAGGTGGTGAAACATGTACTCTTTCATGGAAGGAACAGGGTTGAAACCCCTTAGATACAAAGCACTAAATTGTGAGTCTTGTGCACAAATACCCTGCATAACATATCCAAACATAAGGGTAAGGCTGTGATCATACATCTGCATAGTGTGAAAAAGGCTGATGGTGTCCATGAAGGCATTTCTACATACTACAAACACAGGTACAGTGAGTAGCATGGATGGCACAGACTAATGAGCAGAACTCATTTGTGAGCAGGCATGGCCATTGCTAAAAGGAATGTTCAACAAAATAGGAAATCTGCATACAAGTCAGCACAACAATTGTGCAACTGTCTGTAGTGAAGATCTCATGTGTCACTGAGGAAGGGACACTCTTTGGGACAATGTCTGTAGGCAAACTGAACACACACAAACAAAGATAATTCACAGCTACATTGTGATGGCACAGAGATACCATGGTCCACCTCATTACCATCATAAAATAGGCATCTTTCACAATACCAAAACATTACCATGACACCAACTCCTAGGCACACAGCACCTAAAGCAAGTACCTGAAATTCAATAGTTTGGAATGAAAAATAAAATGCTTTATTCAGCTCCAAAAGGAAAATTAGTTCAGAAATGAGTCCCGGCTCAAAGAAGGCCAATGGCCAGTCCACAATAATGTCTTTTTTGGTGGTAAGTTGGGGAGGTTGTCACCCCCAAACTTGCCTGCACATGATGGACTTAAACGGTTGTGGACCCATGGGGGGCATCATCTGGGTCAGTGACCGGCACCGCAGGGACAGTAGAGGGAAGGGTAGGTGTTGTGGGTGCAGGGGGGGAGGAATCCTGCTCAGTGGCTTGTGCAGCGCCAAAGCTGGAAAGATATTCAGTGCTGCACACTGCTACCAGTTCAGCCAGACCACCACCTGCACCCGGGGACACAATGGGAGTGGAGGTAGAGGGCTCTGAGTTTTGTGGACTTTGTCTGTGTCTGCGTGCCTGCCGTCTGACCCCAGTCCCTGTGGGTGTGCCTGGATCCCCCTGAGATTGTGTGCCAGGAGATCTGCGCTTACACTTCCGTGGTGGTGTGCTGGGTGGCTCTGTTGGTGTGCGTGATCTTGTGTGCCTGCGTGTTCTTTGGACAGGTATGGGAGAGGGGGATGTGGATGGGTCTGAAGTAGTGGGGGGGGACTGACCACTGCAGGAGGGCAACTGATGCTGTCAGTGAGGAGTCCATGGACGATAGAATCCGACGTTGGTCAGACATGTTAGCTGACATGCCCTCCATGAATGACAACACCTGTGTCAGTATCCGAGTCTGGCCATGGAGGACAGTCAGCATTGATGTCTGACGAACATGAATCTGCTGGAGTAGGTCCACAGACTCGGCACAGAGGGCAGCAGGGGAGACAGGCGCAGGGGCTGCGGTGCTTGGGACGAAGGAGACATGGCAGCATGGACAGAAGAGACACCAGCAACTGGAAGGGTGGAGATGGGTCTGGAGGAGGTGGGGACAGACACAGTGATGGAAGATGCTGTTGCCGCATATTCCCCCTCCTCCTGGGAGTCATAAGCCGAGCCGTCCGCATGGTAAGAAGTGTCAGCTTCCAAAGGTCCGGCCGCCTGACTCCCCTCACCCTCTGTGCCACTGGCTCCCTTCGACTCTCAGCGCTGGTGGCACTGCGGCTGGGTCCCTCCTCCTGGTCCGAACTCATGTCTCCTCCTGTGTCAGTTGATGATGTTGTTGGCAAGGAGAAGAAACAAAAATGCATCCGTCACCTGTACACATCTGATACATGAGCACAAAATCAGTTGGGCACATTGCAAATCATGGCATGCATCATGAGAACCAGCCACATTACTCAGCACATATTTAAGACTAGTACTGCACAGTTGGTATAGACACAATGCTACTTGGGCACAAGGATCCAAATAACAGACCAGGCCACAACTTGAATGAGAGTCACACTGAGGAGCTTATGTTTGTTTACAGGAGAGCTGATCTATACAATGAAGTTATGCCACCTCAAGTTGACAAATAAATAAACAGTTGTGTTGCCCCTCAGGGCAAACGAACACACCTCACTCCCCAAGGTGACACCACACCCAGAGCCCAGGAAGTACTGTTTGGTGAAAACAAATGTCACGAATTCTTGGCATCTTTGGACTCAGCATACTTCACACATTCAACATGTATTGCATATGCAAATTAGCCATCTTGTGAACATAACACTTAGGTGCCTGCATGAAAGATCTCTCACAAGGACATGCACACAAACAACATAGACACATTCATTGAAATAGCTTGCACACTTTAAGATGAAACACTGTTAGAAACAAATGGCGTGGACCATATACCATATACATGATGGATTGACACACATTAGTCTGTACAATTGACACCAAAGGAGTCTCAAGCACTCAAGACCACTGTGGGGACATGTCTATGGAGATCAAGGCACACCATTAATCACTAACACTGGCATCCTTCCAAAGCTGCCTGCTTATTCCAAAACATTGCAAATGTTGTTTGGTGTGCACTACCTTGTGAGACAACTATAATGCAGACACATAAGTGTAACCTACACAATTTGTCATATGAACACATTTCAAACATAAACAAACAAGTGTTGGGAGTGCCAAGGTACATTCATCATTGTGAGATCACTTTAAATGTGTCACTCCTCACAGGGGCATCTATCACCAGATCATACAGTTGCTAGCACATAACACACACTCGCTGTCATGTGAAGTGGCCCACATGTCCCAAATCAGGACAATGCTTAAGCTAATGTGCCTGCAATTGTGAATAACAAAATCATTGCTGCATCATGGACACACCCTTAACCACATGGAAAATGTGAACACAGTAGTGTGCACACTTAGACAAAACAGCGTTGCACCACAACTACATACATGTTGCAAAAATCTTTGAGGCACAATCATCTCTGTAAGCAAACAACATAGCCTGTAAAGCCCCCAATGACAGCACTGTCCAGCATCACAGGGGAAGTGCATGGTGATAACTCTATCTCACAAATCACATCCACAGCTCACAGCCAAAACAGGCAGGTCCATCACAACTCTCCTGCACAACACCACCATCACTCAGTTAATGTGATTGATACAGCTCAAGAAGTGAAAACTCTGAATCAGGGTAACAAAAACTGTGCAGCAACTTTTTTTTAAAGTAAACCAAGGTCACCTTGTGTGGCTGGCAATCCATATTAGTCACAAACAACCAGCAACAGATTCTTGTGAATAGGCACAAAGGCACTGCCCAGTGTGAGTATGCACAAGCCAAATCTTGTATCCATGGCCAGTGTAGTGTGCACATGTAGCTGACACATGATAAATACAAACTATGAAAGGGACCAATGCCACTGAGGCAGACCCATGCTGAACACACATAGAATGGGCACAGTATTGGATGACACACATGATTAGGAGGCCAGGGTGTTGCAGGGGACTGTAGTGGGCACAAAGATCAGTGGGCCTAGAAATTGCTAACTGTCTCATGATTAACCGTCTTGTCACTATGCATATCATGAAAATGATGTACATCATGTATGAGTACGCAACATGGGTCATGCATGCCTCTAGGGTGTGCATTTTAAACAAAATGCAGCGTATGCACAAGCCAAATCTTGTATCCATGGCCAGTGTAGTGTGCACATGTAGCTGACACATGATAAATACAAACTATGCCAGGGACCAATGCCACTGAGGCAGACCCATGCTGAACACACATAGAATGGGCACAGTGTTGGATGACACACATGATTAGGAGGCCAGGGTGTTGCAGGGGACTGTAGTGGGCACAAAGATCAGTGGGCCTAGAAATTGCTAACTGTCTCATGATTAACCGTCTTGTCACTATGCATATCATGAAAATGATGTACATCATGTATGAGTATGCAACATGGGTCATGCATGCTGCTAGGGTGTGCATTTTAAACCTCACACTCCTATGTTGAGACCCATCATCAGTGCAAACAAATATGAAGGCCAAACACAGTGCACAGGTCGTGGCACAGGCACGGTACAACACATGTCACAGACCTCCCTCCCACATGATGCACTACTCAATGTGCAGTCTAGTTACCTTACACCCGAGAAGAACATTTGCAAAATGAAAAAAACACTAACCAGGGGACACATGTGGAGGAGGGGAAGGGATGGAAAAGAGCATCAGCTGAATATGGAGAATTGAAACTACAATGCACAAATAGCCTGTCTGACCAGACCCCCCACCTATGAGAGTGTTTCCAGGCTTCAGAGCACCTCAAGTAGCATGTGACACACAACACTAAAAACAGACATGTACCTACCCCCTCCTTGCTGCTGTCTCTCCTGCAACTGCCTATGGGGGTCTAGAAAGACCACTTCCAGGACCCGTAGCATGTGGGGGGTGAGGTGACGGCTACCACCATGCCTGCGTGGAGGTGACAGCTTCAGCTGGTCCCGGGCGATACGCCGGGTCCATCACCGGATGTCCTGCTACCTCTTCCTGATCTTGTTCAGCCGCCGGCGAGGGCCCCCCACAGACCTGACAGCCCTGACAACGTCCAACCAGATCTCCCCCTTCTCGTAGGGAGTTACCTGTCAGGAAGACAAAGTGAAACAACATCACTACACCTGCTCCATGTCCCAGAGACACACACTTGCACTACATTGATGATGTGAACAGGGCATAGGATGCTGACAGGACTTGCATCATTGTCCATGTGACTTTGGCCTGTGGGCAAACCCAAATGCACTACATGCCTTTGAAAGGCAACAGATGGCATAATGGGTGCAACACACTCACTGATCATGGCACACACTGTACGACACATGCAACTGCAGGGTGTGGGACAGCACGTGACATGTTGTCACATATCCCACTACACCTAAGAACCCTCAGCAGACCACACATACACATCCTGGCACATATCACTCGCCTGTCAGTGTCAACAGTGTATACAACCCTCACTTTTCACATGTCACACTTGACAAAGAGGTGCCACAGGTGTTGGGCTAACTGTGCAAGTCAGGCACATAACATTGCATACTTGTCACATCAGATGGATACAGCTGCTGCATACGCCATGCAGCTTTGGTGCAAAACATCACATACACATTCGCCCAGGTGACAAGGAACATTCACACTCTTCAATGTCCATGCGTTTAAACACAGCATTTGTACAACATCACCACAGGTCCCCAAAAGCCATAAACATCAGTGAGTACATTCAGCTATCACTCTGGGGGGAACACTGTTACACCTCAGTAAATTATGGCAAAAAAAACTGCAAGGTGTGGCACAGCAGAATGTGTCATTGAGTATGCATTGAATGTCACAGTGAGCATAATGCAAGTGAGGAGGAAACACACTTTAACTACATCATGCTCTGCATGGGAGACACCACAATGTACACACCCGGAACTCACTCCAAACCACATTGCATGTCTGTTCCACAAATACACAATGGCTGTAGTGACACTCACACAACAGGTGCTTATTCAAAGTTAGTGCAGTCATCACTCACCTGCTCCCATGGTCTCCCATACAGCTTGCTGTAGTGTGGTAGGAGAGCATCCAGCAGGGCCTGGTTCTCCTCCTCACTGAATGCTGGTGCCCTCTCCAAGGTAAGCAAAATCAGAGTCCAGGGAATGCAGAGACAGCAGCAGTGTGGTCCACTCCAATGTTGTGCAGGCAAGTGCCCTCTCACAGCCACATGCAGCCTTAAATCAGTGCTGCTGAGGGGCTTTCAGTCTCAGGAGTACAGTGTGATAGGCCAGATTACTTAGCATCCTACGTTTCATCCAATCACTTTCAACATAAGGCCCTGACACACATTTGCATGGTTCAAAATTTGAGCTTCAGCTCCACAACAATTTAGCAACATTGTATAGTTTTGCCCAACTGACTTTTGCAGGACACCTGTAGCACACACTCAAATTTCAGTATCCATGACAACCAGCCTGCATTCTGGCCCTACTACTCATCCCCTAGGTGTCCCCTATGTATTTTTTGGGATCCACACACATGTACGGTGTGTTTCACGTCGCGTATGCCACCTTTTTAATTGTGAAACGAGGCGCACACTCGCACGCAATGTCGGGGTACGGTTCGCTCACATATGGCACGATTACAATCGTGAAACGATGCCCACACACGCACGTAATGTCGGGGTACGGTTCGCCCGCG
Organism: Lissotriton vulgaris; assembly: GCF_964263255.1. Taxonomy (NCBI): domain Eukaryota; kingdom Metazoa; phylum Chordata; class Amphibia; order Caudata; family Salamandridae; genus Lissotriton; species Lissotriton vulgaris. The sequence continues at coordinate 627,403,119 of NC_141687.1, forward strand.
TATGCACCATCTTAATTGTGAAACGATGCACACACACGCACGTAATGTCGGGATACGGTTCGCCTGCGTATGGCACCATGTTAATCGTGAAACAATGCGCACACACGCAAGTTATGTTGGGGTACTATGCATTTTACACGGTGCGTTTCACACGCTGATGAGAATGCAGGGGTACAATGCGTTTTACACAGTGTGTTTCACACGCTGATGTGAATGCAGGGGTACGGTGGTTTTACACAGTGCGTTTCAGATGCTGATGTGAATGTAGGGGTACTGTGCGTTTTACACGGTGTGTTTCACACGCTGATGTGAATGCAGGGGTACAGTGCATTTTACACGGTGCGTTTCATACGCTGGAGTCAAAGCAGGGGGACGGAACGTTGCAAACGCTCACGTATGGCACCATCACAATAGTGATACGAGGTACACACATGGCAGGGATGTAGGTGTACGGTTAACACAAGGATGTCTATCAAGTTCTTGTCATTGCATACTTACATGAGCAGGCCCTAGGTGTGCCAGGCACTGATATAGCACAGGGCATCTGATCTTGTTGGACAATCGATATGTGATGACCTGTTGACACATGTCATGTGCGATGGGGCACTATGTGGTACACATCACCTTTCCACTTGTCCAATATGTATCATCATGCACATGTTGTCATGCACATCAACACTGGGATGGCACAGTCATCACTACGGGCACCTGTCTCATGATGCCAGGGACCGTGGCACCTCACTTGACAATTTGACGCTCATCATGACCCTATGTGACAATGTAATGTGTGCCGGCAGAGAGGGGTAGGTCTACCTGCGGGAGCGCGGCAAAACAGAAACTGAAAACTGAGAGGTTATACCCGCAGCTCTACCTGCCGGGTACTGTTGTTGTAGCTCACCCAACCAAGATAGGCAATTGCAGCACAACACAGGTATTATTTTTGACCCTTTACACTGATTGGAAAAAGTCTTCTAGCTAGGTAAAGGCACCATGTAATGGTTAACAAATCACAAACCTCTTTGTTTATTTTTCTTGTTCCTGAGGAATCGCTTGTCAGAGGACAAACAGCGAGAAACATACCCTGTAGTCTAGTCTCGCACTAGGGGACATTAATTCCCTACAAGCCTATTCTATCTCTCCATTTTTAATTTGGAATAAGGGACCGCTAGAATAAACCTGATCCTGGTACCCTTTACTCCAATTTTAACTTCTTCACCACGTCTAAATACTACTTGCCCCTCACCCACACTTCACCCATACGGCAGTTGGAAAAAGATCTCCGCCAAAGAGCCCCTCTTTGAGGTGTTGCCCGTTGGGTATTGAACCGCCGACCCAACGAGGAGCATTGCCGATGATGAAGCATGACACCTGCAAGGGTGTGTGAGGCCATTATATCCAACACAGTGGATACCCACGCGTTCATCCACGACATAAAGTAGTCACCAACATCCAACCTTCACTTTATTTAGGAACAGCCTGGTACTTCTTGTGTTTCAATGTAATGTGTGTGTCATGTTAAAGATTGAGTTTGCGGTTTGTGTTCCGTAAAATGCATCTGCTGTTGGTGCATCTATAATAGGTCTGTGTTGTGATTGAAATGGTTTAACATTTACGCACACCATGCCACATGTGCAATTCCAATGGCTTTTGGGTCTGATGGCATCATACATCATTGATCTCCATGCATACATGTCTGCATCGTGACAATGGCTGTGGTGTTGCGTTGTCACATGCACACCTTATTAGCAAGTTTTCTGATATGTCCAGTAGATATACCATGTGACCTGGGTGTGTGCCTTGCAGTCAGCTGTCTGTATGGGATGACAACCTTCTAATGCAGGTCTGGGGACGTGTGTCGCTCCAGTGATATCTTGCTCTGCTAACTCAGACCAACCCAGCAGCTCTTTTGTGTGCATGTAATGTTCAGTTCACAAACAACAGCTGTATCTGGGTTTTCGTTGGAGTGCCAGGAATCTGGCATATGTGTCCTGGATGTATTGCTTACGCCAAACCCCATAGTCACTTGATGTGCAGTAGCAGTGTTGCATGTGCTATGTTCATTGGTGTCGTTGTTGTCTGACAGTTGTTCTCCATTTTTCCCAAATATGTCCTGCAGGGCACTGCCTCTACCAAGGCCTTTTCCAGACTTGGAGACCATGAGGGAATGTGATTGCATCCGACGTTACAGATTCACTCGAGATTTTATTCAGAACTTGACGGCCAGGCTGGAACCACATCTCCAACCACGACACAGGTATTTGACTGCGCTGACACCAAAGCTAAAGGCAGCCCTACATTTTTTTGCTACAGGTACATTTCAATTTATCGTAGTTGATGTGGGGGGTATGTCCCAAACCATGTTCAGCTGTGTCCTACGTGATGTGTTAACTGCCATGTTAGAGCACATTGATGAATTCATCAAATTTCCAACTCCTGAAGAGTTAACAGATGTAAAGGGTGAATTCTATGCCCTGGGAGGGATGCCACATGTCATTGGGTCCATTGATGGAACACATGTGGCTTTGGTGCCACCACAGGCTCAGGAGCAGGCCTACTGCACCAGGAAACATTACCACTCAATAAATGCCCTGGTGGTATGTCTTGCTAACATGCTGACTTCACATGTTTGTGCACGTTTTCCAGGATCGTGCCATGATGCATTCATCATGAGGCATAGCAAGGTACCACAGATGATGCTGCAGCTGCACAACGATCAGGCATGTCTTATTGGTGGGTAAACTCTGTTTGTCCTGTATGTCAAATTTTTTGTTTGCTCTGATGGCATCTCATTACCCAATTATTTACATGATGGTTATTTGTAGGAGACGCAGTATATCCCAACATGCCGTGGCTGATGATAGCGCTCCGCAACCCAAGAACAGCTGCAGACCAGCGGTACAATAATGCACACGGGCAGACCAGGCGAGTGATTGAGCGAACTTTTGGACTCCTTAAGAGCCGATTCCGGTGCCTTGATAAGACCGGCGGATCCCTCCCATACACCCCGGTCAAGGTGTGTAACATCTTCATCGTGTGCTGCACGCTGCACAACATAGAAAAACCAAAGGAAATGATGGATGGAGCGTTGACAATACAAGCACTCACCTCCAGTCAACTGATCTGGGTTTAATCCATCACCGTTCTTTAGCCCACTCTGCCACCCCAGTTCAGACATGGACATATGCAAATCAGTCTGACCCTGTGCCTCATGGGAACAGTCCAGCCCGAACTGCACAACATGGCAGTTGAGAAGGCTGTGCCACTCATCCTGGATCCTGAGGAGCTGGAAGATCGACCCGTTGAGGAAGAACGGCTTGGCCACGATGAAAGTGATGAGGAGGAGGAGGATGATATCCGGAGTCAGCTCATACGCAACTTCTTCTCTTAATTGTGAGTCACTTGGAATTAGTGTGCAAGCTTGTGGCATAGAGTGGCATGTGTTGCATACTGTGTGTCCAGCTGACTGCATGTGAAGTCACTTTGATGTTTGTTGTGATGTGTCACACAAGTGATGATGTCATGACACACGCATATTCGCAATGAGTGATTTTGGAATGTACATGTATACTACATTGTGATGTTTTTTCACATGACCATGTCTGTATGGAAATCTTTTGAATGTGTCCCCTTGTGTGCCTGTCATTCCTAGGTTGCTCTGCCTGTTGCCTGTTCGTGTCATCTTAGTACTCCTGATATTCATCCTGATGATTGCAACATGTGCCGAATCAGCGTTCCATGCACAGACATGTGGAAATTTCCATTTGGGTAAGATATCAAAACAGGCTGTTTTGGGTTGGTATGGTTTGGGAATGTGTGCATGTTGTAAAACCATACATACATGTCTCATTAATATGGATCCAATTGCATGTTGCAACACTCCCATGACTGGACAGTCACCCTTCTTGACAGTCATCTGTTGTTGAGTGTTGACTCTGGTGAATGCATCAATGTGTGTAAACCTTGGGCGAGACACATTGTGGGTGTCACCAGTTGACATTGTGTGTGACATCACAACCACAGGCTCTGTGTGGAATTGCAGCCTCACTGTATGCAGCAGGATGTGTCTGGCACATCACATTAATCTTGTGGCCCAGTACAGTTTGGTTTACCTAATGACATGTTGTGAAGGTGTGAGCCAGTGTATGTCCCACATGTTCTGACAACTGTCCAGTGAGTCTGTTTGTTTGGATGCATTGCCCCTTGTGCCAGTGTGTTATGTCACTGTCACGTCGCTACATCAGTGCCGGTGGAGAACACTGCTTTGCAAGCCTTCTTGGTAAGTTGATGTTAACTTTCGATTCCCATGAAGCCAGGAATGTTGCACTGATGATGTACCAACGAAGTGCTGCGGCAAATGTAAACACTTCCGTTACACCAGTCGGTTGACATTAATCCCAGGAATCTCTTGTGCCGTGCTGCATATCCTGGTTATGGTAGGGGTGATTTAGTGGCTTTGTTCCTCATTACTCTCTGTAGAGTTTGGTCACACCTGCTTGTCATGTTTTGTATTGTAAGGCACAGTTGGAAGAGCCAATGACTGGCTCTTGCTGGGCTTCCTTGTGTTTCGATTATTCCCTTCCTCGTTGGATGAGCTAAATACGGCTCTTGCGGGTGATTTGTAACTTACCTTCATGACCCTCACTGATTCCCAGGGCTAACTACGGAGTTTTGGCTTTGTGTGAGTAGCACTGATACACATTCAATTCACTGTATTTTTGAGCCTTGTCAATACCCAGCACCATTGCACTAATATTTGTGTGTCCGCTGCGTCAGTAAGGTGTAGTTACGGCATCGTGGTATAAGTGCAAGGAACTTGTGAATCAGCCCTGTGCATTTTTTGCTTGAATGCTTCATCAGATCGGTATTTGTTGTGTTACATGACGATTGTGACAGTAGGGCACTACATTGCCTGTCCCAGCTGGCTATATTTATGTAAGGGGTGTGTGTGACAGGCCGTGCTAGTAGTTGGAGTGTGAGTTGGAACTTGGCCTCACTCATGATGTGGCTGTCCCCCCATGGAGCATGCTGCCATGACCATGGTTGTGAGTTCCTGTGCAAGATATCTGACCTTGTTGTCCTAATGTTAGTGTTTGCACTGGTCACAGGAGGGCCTTGTGCTGCATACACCAGGGCCCAGTGGCAGCTATGTTGTCAGTACTTTCTCACTCCCTGTACATTGAGCATGGTGCATGGGTGTGTACCTGGGCCATATGGGATGAGTGCATTTGGGCTTGTGCGTACACAGTATTGGTGATAGGGGTGGCCAAAGTTTTAGCTTCTTCACCATCCCCCTTGCACCCTCCTACCATCCCCCTTGCAGCCTTCTCACCCTCCCCCTTGCAGCCTTCTGGTCCTCCCCCTTGCACCCTTCTGGCCCTAAGCCTTGCACCCACCCCCATACTGTTACCCACTGCTAGGGGTCGTCATATTCCCCCACCCCCATTGTATTTGGCAGTGCTGGGAGTGATATCCACCCATCCCTCATAAGTCTGGGCACTGCTGGGAGTCCTGTGCACCCACCCCTCATGTGTCTGGGCACTGCTGGGAGTCATATCCACCCCCCCTCTTATGTCTGGGCACTGCTGGGAGTCATATTCACCCACCCCTCTTATGTCTGGGCACTGCTGGGAATCATATCCACCCACCACTCTCATGTCTGGGCACTTCTGGGAATCATATCTACCCACACCTCTCATGTCTGGGCACTGCTGGGAGTCCTGTGCACCCACCCCTCATGTGTCTGGGCACTGCTGTGAGTCCTGTGCACCCACCACTCTCATGTCTGGGCACTGCTGGGAGTCATATCCACCCACACCCCTCATGTCTGGGCACTGCTGGGAGTCATATCCAACCCACCCCTCGTATGTCTGGGCACTGCTGGGAATCATATCCACCCACCCCTCTTATGTCTGGGCACTGCTGGGATTCCTGTGCACCCACCCTTCATGTGTCTGGGCACTGCTGGGAGTCCTGTGCACCCACCCCTCTCATGCCTGGGCACTGCTGGGAGTCATATCCAACCCACCCCTCTTATGTCTGGGCACTGCTGGGAGTCATATCCACACACCCCTCTTATGTCTGGGCACTGCTGGGAGTCATATCCACCCACCCCTCTTATGTCTGGGCACTGCTGGGAGTCATATCCACCCACCCCTCTCATGTCTGGGCACTGCTGGGAGTCCTGTGCACCCAACCCTCTTATGTCGGGGCAGTGCTGGGAGTCATATCCACCCACCCCTCTTATGTCTGGGCACTGCTGGGAGTCATATCCACCCACCCCTCTTATGTCTGGGCACTGCTGGGAGTCCACCCATGTTACATGAATTGTTTGTATACTCACCAGGCTCCACGACTCCTTCAATTCCATGTACTCCCACCGGTGGTAGCAGGGCCATGACCTTCTCCTCCCAGGGCTGGGACTGTACTGGTCTGCGGGGACCACCACCTCCAGTGTACTGGCTCTGGGCATAGTCCTCATCCATCTTCCGCTTCACCATCCTCCGCAGATCGTACCACCTGGCCTGGCAATCCTTCCTGGTGCGCCTGATGGGTGCAGCAACATTGACCCTATTGACGATCCTCTCCCACAGCCGGGTTTTGTCAGCTATGCTGGTCTGTCTGACCAATGCGGCAAACAGCTGTGGCTCAACTCTGATGACTTCATCTGCAAGGATCTCCATCTCCTGGTTTGTGAACTTTGGATTCTTCTGTGCTGACATATTGTGGGGTGAATGTGATTGGGGGGGTGACGGTGTGTATGGATGGGGGTTTGTGGGTTGTGGGTCTGAATGTGAAGGGGGTATGTGGGTCTGAATGTGAAGTTGTTGGTGTGTTGTCAGTCTCTGTAGGTAAATGGGTATGTTGCAAAGGATGCTAGTTTGTGTGTGTGGGCCCTTTTTATTGGTCAATTAGTAGGTGTGGCTTAGTTTGAATTTTTGGTGGATGTGTTATAAGGGGTGGGTCTAAGTTGGGCCCTCTGTTTGCCAGTTTGGATTTGGCCAGGACATTGTTTTGCAATGTTTTGTACACAGGAGATATGTGTTGTGGTGTTGTGCGACTCGATTGCACACTCCTTGTGCTGTTTTAGGGGTACACGTGCGTTTCGTTGAGGGGGGGGTTCGTTTTGTAATTTTTTGTGTGGCTCTCTCATATGCGACGTATTTACGGGGTACGCATGCGCTTCGTTGAAGGGGGGTTTGTTTCGTACTTTATTGTGTAGCTATCTCATACTCAACGTATTTACAGGGTACGTTTGCGCTTCGTTGAGGGGGGGTTAATTTTGTACTTTATTGTGTAGCTCTCTCATACGCTATGTTTTTACGGGGTACGCGTGCGCTTCGTTGAGGGGGGGTTCATTTTGTATTTGATTGTGCGGCTCGCTCATACACAATGTTTTCCGTACAAATCGCAGTTCATACGCGACAGCGTTTTCCCGTACGAATCGCGTTCTTGGTCCCCGGTCCGGGTCGTACTTGGCTGGTCGTACAGCATGTTTACAAATCGTACGGTTCACTAGCCGAGTCTGTATCAGACGGATCTTCGCTTGTTTTTCGTACGGTTCGTAAACATTCGGACGTTTTCTTTGGAAACGGATCGTACTACGCAATTCGGACGGGTTTGTACGATTCGTACGGAAACGGCTACGAAGACGAATCGTAGGACGGTTTTCTTTCCCAATTCGGAATCGGCCCCTAAATGTACATTTGTTTCAACACTTATCATTTATTGTGCCTCTATGCGTGATGACGACCTACACTGGGATACGTCGCATTATAAAAGTATTAAATAAGGAAAAAAGGTAGGTGCTATTTGAATCAATATTTGTGTGATTACATACAGTGACAGATAAATCTTGCATTGTTACAGAGCAAGCACATCTCTTATATAAGGAGTTGAACAAAGTTAAAAACCTGCCTCCAGTAGTTTCTCTTAAGTACTTGTAAAGTGGCAACACGTTGTACCATTTTGTTTCCTTGCTTGGCATTGGAGTCTAGGAGTTAGGCTCCAGATGACTCCCAGCCAGAATGACACTGCAACAAAAGGATGGCTGATGGCCCTTTATATCAGGCCTTTGTTTTGAGCCCAGCTGGAAGTTAAAATCAGGAAGCCTCTTCACTGCCTGCCCTTTGCTGCTCTGAACAGAATGAGATAAAGTGAGGGTGCTGTTGAATTATGTCCCAGTGTTGGAAAATGACACCAGGATAAATTCAGCATGCTTCCCTGAGCCAAACAGAACCCGGATCGGGTGTGATCCCCCTACATTTCAGCACCACTACAAATTGAATTTACTAAACATGGTCTTAGCACAAATCCCCTCAATAGATTGCGTTAAGCAATCTTCCAGGTAGTAGGACTTGCAGACGATTAGGAATAGCAAATGTCGAAAGAGAAATCAGTAATCCTTAATTCCCTGAAATGTAACTTTTCAAGAGCAATGTACATAGCTGGGCTTATAGACAAAGTTCTGTTTACAATTGTGGTCTGGAAATGCCTCTTGGTGTTAACTGAGAGTCTGTTGACTGCATCCTGCAGCTAATTCATGGCACTCTTAAAGACTAGATGGTTGCAGATCTATCTGAACTTCAATGTCAGACTTCTAGAGAGTAGTATATAAGATGTGTAGACCATCATCCACCCACTGCTTAATTTGAGATTATGGTTTCCGGTGCCTGGCACTGGTGCTTAATTGCAAAAATTGGCAGTTGTGACAGTCTGCCGCCACATGGTAGCGATGTTTGTTTTATTTAGAGATAAGCACATCAACAGTTGATTACTAATTCAATATACATAAAAAATGGCAAATTACTAATAGATGACACCCAAGTCATTTTTATAGCTCTAGGGACCTGGAAAATGTTGGATTGTCCCACTTGTAAGAGGAGTATGCTTGTTGGTAGATGCTCTTGTACTGTCATTGGCAGCTCTGGCTGGGGCAATGAGTGCTGCATTCTTACAAATTAAGCACTGCATTCACCACATACATTTTTCTAGTGGAAACAGTGTGGAGGGAGTCAAAGAGGAGAATCGTTCTCTGGTGCACCTCCACTGCTTGTCGAAGATTGAAGGAAGAACCGAGTAAGACTCTATGCGAATACCTCAATTGCATACAGCCTTTGATGAGCAGCCAGTGGTGCTTACAAAAGATTTTGTGTAATGCAGCCCTATTTATTTTCTTTCACCTGTAAGCAACAGCTACATTCTGAATACACTGCAAATATTTTTTGAAACACACAGGCCTCCCAGATAAAGTGGATTACCATTGTATATACTGTACTAGATCAGATATTTCTGTAGTTTGGTAGGCCAAGGAGGAGAATTTTCAGAATCTTACAAAAGCACTTTTGTTGGAGAAACCAAAAGCTTTCCCAGGGCTAACCGGTGGTACAAGAAATGACAACGCTCGGTTTGTGGCTCAGATTTCTAACCCAAGGCCATTAATATAAAGGGTGGACTCCTGTAACATCAGGGCAGTTGGTGAAGGCACATACTCAAGGCGCTTCAACGAAGAATCATGTAGGTAGATTGTACTGCCACTGAAGTGTTAGCTTTATCGACATAACCATGCTGGCTTGAGGGACATTTGCCTTGAATGTTGGAGCTCCTGTCCTAGAGGGTCTCTTCACAGCAATGTGCAAAGGGGGGAACTTGCTCTCCTAAATTCAAGGAAACAATCATACTCGCGACCAAAAGCACAGTAGAACAGTGCCCTCCAGTCGACTATGCTCTTGTTGTACTTCTTCAAGTGGACGGGCAGTGAGGCCAGCATCTCCACCCTAAACAAGCTCCAATCACTCCTCTAGGAGCAATCACACGACCCTCCAGAAGAAATTCCTATTCATGGAAGAGAGAGACCATCCAGGGTGGCACCAGATCAGCAAACACTGGGTACTTTGTCTTGTCAGCGATTCCACATTTCAAGGCGAGCCACCTGTCTAGGCCTTCTGCTTCACTGGAAACTTGACAGGACATTATTAAATAATTTCTGAAAATAAGGCATGGGCAGTCTACTATTCAAAGGTCTGCTCGCTTTTCACTGTAACACTATTCTGTAAAGTTTTCTCCCGAACAGTATACCCAAATGGTATCGAACTTAGGTTGTCATGAATGTACTCTTCTGGATTCACTCGCCATCTCTACAGTGTAATCATGTAACTAGTTCCATAAAAAGTTATCTTCCTACATGAATTAAAGGCCTCACACCTGCAGCTAGTCTTTCTAGGTCTACGGCTCTACACGCCACTACGTCATCAGCCGCATTGCTTCTAAATTACACAAGACAGCCCATCGGGTGCTGAATTACTTGTCAATGTCTCGTAGGAACACCAAATTATCGACACCCACAATATTGTATATGTAAGTAGTGTAGATTTCCTCTTCTCAACTCCACATACGTATACATTGAAGATATATGTCACCAGTAGGTAGTTATAGTGAGGACCTAGTTTACATAGGAAAATAGTTTTTTTGTTTTGATAATAACTTTGGCACAGTTTGACGAATCTTCACAACATTTTCAAACCTAGTGTGTCAGTCAATTCGGTTGTTGTCTGGAAAGGTTTGGGGTGATCGGTTAAGTGGGGGCCAAGAAAAAGTTGGGGGTCCCCAAATACTTTTTCCAAATGTAATTTCCCATAGGGATTTGAACACGACTACAGCCCGAACAGCTGAACAGAATTACACCAAATTTGGCAGAAAGCTAGATCTTGGTCCGGAAAGATTGTGTTTTGTAATTTGGTGTAAATCTTATCAGTAGTTTTGTGGTTATTAAAGAAAAAAGATTTATTTATGTCTAGGGATGCGATTCAACAAATCTCATGGCGAGATCTGATTGGCTGCCACCACTTCAAGCAAGAAGTGTTGGCAGTCATCTTGAGACTCGTGACTTGGCTCGAGTCCCAAGAAAAACATAAAATAAAAACACAAGGGGGCAAGGTAGGAACATCCTGACTCCCTAGGCTTGGTGGTGGGGTCTCTGCTGGGGACAAAAAGTTGTTTTAAACATTTTGCCACAAATCCGCGGAGGATCCATGACAAAAAAAGAAAAAGCAAAAACCAGTGTGATTGCCAGCGCTTGTTTTTTTTTTTGTCTCAGGAGGATTGATAAACAATATTATAGGGGATGGGGATGTACGAGCCCCCATCCCCAGGCTGATTTCTGCCCTGGGACCTCATCCCCCGGGGCACCGGCCTTATTATATGTAACTTGGACAGTGGGCACGAGACCCCCTCCTGGGCCGATTTCAGCTCTAGGAACCCCATCCCCCGGGCGAAGTAGAAAAAGGGAAGGGTGCACGCAGCCCCCTTCCACGGGCTGATTTTGGTTCCGGGGACCCCATTCCCCGACTGTAATAGTAATGGAGAGGGGGGCACGGGCCCCCCTCTCTGAGCCATTAATGGCCCTGGGTACCCCATGCTACAGGGCTGGCTCCTGCTATGTGACGTGGTGCCCACCTCCTGGACTTAGTGATTTCCCTGCCTGTACTGGTGTGAGCAGGGAAACCTGTGTTTTCTCTTGCTTGGTGGGAGCAATTTCAAAGCTCCCACTAAGTGAGAGCAAAATCTAGGTCCCCTCCCAGCTGGTAGGAGCAGTGATGCGGGCAGGGAAACAGATCTGAATATTGCTCTACGGGCAAGAGCAATGTTGGCTCCAGCTGGATGCAGGGAGCTGGCTGGGGCCACAGGGGCATTAGGGTTACCTCGTGCCCCTCAACGAGGAGATGGAGGGTGCCCTGGGTGGGCACCAGGGCACCCACCCTTTGTTGGCAGGCCCCTGGTCATGGTGTTCCCGGGATCAAATCGACCCTGGGAGGGGGTCACGTGGCCTCCTTTTCTTTTAATTGGCTGGGTCTCTGGGTGATGGGGTCCCTGGGGACGATATTGGCCTAAGCTGTCTTGTCTGTGATACAAGGGATTACAGTCAGCTCTGTTCATCCATTAGTTTGTCCGGTGCCATTCACATTTTATATCCCCACTAAAACCTCATGTAACTATGGATCAACCCACTTTAAACATTGTCTCTTTTCATGGTGAATAAAGGCATTTTGTTTCTGTGCATGTGCAACTCCTCCTAAAATGTAGTCCCGTGCATGCAAGGGATGTGGAATCAATCTTCTTTCATTTCTGCTTTCATTTGTGGAGAAGTGTGGCTCACTGGTTAGAAACGGCAGACCCTGAAGCAGAGGTCGGCCCGGGACCAGGGTTCAATTCCCGACGCGGCAGGGTCTTGGGTCAATGTCTGCGGGCTCGATAATTTTCGCCTAGGTGCCTACGCTAACCATGGGTCCCACTCTGCAACTCTGGGCAATAGCTTGCTTAAGCTCCAAAACGGCCCTAGCAGCGCCGGGGATGCCTGGCTTCACCTTGGGGGTGCCCTCTCACAGGGAAAGCCAGGATGGGTTCCCCAGCGGTATACAGCGCCAGGATGCCCCGAGTGATGGGGTAACAGTGCGCTTTACAAGTATACATACATTTACATTTACATTTGATGTATTTATCACATTTGTTTTTGAAATGAGCTATTTTCAAACTTTTTTTCAAATATATTTAAGACACCTTTTGATTGGTATGCAGACATAATATTGATTTTTTATTATCGACCTACACTAATATTGAATTTTAAATATCGTAGGGACAGAATATCGATGTCAAGAATATCTGTGACCAGAATATCTACCTTAAGGTAAGTAAAATTGTTTTTTTATATTGAAGTAAGTAATATCGAAATAAGTAATATAGAAGTAAGTAATATTGTTTGCAAAAATATAGTTGTTAATATGATCGATATGTGTATTAGTGTTAGTATGTATTTTATATCTATGTGTTTTAAACGTTTTTTGCAATGTTTTTTAATTATTTTTAAATAAATGTAGGAAATGTTTAGAAATTAGTATTTTTTTTTAAGTAAATTTTGCGTTTTAGTATCAGAGTGGGTTTGGGTTTATAGGGGAAATGGGTGGGAAGTAATTTAAGTATAATTATTAATTAATATTTTTTATTTATTGTTATTGATTATTATGCCAATTAAGTATTATTGTTAATTCAATTTTATTAATTGATTAATTAATAATTATATTATTTATAATTAATTTATTATTGTTTTTTATGTATTGGTATTGGTAATTAATTTGTTGTTAATTCATTATTATTTGGTAATTAATTTTTGTAAATGTTTAATTGATAATTAAATTAAATGCATTATTTTTATGTGTAGTGGGTTGTGGGTTTATAGGGGAATAGGGTGGGAAGTAATGTATTATAATTATGTACATTTACATTTTTATTAATTGGTATTGATTATTAATATATTGTTAATTAATTTTTCATTGGTAATTAATTTTCATTAATGGATTAATTGATAATTAAATTAATTGTGTTATTTTTTATGTGTAGCGGGTTGTGAGTTTTTAGGGGAATAGGGTGGGAGGTAATTTAATGTTATTTAAGTAAATATTAATTTAATTTTATTGGTATTTATTATACATTTTTTGGTTAATGATTTATTAATATGTTATTAATTTTACAAAATAAATTAATTAATAAGCATGTTAATTTAACCCATACGCTATCCTACATTTTCCACACTGTTACACTCACTGGAGTTGGAATATTAATTTTTACCCCTACGCCACCCGACATTTTCCGTTCTGTTGCACTCACTGGAGTGGGAATACACATTTTTGCTACTACACTATCCAACACTTCCCCTACTGTTGCACTCACTGGAGTGGGAATAGTGATTTTTACCCCTACCCTATCCAACACTTTTCCTACTGTTGCACTCACTGGAGTGGGAATAGTCATTTTTACTAGTACGCTATCCAACACTTTCCCTACTGTTGCACTCACTGGAGTGGGAATAATAATTTTAACCCCTACGCTATCCAACTCTTTCCCTACTGTTGTACTCACTGGAGTGGGAAAAGTAATTTCTACCCCTATGCTATCCAACACTTTCCCTACTGTTGCACTCACTGTAGGGGGAATAGTAATTTTTACCCCTACGCTATCTAACACTTTCCCTACTCTTTCCCTACTGTTGCACTCACTGGAGTGAGAATAGTAATTTTTATTCCTACGCTATCCAACACTTTCCCTACTGTTGCACTCACTGGTGTGGGAATAGTAATTTGTATCCCTGCTCTATCGAACACTTTCCCTACTGTTGCACTCACTGGAGTGGGAATAGTAATTTTAACCCCTATGCTATCCAACTCTTTCCCTACTGTTGCACTCACTGTAGGGGGAATAGTAATTTTTACCCCTACGCTATCTAACACTTTCCCTACTCTTTCCCTACTGTTGCACTCACTGGAGTGAGAATAGTAATTTTTATTCCTACGCTATCCAACACTTTCCCTACTGTTGCACTCACTGGTGTGGGAATAGTAATTTGTATCCCTGCTCTATCGAACACTTTCCCTACTGTTGCACTCACTGGAGTGGGAATAGTAATTTTAACCCCTATGCTATCCAACACTTTCCCTACTGTTGCACTCACTGGAGTGGGAATAGTAATTTTAACCCCTATGCTATCCAACTCTTTCCCTACTGTTGCACTCACTGTAGGGGGAATAGTAATTTTTACCCCTACGCTATCTAACACTTTCCCTACTCTTTCGCTACTGTTGCACTCACTGGAGTGAGAATAGTAATTTTTATTCCTACCCTATCCAACAGTTTCCCTACTGTTGCACTCACTGGAGTGGGAATAGTAATTTTTACCCCTACTCTATCCAACACTTTCCCTACTGTTGCAGTGTTTGGAGCTGGAATAGTAATTTTATTCCCTCTGGCGTCTAATATTTTTTTTATTATTTTAGTTAATGTAGTATATAATTAATTTTAAAAGATAAAAATAATTGTAATTTTTTTTATTTGTTATATCTATTTATTTTTTTTATTTTATTTATATTATTGATTTATGTATATAGATGTATTTGTAATTTATAAGATATTTTTAAACAATGTAAAAGTTATTAAAATAATTATTAAACAATATTATTAAGTAAGTGTATATATTATATATTATATGTATATGTTTAATTTATTTTTACGTTATATACTGGTTATCATTTTTAGACATTATAAAATATTGTTAACTATGTTTATTTTAATTATATATATTATTTACTTTATTTTACATTATTTTTGTAACTTAAAAAAAAAAGATATTTTTAACAACGATATTGTTTACATGGATATATGTTTCTCGATGTTTTTGTACTTACCATAATGTAGATAGGTTGTCAATATTCTTGACTTCGATATTTTGGCGTCGATATTTCTGTAGGTCGATATTCTGACAGTGATTCCTTTTGATTATGACATTTCTACTTTTTATTACTTTTATGGTTTGTAGTATGTTTCCACAATAATACAAAAATCTAGGCTTGCTAAGGCCTCAACTATTATCTCTGTCAATACTTGTATTCGTTAAAAACCAACAGCTCAATGACTGATGTAATGTAAATAGGGTTTTATAACCTGAATACAAAATTATAAACACAACTTTTTCAAAAAGCAAATGTTTTGGGTGTTAAACAATGATGAAAATGCCTACATTACTACAGAATTTGTAACCAGCACAGCTAAATAAAATGTTATCCAAGTTATATGTCATGGTTCTTTAACGAGACATACTGTAGACAAAGTAGTGACAACCTCAAATAAGAAACCATCTTGTCAAAAAACATAATTAAATTGTGAGGCCTTGACGTCCTTTTAAAAAAAAATTCTCCAGATTATAGATACCATTAGATTTGGGGAGTATAAAGCCATGGGAGTATTGTTATCTAGGTTTAAGATCTACTAGCTATCGAAGGGGCTAAAGATAACAGACGCGTTTTTGCTCACCCATCAACTTTTGACCAAGTCAATCAGTGTGACAGACGAAGCAGATATCAAAATGGTACCAGTTGTTGCTTGAAGCTGAAGAAATCGAATTAGAATAAAAGCAGACTGAATTTGCGCACAAAACCTCAAGACAAGTTTATGGCAAGTATCTATAGATTTTTCTGCAGAAAACAATACGCCCTCCTTCTTTACAAAGGAACCGCTATTATGCGATTTTCAGGCTATTTTGTTCTTTGAAGAAGCTGTACAAATTGCATCCAGACTCACAAGTCAGATGTCCAAAGTTTAAAACTGAAGAAGCAGGAGAAATCCACATGTTTTTCAGCTGCTATAAGTACCATATGTTCTTGGTGGATATAACTACGGTTCTTAGGGCCAGATGTTCACAGCTTTTTTTAGCTTTTTTGAGGCTGCAAACAGGGTGATTCGTAAAATTGAGACCACAAAAACAAATGTTTTAACGTAAAAAGCCCTATTTGCGATACGGTAACCTATTACCGAATTGCAAATTGGGTTCGCAATTCGGTATTAGGAAGGGGCGTGTTAGGGCGTCTCTTCCTAATACTGAATCACAGTGGTATGGGTGAATGTTTTGCAACCAAAATCGTGTTGCAAAACATTCCCATTTTACCACCTATTCAAGTAGGTGGCCACAGGGACACTTTCCCTTTATCGAATGTTTGTAAACAAATGTTTTAAGGGCAGGCAGTTGTCCCATGGACCACTGACTACTCTTACAAAAAGAAAAGAAAACTTTTCATTTTCTTTTTGAAACGCATCCCGTTTACCTTTAAAGAAAAAGAGATGCATTTTTTAAAAAAAATTACTTTATTTAAAAGTAATCACAGACATGGTGGTCTGCTGAACCATCAAGCCACCATCCCTGTGCTTTTTGTGATTCACAATGGGTCACAAACTGAGACCTACCTCATGAATATTAATGAGGTAGGTCTTTTTGCGACCCAGTGGTAATCACAAAAAATGTAAAGCACACTTTCGTACATTAGTGTTTGCGATTACAAAATAGCAAATCGCTAAAATTAGCTATTTGGTAACCACAAACACTTACCTTAGTACATCTGGCCCTCAAGGTGGTATTCCAGAAGGGAAACAGCCTTTACAGGAAGGTTTTTACCTCGTTGTGACTTTCTCACACATTTTTAGCATGCATATTTTTACCACAAATATGCATTTACAACGCATGCCAGTACCACGCTTTTAAGGTAGGTTGGGGGTGTGGGAATCTCCCCCCACAAATACATTAATAAAGCACAACAACGGCAGGCTTTAGGAGCCGCACCTCACCGTACCTTTTCTTCTATATCCAAAATATGTGC
This sequence comes from Lissotriton vulgaris, assembly GCF_964263255.1. NCBI lineage: Eukaryota > Metazoa > Chordata > Amphibia > Caudata > Salamandridae > Lissotriton > Lissotriton vulgaris. Next base: position 627,420,308 of record NC_141687.1, read on the forward strand.
ACAGCTGTTCCTGCACCTGCCGTTGTTAGGTGCAACTGCAAACGCAGAATAGAAATAAAGGGTATTTGGAATGGTGCACTGTTGGAACCTAATGTTGTCAGGTCACCTAGGGTAGCCTGGCCTAGGGTAAGGCAATATCAACAGAGGCACATGTGTAAAGGTTGCAAACCACCCAGTAGTAATTCAATGCAATATCACTCAAAAATGACACTACACCAATGTTTGTGTAAAAATATGAGCTGTTTTATAAAAATATTCTTTGTTGACTTCTCTCTCTCAGTAGTTTACATTTAGATACAATGTGCAGTTTTTATCAGTTTTTCTTCCATAAATCCAATAATCTTAGAAGAACCCAGTTCACAGTGTTTACTCCTTCAACATTGAGTTATCTTTAGGCAACACTTTCTCAGCAGACTCAAATAGCACTTTATACAGTGTTAGAGTGACCACCCACGCTGAGGTTCCCTGGATATATCAAAGAACAATTACACTGGTATTTTACCAACTTCAGCCTACTACTTTGAGAATAACAAGGTCATAGGACTTGGGGAGCTTTCCTTTACACTCACTGTTTGACTCCTTACTCACAATCAGTGAATAACCCCAGGATGTCAGTTCTTAACTTCCTCATGAACAGCTCTGGTAACATTTATTCCAAGGTAAACCCTGATTGGAGTCATAGATTCTTCTTCCCCTCCCCCTCTGAACAAGAATCCCACAGCTTACTCCAGCATTCAAGTTTATAATCCCCACTATCGCAGAACACTTCCCCAGCACTGTGTAGTCTCACATAAACACCTCCCTCTGAGCCTGTTTCCAGAAGGCTTATCCACGGTTCTCCCGGGCCCTTCCTGAGCCCAACACAGAGATCCCCAGGTAACTAGCGAGTAATGGGGGAGGGTTCCGACAGTTAGTTCCGTTTTAGGGGCTTAAGAGAACTCCTTCTCAGCTTCTCGATTGATTTCCCCAGTCAATCGGTTCTCCTCCCTTATTCCTCCACCTTACTTGGTAATGAAGCGGAGGGTGACTCTGACACGGTTCCCCCCAGCTCTCCGCCTCCGCAGCTGCTCCGCTCTCGATACACGCCCTTATGCGCCTGTGCTAGCAGGGGGCTGCGTCTGGGCTGAGGCAATCGGGTTTCCGTCACCCGGGCAGGACGCGCTACTCTCTGCCAGGATGCGAGGCAGCGCAGGCGCGGGTGATTAGTGTTCCCGCTAGGCGCCGCCTCACTTGCTCGCTCGCCTGCACTGACACCGCTACTGCGTCTGCGCTGAGTCCGCCCCTTCGCCGACTCTCTCTCTCCTCACACTGCCGCACTATCGGACCTGCGCAGAGTCCAACGCTCACTTCTTCCTGCGCTCAATTCCGCAATAACTCCTCCGTCACTCGCCTCTCTACTGCGGCTTCTTAGAGGCGCAGGGCGTCATACCTCGCTCCAGTCTGCTTCCACCAAAACGCCGGTAGGTTGAGTCTACAAGGGGAATGTAGGGAGCAAGTTCCCAGCTAGTAGCTAGGACAACGGGGGAAAGAGGGTCCAAGGGCTCAAGGGGTCAATGGCCACAGCCTGGCCGATTTCCACAGAAGATGAAGGCTGATGGGAGGGTTTGGTCAGGGGCCAGAGGGGGAACGTCTTCCTGAAGTGGTTGTCTATCACTCAGACAAACTAACTGCTTCCAGTGCGTCCTCCTCCTCACACCACTGCCTCTCTCCTCCAACTCCCTGTACTGCACAAAATGGCTTCCTGACCTCTGCCCTTATATAGCCAATCCACACAGGGTCCAGTAGGGTCCAGAAAGTTCTGGAAGGCCTAATGATAACCTATGGGGCAGTCTAGAATATGGCAGTTGGGGACAGTTGGTGGCCACCATTTTGTGACTCTCAGTGAATCCCTGTCAGGAAAGGCACCTAGGACTGAGGTGAAAGATTATGAAGGTAAAAGAGCACCCATCCCCCCAGGCCAGCACCATAAAAATCCAGTGGACACAAAAATATATAAAGGCATGAGGGGCAAAAAGGGGACAAAATAAATAATAAATTGGAGGGACTACGCAAAGGGCCAGACAGGTCTAACACGCGTCCCCCCCAGCTGAAAGTGGGGAGAACTACCAAACCCCTTGGGAGTCCTCATCACTAAGGCGGAAATACCTAGAGAGACCGTCTGCATTGGCGTGGTCTACTCCAGGCCGATGTTCCACCCGGAAGTCCATTCCCTGTAGGGAGATGGACCATCTCAGCAACTTGGGATTCTCCCCCTTCATTTGCATTAGCCAACGAAGGGGTCGGTGGTCAGTCTGAATCAGGAAGTGCGAGCCAAACAGGTATGGCCGCAGCTTCTTCAGAGCCCACACCACCGCGAAAGCTTCCCTCTCAATTGCACTCCACTTCTGTTCCCGGGGAAGCAGTCTCCTGGATAGGAAAACCACAGGCTGATCCAGGCCCTCTTCATTCAGTTGCGATAACACTGCCCCAATGCCATGTTCTGATGCACCTGTCTGGACAATGAACTCCTTGGAGAAGTCTGGGGCCTTCAGGACCGGTGCTGCACACATTGCCTGCTTCAGTTTTTCAAAAGCTTGCTGACAAGCCTCCGTCCAGACTACCCGTCGAGGTTGTTTCTTTGAGGTGAGCTCTGTGAGGGGCGCTACAATAGTGCCATACCCCTTCACAAAGCGACGGTAGTAGCCTGTGAGGCCCAGGAAAGCTCGGACCTCAGTCTGTGTCTTGGGGGGTTCCCAGGCCATGATTGCCTCAATCTTTGCCTGCAGGGGCTGCACTGTCCCCCTACCCACCAAGTGTCCAAGGTACACAACCGACCCCTGCCCAATCTGACATTTGCTGGCCTTGATTGTCAATCCAGCTTGTTTCAGGGCCTGGAGAACGGCTTGCAAATGTTGCAAATGGTCCTCCCAACTGCTACTGAAGACAGCAATGTCATCCAGATAGGCAGCGGAGAAACCCTCCATCCCGGAGAGGACCTGATTCACCAGCCGCTGAAAAGTGGCAGGGGCATTCTTGAGCCCAAAGGGCATCACGCAAAATTGGAAGTGTCCCTCAGGCGTGGAGAAGGCTGACCTTTCCTTTGCTCCATCTGTCAAGGAGATCTGCCAGTACCCTGAAGTGAGGTCAAAGGTACTTAGGTATTGGGCAGCTCCTAGCCGGTCAATTAACTCATCCGCCCTAGGGATCGGATGGGCATCAGTTTTTGTAACTGAGTTCAGTCCCCGGTAATCCACACAGAACCTCAATTCTGGGGTGGTGCCTGGTGGAGCGGCTTTTGGCACTAGCACCACCGGACTGGACCAGGGGCTGTTAGAAGGTTCTATAACTCCTAGCTCTAGCATCTTGGCAACCTCTCCATGGATGCTAGCCTTCACCTTGTCGGACAGCCGGTAGGTCTTTGACTTCACTGGTGGGCTGTCCCCTGTGTCCACATCATGGGTACACAGGTGAGTCCTTCCCGGGACAAGGGAGAACAACGTAGAGTACTGCTCCAGTATCTGGCGGCAGTCCTCCCGCTGTTCAGGAGTTAGGGATGGGGAGAGAATCACTCCCTCCACTGACCCATCCTTTTCTTGAGACGAGAACAAGTCTGGGAGAGGTTCGCTTTCCGCTTCCTCTCCCCCATCAGTCACCATCATTAAGATGACCTCGGGCCTCTCATGGTGGGGTTTGAGTCGGTTGGCATGGAGCACCCGTAGGGGCTGTCGTGGGGTCTTAAGGTCCACCAGGTATGTGGCCTTACCCTTCTTCTCCAACACCTCAAAGGGGCCTGTCCAGCGATCCTGGAGGGCACTAAGCTCTCCAGGCTCCATCACCCACACTTTCTGGCCAGGCTCCAATTCCACCTGGTGAGCATTGTGGTCATACCACTCCTTCATGACTGCCTGGCTGGCCTCCAAGTTGTCAGAAGCTTGCTTCCACAACTTCGCCATTTGGCTCCTGAAGGCCAGCATGTAGCTCACCACATCCTGGGGGGGTTTCCTGGGAGACTTTTCCCATCCATCCTTCACCAGGCTGAGAGGACCGCGTACAGGGTGCCCATACAGAAGCTCGAAGGGGCTGAAGCCCACTCCCTTCTGTGGCACTTCCCTGTAGGAGAATAGCAAACAGGGTAGGAGGACGTCCCATTTCCTCCGCAGGCTTTCAGGCAGACTTCTGATCATGCCCTTCAAGGTTTTGTTGAACCTCTCGACCAGTCCATTTGACTGGGGGTGATAGGGGGTGGTGAACCGGTAGGTCACTCCACACTCCTTCCACATTGCCCGCATGTACGCTGACATAAAGTTGGTCCCCCTGTCAGACACAACTTCCGTGGGGAAACCCACTCGGGTAAAGATCCCCATTAGGGCCTTAGCCACTACAGGTGCCGTGACTGTCCTCAGAGGAATTGCCTCTGGGTACCGTGTGGCATGATCCACCAGGACCAGGATGAACCTGTGACCAGCTGTTGTTGGTGGATCCAAGGGCCCTACAATGTCGATGCCCACCCTTTCAAAGGGGGTGCCAACGACTGGAAGTGGTTCCAGGGGAGCTTTCAGCTTCACCCCTGTTTTCCCACTGGCCTGGCAGGATACACATGTCCGACAGTAAGTGTTGGACGCCACTTTCATCTGAGGCCAGTAAAAGTGGGGGACAAGCCGAGCAAAGGTCTTGTCCTGACCTAAGTGTCCTGCCAAGGGTATTGCATGAGCCAATTCCAGCAGAAAGGCTCGGTATCGTTGCGGGACTACCAAGGCCCTTGATGAACCAGGTAAGGGTACCTTGGGTTCACTGTAGAGGAGTCCATCCTCCCAGTAAATATGGTAGTGTCCCGCAACGTCCCCTGCTGCCTGGGCTTCAGCCTGTCGCCTCAGTCACTCAAGGGTTGGGCACTCCTTCTGGCCCTTACAGAATTCCTCTCTGGTAGGCCCTCCCTCCACATGCCACTCAGCAGGGATGGGCAGGTCCTCCAGAGAGACTACTTCCCCCTCCACGGACTCCTGGTCCACCACCGCAGGTGGCCGATCTGTCACATGGGGTGTGGAAGCTGAAGCAGGCTCTTCCTGTCTTCGGGTCTGTCCCTTTTTGGCAGCGGGTTGGGCCATTGTTCCAGGCTCCAACCCAGGTGAACTCCCTCTCCGGGCAGTCGCAGACCTTGTGCTCACACAGGCCCAGTCAGGTGTACCCAGCATCGCAGAGTGCGTCCGGTATTCCACCTCTCTCCAAGCGTTGTGTTCCATATCATTCCCCAGCAGACAATCAACTGGCACGGCAGGGCTTACGGCAACTCAAAGTGAACCTGCAACCCCTTCCCACTCAAAGGGAACCTCAGCCACGGGATAGTGGCCCATTCTGCCGTCAGCCATCGCGGCGGGGTGAAGTACATGGGGAACCACCTGCTCTGGAGACACCAGTTGACTTCTCACCATAGTCATACTGGCTCCTGTATCTCTCAGAGCCTCCCCTTTCTGGCCATTGATGGTGACCCATTGCCCATACTTAGCAGTATTTGGGGGCACCTGGATCTTAGGAACCATCTCCCGTTCTCCCAGGGACACTAAGGTGACACCCGCCCACTCACCCCCCTTATCTAAGGGCAACTCCTCCCCGAGCGCTACACTAGCTACTCCCGGTGGTTTTCCTCCGGTGGGAGGGGGTGGTCTCTTTGGGCATCTGACATCTCCCTTATAATGTCCAACACCACCACACTCGAAACAGTGGAGAACCCTTGGCTGCTGGCTTTGGCCAGGATTAGGGTTTCTGGGCGGGTTTGCCTTAGGGGTGGAACCTGTTCCCTTTCCCTGAAAATTGTTTTGGGGACCTTTAGAGAACTCCCGCTTTTTATCTCCCCCCTCCTTCTTCTGGGGGGCGCCCTGTCCGGCCTTTTGGGAATCCCCTCCAGTCCCCTTTGAGGACACCCGGGTACTTGCCCAGATGTCCGCCTCCTCTGCAAGCTTCCGGGGGTTGGTCAGCTTGCTGTCCACCAGGTGTTGGCGCAGCTCGGGAAAGCATTTTTCGAGTAGGTGCTCTTTCAAAAATAGATCATACAACCCCTCATAATCCTTCACCTCACTGCCCTTTACCCAGCCCTCCAATGCCTTTCTTGCATAATCAAGGAAGTCCACCCAGTTCTGGGTGCTCAGCTTGTGGCTCACCCTGAACTTCTGGCGATATTTCTCTGGGGTTAACCCAAACTTCCTGATCAATGCTAGCTTCATGGTGGGGTAGTTGGTCTGCTCCTCTGGTTCCAAGGCTAGCAAGGTGTCCCGACCAGTAGGAGGCATGTACTTGTACAAACCACCCCCCCAGTGCTTCTCCTGCACCCCATGGGCTCTTAAGGAGACCTCATAGGCAGCCAACCATTTGGCTATATCATCCCCTTGACTATAGCTAGCAATGAGGTCTTTAGGCAAATAGGGTCTGGACTCCCTGGCTGTTTCTCTGGATTCGCTGCCACCATTCATAACAGGAGAGGATCCCCTTTGCAGGGCCTGGAGTTCTAACTCTTTCAACTTGAATTCATGAGCCATCCTCCGCTCTTCCTTCTCCTGCTCCAGCTTAGCCAACTCCCATTTTAATTGCCTCATTTCCCTCCTGTCAGTGAGCTCTGCTTCGGTCAAGCTTCCCCCGGAGACACTACTGCCCCTCCTAGAGTAGGACACTGGTCCTGGGAGTAGGTTTTCCACCTCTGAGTGGAATAATCCATCTACCTCTACAACCGTGTCCCGGTCTGTCCCTTCATCCTCCTCCTTCCCTTCTCTGTGTGCTTCTACCCAAGCCCTTAAGCTGGTCTGGAGTTCCCCCTTCTTGGCACCACGCTTAAAAAACACCCCCATTTGTTGGCAGAAATCTTTTAGTTGGGCCACAGAGTAAGTATCCAGCTCTTCCAGCGCAAATTCCATTTTGCAACAGGCAATTCAAAGCTACACACACAAGAAGAATAGAGCTACAAGGGCGACCTGAAGCTACCTCCACCCCACCACCAGGAACAAATTTGGAAAAAACAAAAGTAAAAATTAGGAGGGCCGCTAGGAGAAAACTCCAGGTGTAGGTTAGTGGATTACACTCAATTACTGCAGAGTAGTTGCAACCACAGTCAAGATCCCACCGCTAGACACCAACTTGTTGGAACCTAATGTTGTCAGGTCACCTAGGGTAGCCTGGCCTAGGGTAAGGCAATATCAACAGAGGCACATGTGTAAAGGTTGCAAACCACCCAGTAGTAATTCAATGCAATATCACTCAAAAATGACACTACACCAATGTTTGTGTAAAAATATGAGCTATTTTATAAAAATATTCTTTGTTGACTTCTCTCTCTCAGTAGTTTACATTTAGATACAATGTGCAGTTTTTATCAGTTTTTCTTCCATAAATCCAATAATCTTAGGAGAACCCAGTTCACAGTGTTTACTCCTTCAACATTGAGTTATCTTTAGGCAACACTTTCTCAGCAGACTCAAATAGCACTTTATACAGTGTTAGAGTGACCACCCACGCTGAGGTTCCCTGGATATATCAAAGAACAATTACACTGGTATTTTACCAACTTCAGCCTACTACTTTGAGAATAACAAGGTCATAGGACTTGGGGAGCTTTCCTTTACACTCACTGTTTGACTCCTTACTCACAATCAGTGAATAACCCCAGGATGTCAGTTCTTAACTTCCTCATGAACAGCTCTGGTAACATTTATTCCAAGGTAAACCCTGATTGGAGTCATAGATTCTTCTTCCCCTCCCCCTCTGAACAAGAATCCCACAGCTTACTCCAGCATTCAAGTTTATAATCCCCACTATCGCAGAGCACTTCCCCAGCACTGTGTAGTCTCACATAAACACCTCCCTCTGAGCCTGTTTCCAGAAGGCTTATCCACGGTTCTCTCGGGCCCTTCCTGAGCCCAACACAGAGATCCCCAGGTAACTAGCGAGTAATGGGGGAGGGTTCCGACAGTTAGTTCCGTTTTAGGGGCTTAAGAGAACTCCTTCTCAGCTTCTCGATTGATTTCCCCAGTCAATCGGTTCTCCTCCCTTATTCCTCCACCTTACTTGGTAATGAAGCGGAGGGTGACTCTGACACGGTTCCCCCCAGCTCTCCGCCTCCGCAGCTGCTCCGCTCTCGATACACGCCCTTATGCGCCTGTGCTAGCAGGGGGCTGCGTCTGGGCTGAGGCAATCGGGGTTTCCGTCACCCGGGCAGGACGCGCTACTCTCTGCCAGGATGCGAGGCAGCGCAGGCGCGGGTGATTAGTGTTCCCGCTAGGCGCAGCCTCACTTGCTCGCTCGCCTGCACTGACACCGCTACTGCGTCTGCGCTGAGTCCGCCCTTTCGCCGACTCTCTCTCTCCTCACACTGCCGCACTATCGGATCTGCGCAGAGTCCAACGCTCACTTCTTCCTGCGCTCAATTCCGCAATAACTCCGCCGTCACTCGCCTCTCTACTGCGGCTTCTTAGAGGCGCAGGGCGTCATACCTCGCTCCAGTCTGCTTCCACCAAAACGCCGGTAGGTTGAGTCTACAAGGGGAATGTAGGGAGCAAGTTCCCAGATAGTAGCTAGGACAACGGGGGAAAGAGGGTCCAAGGGCTCAAGGGGTCAATCGCCACAGCCTGGCCGATTTCCACAGAAGATGAAGGCTGATGGGAGGGTTTGGTCAGGGGCCAGAGGGGGAACGTCTTCCTGAAGTGGTTGTCTATCACTCAGACAAACTAACTGCTTCCAGTGCGTCCTCCTCCTCACACCACTGCCTCTCTCCTCCAACTCCCTGTACTGCACAAAATGGTTTCCTGACCTCTGCCCTTATATAGCCAATCCACACAGGGTCCAGTAGGGTCCAGAAAGTTCTGGAAGGCCTAATGATAACCTATGGGGAAGTCTAGAATATGGCAGTTGGGGACAGTTGGTGGCCACCATTTTGTGACTCTCAGTGAATCCCTGTCAGGAAAGGCACCTAGGACTGAGGTGAAAGATTATGAAGGTAAAAGAGCACCCATCCCCCCAGGCCAGCACCATCAAAATCCAGTGGACACAAAAATATATAAAGGCATGAGGGGCAAAAAGGGGACAAAATAAATAATAAATTGGAGGGACTACGCAAAGGGCCAGACAGGTCTAACATGCACCATAAACTTTTCTTATCTGAAGTCAATAGGAAAAAGAGTCCAGCAATATTAATCATCTCCTTTATTAAGTAAACTCAAGTTCATTGCATCCATAAGAATCATCCAGCCAACGCGTTTCGTTCAGTGGCTACTTGAACTTCGTCAGGGCTAGGATAAGCGTCAGAATAGGAAGTCCAATAAGATCCCAGACCTCTTCAGTAGAGGGGTGTAGCACCTGTATGGCTAATGTATGCACCAATCGTTATATCGGAGCTTGTGACTGTTGAAGTAATGGAGCCTCTTATTTGGGCCACGAGTTTGATAGCCCGTAACGGATGCAGTGTGATAGCGTCCGCACGTCTTCACATGAACCTGTTTGGAAGCAGATACAAATACATTGTTTCTAAATCTAAAAACAGTGCGTGGTATTGGTATGCATTCTCGCTGTAAAACATACGTGCTAAAAAGTTTGTTGGACAGGCATACAATGTATTTACCTACGTGTACTGTTGTACAACCATTCCAGAAGAACGTTGAGGTGGGTGCTATTCTGATTAAGCTGATACTACTGTAAATGCCTTGGGAATCTTTTCATGCCTCTGTAAAATTTGTCAGTTGGCAAATGGTATCAGGTATTAGGTAGGTTTGATGTATTAAGTGCACAAAGGAGAAGAGATTCATGTGGCATATGTGGTGAGGATTGAAGTTTTGGCATTGTGATGACAGACTGCATGCTAGATGCCATATGATAAACAGGGATATAAAATATACTGGCCTTGATGTATGACCTCTGTTCGCAAACCGGGATGAGCAAATTGCACACCAACTGGTCTGCAAAGAGGGGTGCAATTTGCAATGTGACCTATGTGCTATGCCCAATCACAAAGGGTCCAAAACGACCCATGTAATACATTTTAATAAGACAGGTCACTATTTGGAACCACCTGCAATAGATAAGGAGTGGAGGGATGGTGGTCATATCTTTTCAAAAGCCTGACTTTCATTAAAAATAAGGTGCTTCTTTAAAACAAAATCCTATTTCTAAAAATTTTGGGGTGGGGGCAGGCAGTGGTCCTCACCCTGTAGCACTACTTGCTCTCCCATTATCCACCAGACATGATTCTCAAATGGCAAGCTGCCACACAGGGACGACTTTATCTTTGCAAATCAGATACCACCCCAACCTGGATGTTAGAATCTGATCATTGGGTTGCAGCCACAAACTCGGTCGTAAATATCCCACTGCAAATCGCAAATACGAGGGGGATGCCCCTAGACACAGAACTTGTGTGAGTTGGAAAGATGTTTAAAACTTGAAAAGGGGGTTTTATACTTCTCATAACACTGTTTTGTGGGTGCAAACCGTAGGATTTTGCAAGGCGCACGGTTTGTGACAGCAAAATAGTGCCTCACATCAGGCCCTTAGATCTTTGTTTACTGAAGCTATGGTAATTTTTGGCGTGGTTCTAACTCAGTAGGAGCATGCGCAGAACCAGCACTGTAAATAATAAGCAAGTGAAATGGAATGTTTCAGAGGCACTTTGGCCCTTATTGTAAGCCTGCTCAGAATGTCAATGTTGTAGGTCTTGGTAATTCATGATTCATCCAGGAAGTGTGCTTCCAGTCAAATCAGGAATGAGACAGAACTTGTGAAGAAGGGCTTCTTGTGCAAGCCTTTTAAAGAAACATACAGCTGTTGCATTTGTCTTACAATGTGGAATCACGCTTGAGCATGACTAACTGGCTGGGGTGATGCTGCTGCTCAAAATAGTCCCTGGACGGACAGGCGTTCTCTATCGGGGGGAGTGGGAGCACCCCAATGCCCACAGCAGGCACGTGGCTTGCGTCTAAAAGAGATAGTCACAGGATACTTCGGCCATGCCAGACCTTTCCTAAACTACTTTTTCTTCTAACCTGCATGCAATATACTAAATGCTACAAATGTATGTTAAATATTATTATAGAGCGAAGTCGGTGTTGTCAGGCATCCTTCTTAATCTACAAGATGCATCTGTTTCTGTCTTATATTTCTCCACATTTTCCTTGATACTACTTAGTGTTTCTTTCCTTCTTTGTTTCGGTCACCTGAGCTTTGTGACCAGTTGGGACTCGCTAGGCAAGAACCACACCTGTGAAAAAAGCAAGTGCACGCCTGTAAAGCACAGGCTCCGCATATTGTTCAGGGATAATTGTGGAAATTTGAACTTCTTCAATCCCTGAGTCATCCAGGAACCAAGCTGTCACCTTTGCACACCGTCGGACGATTCTAACAAATCAAAAACTAGAGCATACACAACTAGACATGAGCAAAAACAAGTTTCAATTTAAGCCCAAAGCCACAATGAACTGGATAGGTGCGGGTCAATTAAACACCAACAACGTTCTGTGAACGACTCATGTCAGATACTTTATTTTTCAGTTAAAAAAATATAACAAGTTCACGTTTTCTAACAATTATTACAATAACCAAAAATTCACAATAAGAAGACCAAAACACATGTGCAATGAAACATCTGTCAAGGGTGGGTTTCTGGAGCTGGTAAGAGGCGGATGGGTGCGAGATGAATTTCCTGTGTTCCCTGTGCAGACACTGGCTCCTTCTCTCCCTCCAGCTCTCCCAGAGTACTCGATTCCTCCTTGCTCATCTGTACCAGTCCCTTTTCCAACACCTCACTGACTCCCTTACCACCAAAGCTGTCTCTCAATCCGGATCCGACTTATTCATTCACTTGTCACTTCACCTTCTCTTCCAGTCCACTCTCCACTCACTATCCAATTGGATCTAGCAGTGTTTGTATTGTACTGTATTGTGGCATTTCTATTGCACTTTCACATCTCTTGTCAAAGTCCCAAAGTGCTTTTTCATATGTTCCAGTGAGCAATCACTACGTCTGTAGTCCATTGGTAGGAGAAAGGTGATAGTGATAGGAGTAATGCGATCTGTTAGTGCTGAGCTTCGGGATCATGTGTGGAGCCCGGAAAGAGAGCTCCAGACATGGCGTCGCAACAAGTATCTTCCTTCTCCGCCTGCCATCAATCAGTGCTTTCTAACATCTACTCACTCCACCTCTAGGCCCCATGTTTCATCCAAATCTCACATGCATCATCTACTCCCATCTATTGCGCCTCCATTAAATTGTGTTTATTCGTCATTATTGCTCCATCCATCCATCTGGCACCCATCTGTCTACTCCCTCTTGCCTTTCCACTAATACATAGAGGCCTTTGTTCCTGGCCTTCACCCTCATGCCTTCTTTGCTGCACATTCCTGTGATCTGGTAAGATTTGATAGGCACTCCCTGCACTTCCTTCACCCCTTATTGTTTCCATTTCGCATAAGTGTACCCCTTCTCTCACTCAACTGCTTTTTTCTGCCTGCACACACCAATACTTGCTTTGCTGTGACCCACTTTCCTTGGCACAGACAAATCGCCACCATATGGCATGTCCTTCCATCTAAAGTCTTAATGAGAGAGCCACAGTCTACGTATGGAAGTGTTCCACGCCATTTATAGTGTGCTCTTCTGGTCTTATTTTTAGAGCAATGTCTACCAATGCCCCATATACAAGCAGGCAAAGTACTGCTCCCCGTTGGGATCACAGAAGCCTTCACAGATTGGGTGTGAATTAATCTATGAGTGGAGGCACCACAATTAATAGTCACACTGGTGGGCAATATTATTGATATACAACCAATGGTAGCGATTTGATGAGTTAAATATTCACATAGAATGGGTACACGGGTCTCTAGACAGCCCCCATCCTTCTCCTATCCTCAGCCTGGGTATACCAGTAGGGGGTCGGCCAACATCTCCCTTATGTAAGGATCTCCCCTTGGCATGGGTCTACTGAGTGCAGGCAAGCCGCCAAACCACATCTCTCTGCTGTAAGCATCCCTCCTCTGTCTGGGACTGCTGGTATGCAGATGAACCACGTCCTCTCACGCAAGGGTCCCTCCTCAGCTTGGGTCTACTGGTGTGTGGACAGGACACGTTTCTCCTGTGTGTGGAGTTCAAGTCAGCTTGTGTCTATGGTATGCAGGCAAAAGACAAGCTCTCTTTTAAAAGTCCCACTATCCATGTTGGAAAATTGCTATTAACAGTGGCTTCATTTAACCCAACTTCCTCTACAGGCAGCTAACTGCCTTTTTGATACAGCTCCCCATTCAAACCCACTCTTGACAGGTTAACAACATTTTACATTTCTTAAATATTTCATAATTAGTTTCTGTACTGCGCCAGGGGCCTGATCGCATCTGCCATATGCAAGGGAGAATGTGTGACCCCTAAGGAACAGCATCCCAGCTGAGGAAGGGCGAGGAGCGGTGAGGACCGACTGGGGCAAGGAAAAGTGAGGGATGTGAGGCGGCTGCAGGGACCTCAGGGAGGGACTGGCTCTGCACTCTGGATTCAGGGGGATGTTCATCTCCCTGGCAGGGCAGAAACACGAGGAGAGGGCCTGCTGGGAAGGAGACCCCCTAAATAATACTCTCGGTCATGACCTTTGAGGGCGACCCCAAAACTAAGTCCTCCGATGATCATAGCATCAATATGTACAGCAAGGACAAAATGGAATAGTTCCATTGAAACATTGCATTTGCAGGTAGCTTCAATATGTACATTTTTTGAAGAACACTGAAAAACACTCTTGGGAAAAGGAACACTAGAGTTGGAAGATTTTTACGGAAAATGCAACACAAGCCAAGTGAGGAACACTGCGGAACCCCTTGTAGGAGGCCAGTGCTGAAGAGGAGCTGCCTATGGTTGGAACAGATGGTGTTATCACAATGAGGTCACATCACTAATCAGAGGCATTGGCAAGCAAAGTGAAGTGTACCCCAGAAATAGAAAGGTTCTCCTCAAGAGAGGCATGTGATATATCCCAGGGTAAGATGTAAGCTCCTTGCGCGTCATTTGTGTACTCTTCAAGAGTTACACAGGAACTCATCAACAGTGTTGTAAAAGCTCCTCAGGAGAGGACAAGGTGGACATAAGGGCTTAGCGTAAACAAAGGGCCTAGGGAGGGAGACATTTAGAAAGTGTCCGAGGATAGGTATCTCGAGTGGGGAGATGCCACAGAGTGAGCATGGATCAAGGGGAAGGTATCGGGAGGGAGTCCGGTGTAAGTGGCCTCATGAGATCGTCTAGGAGTGGGCGGGCAGAGGATCTTGGAAGGGGAGAGAGAAAAAGAAGAAGTCCAGAAGAAAACAGCAAATGCAGTGTGAATGCAACCTGTGTCCACAGTAAACTCCTGAAGCAGGAGGTAGGTAAAGGGGCAAAGCAGCCATACTGTGCTTCACTCAGGCTTCAGGAGAAACTGAGGGACAGTCTCTTGTGGAGACTTAACACGAGGAACACACAGACGTGCGGGGGTTAGGCCATAGCTGTCACCTGCAAATGTTGAGACTCTTCAGTACTTTGCTTTTAGACGCATGAGTTGAGGAAATAGAGTAAAGGAGATGAGAATATGTGAGCATGGCAGGATACATACTGGCCCCAGAAATGACAGTTCTGTAACCCAGACGATTCACAATAATATTGTCCTGTGTTTATGGGCTCCTCCCATCCGGTTTAGTAATGGTATGGTCCAGCCTGGTGTTCTTGAAATTGAGGTGCAACAGATGAGACATTGTTGAACGGTAGCATGCGTACCATCGAGCAAAGGCTCAGGTGTCAGGCGTGAAAGTTTTGCATGGTGTACAGGAAGCTGAAACTCACATTATGTGCTGGGTACTGGTTCAGGCAACCCAGTTTGACAATATATGAGAACAAGTAAGGGCGCAGCTATGACATATCTGGATGTTGGGGTACACACTGGCTCAGGCATCCCAGTTTGGCAATGTGTGAGGAAGAGGTGGGCGGGTGGTGTATTTGCTATGTAGGGGTTCACGCTGGCTCAGGCATCCCAGTCTGGCAATGTGTGAGGACAAGTTTGGGGCTGTAATTGTTATGTTGGGGTTCACGCTGGCTCAAGCATCCCAGTTTAGCAATGTATAGGGCAAGTTGGGTGGGGGCTGTATCTGGTATGTTGGGGTACACTCTGGCTCAGGCATCCCAGTTTGGCAATGTGGGGGCACTGGAGTTGGGAGGCTGTATCTTGTATGTCATGGTGCTCTCTGGCTCCAGTGTTCCAGGTGGGACTCCTTGGGGAGGGGTCTTTACTTCTGCATATCACATTGCAGCAGCAGGACTATGGAGGGGTCACTTTTGGCGGCTTCTTTAAACTCCTCGAGAGTGATCTGGTCATCTTTGTCTTTGTCCATCTTGGTGAAGATCTTGTCCACACGCTGCTGGGGGGTCAATCCATCCTGGTTCATTCTCATCATAATCACGGTCCCAACCATCTTATAAATGGCCTAGAGTAGGATCAGGGCAGACATAGAAAGAGACAGAGAAAGAAAAGGTTCAATGAAGAGAGCAAAGAAATTCAATACGAGCCAAGGGAAGGTAAAGGTAATACATTATGATTGACTTTAGAAAAGAGGCATCAAGGTTGAGTTATGTTGATTGTTCTAAGGTGGTGAATACAGACCTGAAAAGATACAGACAGACTCAGGCAACACTGGGTTAGCAGTAGGCATGCAATGTGTCTACTTGTAACAACCCTAGAAAGATATTTTTCCCACTGGACCCTGGGTGGGAAAGGGATTCTTTAGTGGAATTCAGTAAGGACAATGATACTCATCATTGGACTTCACTGCCAGTGTGCCAGCAACTCCAAGAGATCCAAAAAGGAAGATATAGTATTGCTGAGTCGTTAAGTGATGCCAGGAAGCAGCAAAAATCTGCTTTTTCAAGGATGGAACCCATATGAAGAAGGTAGTCAGCTCCATACATCTAAAGAAGCCTGTCTGTCATGATTCACATTAAGGATGTTCTTCCGTTGTCACATATTCACAATATCTTGGTGATATATTCATTTTTTTCATGCAATTTGCTTGAATTTGGCCTAATCGCTTCATGGCTATGTAACATACGTCTTTACTGCAGTGCTTGCCTTGCCTTGTTTTGTTAGCTGGCTTTCTTGACAAAAGTTGTTACCCTTATTTACCCTAATGTGGTTTGGTCAATTTTGTGACTATGCTCGCTCTAGTTTGGTGTTAGTTTCTGAGTCTCATCATAAATCACTAGTACAGTGAATCTTTTGACAGAATGGGTAATTCCTTTTCTTAACTTCTTGTCACCAGGTTATTGGACTCCTTTTGGGTCAAAAAATTATTGTGGATTGTGGATGTTTTAACCACGTAATGTGGCATGCTTCATCATTGGCCACCCCATTCCACCCTGGTAAGATGGAACTATCAGGGTGGACTCGACCCCAATTAATTAGGGAGTTCTTAAGATATATTAAAAATATTTCATATTCAAAATATTTAAAAATACCTTAAGGTATACCTCAGGTAAAGTCTTTATTATGTGGTACCTCAGGTAGATGAAGCTTCACATGTGATAAGCATGTTGTGTTTTCGGTGTGATTTACAGTACCACCCTATCACGTGTGGTGTGTCATTGAATGCTTTTCCGCAAATTCTCCCCACTCCAGCATGATGGATGGTATCATATTATCTAAACGTATGTGCCTTTGTACCCCAGGCCTTGAAATTCAAATAAAGAGAGTTAGGAAATTCCAGTTTTACTAATATATACATACATATACTAACATACACTCATAGAATTAGAGTGATGGATCCTTTTTGCCCCAAGGAATGCTCCTTATCAGTTATCTGGCTCTTAGAGTGGGCCAAACTATATCAGCACTTTCAACGGATGATAGGGCCATAGTACCTCTAAACATACAGTAATTTCTTTGTTCACATTTTAATCATACCTAAGGTACCACATGGTAACGGATAAACGTGTGGTATTCTTTAAGGTATTTTTATATAAACTGGATCCATGTATTATACAAGAAAATAACTCCCTCATTCATTGGGGTTGAGTCCGCCCTTGTGGTTCAATCTTACCAGAGTGGGTGGGGGCAATGATAAACCATGCCAAAATATGTGGGTGAGAACCCCCCACATCCAAATTCTTTTTTTACCCAAAAGGGTCAAGGGGTCCAATAACCTGGAGACAAAGAGTTAGGAATAGGAATTACCTGTTCTGTCAACAGATTCGCCTCACTCGTTGTTATATGATGTATCTCAGGAGGAATTGTGTTGTCTAAATTCTCCACTTCTTTCAATGTGATATGATTTGTTTATGAGTCTGCCTGTGCTGGATTCTTCTGACATCACTTCTAGGCTATATGTGGTATCTGCTTGCTAACTGGTGTTTTTGGTAACTGATTCAAGCAGCACTGTCAGATTACCCCCTATACTGTTTGGTGATGTGTTTGTGTGAGAGGTTTTGCATCAAGCTTTTGGGCTTTTTGCAACTACACATTATCTGTTAAACCTAAAAGTCGTAATGATAAAGCTGTGCTGCTGCTAAGTTTGTGTTTGGTTTGCCTACTCATGTCTTTTAGTAGCAATCAATGTCAAGTATTCTCTGGCCTCTATTTGCGTTTGTTATTTCTTCTGGTACTAGGTTATTGAGTGATTTACTAAAATGTTGTTTGTTGTGCCTCGTGCTAGAGGCAGTCGCTCTAGTTGGAAGCAAATGTAAACCCTTTGTAATTTCTGAATTCCTCACATCACTGTATAACCAGAAACATAGATTATGCTGGCTGCACAAGAAAGTTGAACAAGAAACTCTGCCAAGTCTCCATTCTAACGCCTTTATTACAAATGCTAGTGGTGCTATATTGGCCATCTGCTGAACGTTTACAGAGAGCCAGTGCCTGATGATATTCAAGTCGCTAGAATCAAGGCACCCTTTTTCCAGTCATTAATTTAGTACCCAATCGCAGACCTGAGAAATAGCCTACAACTAAACTCTGCACTGAAGTAGTTACACCCTTTTCTTGAGGTTTGAAAAAAGGTCTGTAGGATCATGACCATTGTGTGCGATTCTCACCCCAAAACAGAAAAGAACCTGTGTCCCACGTGATGCAACATTTGATTCTCAGTAGATTTTTATTAGAAAGAATCATAAATGTGACCTGTGAATTATACCATTCAGTTCCAGTAAACCAACCTTATGCTTTATCTAGAAAATCCTACTAGCAACCTAATTGTTGCTATGTTATCTTGCATAGTCAGATGCTCACCCTACATCTGAAGACTGAGTCAATGTGTTTCCAGATGAGGCACTGTGGACACTCCCAGTGAAGCAAGCAGTCCTGAAGATCTGGCACCCAATGAATGGGAAACACACAGCCTTGCATCTAATATATACACCTCAAAGTGCCCAATAGCCCAATCAATGTCTCAATGTTCTACAGATCCTGCTTCAAATGAAACTTCTTGCCTGAGTAGTGATCCAGCAGGTCAGAAACCACATTTTCAGTCCATCCCTCCCTATGAAGACTTTGACCAGCAAATTCATCTTTGTTTATTTTGTTTATTTAAAACAAAGGTAGCCTAGGAGGCACTCCGCTGGATGGAGAACGTCAGAGTTTAGCATCTTAGCCTCTAGGTGATGGCAGCTGCATTCAGCGTTGCCTCTCTCTTGATTCATGTTGTTTCTATACTCCCATGGAATGTATTCTACAAATTGGCAAGCTTCTCGAGCTTAGATCTAGTACAAATCTGGAAGCCGAAGAAAGTATCAGTGTGCTGACCAGAGGGTGGTTGGTTTCACCAATGAAGAGAAACCCTAGTTGGGTTCTCAATAAGTCAAGCAATATCTGACCACCCCAAGCAAAACACTACTCTATTCTCACTAGGCGCAATAGCTACTGGGGCTTTCATACCTGCATGCTGACCCCTTTTTTGATATTTGGGCACTTTGCACTTATACCTTCATAACTTTATTTCCAATAAAAGGTACCCAAGCCAAATTTCTGATCTTGTACCCATATGTTGAGGATTCCAAAGACACCCAATGTTTGTGGAATCCCTTGGATGGAACTGAGACAATAGCCTAAATCTAGCAAAAGGTATGTTTTTTTTATTTTAAATGGATAAAAGTGAGGCATGAAGGCATATATTATTTTAAATAAAAATGTAATCAACAATGGGTTTGCTGTGCTAATGTCACAATCTTTCCAGCTTTCAGGAACAAGCTGAGTTGTATAAAATATTACTTTTTTAACTACTGTTTTTGAATTTTTCTTAGTTGTGCTTCGTGTTTCCTATTTTTTGTGCTTTTAACCTACTTAAAATTTGTCATAGAAACATGTGTGAAACCTAGAAGTGGACTGGGAAGGCCATACATTTCTGAAATCTAAATATAATTCCAAATCCAGCTAGGGGTAATAATTTTTGCAGATCGCGCTCATGGTTTATGCAGAAAAGTATATAGCTGGCATTTCCAACTGTAATTTCTTCTCCCAATGGCAGATTTACAAAAGTATTATACTGCTTCATTAGTCAGACCCTTTTGGCTGTATGTATTGTCCAACAACACGTTCAACAACACACGACACCCAGAGCCAACAACCGAGTTGCAGCTTATAATGATTTTTCATGGTGTACTGACTATGCTTCAATTTATGGTAACATTTAATGAATCAAATAAGAGCATGAAGGAAACCTATGCACTATTTAAATGTGCCCAAGTTACTGAGTTTAAGAATAATGGCCTTACCCATACTATCATGTGATACAGAGGATATTTTGCAAAATGAGTTCTTTCTTGCACACTGTCTTAAACTTGGAAGCAAAAAATGAAGAGGAATTCGATTGATAATAACAAATGCTTACTGTTCTGTGTTCTGACACTTATGGCCTAACGGCTACAGCGGTCAACATTGGACCTGGGGAACCAGGTGCGTGTCTTGGCAGGTATGCTCACCAGCCTGTGATTCTGGGCAAATCCCTTAATCTCCCTAACAAAAAAATGTATGTGTCTGTCTGTAACGCAACTGGTGCTCCTGTAAAGTTCTCTGATACCTTCAGGTCAAGTTTTTACTATATAAAACTCCCCCCGAAAAAACAAATCTCTACTGCACTTGTGTGGACTGGCCTTTCGTCCATGACATAAAAGACCCCAAAATACAATGTTGAGATATCAAATTATTGCCATAAAAATTAACCCATTTTGCATTATTTCCTGCCATGTTTCCTTACTCAGAATCCCCAGCAAACCTCAAACCTTATCTAAAATCGCACATTTTCAGCATTTTTCGGAGCAAAAGGTCCAAAATCTATGAGGACCCCAGACTTCCTACCACACAGTGTCTCCACCCTTCTCCCATTAAAAATGGTACACTACCTGTGTGGCTGGGACTCAGCACCCCTGTCAAGAATGGATCAAACCAGTCACCATGCAAAGACGATATTGACTTCATATGATTACTTTTTTAACCATTCCTCTCGTGTCAAGATTTCCTTTTTAAAAAAAAAAAAAATCCTTCTGGTGCTTGCACTAGAGAGATTTTCTTTGCTAGTGTGGTGGATAAACAATTCACCATGTTGGCACTCCCACATAATGCAACAGGCATGAACGGTTCATCCACCGCACTAAAGCTATTAACACGTTTTCTTTCTCTTGTTTTGTCATAGTCAAGTTCTGTTAATTGCCTGTTTCATTAGCAATAATCCTCATTACTTTGAGTCTTCACTTCCTCATCCCAGGCCCAACTATTGAGGTGGGTCTTCAGGTGGAGAACAGCAATTTAAAAAAAAACAGGTCCTTATATAGATCCTATATTATAGCTATAATATACCCTGCCTGTCCCTGACTATATCCTGAAAATCTAAACATACAAAGAGGCATTAGCCAAGGGAGGGCAAGATGTGAGACAAGAAAGTCAAGATTCAAAGTAATGAAGATTACCACTAAGTTATCTGCACATTACCATCTCATTTGCAGCTGCAGGGCAATAGGGATCAAAATCGTGTATCTGCATATGTAAACAAACACCATCCTGACCACAGATGAACAGCAGCACCATGAGAATGTATTTAAACATAATTCAACTGTGAACAGCACTCAAAACACCCAAGCCAAACCCTGGACGCCAGTTCCCTGCCAAATAAAAAATGATTTAAAAAAGTATGAGTGCAGGAGGCACCACAACAAATGTAAGGTAAAGGAACACCTCCTAATTCTGCCCATGAGGATGACACCCTTGGATAGAGAATCTCAAAATGAGACCCAGAAGGGAAATACCAGAACAGGAATATGCTTTATTAATGCAAGATGCTTTAATGGTAGACCAAGCTAGTGCAAGTCGCTCTTAAGTAATGGCAAGCAACTCCAAGTGCCAACAGAAGGTTTAGCCCGCTTTCCTCAAAGGACCATAATTCACAAGGACAGCTTCGGAAGATCGAAAAACACAATTATATTGCTGGTAAACAGAGAAAGTTGTGGACATCTCAACAGTGCAATAAAGAATATTTAGTAGAAGCAAGATTGGGATAAAGTAAGAAGCAGTATACCAATTTGCATGAAAGATGGGACGCAAGAGAAACCGTTTGATGAAAAGATGCGCTCGGACAAAGGATCACCTTGTCAAAAAAAAACTTCAATAAACATGGC
This sequence comes from Lissotriton vulgaris, assembly GCF_964263255.1. Classification (NCBI taxonomy): domain Eukaryota; kingdom Metazoa; phylum Chordata; class Amphibia; order Caudata; family Salamandridae; genus Lissotriton; species Lissotriton vulgaris. Next base: position 627,441,915 of record NC_141687.1, read on the forward strand.
TCATGACAGTAAAAGACTTTTAGCAGACAACAAATATAAAGACATCCAAGATAGCGGTTTGACAGGGGCCCCTGTAAAGCTCGTAATATTAAAGGCAGATCCCTTGGGGGAAACCGGAGAGGCGAATACTAGACTGTGGTTGGAAAAACTACGTAAAAGGTGAGAGGCCAAATGAGCAAAGCAGATAAATCAAGCTAAGGAGATCAAAAAGCCTGAACCGACGCTCACTGGACGTTTTGAGAGAAAACTGCCAGACTCAGAGTAACTACATCCATCATGAAATCAAGAATATCCGACGGATCACAATTCTCTAGCCTGTAACCTCTTATAGGAATATTAATTTGTAAACTGATGTCAAATGTACATAAGACTTTAAGGCAGAGGGACAATGATCCTGCTGGAAATCCTTGAGCAACATCAGTACTGGAGGACAGTCCTCCTCGCTTCCAAACCATGAAGTGAAGCTGTTGAAGGTTCAGAGAGACTGAAGACACTACAATGCCAAGGACCGAAGAAGCAGAAATCAGGGCCTGCTTGTCTATACCAGTGCCACCAGAATTAAATCAGCCAGATTCAACTGGGCATTTGTCAATAACAGAGACAGGAGTGGCATTAGCAGAAAGGGGTAGAAAAGCCCAGAGATAGAGGAGTATGCACCCATTTGCCTGGGAACATTAAGACCAAATGCAGAACAGAGGGGCATAACCATTTACTGATGAGGCAAAGAGTCTGGGTAGAGGAGTTTTCCCCAGACAATAAAGCTGCAGAAAGATCTTGTTGTAGAAGCAGAAGTGGAAAAAAGAGGGAAGCCAGCGACTGAGGAAGTCAGTAGGAACATTCTCCATTCCTGGTGGATAAACTACAGATAGAGAAGGAAGATGAGTTTCCGTTTTGAGGTTGATTTCCTGAACAATTTGATATTCAGAAAGATCTGGTTCCTCCTTGTCTGTTTATCAATGACCTTGACACCTTTACTATTGGTCCTCCCAAGCAGGAGCTGCCCTTAAATGTCGAGAGAAGCTCTGAAGGGCCCTCAAGATGGGACTGGGCTCCCTCGAGTTGGAGGATCCTAAAAGTTCTAAAGGAGATTAGCGACTCTGCACAGAAAGGTGCCTCAGAGTAGCCCCTCCAATTCACCTGACCAGCATCTGCTATTACAAACCAACATTATGTAGGGAAGAGGGAAACCTTGAGTCCCTGAAGCTGAAAATAATCCTTTATTGATGCTGTTCCCCATTGTTATGAGTATATTTGGAAAACATGTAGATTACCAACTTATCCTGGAGAACAAATACCCACAACAGGTCAGTACGAAAGATGAGACTTTGAAATATTGACCAGGGAGCTATGATCCTAAAGCGTCTGACACACCAAACTGGATTCCTCTTGAGCTCAGAAAAAAGAAGAGGCGGCAAACAGCCAAGCCTCTTGATGGAGCGAGATGTTGAATGAAATTTCGTACAAACTCGCAAAGTTAAACTTCCATAATAAGTATAACAGTACTAATAGCATGTGTTGAAATAATTAACCAACTTAGTTTAAAATTGCAGACACTACATGTGGGACTAATGTGCTTCTATGTTGCATTTGCAAGTGTGTGGAAAAATAATAAACTAGCCTTGTCTATTGTCTTTGTCAGTATTAAATGCGGCTGTTTAATTAATGGCATGTGCTATATTATTTGTGTGCAATATGTTTTGTCGTGTCTTTTCTGTGACAAAAGCTTGTGGAGGATCCTCATGGCCTAAAAGAAGAAGGTTAATATAAATGCTGCTATTTGTGCTTTGGCTAGGTAACATAATTAATCCGGTTAATAATTAGAAGGGGCCGGGTCATGGTATGGATCTCAATTCTCTAATTAATTACTGTCTTGTGTTTGTTTAACTCCTCCCCTGCTGATGACGGAACCGCTCCGTCATAAGCTGCAGTGGCGCTGTGCTGATGACGGAGCGGCTTCGTCATGGCCCGCCCGACGCTCCTGCGCGGCGCAAATTCAGCGCCTGCGCTGAGCGTTCTATTGAGCGGGCGGGGCCATGACAGAACCGCTCCGTCATAAGCACAGCGCAACCGACGCTGGTGACGGAGCTGTTCCGTCACCAGCATGCGCACGCCGCATTTCCGCACCGCCCCCTTAGCACTGCGGCGGAATAGCCGCCGCAGTGAAGGGGTTAAATACTATTTTCCGTGAGAGGCCTTTTGGGCCTGCATAAAGATGGCATTTTTGAAACCTGTCCAGAAAAGAGCCTTGCACACACGAGAAGTGGAAAGTTTTACCACGTCGACAATTTTGTCAGAAATTACTGTTGGATAAGTCGTGCATAATGTACTCATGGAGTTTGTCCAAGGACAGGAAGCGGCAGGATTGCCAAAGCAAGGAAGTTATGAATTGTAATTCGAATGAACTTATTGTGATACATTTTCGAGGAAGCAAAATGACACGAACAATAGGGCTAAAGAAGAGCCCGTTCTTGGTTTGAAAACGGTGATGACATGGAATGGTCTGACATAATTCAGCCAATGGGAACTCTGGATTGCAAAAAATATGAAAATTTTTTAGAAGATTAGCTAGTTAGAAAGGTATAAAATTTGGCCCTACAGGCAGGAGGGGGCTCTTGCTTCCCGATTCCTGAATGACGTGCTGATGGACGTTTGGCGCCTGTAAGGACAGCTGTCTTTATTAAATATTCTTTTAGGTGAAGAGAGTTTTAGACAGGGAAATAGAATTTAAGGAATGGAAACTTTTATTTTGCTTTAATTCATGCTAAATGATTTACTTTAAAATCTCAGACTAATAAGCCTTTCCTTGAATGATGCTTTCAATTTGCTAATAAAATAATGATTTTTGAATAAAAATGCTCTCTCTTTGAATAAAATAAGCTAATAAAATTAGATTTTTGAAATCACAAGCTGGTCTTGTTTATTCATGGTCTAGTTATCATTATTAGATCCATTCGCCTTTGTGACTTAATTAAATGTCGTATGATCTAAACCATGCAGATGTATATATTTTTGTAAATAGTTTATGTATAGAGTGTTTAATTAGGTCACATGATTCAGTTGCTCAAAATTGTCTCTTTAGTTTATGGGCCTTCAAAGCACACCATGGAATGCAATGTAATAATCTACTCTAGAATGATCGAAGCTGAATGGACTTACTTAGACACTTTAGTTTCAGCGGGGTCAAAAATCCACATTGACCTTGCCCACTAAAAGGAAAACAGAACATATGCCCTGATGTTCCTTGACAGGAGTGACTTATTGTATTATATTTCGAACCATCAACAGTGCATTTCAAAAAAATCTCTGCCTAATCAAAGAATGGGGCAGACAAGTTGGCCAAAAACTGTCTGGAAGGTAGCAAACCCTGAACTCCAGACAGTAATCGAACCCCACCATCTGAAGAACCCAGTAGTCGATGATCACTGTCAGTCGTCAGTGGCGTAACGAACCTTGAGGGGGCCCCCCTGCAGGTACGTGAAGGGGGGCCCCTCTGGACTTAATCTCGAGCTCCCCAGCAGAAGTGTGGTGCTGACGGGGCCCCCTTGAGGGTGAGGGCCCCCCGCACCGCGGGGGCTGCAAGGGCCTGTGCTACGCCCCTGACAGTCGTACAGAAAGATAATCTAGCTCCCAGTGGCAGGCTCAATGGAACTGCAGCATCCCCCATATAATCATGCATGTTAGGGGGAAGGAGAGGCAGTGGAAGAAGCACGCCTTGTGGACCGGTATTTACTGTAGAAGTAGGCTCCGGGCCTCAGGCCCTCTAGTGAAAGGAACCAATAGGTTGGTGACACTGCTGCAAATGTCCACACACAAATAAGTGGGAGTTGGAAAAAGAATGGACTCTAGAAGGGCCTTGAAGGAGTGGCAACAGGGTCCTTTGGTCTTCCAAAGATGTTTTTTTAAATTAAAGCTTCAAACAGAGGATTAAAAAGCAACAATCCCCCGGAAAGGAAGATGAAGAAGAAATATACACAGGACTGAATCAAGCTACGAGGACCTCAGCCAAACATGATGGTGCATGGTGACAGTACCCTCGGAAGCAGCCATTGCAGCCACCAAGATCATCAGATGTTATATCAGATAAAAAACAACGTAAATAAAGCAAGCACTGGTTCAGAGTATTTCCCTTTCTGTCTATCTGCCCAAAATGTGAAAATCCTTAAGAAAGGAGAGTACAGTATAAGTGGATTAAGTCCTAGTCATCGGGGCAAAATAAGATTCAAAATATGCTCATTTTAGGGCAAGATATTTTTTAATTTGTGGCATTCTCCAGAGTAGCATCCTAAAGTAGATTAGAAGGATCACCTTGATTGTGGCTGGGGCTTTGATTTCTTAGTTTTGCATGTGATACGTTTTGGTTACAAAGCAAAGAAATGATTTCCCTGTGTTTTCTAATTCATTCTGTAGAATGCTCGAACTGCTCCATGGACTGGCATGGAAGCAGATTCCTGGGACCAGCACAGTGCAAAAAATTCTCGGTGATACTCATCCATCTCAGGGGTGGAAACCCCAGTTCTCATAAAGGTGCTGAAGGAGGACTCTCAGTTCCCGGGTTTATTTACCTCTAATTCATCGCTAGCACTTTATAGGTTTGTCAACCACCAAGTCTTAATTAGATACAGTGGGCCAGGTAAGAACCATGAAAATGCACAGAAGAGAAGCACCATGGCTGCCAGCATTCTCTGTAATCCAGGCAACCACATGCATCATGAGCTCAGTGTGTTCTGATACTTTAGAGGCAAGACAAAATCTGGGGGGGGGGGGCCCACAATTACTTTAAGGGAACATAGCAAAAACTTCTCTCCAAAAGTACAGACCAAAACTTGATATGGCCAAGCAGAGGAGGAATCCACAGCTTTAAGGGGTCATCTTTTTTAAGTTGGGTTGTTTTTTCAAAGTAAATTGTTTCTCTGTAGGTGGTGACTCGCCTCAATAGTTATGACTAAGACGAGGACGCAAGATGCAATATCCTAGGTTTTGTTAAGGTCAACCTTAGTGCTTGTTGGCACTGACTCTTCTGTGGAGTGTTTTAATGTGATATTAATGGGTAGCCTCTGTATCTATTTTTGCAGGCAGCTTATTTATTTATTTCACGTTTAACCCACATCATGCACTGATACAGAGGGCAGAATTATTGCTGACAATTTTATATTTATGGTTACGTTTAGCCATGCAGTTGTTGTTCCATGGTAGTGGGTTTAGTCGGACTCACTTCATTCACTGCAGGAGAAGCAGTGTACATAGAGGCAGACGTGGATAGCTCAGAGTCACTTTATACAGGGGCAGCAGCTGGAGGCACAGTGTGACTTTAGATGGAGGCACTAGGTCGTATGCTCAGGATGAATTTATGAGGGACAGTGAAAGGTATGCTCAGGCTCTCTGCACACAGGGGAAGCATCGGTACACGCAGACTCACCTTACACATGGCAGCAGTGCGCAAGATTCAATTTACAAGGCATCATTGGAGATACTGGAACTATCTTCACAGACAGCCTATAGTGGGTGTATAACCCAGGGGGAGCGGTCTGCGTACCCGCTGTGCACAGGGGCAGCAGCAGTGGTAGCTAAATTGGGATTTGGGGGGCAGCCGACCGGAGGGAGGTCTGCCCCCCATGGACTTTGGGGAATTGGTGCGGGTTAGGCTACTTTTGGGCTACGTTACATTCCAGCATATATACCCTCCATTTTGTGTGCCAGCCACCATTTTAACATGGTGACCTGGTGACTGGCACACTCTTCCGTTTTTGGCCTCTTGGTAGTGAGTTCTAGGGTAGGGAGGTGTAGGTTGAGGCACAGAGTTAAAATAATGGCAATCACCTACGTACTCACCTATGGAGGACAATAGCGTTGCACAGGTGGTTCACCTGCTGATGGCTGCAGGGGTGCAGACAGCAGGGCCAGACTGGCCGTTGCGGTTACCGGGCAATCCCACGGTGCGCCGCACGGGTGTGGGGGCCGGTTTGGGGCCCCTGGGCGCGGTTTTTGTTACAGGGCCGTTTTTGCAGCATAGCTGCAAAATCGTCCCTGTAACAAAATCGGCCCAAAACCGGCCCTGGCAAAGAGCTCGGCGGCACCCACAACCCCCCGGGGGGGCGGACGCGCACTTTGCCAGGGCCGGTTTAGGTTCCCAGTCCGAACCTGGCAAGCTGATTCAACCTGCTGAAGGAGGCCTCAAGTGGGATGGGTCACCCCCGCAGAAGTCTGCTGGCGGGGTGACTACTGCTGTTCTGGCCTATGCGGAAGAGTGCAATCCCCAAGCATTGCCCCAGGTAAAAGGGAGGGGCTGCTCGCATGTGAGGCGTGCAGCCACTCACATAAATAAGGAAGCTGTCGGCTCAGGTGGGGTGACATGGCGCATGAAGCCCCACCCCTGCTGCAGGGCTGGGGAAAATGCGGAAATGTTTCGGGCGAGGTCCCCCGCGGGGGCAGGAAGGCCTCGCCAGTTAAAATAATGATGGAAAAATGCGAGGCATTTGGCAACGCTACAGAGGACACTCAGTATGCAGCAGTGGGCGTGGCCATCCAGCGAGAGGCCTCGGATGTACCTGGCGAGGCCTCTCGTGGAGAAAAGAAGGGCAGGGCCGCGGTTAGGGAGCCCGCGGGGCCGCATGATGCCTGGTGCTGGGAGGGAAGGGCTATGAGCAGGGAAGAGCAAGGGTTTGTTGCGGGGGGGGGGGTGTTGGAGGAGAAAATAAGCCACGTCAGGGTACTGAGGGCCCGCAAGGCCCCTTGGCCTGAGGTGGACTTCAGGTCGGTCTGTGAGCAATGCTTGGAGGAGGGGAGAGGGAGTCACCAGTGGGGGATGGGGGTAGGGTGACCAGACGTCCCCGTTTTCCCAGGACGGTCCCCATTTTTGGAGAAGTGTCCCGACACTTGTCTCCAAGTGACTCAAATGTCTCTGTTTTCAATCAGTGTCCGGGTTAAACACAGAAATGTCCTTGTTTTTCGTTGGCTGCCCTTCGGCAATTTAGCATTCCGCAGTTTACCTCCCATGCTTTTCTGTCACGAGCAACTAAGCAACATTATTGAGTTGTACTTTACGTGGTGCTGACACACAGCTATAGAAACGAGCATTGATAAAGCTAGTAAATCTGGCGTTTGCTAGCCTGTGATGTTTTATTGATTTTTGGCAAATATATGCTATAGTTCTTAAAAGTGTAAATGTAATAAAAAGTACTAATGCTTCTGAGTAAAGGAGAGGGGTGCCAATAAAAGACCTCCGATTTGTTGTCTGTAATGCTTCATCTCGGTCTGTGGAGGGAGCTGTCATTGTAGTCCTTTTTCTATGTCTATGACAGCTGTCAAATAGTCCTACTTTTATGTCGATGGTTACTGCAAACCGTAGTCCTACTTCTATGTCAATGACCTGTCCCCGTTTTTTGTTTTGAGAATCTGGTCACCCTAGGGGGGTGTACTCATGGCTGGAGAGAGCCCTCTTGGGAGCTAGAGAGGGGCTGCATAAGGGTTTCGGAAAGGGGTCCCCCGGGAAGGGCACAGGGCAGTTCAGATCCAGGGTTGTTGGGCTGTGGGTCTCGCTAGGCAGGGAGGGGGCCTGGATTCTTTGGAATGGAGCAATGTGGAAGAACTGGGAGGAGAGGGTATGGCTCGGGACGGAGTCTCCAGACCGTCAGCTGGCTGTGAAGCCCCCATGCAGGGTATATGGTTCAACAGGGGGCAGGGGGGCGTCGTAACCTACAGGCCTGGGGGGAGTTCCTGAAGAATGGGGCTCAGAGGAGGTGGCTCAAAGGAGGCGAAAGGAATGGGAAAGCGTAGAGGACGTTTTCCAATTCATACTGGGACTTAGGAGGACAGACCAGGGGGACGGTTTCAGGAAAACTGGCGGGCATCGCTTTTAAGGGCAAACTGTGGTTGGTGTAACCATCTGCGGGGGAGTTCGGGAAAAGAATCCTAATGGGTTGGGCAGGGGAGACAGGCCCTGCAGGGCCTAAGCAGAGGCCTGTGACGTTGGATATTTGATGCACGTGATTCAGTGCCTTCCAAGTGTGTGCACTGAACACCAGGAGACAGGGTTGTTTTCGACCATCATGTCTTGGCTATTTTTTGGAGCATTTCGGGTTTCAAACCTACTGGGGGGAAAGAGTAGCAGGGGATTCTCCTGGGAGGAGGTGTGTTTACAAGATAATGGGGTGCAGGTATAATTATACAAGTCCAAGACTGATCAGAGAGCAGTGGGGAAGACCCTACTGTTCTTGAAGGCTTACCCGGTGTCACTCAAGGCGCTGCGTAGGGAGAGTTGGAGGCGGGCAGTTCGCTCGGGCAGAGTTTTCATACACGGGGATGGGAAACCCGTAACGGCTTTCCAATTGTTATCTATCCTAAGTAAGGCGTTAACACTATTAGGTTTGGACGCCAGCCAGTTTGGGACTCATTCCTTCAGGATTGGCGAGGCTAGCAGACGGGGTTGCCATCTTTATTTCTTTTGCAGGTGTGTTTGCCAGTCCCTCAGAGGCTGGAATAACGGTCTGGATCGTGGGCCACTCGTTTGTAAAACAGGAGGAGCGACACGCTAGGGCGAGCTTTTACGGTCACAACCTGGGTTTCAATAACAAATTATACTCTATTTTGTGGAAAGGAAAATGGGGAATGTGATGGAAGGAATGGATACCATGCTTGCACAAGGTTAAAGGGGGAGGGAAATGTCCGAAAGTTCTTATCATTCATTTGGGGGAAAATGATTTGGTGACTCAAAAGGCTTTGGACTTAATTAAGGAGATGAAATGGGACCTTAAGCAGGCTGGTAAGTTATGGGTTGGCTGCCACACCATGTGGACAGAGTTCATTCCCAGGAGAGTGGGGGAGGGTGGGTATTAAACTGCCAGCCATCCAAAAATCCAGGAGAACTGAACAAGGAAATAAGGGCGTTTTGCAGGGATAACGATGTTGGCAGGATACCACATTCAGACTTGTGATTTCAGGACGTGGAGTTTTTTAGAGGGGACGAAATTCACCAGTCTTTTATGGGGATGGAGCTCTACCTGTTTCAGTTGAAGTTAGCACTAGTCAAGGTGTTGGGGGTTGAGTAATGGGCCCTGAGGATGGGACTCACTTCCGTCAAGGTAAGACGTGGCAGGGACAGGACCAGGGGGGAAGGCCCTGGTCCTGGGTGGCATCAATGGACGGGCTAGTTTCACAATTATTAGTGAACTGGGTGGGTTATTTTACACATGGAATTCAGCAGTAGTAACCAATTGTGCTAATGGTACAGAGCTCTGAATGTCCCTGCTATAAATCCAAGTAGCCGCAGGGTAGGAAGTGATGACTCTGACCTCTTGGTGTTGTGACTGACAATCCCTAGACCTGTCAAATAGCCCACGCTGCCAGGAATAGGATGGGGACAAAAGAGTTAAAGGAACAGGGTAAGTAGGGTGCGGCCTCTGTACCTCAATGATCTCCAGCATCTCCAGTCGAGTAATCTTCCCATCTCCATCAAGGTCATACATCTCAAAAGCCCAGTTCAGCTTTTGCTCGAAGCTGCCTCTGGAAGTGACGGATAGGGCGCAAATGAACTCCCGGAAGTCTATGGTGCCATCTCCGTTCTTGTCGAATGTCCGAAAGGCGTGCTGTGCAAACTTCGATGCATCACCATATGGGAAAAACTGCAAGACACAAAATGGAGAAGCAGGAGAAATTAGATGTGTGAGAGTGTGTTATAAGGTGGAAGAGTGACTGTCAGGTTGTATTTGAAGTGGAGTGAGGGTGATAATGATTATGAAGACTCACCATGACAGTGCAAGTGCACAAGAGTGAGTGAGTGTGTTAAGGAGAACGAGTACAAAAGTGCAAATGACTGGCAAAGAGCTAGTATGGAAAGTGAATGTACAGGTGCATGTGAAAGGTAGAGAGTGAATGAGTGTGAGAGAGAGAGAGAGAGCAGATCTCAGAGGGTTTTGAAAGGTAAGGACACGCATGAAAGTGTGAGTGCAAAGTGCGGATAAAGTGAAACTGCAGGTGAGATGACAGACAAAAGAAAAAGTAAATATCAGAAGGACGATTGTAAGCACACTGGCACAGTGACTCTTCACAGTGATCAATAGTCTCCCCATATGCGTTGGCTTGCTTCTTTCTGAACAGGTCACTGTGCCCCAAGCCCATCTAGTGCACCACAAATGATACCTGACTCTGGATCTTCTGCAGCAGAGATCCCTTTTCGGAAATGCATTAACTGACAGCAGCAAGTTGGAACTCTGTAGTTGCCTTCCCATTCCTTGGCAGTTCATGCTAGGATGAGGATAAAGTAAGAATCCCCCATGCCTACAGAGTGCCACCTCCTCAAGAGCACACTATATATCAGATTTCAGATGGAATGAGTTGAACCTAAATGTAAGGGGTTGAGGGTGGTGAATGTTTTGACCTTCTTCTGAAATATCTGGTACACACAGCATGGACCCCGCAGTACATTGCTAATGACATTGTGGGTGCATATGTTGCCCCTTACAGTGTGGGCACATGATTGCTGATGCACATTTTTCCATCAATTTACTCCACATGTTTGACTTTGCAGCCAGCCTGAGAACTACAAGGGATCTAGAGACCTGAAACCGAACAGAGTTTGCCAAATTGAGGTTTTTAGCTGAACATTAACGCAATGGCAATTTGTGTGAAAGCATGTAGGTGCACCATGGGCGAGTACCTACTCTTTAATGTATTCTCTTTCACTATGTGGGTCTATCTTCTCATAGTCTATATCTTCACTCAGTGGTTAAGTGAGGAGAGCCTTCTTCTGGGAGTAGGCACCTGTCAGTAATAAGATGGATAATGGACGTAAATAGGCTCACAACAATGACATCCTTTGCAAATATGGAATTATCCTCAGCATTTCATTAAATGGCCATGATTAGGCTGAGGGCCTAGATATGGAAACCCAGTATGACTAGTGTGCTTGTGCAAGTATGACTGTCTGCCTGGCTCGCTCTCACTACAGGTTTAGAGTGTGGTACTTTGTCTGCCACTCAGGTATTGTGACCCTGAAAGTAGCACTTGATGGAAAAGACAAAACTTACTTAACTTTGGTAACAAGCTTTCCAGTGGACATTCTAGAAACCTACAGTTTCCTAACCATATGAATCTGCTCCAGACAGGTGACTGTATTTGAATAATTGGCAACAACTCTCTTGTGCCAACAGGTGGCATCAAGGCTGTGACCTAACTCTGACAACTCCCACATATGATGTCACAGAGCTTATTATGGTGCCACCTGCCACTCTGCTGTCAGTTCTCTTCATTTCACCCACTAAATCTCCCGCCCTTAGACAGAGAGGCTATCCTGGCGAAATCAAAGTAATGCATTGCATGAAACAAACGTGTACCCCCACTGTCAACACAGTAACTACGCCTCAGAGTGGAGAGATCAGTGGGTCAGTGAGGAATCTGCAGGTTGAGTATCCACCAGAGGGAAAATATTACTTATCCTGTAAGCATCTGTTTGTAGCACATAGAGCTGTAGATTTATATGCTGTGCATAGTACTGCCATTTACTGTTTAGTTCGGACATTACAACTTATTTTTCTTCAAAGAAGTTTTGAGTCACAGGATGTGCTGTGACTCCTCCTGTAGTCTACAATGCACCTGAACACCAACTCCACCCTCAATTGTTTTCTTCTCGGGTGAGAGGTAAAAGTGGAGTGGAGAGTTATACTTTATGATGTGCCAATTGCACTGTCAATTTTTAAAGAAGTGTGAGAAGGTGTAGCATGTGCAATCATTCTTAGTTTCTGGGGAGGAAAGTGGGTGCATGTGAATCTACAGCACTAAAATATATGAACAGACGCTTACAGGGTAACATTTTCCATTCATAGCATATGTTGCTGTAGATCTACATGCTCTGCATCAACTGTAAAGAAGTTTCCTCATAAGCAGTGGTTAGCAGGCAGATGTTTGGCAGGCAGATGTTTGGCCAACCATAGCCTACTGACAGGTTAGTATGTGCACACAGTAATGTTATGTAAAGGGGTGAGGTGTTGACTAGTTAGCTGCCTTGGAGTTGTCTGTTAATGGGATGTTACCTAGTAAACGATGGTTGCTCCCTTCTTGCATTTGGAGTGTGCTCTAGGAAATACAGTGAGTACACATTTAGCTTTCGCATAGCAAGTTTGGGTGCATTTGACAATCCACCTTGAATTACCACTTTTGGAAATGGGGTGAGCTTTGTGAGATTTAGAAAAAGCTACAAAGAGCAGGTTAGTTTTGAAGAAGGACCTAGGGCCTCATTTAAATCTTGGCAGAAATGGTACTCCATCGCAATGGCAATGAAGTTGAAGTATCCTAACTGGAAATATAACGGTCCCCCCGGTAGATTTAAAAGTAGGCAAACCATAGTTTGGTAAAGGCAGAAACTACTCCCTCTCCACTGCGGCAAAACCGCTCTGATAGCTTGACTGAGTAAGGGTCGTTGGAGAATTGGCTAACTGCCCCCGCCCTTATATAGATGGGTTGGCTTATGGTAGTTTTACCCTGCCCAACACCACCAAGAAAACCTTGGCGGTAAGGGGCAGTAAAAACATAAAAATGCCAACTCGCCTTGGGATATGACTCCCATGTCAAGGGAGGCATTTTTTTTTTTTAAACGAAATCCCACTTTGGGGTTTTGTTTTTGAATATAGAAAACGTTTTAACTTTGCCGTACTACTTTGTTGTGTTTGACAGAGCCATATGTCAAAGTTACAATGCATTCACAGAAACAGCTTTGATGGTGGTTCTTATAAATGCTACAAATGTCGATCAACTCAATGGACATTGCTAAATTTTGGAACTGCTGCCATGGTGACAGACTAAAATACTTCGGCACGCTGGCGGAGGATAGCCTACCACTTAAATTTAAATTGGGCCCTTAGTCCTAGTCAATATAGAACGTGAGTGGCTGCTTGATGTCTAAGGGGGGCAACACCCTTTCAGCTTCTGGATCAGGTTGTGGTAAGAATATGGACATCTCAGCAGTCTGGTTAATGGAAAGGTGAGGCAACCTTGGTCAGAACTTTGAATTATATCTATGGACTACCTTTTCTTTTTGCACCTCAATGAATGGTTCTTGAATGGTGAGGACTTTTAATTCACTGTTACACCTGAACAAGGTTATGGCTACAAGAAAAGACACCTTCCAGAAAAGAACCTGCAGGCTGCAAGAGTCCGAAAGGTGGACCCATAAGCCTTATGAGAACTATATTAAGCTTCCACAACAAAGCAGCCGGTGTACCTGGAGGTATTTCCTCTGAAGTTTCTTCCATGAATGCCTTAACAGTGGTGATTTTAAAACAAGATGAGTATTGCCTTTTCTGCATGTATGTCACAACAGCGACTAAGTGGAGACATAAGAGGTATATGCAAGACCAGCCTTCTGAAGGTGTAAAAGGTAAAGGATGATGTCTGTAACTGTGACTTTGAAGGGGTCTAGTTGCTTCAAGAGGCATTAGTGGACAAGTCTCTCACACTTGGCTGCAATATATATGCACATGTAGTGTGCCAGCGTGCCTCATGCAGTATGGTCATACACACATTAGGGAGGTGTAGGTAGCCAAACTCTAAGACCTCAAGTGCCAGGTAGCTAGGCTGAGCTGTTTCGGATTTGGATGCCTGATTTATCTGTGCTATTGTGTGAGATGCTTTGGCCTGATTGGTAGATTTTGTGGAAAGTGATGGACACCTCCAGGAACGTTGAGTATAGAGCTGCCTTACCCAAGTTGGGTCAAGAGGATGAGGGTCATGGACACTTGCCTCTTCTTCCTCACCATGTATAGGATGAATGGGAGAGGAAGAGAAGCGTAAAAACATTTCCCTGACCAGATCATCCATAGTGCAATGCTCATGGACTGTCTGTGTGGGTACCTGAAGGTGAGGCTTATGTATTTTGCATTTTATGGGCTGGCATAGAAGTTAGTGGCTGAGGTTCCCCATTGTTGGAAGTACCTGGGCAAAACATGCAGGTTCCCACTTGTTGACTTGTGGATGCATCATGTTTAAAAGGTCTGCAAAGTCATTGTTCGCTCCCAGCAGGTGTTCTGCTGAAAGGTAGATCTTGTTGCAGCTTTCCCAGTATCAGATTTCCTGCACTAAAGCATGTGGAGGGAGTGCCCCCTTCCTTCTGTATGTAATACATGGCCATAATGTTGTTAGTTTTATGAGGACTACTTTTCTCTGAATAAATTTGTAGAAGGATTTGAGTGCTAGGCAGGCGGTCATCAGCTTCAGGTACTTGATGTGTCAACCCTTTTGCTGAGGGTTCCAGGTACCATGTTGCCTAGATGTGTTCCCCACTGAGTGAGTGATGCCTCGGTGTGGGTCTAAGAAAGACCTGCCCAGCAATAGTTCATTGCTATTCCTCAAATGCACAGGATGCTGCATGCTGGCTTTTATCAACACTAGATCTTCCCAATGACCCTCTGTTTGTGACCACTGCTTACAAGACACTGCAGGAGTGGCTGCATGTGTTGCCCAGCATGTGAAATAATTGCTACGCAGGATGCCATCATGTGCAAACACTTGATTGCATTTCTTATAGTAATGTGACAAATGGACTAAAAAAGAGGCAGCAGCTGCTGTAATGCCATTATCGTCTGCTGGTTTGGCTATGCTTTCCCTATAAAAGCGTTTAGGACTGACCCCAGAAAGGGCCGCATCTGTTGGGGTTGGAGTTGGACTCCTTTGTATTTATGTTTAACTCTAAGTTGTGAAGGCATGATTTCAGTTGTGTGTATTAACCCCTTCCAGGCTCATGACGAGCTGGGCTCGTCATGAAGTAGCCTCCTCCCAGGCTGATGACGAGCCCAGCTCGTCATGAACAATGGGATTTACGATTTCTCAGCACAGCAGGGAAATGGCATCAGCAGCAATGAGGTTAAGCACTGCTGCCTGGTGCTGCTCTTGATCAGCCAGTCATCAAGGTATGCAAAGATGTGGCTACCACCTCTGTGAAGATGGGCGGCCACCACTGCCAGGAACTTTGTAAAAACCCTGGTAGCTGTAGTGACTTCCAAGGGAAGAACTTGAATTTGTAGTGTTGTCCACTTACTAGGAACACAAGATACCAGTAGTAGGCACAGTGGATTGGGGTATGGAAGTAGGCATCTTTCAAGTCTATCGCTGTCATGAAGTCCTCTTGGTGGAGCAACGGAATGCCGTCCTGCAAGGCTGTCCTATGAAAGGGATCCAACAGGTTGTATTGATTTAGTGACCTCAGCCCTAGGTTAGGCTAGTGGGAGTTGTCCTTCTTTGGAATGAGGAAGGACAGTGGTCAGACGTCTTTGACTGTTGGTGTGGGGGCATATGCTGTTTTGATGAGGCACTTGTACCTCTTCCTCTAGGAGAGCGAGATTGTCTTAGTTGAGGATGTGGTGGAGGTTGAATGGAGGGTGAGGGGGTGTTATGAAATTCTAAGCAGTAGCTCCTCTGAACTATTGTTATAACACATTAGTCTGAGGTGATTTCCTCCTAGCGAGGGCGGACATTCTTTACTCTGCCCCTGCCAGGTGTTGTATGACTGTGGAGAGAAGTGGGTGAGTTTGTGCTTGAGAGTGCAATAGCCATCTCAAGCCCTTCCCTTTTTAAGCACAAAAAGGTTGAGCACTTTCAATAGTTACAACAACCAATGTCCAAACAGTGAGCACACAAGAAGATGTCCAGATCCCAGATGTTGGTTTCTTAAAAAGGATTGTTCTTTGTTAAATGCATTTATTGAAAACAAAGGACCATAGCTGACGCGTTTCGTCTCACAACGAGACTTCTTCATGGCTTTTTTAACCCCTTTAGTGCTGCGAACGTCCAACGGTCGTCGCGTGCTCTACCTCGCTAGTGCTGCGCACGACCGTTGGACGTCCGAATCCCGTTAGCACAATCGAACGTCCGCACTGGGGCGGAATGTTCGACGCGCTAAACGGGTTAAATCACAAAGAAATGTATTCAGAGATGTTATATGTTCCAACAAATTGTCATGGTGTCCATGTTGCGGAGACCTTTATCTAGTAGGCATTACCACGAATTGGCTCGGTAACCAGCAGCGCATATGCTCGTCAGTTTGTGCTTAATGTTGATATAGGAATTTATTCCTAGGTAAGGAGCATAGAGGGTAGTGCTCCTTGGTTCTTTGCACTATCCGAACACACTGAGACAGACTACATATGTCAAGTGTGGAAGTCTATAGCCTCTACCCTCAATCCATTTGTTTCCCTTCCATTGTTAGCTTGGCAGCCACCCCTGCTGTATACTCTGCCTGCTTGAGATTTGTGAAAGGCTAGCTGTGGGCACTGGTAGAAGTGTGCTTTGCCTGGGGGGGGGGGGGGGGGGGGGGGGGGTCTTAGTCCTATCCCTGGGTTGTTGCCTACAAAAGGTGCCCCTGGGAGTTGCGGACTGCAGTGCACCCATGAACCTGGCAATTGCAGTGTTATTTTTGTATCCTTTTCCAGAATCGGAACCACTTAGGGCTCAAAGAAAGGTTCCCCATTGGGTGGGAAGTTGAGGAAGTTTTTTGAACCTCCAGCCTGAACACAATGCATGGCAGTGGAGTAGGATGCTCCATTACAAGTAGCAGAATTGGCAGCATCAAGTACATAACGCATATTGATGTAGATGATCTTTCCCTTAGTCGCTAGTTCTTCCCACCTTTTCCTGTAGATTTCAGGGTGGTGCTGCACAAGATTCTTCATCTCCTCCCAATAAAAACCATCATACTACAACAGCAAGCTAACTAAATTGGCAATACACCACTGGATAGTTGCTCCACAGTCACAATGATGTTGAGGCGCAAGCTCTCCTTGACCAGGGATAATCACCCATGGCTTGATTTGATGACTGATTCTTCACTGTGGAGTCTGGAGGCACCCAGCCATGGAAGTACAGTGGGTCACTGAGAGAAGGTTTGAACTTCTTCTCCCCTTGTGTTGTGAACACCTTGTCCTTAAAAGGATCCCTGAAATTGTTTGTCTTTATCATACATGTATGCGGTGGATGCATGCATGGAAAGAAACTGAATGTTAAGTCTTGGAGAGGGTCCCCAGTAAAAGGTCGTCCGGTTCCTGTAGTACAAGTATGTTGACTTTAGGTTGGAGGACCGCCCTCTGAATCACAGCATGATACATGTGATATCATGTGGTGGGAATGGCTTAGCTTGGTAAGGCTCCAGAGGATGGTAATCTGCAGGGAGGACAATATACTCATTCCAGAGATCATCCCCATCCTCTTTTTGGACAGAGAGGATGGGGCCATGAGGGTCTTTCTCTGCCTGGGTCTGAGTAGGAGTGCCCTGACGGGTTAGGAGATTCTGGTGGTGGTGGAAGGGGAACCGAGAATGGGGCATGGTGGGTGGACAAGGTGAACGGGTAAGTGAGGTTTGTGGTGGAGGTGACTGCCTGAGTGTGGAGGTTGGGATGGAAGACTTGTAGCCTTGTCCTTGTTCTTCTTGGTCATCAGACATCATGGTACATTGAAGGTGGGCTCCTCCTCGAAGGTTATTCTCTGTTCCTTAGGAACGGGGAGCAGCGTGACTGACTGGGGGTGGCTTAGCGGTGATCTTGCTAGTTTCCGGGTGAATGAAGAGCCACTTTTGCCTGGTTTCGAGCTCCTCTGCCTGTCTCTTTCAGGAAAGGGGCCTCAGATGTCTCTAATCAAATGTCCCTCTGCATCGACTTAGTACTTAGAGGCACTCTCAGCATCAACTTTAGCTCTGTAAGAGAAGGGTCATCAGCCTTCAATCTAGAGGGGGCAGACGATTGTCGTGACTCAACACCGTTCACTAGAAGTGACCTTGAATCTGAAGCCTTCTCTCAGAGCTGACTGGAGCCCGAGGGTGGTGGTACGCCAAGGGCTGGGAGTTTTTCTATCTAGCTAGGGGCCAGACATTCAACACCAGTGGTAGTTCTGAATGGCCACGAGGTACTTAGCGGAGCAGGGTTTTGTCTCCTGGCTTTGCTGAGCTCGAGTTGTACTCACTCCCCATGGTGTAGGAGCCCTGCCGGTTTTGATGCGGCGGACAACCAGCCTTGGTCTTCTACCTCAGAAGCACTCAAGGGAACCATCTCAGGGCCAGGTGTCGGTTGGCCACAAGTATACCCAAGGGACCCACCTCTTTCTTCTTGAAGCTGAGGGGCTGTTGCTCACTGAAAGTGTTGGGGGTCTCTGAGGATGACTGCTGCTGCATTTTGGAGTATGTCCAATGCAATTCTCTTCAGTACCTTAAGGTCTTCTCGCTACAGTGGGGTGGGGGACTCGTTATGGTCAGGAGATAGGCAAAGGTTGCAAAGCCATATCGTCCACCTAGGTATATTTTCCATTGCACCTTGGACAAAATTGGAAGGGTGTGTGTTCTATCATCCTCTTCCAGTATACATTCTCTGGGGCAAGCTCTGTGGACCAAAGCAAAAAGGCAGCAGAAGTGCCAGGACATGAAGGTGAAGCGTCTGCGGTCATTGGCGGTAGAGAAGTGTTCTAGTCGGGGGAACCATCAGATATGTGCTGTACACAATGATTGTTATCCAAATTGTCAGACTCGAGGAGTAGAGTGATTATGCACAAAAAAGCAGTGAGGATTGCATTGGTCTCTGAGTAGCTGTTGAAGTCCAAACCAGATGGCGGAAAAAAAACATCTTTGATGTTGATGGTGCCCATGCGCTATTGTGGACTAAGGGAGGGTAACACAACATCCCAGGCCTCAAAATATCTTCAAAGAAAAACAAGTTGTAATGTCTGAGCTCACTGCGAGAAGGTAGGATTAGGCAGAGCACATGTCTACAGTCAAATTCTCTATGAGAAGATCGCTACCGAACGCAAATGAGGAATTCTTCTGCCTACAGATCTCCGAAATCGATACCAAGCAGTGCTCCTTGTAGAAGGGTCTGAGCAGGCAAAACTAGCCACCATAGCCAATAGACTAATTATCCTACTATAGTCACTGTCATACAGGAAACACACTTTGAAGGCATAACCAGAGATAAGACAGATTGGCAGGAGGCCCAATAGCAGCCCCACTACATCAAGGCAGAAACCTTACCTAAATGAAGCACACTCTCAAACTCCTTGGCACTAGCCAACAACCGTACCATTTATTTATTTATAAAGTTTTATATAGCGCGAACCATATCCCGAAGGATATCAGAGTGGAGCAAGAAATTATAAAATGCTTCAACAGCAAAGCCCAATACCATCAAACCCAACAAGTTAACTAGGGAACTATATGACAAAAAGGAAAGTCACTAAAAAATGGTAAGAAATCATGATCCTGTCCCTAGGGACCCGAATAGGAGGACAAATTAATCACTGAAAGAAGATCACTACCTGAAGATACAAACGAATGGCCAGTGGGCATGTTGATGAACTAATGGAAGGAAGCAACCATCATTCGTCACAGCACAGCAACCATCCAAGGACAATCAGAAACAGAGACAGTACAGGACAGAATATAAGAGACTACACCAGATGAAGGAAGAGAAGAGAAGAACTACAAAGGAGCGTGCGAGCACTGAACCATCCATCAGTGGAGTTATACACAGTACTATGTGTAGACACTGTCAGAAAGCATGTAAAATCGAACCAATCAGCAGGGCATGATCAAAATAACCCCACCTTCTGTGGCACATCCAACAGTGTGAGTAGTGACATGAATAATGATGACAAGAAGACTCCCTATAGTCAACGTCATGGCAAGTTCGTAATGAGGAAAACAGCTATAATGACGAACATCAATAGATACCAAGCAAATGCAAAGTCGCTGGGCTTCAAGACAGTTTGACCACTAAAAGCAGTGACAAATAACCATCTGCAGAAGTGATAGTAGGGCACAGGTGCTTCTTATTGGAAATCTTCAACCCACACACCAAAGTACCCTAGCATCAACATAGTCCAAAGTCTGCTCTTGTTCTGAAGCAAAAGGCAACAACATATGGAAAAAGAGAAGCAGCTGACTGAGCAGGGACCATCCTCCAACTCACAATAAAAGCAAATAGAACTCTGAAGATCCAACATATATGTCCACAAGGTGAGGTAAACATTAGAGGTCAACTGCTCCCAAGTCAAAAGGTATTAACAAAGAACAATGGCAGTGGCCCCTATTATGAGCACATTACCAGCACCTGCCGGTTTGGGAACAGGAGGCCGCACACACCTAGATAATATCACCAGAGTCCACAACTACAACTGGCAAGGGTCCTTGCAAAGGAAATTCAAGAAGGTCACAGACTTACCCTAGAAACCAGACAATTCAAGAGACCACGGGGTGTATATGAAGCTTAAAATGGGCAAGCAGCAAGCCATAGATCAAACCTATGTTGTGCACCCTTTCACCACAGTCTGACAGAAGACTCGATAAAAAAGGCCAGCATCAGCTATAACAGGTGGCAATCAGCTGGATGTAGGCCTCAACAAGGGCAGAAACACACAATCCTCATTACCAGAATGGAACGTCAAAGAGGTCATGTCACAAGAATAACTGAAATTTCAGCTCCAGAAACCCCCAAGAGGGCAATACCCTTGACGGCTAACCAACAGGAAAGAACAAGCTTACCCATAGCACGGTGTGCCATTTCAAGGAGGCTTGGAAGTCCCTCCAGAACTTGTAAAAGGTTCCAAAAAGTCACAAACATTGTCAACAAGAACATTACCATCAACATTCAATGACATTAAACCAGTTTAAAGAAGGGAGCAAAACCCACCACATGGGCTCCTGAAGAAATTCCAGGGGTTCCCCAAGACATAACACACCCTTTTAGCAGAAGAGCATTTTGCAAAAGGTCTAGCATACGAGCAACCATCAGTCAGTCTAGAAGGTTCTCCCAAACTCTCTTAGGAAAAGTGAGCTATCTACAAAAGGAAGGAATATAGCCTCCTTCTGTGCTTCTCCACGACCAATCAATTTCCACTCTAAAAAGATATTATCCATCAAAAGATAGCCTTGAGGAACCAAATCAAGCACTCCAACACAGAGCGTCAGAGCTCACGGATCTGCTCTCTGAATACACTGTGTCAAATCTGTGTCAAACCATCTCAGCAAAGTAACTGCTCACATAATCCTGAAGGAGCAGAGACACCATCTGCACCATTCCCAGAGAGCATGGGAGTAACAGTCCTAGAGGCACATTGTATTACAGGAGCAGAGGGCCAAAGCACCAGATGAGAAAACTTTCTTTCGTAGTGGATCAATACCCTTCCAATCTACATCCAGTGGAACAGATGAAGGTAAAGCAGGAGAGGTGTCAACAGCCCCGTGGTTCAAGGACCACACAACACAAAACAGTCCGACTCTGGTTTAGAAGACAGGAACGCAGTTCACCAGAAACCCAATGATAACGTTGTGTGACTTGTCTCTTTAATCCTGAGCAGAGGTCGGCCTGTTGCGAATAAACTTAACGGATTCGGTCAGCGTCTCATGAAAGGGCAGCAAAGCATCAGAAGACGGACCGACTGGAGGACTGCCATCAATAATTAAATTTAACTGCAATCATGGGCAAAGCAGCCTTGCACAGAGTCTCATGAAAATAAATATCAGCCAACAGAAGACCCAGAGCTCATTCAGCATCAACCAGAGACTCTCAACCATTGGCATTGCAGCAGGATAGAAACCTCTCTTGGCTCCCTGGATGAGGAGGAGGTAAATCCTTGTCAGTAATTCAGGAGCCGGATCCCAAGCAAGACCAGGTTTGACACCCCCCTCTCAGTCCTGTGCGGGCCTTTGAATTTCATCATCAGCCATCCACTGGACCCTACAGAGACATATCCCTGAACCACACAAGGAACGGGAAAGCTGAGACCTGGGAGAAGACACAGGAATATCAGAGACACCCAGAGATGCTGAAACAGCCAGGAAGCAGAATCTATAGCATTGTAAAGCTTTTGCAAACATGAACAGAGAGCACATCGTTCTGCACGGAAGAGCGTGGAAAAAGTGAAACTGACATAAGAGCTTAGGGTAGCACCATACATGGTGCTGTGACATCATATCCAGGAAGTGCCAGTCAAGTCCAAGCCATGGCACCATGTTTCAGCACGAGAGAGCTATTGCAAATTTTCCAGATTCACTCTAGTGTCTGAAGGGGATTCATGACGCGAAGAATCTGCATTTACAAGTATCCCTCAGAACCAGATATTTCCTTATTTTCCTTCCCTTTATCCTCAAGATAGAAGCGGTATTTCGGTTCCATCCTTAAAGTAAATGACTGAGACTACTTACTCCAAAATATTCTGTGACTGGCTCATATATCCAGATACTATAAAAGAGGTACCCAAATTTGTTTATGATGGGAAAGGGTTGCTTAATAAAATTATTGCAACTAAAGATCCTGCCTACATAAGATTATTTCCAATCAGTCTGGAGAATTCATCAAAGGCTTGTTGTAAAATGTATAAAGTATCTCAGACCAAAGTTGGTTACCCACATTTCTCTACAAAAGATGAAAAAAACATAAAAAATACATTATGCCCAAAAACCTTGTTTACGAAGGTGTGTTTGACACTTTCTGCGATTCCCAGTGGGTCGCAAATAGACTTACCTCATTAATAGTAATGAGGTAGGTCTCAGTTTGCGACCTATTGAGAATTGCAAATATCACAGGGATGGTGGTCAGCAAACCACTAAGACTGTGATTGCTTTTAAATACAGCAACCTTTTTTTAATGCAGCCCATTTCCCCTAAAGGAACATGCATTAATTGGCAAAGTCAATAGATCTCGCCTATGCAAGAGCTATTGTCTTTGCCATATGTTTTAGCAATATTGTACACCAGAATGACTGCTGTTCAGCATGGCTAAAAGTTAGTTGAGTACAGGAGAGTGGTGTGGAGCGGAGTGTCGTAAAATGGAGTAGAGTGAAATGTTAGGGAGCGGCGTAGAGTGGCGTGGAGCGGCTTACAGTAGAGGTGAGTGGCAATGGAGAGGATTGAAGTGGAGTGTCTTGGAGTAGATTACAGTGTTGTGGAGGGAGTAGAGTGTCGTAGAGTGGAAGGGCGAAGAGTTGAGTGTCCTAGAGTGGAGTGGAGTACAGTGTCAGAGTTGAGTAGAGTATCCCGCCTTCGGTCCTTTTAGGAAGGCATTAAAAACATGGCTATTTTCAGAGGCATACCTGTAAGCTAGCTCCTGGTACACATATTTTGATTTATCCTTGTTAGGCGCCTTGATGCCCATGGGCTAAGTCTGCGCATTAAAAGACTGTTTTCATTCATTCATTCATTCATAGAGTGCAGTGGCATAGAGTGCTGTGGAGTGGTGTAGAGCAGAGTGAAGTGGAATAGAGGGTGTTGCATAGAGTGGAGTAGAGTGTTGTAAAGTGACGTAAAGCAGAGTATATTGTCATAGAGAGGAGTAGTGTAGAGGAGAAGTGTGTCACAGGATAAAGTGAAGTACAGTGGTATGTAGTGGCATAGAGGGAGATGCGTAGAGTGTCGTAGAATGGAGTAGTGTCATAGAATAGCATGGAGTGTAGTAGCGTTCTATGGAATGAAGTAGAGTAGAGTGCCAAAGTTGATGGACCCCATCTTCAACCACTAGTCCAAATTAAGCACTGGTCTCAGATCTGGCAGCAATTAAAAACAGACTTTGTAACAAGTCCCTACCCAGTCCTATATTGAAGTCTTTACCTTTACAGGAAAAACAAACAACGATTTCTAGGACATTGACAGTAAAAAACAGAAAGGTAATCCATATCAGTGATATTGCTGCTGTTTACAATTCACAAATATTTACTTTTTCCATTATCTTAATAGTATTTTATTTTTCCAGAATGTTATGTTTCTGTGTTTTTTTATGCAACACATGAATAACTCTTTTATAGTGGGTGCTGCAAAATGGCTTGTAGGTGTCTGGGTGAGGGCAGCATGTGGGTGGATGTTTATAATGGCCCAGGAAAGAGGGCTCTGGAGTTCAGGCTGAAAGCAATGTGAGTTTCTCACAGTGTCTGTCAGTAGGATTACCACCTCGGCTGGGTTTTACCTGCTTGGCCGGTGTTTTCTATGGCGGCCAGTAAAAGAAAAAGGTGGCAACCCTACCTGTCAGTGATTCATGAAGGGTTTCAGAATACATAGTCATTCAATACATGGCTTCTCTGCAGTATTGGTCAGGTGTGGAAGTTGCGTAACAGTAATTCTGTGTTACAGTGTGTGAAGGGTGTGGTGTGTGTGTGTGGTGGGGGGGGGGGGGGTGAGGTGAAATGGAGGCATGGAGTTAGGGTGACCAGATTTTGAAACACAAAAAAAGTGATTTTCAACTAACATAGAGGAACAAGTACAATTTTGCCTTGACTGAGGGGCATAAGATGACTCGCCTGCCAGAGCTCAACAGCACAAACAATGCTACAGTGAGGGAATTAAATGCAACTGGTAAAACAATGCCCTCTCTGTTACGCAAGTTGCTTTCTGCAATAGGCTGCTAACATTTTCTGCACTGCGACCCATCAAAGCTTGCCTTCCTCTGATAAGAGTCAACCCTGCATGAAAATCAGGACTGGTGCCTTATTTAGTGAATTTTGCCAGGACAGGTGATGAAAAACATGGACCCTGCCGCCAAACGTAGGTCGGCTCGTCACCCTAAAAGAAGTGTGTGCCAGGGAGTTAAAAGGGGATGCTGAAGAGAAGAGAGATGAGTTGTCAGATATGCAGACGGAGAATTTCAGAAAGATGTGGAGAGAAAAAGGTCCTAAATGTGTAAAAGAGACTGCAAGGGAAAGTGGCATGAAGGGGAGACACTCCGTAGCCCAGTGTTCCCTCATATTCCCTAGTTCTGTTTAATTCACAGCCTTATATCTTCAGAATTGAAAGAATTTTGATTGTAACTGTCCACAACAAAATGTCCTTGTTACTCATTTATCTAATACTGCTAACAAGCATAAGCAAGCCCATGTATTGCTTTAGGTTCATGTCCATTACTAAGTCTTATGTCTGGATACAAAAACAGAAGGTGCTCAAGGAGGCACCAACATACTAACTGTATAAGCATGGTAAGAGAAGCAAAGACTTTTCGTTCCATGTTTTAGGCGACGCCCTTTAATTACAAGGGTCACTCCTCTTGTTCTTTAGTTTCTTATATCATGGTAATTTTTTAGATTTCCTATGAGGATGTAAGAAGGAGTATTCCTGCCCTTACTATCCCGTCCATTAAGAGATGGTCCCAACGGTCCATCCAGCTTAACACCTTAACTCCGGAATTTGGCTTAAGGGCAGCGAACGGTAGAACATCATCGGACCCTTCAGGAGCCCATACGTTCAATAGGGTAGACCATTCCTCAAGGATAGATTACATCTTACTCGATTTTAAGCTCTGGAGTTTCATGCGTAACATGGAAGTCCTGCCTACCGCGGATAGCGACCATAATCCGCTATCTTTAAGTTTAGACTCTTTGTGGTTGCTCACAAATGGCCCACAGGAAATGGAGGGAGGCGCCTTAAATGGTGTATGGTTGCCCTGGACGAGGGGAAGGTCCAGAATATAGAGGCTTTGATGGAAGCGGCCCTGACCAAGCTGGACACTACCACCTTGGATCCCTCAGAGGTATTTAGGCTCTTTTGCGATACCACTAATGCCTTGGGAAACCTATTTATAAAACCGAGTAGGGGTTCCCTTGCAAGGGAGCACCAGAAACAAAAGCATAATTCGGGCTGGTTCTCTATTAAGTGTCGGCAGACGAAATCAGCCCTTGTGAAGGCTGTCAAGTTGAAGGATCCAGAGTTGATTCGGGTTGCTAGGAAGGATTATAGGCTCTCCATCAGGGAGGCAAGGAGGGTTTGGGATGACCAGTTCTGGCGCGACCTAAAGGTAGCCAGTGCGGGGAAGGACTCCGGCGGTTTCTGGAACTTGTTAAGGACCAGGAACAGGCCTGACAGCACCCTTATTACATGTAATATTATTGGGCAAACGTGGTTCGATCACTTTTCCCTTCTTTATACAGCCCATCTAGTTGATAGGCAGGGGTTGATTACATTACCACCAATGGGCCACTCTGGGGAGAGTGTGGCCCACCCCTTCACAGCTAAGGAAGTGGAAGATGTGATTAAATCTTTAGTGCCAAACAAAGCAGCAGGCTCTGACGGGTTACCGGGGGATCTGCTCCGCCTTAATCACAAAGAATGGGGGAGGCTTATCTCATCCTTACTTAATGCTACCTTTCATGGTGTGGAAATTCCAGATTCTTGGAAGGGGGCTGAGGTCGTCCCGATCTTTAAAAAGGGGTGTCGGGATGACCCAGCTAATTATCGCCCTATAAGCCTAATAGATTGTACCCAGAAGGTAGCTGGAAAGGTGGTTCTTGGGAGAGTGCTCCAGTGGGAGGTTGAGAACAAAATCCTTTCGGATTTCCAAGCAGGCTTTAGGTCAGGCACAGGGATCTTTGAGCAGGTTTTTAGACTAATGCTTATATACTGGAAGGTGGTTGTACTAGGCAAAGGCAGTCTTTATCTCACTTTTATTGACCTAAAGACTGCCTTTGACCTGGTGCCCCGGTGCCCCGGGATCTCCTATGGGGGTATTATTTGATTTAGGGATCCCTGCATATATTTTGTCCTTACTGGTGAAATAAAATACTGGGAACTTTGCTCAGGTGAGGTGGGGTACTCAAGGCCAGAAGACCACTAAAATCCCAGTCAATAGGGGTGTCCGCCAGGGATGTGTCCTTGCCCCTACTCTGTTCTCACTGTATGTGAACGGAGTGGTGGAGCACTGTGTGTGAACGGACTGGTGTGGCACCTCTTGAATAAGCCATCTGACGCACCCTCCCTGGCGGGCAAGACAATACCAACTCTCCTATTCGCTGACGATACCCTCCTCATCTCTAAGTCCCCTGTGGGATTACAGAGCCTTTTGGATAGCTTCCAGTCTTTTTGTACCAGTAGGGGGCTCAAAATCAATACCGATAAGACAAACTATTTGGTATTGAATCCACCCAAGAAGCTTGGTCGCCCACCAGTATTGAACCTCGTGCCCCTGGAAAGGGTTAAGGAATTTGACTACTTGGGTATCCGCCTATCTGATTCCATGCAGTGGAGCCCTCATCTCCAGAAAAAATTGTTGAGTCACAATAGGGTGGTGGGGGTACTTCTTAAAGAGCAGCGCTCGTCCTCATTTAAACCAATTGCCCCAGTGTTAGACATTTACAAAGCAAGAGGAGTAAGCGCAGCACTTTACGGGGCAGAACTCTGGGGATCAAACAACATTGACCAAATCTCCAGATCCGAGAATACATTTTTGAAGGATTTGATGTCTCTCCCTCAGAGTACCCCGACGTTTCCCCTGTTGCTGGATATGGGTTGCCGTTCGATTAAAGACCAGGCCCAACCCTGCCCGCTATTACTATGGGCCCGCCTGTGGAGGGTTCCTGAACTTGCTAGTTATGCGGAAGGGCTGTTAGAAATATTGTCGATGCCGGGTTGGTCTAAAATTGGGTGGCTCAAAGACGTGAAATCTTTGCTTGGTGAACTGGGGCTCGGGGATGTTTGGGTATCTAGATGTGCTCCCCCCAAAGCTGTCCTCAAGACTATTACTGACGGTGGGTAGCCAGCAAAAGTAGTTCCAACCCTAAACAAAGCAGGACAACAACCGAGTTCCTTAGGATCAAGGACGTGGCCTTTTGTGAACCTTACCTTGACTTGATTTCAAAATCTTTCGATAGGGCTTTGTATTTTAAGTTTAGGGTGGGCTTGCTACCAGTGGGAGAATTGTCCGCTCGCTGGAATATTCCGGCGCAAACTTCTCCCTTTTGTGTATTCTGTATCTCTAGAGTGGAGTCTGTTGCCTACTTTCTATTCGAATGCCCGGCTTACAAATCCCCGAGATCCAGGTAGCTAAAACCACAATGCAGAGAGCTAGGTATCAGACATCACATAGTCGTTTTGCGAATTCTGATGTCTGATACCCGGCCCTTGTATGTTTGTGGTATGTCCAAATACCTAGGTTGGGCTTGGTCGATCAGATTTAAACGACTTAATGTCATTGTTTAATTGTGGTCATATATTAGACCTTTTTATGTAATTTATTGAAAAGTATATTATTTTAATTGACCAGCCGATGGATTTTAAACGATGTGGTTTTTTAAAATTGTTGTTTTATGTAATGCTTTTAAGATATTTTTTTATAGAAATAAAGCTGATTGACTGACTGAGATTTCCTATATCCCCCCTTTTTCCATCACACTTAAAGCCCCGGGCCAACATTTCGGTGACAAAAGACTATAATTACAGCAACTTTTCACAAGGGGTATGCTAGACTCCTGAAAGACTGTAGTAATAAAACAAACGATGAATCCCTACAAACATAAAGAGACTAATGAAGAGGCAAAGAAAGAATATCCGCATATAGAAAATCTGCATAGTCCGAATTTAGATGCCTGAAATAAAATAGCAGTGGATCAATCCCACATTCATTGTTACCCTAGCATACAGTTATCATGCGCACTCATGGGACACTCACATTACTTCAAAATATCACGTACATGTGATTGTTCTGTCACAGTCTTGCACAATTAAGTAAAAGATGGACCATTTCGGAAAAGCAACCCCCTTTGAAAGCGTTAGCCACGCTGGTAATGTGATTGTTGGGACGGGTGAAAGACTTTAAACAAATTTCAAAGCTACCTGCTGCCAGCCTGGAAGTTAAGGCCAATTGCATAGTTGCCCAAAGAATCTTTCATGACAGCGACAAAAGGAAATGTGTTGCTATAAAACGGATCATATAGACGTTTTTTTCTTCCCATTTCATTTATTTTCAGAAAATATGGTTTTGAAGTCACACATATGTGAATGTATATATTCTCGAAGATTTATTTCTAAACTCATATTAAAGAATCAACTCCAGTATGACCGCCAATTTTAAGAGACTGTGTGGGGAGGTTAGAATGCCTCTTTTGTTGTCTGTGTTGTATGTTTGGTAATGGTTCGGCTCCCTTAAAAAAACTTGTCATTCACGTAAAAAAAGTAGAGTGTGATTGTAGGATAGTGACATGTCAACAGCCAAACCCTGTTGCTTAGAATTAAATGGTCGAAATCCTTTATTCTCTCGGATAACTGGCTGAGTTGTGACAGCTCTTCATGTGCTGATACAAGCTGTACAACAGGAGGCTATTTTAACATGTATTGATTACTCATAGTATATTCTAACATGGAGGTGTGGGAGGGGCTGCAGTGCCTCATGCGTTCCACGGCAGAACAGCATTGCAATGAAAATTTAAAGAAAGAAACAGCAACGGGGTGTAGGTGGGGTGGTCATACCGCACTTGGAGGAGGTGGGAAGGATGAATGCTACATTAAAATGCAAGCAGCCACGAGTGCCAACACTAAACATAGGCAAACAGTAACAGGACCAGGAAAGAAAGAAAACAAATTGTCTCGCAAAGAACACAAACAACTAAAGTGTAAAGATACAGTACTTGGTCCCTGCTCTCGAAGGAAACGAAAGAGAAAAAGGAGGGACAAAGAGGCAGGACTGATCACTTGCAAGCAAGGATTTTTAAAGGACACAGAAAGAAACAAATGAAAAGCAGAGGGATGCTTTTAAGCTCACAAGACAAGTATATGCTAAAGTATATACAAGAGGTTTTGAATGCTCAGAAAAATAACACATAAACAACCAAACTGTAAAGATATACTATTAGGTCCCTTCTCATGGGAAGAAATGAAAGAGACAAAGGAGGGACAAAGAGGCAGGACTGACCCCTAGCAAGCAAAGAGTTTTAAAGCACACTGAAACAAACAAATGAAAAGCATAGGGAGGCCTTTGAGCCCAAAGACAAGTATATACCGAAGTATATACAAGAGGTCTCGAATGCTTGACTTAAAAAGGAATGCGTTTTAAAAAAAAAAGCATTCTGTCGCATTTTTTAAGAGCAGGCAGTGGTCCATGGGACCACTGCCATCTCTTTAAAATATATGTTTTCATTCTCAAACAGGAAGGGTCTCCCGGGACCCCTTCCCTTTTACGAATGGCTAACCACCATCTTCGAGTTATTGGTAAAAATGTATGTTTTCTGACCAAATTTCAGTTGCAAAACATTTGTACATACAAATTCGAATTGGCATTAGGAAGGAATGCCCTAAACATGCCCCTTCCAAATACCGATTCACAATCTCAAATTACATGATTGGGTAACAGCTTACTGATTCTGCAAATCCAGCCGTTTGCGAACGCAAAAAAACTTTAAACATCTGGCCACTAGCTATTTAAAACAGATGAAAACATGTGTATTTTCTTATCCTTTACATGATGGCTCCAATGTTTATATAGGAGATGCAAGACCCCTTCTTTTCCACTCATAAGGAAGTTTTTTTAGGAATTGCTGCACACAAAGTACTTTATTAGAGCTCACTAGGTGTTGGTTCATAACTGATATAAAAGCACTAGGATTGAGTCTGATCAGTGCTTGTTATGGTGTACGTCACTGTAATTAATTTCCCTCGTTTACCTTCTAAAAGATGGTCACCTTTTAGTATGGGGAAAGTGAGCTACTGTCTACTGCTGTGATGTATCACAGTACAGGATTCTTTAATGGATAATTTAATGTTTTAGCATCTTGTCTGCGCTCGTGGCTTTGTGAGAGCCGTGTCGGCTTCACCTGTTGTTGGTTTATTAGTGACATATAGGCTGATAAAAAAAATATTGTGAACAGGAAGACTTTTGAGTTAGTGAAAAAGATATGATAGACATTAATGGAACTGTGTTGTCCTTTTTAAGTTACCGGACCTGTGCTACGACCACTTTTGATGAGAGCACTATATTTATCTTTTAAACTTAGGAGATTTTTTTTCAGGAATTCAGAATCCCTCCCAGTCTGAAGAAGAAGATTCAGTGTGAGGTGAGCCATTACCTGTTGAATAGTTTGGAGCTGCCTGATTTTCCAAGTAGGTATTATGTGATGAAGATAACCATGAGAGTGCTACCTTTAATAACAGTTAAATATCATAATCCTTGCAAATCTTTAAGAGAGATATTATATTGACCACGACGGGGAGGCAAGATGGCGTCTGCTGGTCAGACGCGAGTGTGAGAGCTCCCACTGCGGCTGGGAGAGCGAACTGGTTTTTGGCTGTGAAACCTCCGCGTTTCATCTTTAAGAAAGCGGCGGCGGCGATTTAAAACGGTCAAAACACTCACCGTTTCGAGGAAAAGCTTTCTGGATTGACGGCACCGGAGCCGGAGCTCGGGCTGAGCTGGAGCTTGAGCTGAGGCATAGGAGGAGCCAGGTGTGGGCTGAGCTGAGCCGAGGCCGCGGGCGGAGTCGTGGAGCCACGGAGATACGGAGCCACAGAGCGGCGGAGTATTGCAGTAATGCAGCAATGCAGTAATGGAACAATGGACTAAAATGGACTAAAAGGAAATCGGATATTGACGAGCTAAATCCGAGCGGCGTTTGGTGGAGTTTACAGGCTATACCCGAGGGATTATTGGATACACCGACCTCTGCCCTCTTCCTGTGTTACCTGGACTCGTGGCTAATTGAAGGGGGGCTGGAGTTGAGCCTTGCCGACTTAAGCCGGTGTGTGCCTTTGACGTTTGTGCATCGTGTAGCAGCATATACAGCGTAAGAGCCATTTACCAGGTACTAGGTGCATTTCCCATATTTTTATCTATTTGTTCAAAGCAATTAGTTATATAGACTGCCTTTAAGAAGAAATAGATAGACTCCACGTGATAAAGGTAAAGAGTTAAACACGGCTCCACCATGGCACCAAAAACTGCACGTGGCGGGAAAACCAGAGCGACTGGAGAGATGCAGATTGGTACACGTGCAGCACTAGCAGCTAAAGGCAAGCAGGACCCCAGTAATGTTATAGAGGCTGATGGATTCCAAGCTGGGACTCCAAAGATCACGCAAATGTTTCAACTTAGGGGCAAAACGACAACATCAAAAATAACGACCGTAGCATCGGCCTCTGCAATTCCTGCTGTTGAGTCACTAGCCCCCTCTGAGAATGATATTTTTGCTAATTTGGAAACAAAAGAGGCCTCATCTGATACAGAAAATAAGACCAAGTCTCAAAAGGAGAGCACGGAGGGTATAGAACTCAAAGAGAATATTGAGAATATTGAGAATGTGGTAGATACTACCCTGACGGAGGCATTATCAGATTTGGTAGTCTCCCCTAAGTCCATACAAGCTGCTTCCAACCATACTACCATTCTAATATCTACCCCCACACCGACTTCTACCACAGTAAATAAAGCTGACTCTGGAGAGGGGGATCTTATTGGTAGCAAGGATAGTGAATATTATTCATTATCTGAACATTCAGAGCACACCTACGCCTCAGAGGAGATAGAGGAAGAGGAAGAGGAGGAGGAGGAAGAGGAGGGAGACCTGGAAGACGATGGCGAAAACACTGGGAAACTATCTCTCGACCTTACTGCCGTCGAGCAAGGGAACGTGAATTGGGCGAACCTGACCGCTGGCAACAAGGTTAATGATAATGGTGGTCATCCTGGATCTACGGAAATTCCTGAATGGGCATTAATCGAGAACAATCCCAATGCTGATCAACCTGGTGGGGCGGTGTACAATATGGGCGCAACGGCACAGGAGGTATTGGATGTAGTATTGAAGGCCATTTCTGATCAACGTGTAGAGGCTAAAGCGGATTATCAAAAAACTCATAATGCCTGCAAAAAGCTACAGAATACTGTCCGCCGTCTAGCAAAATCCTGTAATGAATTTACGGACAGAATGATTGAAGCAGAAGGACGCATCTCTGCACTTGAAGATCAAATGGTTCAAAACCAAAGTGATATTAAGGAAATTAAGGCTCAAAAGCCCGATGTTAACTCAAAGCTGACTGACCTAGAAAATAGGCTACGGCGTAATAATTTACGCATTTTTGGTGTGCCCGAGGGCCGTGAAGGCCAAGATGTGCGTCAGTTTGTTATAGATTTATTTAATGATGCATTTCCTGAAGTTAAGGAATGGCAATGGGCGCAAGAAATCCAACGGGCTCACCGTTTTCCATTTCGGTCACAACCAGCACGAGCGAACCAAGGCGCTCGATATCCACGGGCTATTTTAATTTCCTTAAATAACTTCTTGGCTAGACAGCTACTTTACGATCTCGCACGACCAGACAAAAAGAGATCAGGTTTGGGGGTGGAATTTTTCGTCCGCCCTGATTATTGTCATGCTACTGTTGAGAACCGGTGGCGACTTCGCCAACTAATTCCTGCATTTCAAGCGAAAGAGGTGCAAGTGTACCTTTTGCAACCTGCTACTTTGAAAACGATTTATAAAGGGCAAAATCGATTCTTTACGACTGAAGTTTCAGCCAAAGAATATCTGAACTCATTACCCTGAGATGACATAGACTTGATTACTATGTGATTATTTTATTCTATATTTTGGAATCTCAAGGTTTTCTGTTTCTATTTTCGATAAGGATCTCCACAGCCGCTGGAGGTACTCTCACACACATCAAGGGGCAATAGGCCCTACTGCCTCATTGTTGGGGGAGGGTCACTGGGGTGGGGGAGGGGGTGCTCTGGGGAGTGTTGGGGGGGGAGGGTGCACGGTGGTGGGGGGTAAAAAAGGGGGAAAACTCAGTTCAAGACCGACAAGATGTGAGGGATATTGAGATGAAAGGCTCTGGTCTTAAGGGATGGCTATTATTTACTGCTTTAAGAAAAAAAAATGGCTGGTACAAATTTTCGAATATGTTCTTTAATGTCTGTGGGTTGAATAATGTGGTAAAACGTAGGAAAGTGATGCACGAAATACGTTTGATACAACCAGACATTATTTGTCTCCAGGAGACACACATATCATGGGGAAATCGTAAAGTGTTGAACGAATTGGGGTATACTGTTCTAGTTGTATCACAACAGTCTACTATGAACCGGGGTGTTGCTATTTTGGGGCGCCAATCAGTTATTGCAACTACAAGAGTTAAAGCTGATAATATGGGCCGCTGGGCAATTTGTGAATGTGTGATAGGGAATACTCCTGTGACAATATGTACTGTATACGGCTCAAATAGTGACGACTCTGCTATACTCGAAATTCTGAATGTTGAATTAGCACTCTGGCGCACCCCCGTGTTGGTAATGGGAGATTTCAACATCCATGGGGATATAAATACTTGGGATCCAACCTTTAAAGACTATAGGGGTCGAAAACCGAAGGTATTTAGGGGGCTAAGACAACTATTGCTCCAACATGGTTTGGTAGACTGCTGGCCACTTTCAAATCCACTAGACCCTGGTTATACTTTTTTTTCTTCCCCACATAAAAAATTTGTTCGGCTCGATTATATTTTTTCAACACGAGACTTGATAGTAGGTGCTCGGATGTCCTTAATTCCACGTATCACATCAGACCACGCTCCGGTAGTGTTGGATATGTTAATATCTAGCTTACCTCGCATGCAAAGACCTTTCACATTTAATAAGAAACTTTTGGCAGATACGCTGTATGTCTCTCAAATGTTAGAATGGTCCCAACAGTTTTTCGATATTAATAGAGGATCCTCTACTAATGCAATGGTATGGGACTGCTTTAAAGCGGGGCTGCGTGGTGAGACATGCAGCTATGGCTGGGCAATGCAACGTAAGGAAAAGGAAGTAATGAAACAGCTACTGCAAGACCTGGCCAACGCAGAATGTGATTTGATAGGTGATATAAGGAGAGGACAGGACTGCTGTAATACTCAAGATAAGGTGGCGAAATGCAAGGCGATAATTACGGGGGTCTGGAGCCAGAAAATTTCATCTCAATACAAATTGTATAAGGCCGAAAGGTATGAGTATGGTGAGATGGTGGGGAGGTGTCTTGCTCAAAGAATGCGACAACGACAGACGATGCAATATATATCCTCTATTGAAAATAGACATGGTTTGAGGATAGAGACACCTGAAGGCATCATGAGAGTTTTCCAACAATTCTATACCGAGCTTTACACTCAAGACAATGCCTCCCCAGAGTTAATAGAGCAGTTTGTTAACAGTTGCTATATGGGACATGCTGTGGAGGATACTCAAAGAGAAGAATTGGAAGCTCCAATCACGATGCTAGAACTTGAGACAGCCATTAAAAGTTTAGCTTTGGGCAAAGCTTCGGGCCCTGATAAACTGCCATTAGAGTTATATCTTAAACTGTTTCCAATCATTAAAAATGACATGCTAGAGACATTTATAGCTGCCCAGTCAGGACATCCACCGCCATCATGGGACGACGCTACTATAGCGGTCTTTAAGAAAAAAGATAAGCCCTCATATCTGCCTGGTTCATATCGGCCTATATCGCTTATTAATGTTGATGTCAAAGTCTATTCTAAAATTCTTGCGAACCGGTTGATCTGTGTGGCCCCTGGAGTGGTTTCTAATCAACAGCATGGATTCCTACCTGGGCGGGATACAACTAATCACGTTCGTCGAGTCATTACAGCCCTGGACTACGCCGAGACGACGCATAAGAATATAGGTTTAGTATTTTTAGACGCAGAAAAGGCGTTTGATCGCGTCTCATGGCCGTATTTATGGGCTGTCATGACTAGAGTGGGGTTTGGACCTCGTTATCTGCAGGCCATCCAGGTTATGTATAGGCATCCAAGGGCACAGATTTCTATGTCAGGGCAGCTTTCAGGGTATGTAAATATTAGTCGTGGTACACGTCAGGGTTGTCCCTGTTCACCACTCTTATTCGCTATATACATTGACCCACTGCTACAGGCGTTAACTACATCACCGCATATACCATCTATGATGCTTCCGGGGGGCAGCATGCGTGTGCTAGCGTATGCAGACGACATTGCAGTTGTAACATCAGACCCGGAAGCTGCAGTTCCCGAGATTGAAGCTATAACTAAAGAGTTTGGTCGGGTAGCAGGGTATAAACTCAATATCTTAAAAACACAAATTGTATGCACGCCAGGATTATGCCCTAATGATAGCCGAGCGACCCCAGAAGCCAAGTACCTTGGTATTAAAATCAGACTATCCCTTCATGATCTGGTTATGGTCAATTGGACCGATATTATACGATCAATAAAACAACAACTAGAGAAACTTGAATGTTTTCATTTATCTATGGTGGGACGACGCAATGTGCTTAAAATGTCCATACTTCCTAAAGTACTGTATTTCTTTAGGTCAGTTCCACTTGAGGTACCACCCCTAGAAGTGTGGAAACTTCAAGCAACGGTTGAAAGATTCATATGGGGATGGAAATCCCCACGTCGGGCATCTAAATTCATGACACTTCCTATGTTGAGGGGAGGTTGGGGCGTCCCAAACTTTGTATTATATTATTTGTCTTGTTTGCTACAGAATATTAAGTTTGCTGTAAATGGAATTGACCCACCTCAATTTGAGGACCCTGATATTTTTTATTTATTACTTGGCCCAGAAGCACGACAGATGCTTCTTCGTTTTTACGAACCTAGCTACTACAAGAGAACCAAATTTAAGTTGGTGTTCACTGCTTTTAAGGGTTGGCGTATGATTAGCAAAATTATGCAGTTGCGTCGCATTAACTACCATACTCCTTGCGACTCCCCGGAACTGCTACCATCTATATTTTGGGACTATAGAATGCAAATTTGGGGTGAAAAAGGCTTAAAATCGGTTGGTTCGTTGTTTAAAGACGGTGTAATGTCATCTTTTCAAGAGCTTAAAGACACCTATGCAATCCAACAGAACAATTTTTTTAAGTATTTACAGTTACGAGACTTTATTTTCAAACATTTAAATTCAATACCTATCCTGCCTAACGGGCTATTGACAATACTTAATAAACCGACACGGATCGGTATTATATACAACTATTTACTCGAATTACATCAGGATGACCTTGTGCTGCAGGAGTCCAAATGGTCGATGAGGCTAGCTACTAGCTCTGTACCCTTACAAGATTCTATTAATACCGCGGCCGATATTATTCTATCGGCGAATTTACGTTCTCAGCCCTACAAACCTGTATTTAATCTTTACTATACTCCTGCAAAAATGGCAAAGTGGGGCAACAGTTATAATGGGAAATGTTTTAGATGCCAAACTAACATGGCTGACATTGTTCATATATTTGCTGATTGTAGTGCGCTAAAT
Organism: Lissotriton vulgaris; assembly: GCF_964263255.1. Lineage (NCBI taxonomy): Eukaryota > Metazoa > Chordata > Amphibia > Caudata > Salamandridae > Lissotriton > Lissotriton vulgaris. The sequence continues at coordinate 627,478,898 of NC_141687.1, forward strand.
CCATTTTTCGCATCCATTGTACAATTTCTCTAAAATGTGTTAAAAGCTGATGTCATAATCTCCAGGGAAATGATTATCTTTGGTTTATCTAGTGCCTGGATGTGTTCTTATCATATCGCAAGTATAGATACTTGCTATTCATGGTGATGGCAGTGGCTCGCCTTTGCATTGCCTCAATGTGGTTGAAACCGGAAGCTCCAGCTTATGAGATGTGGAGAGCAAAATTTTAGAATGTGTTCTGCTTGGAATACAACCTATATTGTACTAAGTCAATTAAGAAAAAGCAAAGGGGGATCAAGGTTTGGCAGGCGATGATTGATCATATGGGGGTTGAGGAATGATGTTTGTATAAATTGAGACCAATGAAGGTTTACACTGTAGCGTAATACCAATATTGTTTTATATTTGGTAATACTAACTTATTGTACTGTTTTTATTTATTTAAATAGTCTCTATTGTTTCCCTCTGTCTTTTGGAAGTGTATAACTGCATAACTGTATTATGAATATGAAAAGATATCGGTTTTGAACTGAACCAATAAAAAAATAATCTTTTAAAAAAAAAAAGAGATATTATGTGCGACCGTAGAAGAATTTATAAAGTTCTATACTAGAAAAATTGACTTGGAGAACACTAAGACTTACTGAGAAATAAGAGCATGTAGAGTACTGGAGCATGATTTTGCTATATGAATTAATGGGGTTTGTTGGTTAGAATTTGATCATAATCAAGGTGAGTTTTTCACCAGGTTTGGTGTCAGTGTTTTTAATTTGGTTCACTTTCATTATAGACTGTGGGTCGCATTTTAGATTAAATTGAATATGCTCAACAATGTTTTTTATATGAAAAATGTGAAAATTATATTGTGTAATAATATTGTAGAAATGTAAATTGATTATGTGTGGAATGAAAAAAGAATGTGCTAGTTTCCGAGTATTCCCCTAGAAAATACTTTGGGTACATGCCAGGAAAAAATCAAGTTGTATAGTCTGTCCTGAAGAAAGTAGTTTCAAATGGTTTGTAATTGTTTGTAACATAGACTTGACGTTTTTTAAAAGAGTTGTCTGCATGTGGAATTGTAGAGCGTGTGTGAATCACAAATTGTGTAGAATACTTTGGTGGACAGGAAGTCACTATTTTAAACTTTTAAAGCTTGTATGTGTCAATGGTTGTTTTGTGAGTGACTGCTTTTGTGTCTAGTAAATATCTGTTGGACATTTTTAGAACAGGCACTTTCTGGTTAGCTGAAGGGATGTCCCTAGCCAGGGACAACCTACCGCTCCCGTCATGGGTGGATGATCACACTCAATGTGTAACCTGTGCTCACCCATGGGTAGCTTGGCATTGAGCAGTCAGGCTTATCAAACAAAGGCAATGTGTAAAGCAAAGGCACAGCAATTACTCGTGATAAATTCACTGAGCGTCACAATAGAGGCGTCATACAGAATGTATGTAAATAACATTTGTATTCAACACATATATTACATTTTAATAACATGAACATCATATACATTTGAGCATAAAACACATTTGGAAATATTACTAGCAGAACTAGGCCCATTCGTATTCTTATGCTATCAATACTCTGAACACTGTGGACAATTCTTAATCTAATTCCCTACCCTACACACACACACGCACACACACACACAGCACCCTTATGCAGTGGGACATGTTGTCCCCCCCAGGCCCACCCTAGCAATCCTGATAATGCAATACTACACACGTTAGGGTGCACACCAGGACACAATATAAAAAATATGTACTTACATGAAACTAGAACACTTTTTAGCAGCACCCCAGGCCAGAGCCATGTGATTAAACCCAATGTTAAATTTATAGTCCTTTTGGCAGGAAATCAACAAATACAGTGGCCCGCCAGCCAGAGTCGTGAAATACAGGTGCTTTACAGACTTGATAGTCTCCCGCTCACACACACTCACTCTGCACCACTGCAGGGTGCGACAGATAGCTCTGGGCCCCGTACTGAGATAGTCTATTTACCATTTATCTGGTCTGTGGGGGTACATTGTGCCCCTGCCTAGGTTGACATAATTTATGCCTCAGCCAACCCTGAGTGGGTCGTCCCATACTAAGAGCACCCCCTCCCCCGGTAAGTCCTGATGGGCACCAGGGGGGGGGGGGGTAGGCTGAAGACCGGGCGAGTAGATATGGATGTTCCCTGCCCAGGTAGGAAGAAACCCCTCATGTGGGGTTTCCCCTGCTTTGAAGTTCATCTCTTCTCTGGGATATGCCATGGGTGTTGCTGATCCTCTTGTGTGACCTCAGGGCACATCCTCACTGTCCAGGCAATGGAAGTTCGTGCGTCTTCCAACACAGGCTAGGAAGAAGCACTGCCACAGTGTTCCGAAACATGGGCTAGTCGGGCAACGCAAACCTGGGAGTAAGCTCTTGCACCGGTGGAGTGTTAACTATGAGCCCAGACTGTCATTAAAGGTTTGGTGTGCGTACCAACCATTATGCTGTTTCAAATGCATGTCCATCCTGCCGTCACAAGCCTGGGAATGTACCTTGACACCTATGCCATTTTGGACAGGTGAACTGCCTATCATCGCGGGCCGGTGAGTGTATACTTGCATCCCAGGGGTTCTAACACCAGGGTCAGGACTGCATTTACAGGCCTGTGTCCAGGTGCTTGCAGCAGGGTACCCAGTCCGCTTTTGCAGACCGGTGTGTGCGCACCAGCATCTAACATGATTGCAGGCCACTGTATGTGCGCACCCACGCCTATGGTGCCCGTAATTCCTTGTGCAGCCTGTCATCTCAGGCTTGTGCATGCAAGCTGACACCCGTATTAGTAAGCCCATGTCCGGTCTGCCATTGCAGCCTGGTGCTGGGGACTATGTGTCCAATATGCCATTGCAGGTCTGTATGCGCACTAGCGCACATGAGCCCAAGTAGTGAGAAATACTGGTGTGTGTTTTTACTACCTATGAGGTTTGTTCTTCCCATAGGCTAACATTACTTGGAACTGCAATAGTGGATTGCAGTGGAACAGCCTCATTATGTTTTCTATCAATGGATTTGCCATGCCAAACCCTTTCCATTGGTAAAGGGGGTTTTGGCATAGCTCACCATTCTGAATAGTGACTAACCTGGGCCAAAGATTGGCTGAAGTGTGGCGTCCTGAAATGTGCTCTTCAAGGGCCCGTCGGCAGGCCTCCTGCTCTCCCGGAGATCTCAGGGAAATCAAAGATCTCCTGCAAGGCACCAACACCATCTACCGGTAACATCTGGGAAGTGGTGGCCACATCAGCTACTGAATCCCAATGGGTAGCGTAGTGTGAGCGTGGAACTAGGATGTGTGCCTGGAGACCATATTGTCTAGTGTGGGTCCCCAGAAATCTTGCCCACATCTAAGGTGTACCCTGACACTCATAAGCATCTGGTTGGTGGTGAGTGGTTTTTACTAGTTGCAAGACCCTGCACGGCCTATTTTGTCCATCGTGTGGAATCTCTCTGGTGCATCATGCCAGGTGCATGCTCATTGCGTGTGGTGTCTGATTCACAAGGTGCAACCCTCGGAGGCAGGGATGTACTCCTAGTAGTGCCATTTTCTACCTCATGTGGCTCTGCTGAATTTGGGCATGTGTGTGTGACTGGACTGGTCTGATGCAACCTGTGTCATCATGCAACAGACTTTGTGCCTCATTTACACGTAGGTACAGAATTTCCAAATCTTTGCTGTGTGTAACCAGGATTGCCTGGTGCAATCCCTATCAACATTCACTGGTCACTGTGCCTCATTCCCAGGGAGGTATGGAATTTGCAACTCTTTGTGTTTGAGACCTGAAGTGTCTGGTGTGACCCATGCCAATGCACATCAGATGTTGTCCCCAAATTGCCTGGGCACAACCCGGATCGTGTACCAGGCAAGGTACCTCCTCCTACAGAGAGGCTGCCCTGTGTTACTCTCAATGCATTGTTTGTTTTCCTTTGACCTTCATCATGGTGGACCAACTACCCTCTCTGCACATGGCCCCCCCCAAAGACATCTTGGTGCCAGTCAGTAGCTAGAGAGATTGACTAGGTTGAAGGAACGCTTATGAGACAATTCGGAAGCGGGTCAAGAGACTGTGTGACTTCATTGTGTTTTGAGACCTGTAGGTGAACTTCCCCAGTGGCTGCTAAACTCCCCTGGTTTACATCTACCTCCTCATTAAAATGTGCTGCATATCCTCACCTGCTTCCTGAGGACCCAGACTAAGTGCGACTTTGGCTGTGTGCGCCCTAGTATCTAGGAGGAGGGGCTGGTTATCTTCCGTCCGGGGGTATAGGACAGACAGGGTGAACCAGAGGGTGGAGGGAGGCTGGGGACACGGAGGCTGAAGACACTGTGTTATCCATTGACCTGTGGTAGAATGAGCGCTAGTCGTCTGCCACCCGATCTCTAGAGCAATAACATGCTCTGCCTCCCCCGTCAGCCCTAGTCCTCAGTACTAGGGGTCTACAATACCCCAGTACAAGCCTACTCGGGCACCTCCTACCGTGTCTGGCAACTAGTCCAACATTTTTAGATCCAGACGGTAGTGCACCAATCACACTTTAGTTTCTTTCGGTCCTGACGAAGTGCCACTTGACTCATTAGGGGCTAATGGGGCACAAAACATTTCGACCTCTACACCTTGGCAGCCCTTTAGGAACATTAAATCCGCTTAGGGCACCCACACCTTTTTAATCAGGCTCGAGCGACCTAAACATTATAACCAGAGTAGGATTGCTCCTGACCTATTTTATTTCACTTACCTGTGCACTACCCAGCCCTCACACCTGCACGCACTCAAAGGTTTCTTCAAAAGATCTCCTACAAAGAGCCCCGTTTACGGGATCCAGTTGGGTATTGCAGTGCCGCCCCGATGAGGAGCAAGGCCCAATAACGAAGCATGACATCCTCCAGGGTGAGTGAGGTCATCACGAAGAAAGACCTCCCTTTCCCCGCAAGTCCGGTTAGGAACTGCCCACCCATTTGACATACAGTCCCTTTCGGGAGCTAGTGTGCAGGACCTCTTGAAATACAGCTCCCAGTCCCTCTATTTTTGATATATGCATAATGTGCCCCCACAGACCAGATAAATGGTAAATAGACTATCTGGTGGGTGACACACTCAGTGCTACGTCCCACTACTAGCCAGTGCCGTACATGCCTTGGGTATACGGTATACCTGTTTACATCACAAATTATGGTACCGCACCTAAAACCATCACGTACGCACTCCCTGCCTATTGCGGGAGAGGTAGGCACCCGCACCTTCCCTCTGCAGTACCGTGGGAAGGTGCCCAGATTCCTAAGCTCATGCAGAGAGAGTCGGCAAAGACTAGGAGGAAAAAAGTTGTAAAAGTTTGGGGGTAATTCCCCTAAGGAGGACCTTGTCCAATACACTTGAACCTAGAGAAATTACCTTGGTCTGAGTTACGTTGTAAACTGAACATAAGCCTATGATGAATTCTTCAAATTGACTGCAAATAACCTTGGGTTGCCAGGATTGTCCTTTGCAAGTGGAGAAGTGTGGCTCACTGGTTAGAGGAGGCAGACCTGGAAGCAGAGGTCAGCCTGGGACCAGGGTTCAATTCCCGGCTCGGCGGGGTCTTGAGTCCTAAAATGTCCATGGACTCGACAATTCTTGCTCCGGTGCCTACTCGATTCACGGGTTCACACTCTCCAAGTCTGGGCAATAGCTTGCTTAATCTCCACAACGGCCCCTTGCGGCGGGATGCCTGGCTTTCACCTTGCGGATACCCTGCCGGGGTTATCTCACAGGGGAATACCAGGACGGGTTCCCTAAGCAAGCGCTTAGAAACCGCTTGGTGATTTGCGCTATATAAATTCCTATACATTTACATTTGCAATAATCCCATTATGATCAGAAATGAATGGTCCCAAGATTTGCTCAGTGAAATCCTGGCAATGTTGCAGATAGGGGCAGTAGCCAAATGGGAGGACAAGTAAGAAGGTGGAGGAGAGAGAGTTTGAATAATTAGTGTGAAATAGCAAAGCAGGAGTACACATGTAAGCGTCACAGGAAATGTAGATGAATCAGAGAAATATAGTACAAATATGTAATGAAAATTATGAGAGCTGGTATAAACGTATGTGGGAGTGAAAAGGCTATTGTGAGAGGAGTGAGTAAGAGCAGGGGTCTGAGCGTAAGTGAGTAAAAGAGCTAGATTGAGAATAAAAAAAAGTGTGAGAGAAGGAGAATGAAAGAAGGAGGAAGGTGAGTGATAGGAGGAGAGAAGAATCAGTGAAAAGAGGTCATTGGGGTTATTAAAATCCTTTAAAGCATCAAATCCACTGACTCAATCCTTAATCGTAGAGATATCGGATAGCTTCACACGTGGCATGAATCTTCCCACCGGAATCAAGTATTCTTTCCTAATAGATTTGACTTTGAGCACAGAGACTAATGGTACCTACCACTAAACTCGGCTTCTCAGGCTACCTGACCCCCACTTTCAGGGTCGCAGACGCCCTAACCCACTACAATAGACTCGTAATACAGAATTGGTCCACTAACATGAAACTCTTAAAACTTTACCTGTGAGGGATAACCAGTTACTTCAATGTTTTCCTGTTTTATTATCTACACGACTTTGTAATTTCACTTCTGGTATACTTGGACAAAAGCCAGGGCCACAGTGACCGCTGGAGCTGCGATGCTGTAACCTTATTCTAAGTGCATTGTAAACCATTGAAGAAACGTATCTTGAAGAAGAAATGTGTCATTACGTGAGATGATGGTAGAAGACCTTATCTATACGACTCAATTGCTTGTACCTGTAATGGAATATTAGAAATTGGACTGAAATATGTATAAAAAAGAGCTCAGTGAGAAGAAATGTCCGGTTATACTGTCCCCATCAATCTTAATATAAGTAGCAGCAGTTAGTAGTCAAGGTGTTTCCCAGGAAGTAGTCGGGGATTTCACTTCAGATGCGAGAGCACAAGTCACGATACTGAACCAATATTAAGGTGTGAACAAGATCAATGCTCCCCTAAGAGCATTTTCATGATTAACGTACCAAAAATTCCATCCTCCGACGCTAAATACAAAGATAACAACTCTTTGGTCAAAAAATCAATCAATTGGATCCGGAAAATAAGGGGGTGCAGGTCAGTCATCAGGGGTGATATTCTCTAGGCAAACCGAATAAGCCACAAGGCCTCACCAACTGACTCCATTGAACTGTATCTAAGAGATGAGGCCTTAGCACATAACCTTATAGCCCTGGAGGCAAGATCATGCTCATCCTTAACTACCATCATACAGATGAAGTACAATCCCCCGCCATAACTCGACTTCAAGCTCACAAAAGGCACAGCAACCTGATGGAGGCAAGCTCATATTTGGCCTTAAGTGATTGTCTGGCGTGCCAAGACTATGCAATTTCCATGGCTACGCGCCATCTAGATAAGGTCAAACCTTCAGTCCCCGAGGCATGCATGGCTGAGGATCCTCCACACAACTTGCCACCTCTATTGCAGTCCTCTATTATGGAGATAATAGACCCCTCGCAGTCCGCTACTGGCATTTCATCAAGGGTAATTCCAGATCAGGAAGCATGCACTACTCATTAACAGGTGAGTTGTGCAAGAGAGGACCATCAATCAGCCTATAACGGCTTAGAAGAACTGGCATCCAAACTTCGCATACTGACGTGGAACGTGGCAGGGCTAAGGTCCATGGTGGTACTCCCCCATTGGATCCAGTATATAGAACAATTCAATATCTGTATTATACATGAAACGTGGGCTACTGCACCTGTTTTTATCCCTGGCTATGTTACGATAAGCTGCCCAGCAGTCAACACTAGGCCAGGTCGACCGGCAGGGGGGCTGTTGACCTGGGTTAAGATCGACTTACAATGTACCATCAAAAAGATTAAGAATAATAGCCCGAACATCCTTGCGATCAATCTCAGGGTTAGGAATGGTAGGGAGTTGGACAGTTACAATGCCCTCTATTAATTGATTTTAACACTACCTATGAACCGCTGGGCCTTGAAGACTTAACAAATAGTGGCAAGGTAGATGAACTGTGGCATGTTCCCGCCCTTGACCTACAACCAATTAAAAAATGGACACAGACTGCTTTGCAGCTTCAAGCTTTCACACTTGAGTACGGGCTTAGGGCAGCTAATGGTCATACGACATCCGACAAGATGGGGGCAAACACTTTCAATAGAAGTGCCAGCATGAGCCGAATTGACTATGTATTAATAGACCGAAGATTATGGTCCGAAGTGTTGGACATGGAGGTAGGAGTAACCATGGACAGTGACCATAACCCGCTCAATCTTGACATGACCACCGTCTGGACCAAGAACACCAGCAGCTCTGGCGCAAAGCTTTCGTCCAAGGCGATGTGCCCCACGAACGATAACAAGTGCCTTAAGTGGGTGCGCTTATCTATTGATACCAGCAAACGTAAAGCCATAAAACAAGCACTTGTGGATAGCACTAGCAAACTCCACGATATATGAGGTCCCAGCAGTCACGACCACACATGCGTCTTTTTTCACCCAGTTAGCTTCTCATTTCAGCCTCCCGAGGTCTAACCACAAAAAAACACCAGAACTCCCAATTCTCCTGATTTAATCAAAAACGTAGGAAACTGCGGTTAGAGTTGGGAGCTGCAATCAAAGCAAATAATGTAGCAGACATTAGACTGACCAGGAGGTCTTACAAGACAGCACAAGCAGAAGCAAAAAAGGAGTGGGCTGAGAACCGTTGGTTACAGATTCGTGATGCATGCCAAAGGAAAGATTCTCAGTGGTTTCGGTTGCTTGTTACCAGGGGTGATGTTAAAAAATCTAAACCACCAACAAATAACATAGCAGAGGCTGTCTGGTTCAATCATTTTTCAACAGTTTATAAGGATCTGGAGAGACAGATACTGAAGGCTCCTTCAAGGAGCATATTAGTTACAGTTCAGCAGTGATTAATTCTCCCTAGACGAAATAACTGAAAGCATTAACTCCATAGTTAAAAACAAAGCCTCTGGTCCTGAAGGAGTACCTGGAGATTTCTTTCTTATTGATGTTCTGAATTGGTCTATCTATATCCAAACACTAGTGAATGGAATTGCTACTGGGGCCCCAATACCTCCGCTATGAAAGGGAGCTGAGGTTATCCCAGTCTTCAAGAAGGGGGATTGTTCACAGCCCTCAAATTATAGGCCTATTAGTCTAATCAATGGTGTACAGAAGGTTTTCTCCTGTGCCCGTCTTAACAAAATCACCGACTGGATGGAGGAAAAAAGTATACTATCCCCCTACCAAGCGGGATTCAGGAGGAAAATCAGCACCATTCACCAGGTCTTTTGTTTTACCTTGTTGGCTTGGAAGCCAGTGATATTAGAGCAGGACCGTCTCTACTCCGCCTTATTGGTTTAAAGTCAGCCTTTGATGTTATCTCCAGGCCCTAACTATGGCATGTTCTATATGATCTGGGGCTTCCATCTAACAGCATGGCACTTTTAATCAGATTTCATGAGGATAACTATGCAAGGGTGTGCTGGGGGGACCAAGGGCAGCTATCAGACCCAATTAATGTTGTCAGAGGGGTACGGCAGGGCTGCGTTTTAACCCCCACTCTATTCTCGCTCTCCATTAATGGAGTGGTGAAACATTTAGCAGAGGGCCACGCTGATGCCCCCTCATAGGGGGAGTAAAAACAACTACTCTATTGATCCCGGATGACACTTGCTGGTCTCAAAGACCCCCAGTGGCCTTCAGCTGCAATTTGATCATTTTATGGCCTTTTGTGGACAGAGAGGGCTGGAGGTTAATACCTCTAAAACAAAGCTCATGCTGATGAACCCCCAGAAATCGTTCAGGGGCAATTTTTTTCTGGGGGGGGGGGGGACTTCTCTGGAGAGAGTTGACACTTTTGAGTATCTGGGCATAACCCTCACGGAGAAAATGTCTTGGAAACACCACATTTCAAAGCGAATCCTTCAGCAGAGGAAAACCATGGGGTACTGAATATGGAGCATAGGGCTTCGCAAACCAGGCTCATAGCAGCCCCGCTCAAGGTATACAATCAAAAGGTGGTAGGCTCAGCTTTGTACGGGGCTGAAATCTGGGGGTTTGACAATCTCAAGGGCCTTCTTCGTACAGAAAATACATTCCGAGGTCGCCCTGTTCACTCCCCCAGGGTACCCAGCTTCTTCCACTAAGGTTTGATATGGACAAAGCGAAGGTTACGCCCCCTTCTCTTCTGGCTGTGTTTAAAACAAACACCTGAGCTTACCCATTACGCGTCCGCTCTTCAAGAAGTCCTCAATTTATATCAGTCCAAAAAAACTAGGCAGTTTAGTAACATCCACTCATTACTTTCAACTATAGGCATGAGGAATTAGTGGGACGAGTCTGATGCAACCTTGCTGCCTAGTAGAAACTATGTTAAGACACACAATTGTAATTGGTAGAACAGGAAAATGCCACAAACACAATATGAGGCCGTCTTTCATCTGCATTCCTAGAGTTCAAGTCGCAAGGTATGTACGAGTACATGGAGGTTGTCACGATTCCGGCTGATAGAAAGTTGTACATTCATATTCATATTTGGCACCCTCCCTCTGAAATCGTTTACAGGGGCATGGCAGCGGGGATCCTTGGCCGCATCATGTTGCTGTCCTTGTTGCCCAGGGGTCCCCAAGACAATCAAGCACGTTTTTTTTTGCATGTCCCCTTTACAAAACCCCAAGAGCCAAATGGTTAGCCCCTGTCTGCAGGGAGATGGGTGCCCGAATCCATCAAGAATCACTAAGTGTTTTAAAAACAGATTCAAGAACACTAATAGCTTGTGCAGTAGCCAAATTCTTGGGGAAAATGTGGTTTATTCGGAGGTTTGCATTGCAGAATGGGTAAATAGCATTTTTAGCTTGCATTTGGATCTTTGTTTGTAGCTAGTTTTTAACTATAATTTATATTTTATGTTATGAATAGCATTCGAAATTATGCCTAGGTTACTGAAACCAACTACAAGGGTCACCTGTGAAATATCTTTTGAGCTCTCCCTGTACTACGGCACCATGGATCAACAGCCCTTTTAGATATTGTTGTTTCTTTGTTAATGGAGCTAACGCTCATCTCCGATGGAGCAAAATATTCAACAATACAAGCTGTGCCCTTAACGTTTTCTCCAATATGCTTGCTACATTGTATCCTTGCCTCTGAACACATTTGCACTTCCTCCCATTTCACCAAGAGCTCTAACCGGTGGTCTCCTCCCCAGTACATTCTTCTTTAGGCTCCATTTTTTTTGAGTGATGACTCCGAACAATGCATTGCTTTTATAAATTGCTGTTTTATTTGCCAGGCTCGCGGTTTTAATTGATGGAGCTATCTAAGTGGAACATGAACGTTGTACTCACATTGTAATAATACCAAGCATTCAACAATGTATTTTTGCATTACACGCACTTGCACTTTTATGTAATTCTTTTAGGGCTCCAATGTGTTTGAGTTTTTTCCTCTGGTATACTCAACATCCCATGTTCCAATTTTAACTGTTTTTAATGTTATGTTAAGTTGATACACTTTGATACATCAGTTATTTTTTCCGTATAATGAATTAGTGCATGGTATGCATTGGTGACTCCATTGTACTGTATTTCCTTGTACTTTGATGGTCGTAATAACCGAATAAAGTTTCTGACTGAGTTTAAAATTAATCACAAAAACAACACATATGGTTGCTGAGATACAACACCAAACAGAACCCTGTGTTTTTTTGGGGTCAAACTCAAACCAATGGTAGGCCGTGGGCTAACTTCATAAGTGCTTTTGAAAGTCAATGGTCATGAGCGACACTACAATATTTACTCCAAGAATCACAGTCAATGAATGGAACCAAATTTAGCATGGGGACCAGTTCCATCTAGCACAACATTGTATTAAATATTAAGCAAAGATGAATAGATTTGGCTGTTGTTGCCAAGTATTAGCCAAAGGTTTCAGTGGTGTCCATCTACTTCCAAAAAAAGCATTTAAAGACCAACCAGGGCTTTTTGGCATCGACATGGAAATCCCTTGTGGGAATAGTAGGCAGATAAAAAAGGATCAATAATTCACAAGTGGTTTGCCAATATGTTATTTTTTAGCACCCAATAGTTAGACCTTCCAGGGCCATCAACACCCAGAAACCGCCTGCTGAAAAAACATTCATCTGGTGGGTTGCTACAGGTTGGAGAACCATTATTAAACTGAGGTAGTGTTTCCAAGGGTCAAAATTCCCAACACAGCCTATGAAGTCTCTAGTTCAGACCTCTGTAAAGCTCAGGGCATTCGAGAGGAAATATATATATATATATTTCCTCTCGAATGCCCTGAGCTTTACAGAGGTCACACGATGCAGCTCCTACCATCCGGTCTATGAACTGAGGCTGCTTGCAGTTTTTTGCATCCATTTCATTTTAAGGATTTCCTTTTCTGTTCCCTTAAGGATTCCCTTTTCTGTTCCCAACGCGTTTCGAGGCCAGCGCCTCTTCTTCATGGGGTGTATCACAGGGAAAATGACTGACTCACCAGTGTTGTCTCTTTGGTTGTTTTATTAAGGACACCACCCACTTTGGGCGTTACACACAAGAGTTGCACAGAAGCATGCTGGTTCACGTAGTCTCTGTGGTGAGTCAAAGATTCATTGTCTCTGTGAAATTATTAAAATGTTTTAGTCCTTGAGTAGGTTTGGTTGCCAGACTGCAGGCTTCGTTTTGCCATGGGGCTGCATGCTTACACGGAGAGAAAAAGTTCCTTTCCAAGCCTTTCCTTTCAGTTACTGGAAATGGTGCTCCTCTGCCACTGCCAAGGCTGCCGTGTGTTTAACATTTCCTCTCGAATGCCCTGAGCTTTACAGAGGTCACACGATGCAGCTCCTACCATCCGGTCTATGAACTGAGGCTGCTTGCAGTTTTTTGCATCCATTTCATTTTAAGGATTTCCTTTTCTGTTCCCTTAAGGATTCCCTTTTCTGTTCCCAACGCGTTTCGAGGCCAGCGCCTCTTCTACATATCTTGAAAATATATATATATATATATATATATATATATATATATATATATATATATATATATATATACATATATATATCTCTCGGCTGCATACACGATGAACCAGGATGGTTGGTTCTGCGGTGCCCCTACTGAAACAGGAGGGAGGCCTGCTGGCTGATAATCTGTGGAACATTTTGAAGCAGCCAGGGTTTGTGGAGAGCGATGCCACACGTCAGGAAAAAGAAAGGAAAATTCAAGGGCAACAGGAAAACAACATACTCACTAAGAGATCCAGGACACAAGGCCAAGCATTTCAGCAATGAAAGGAGGATTGGTTGTCATCATCACAGGAACTATTCCCAAATACAAGTAAGGATAAAGGAACATTCCTTCGAAAAA